>NC_090661.1:64743105-65368715 GCF_013368605.1 Nyctibius grandis
ACTTGAAACACTGGGGAAGCTAATAAAGGAAGAAGTGATTTGCAGCTGAAGACAGTGTGTTTGTACTGTTTTATTTTTATCACTGCCATCACCAATACCAATATCTACATTTATCTACCAATGTACATTAAACTAGCAATCCACTAATGTATTAACAGACATTATTAGCTGTAATAGCCCGATTCAGTCAGCTTTAATGGGAGGATCCTGGAGTCTCTGCTTCATGTTTGCCATTACTCAGAGACAGTTGCTTGTGGGCATTCACCTGTGTGCAAACTGGGCATGAAAAAATTAAAATTGTGCATCGTATGCTTACATTTTGGAAGCATTAAAAAGAAGCTGTAGTCAGTAGACAGATACAGGTATCCTCAAAAAAACCCCAAACTAAAGAAAACCTGAGACTTAGGCTAAGCTATGTCCTCAGCTCTGTTTTGTGGCACTTTTATTTGTTTTAAAGACTCGGCATGGATTTTCCTCAGTGTCTTTATTTGCTGAGTTTTACTGTACTGGTTCCACCACCACCAGGCTCAGTAAACAAGGATGTGCCCAGGGGAAAACAGACATGGTTAAAAAGATCTGTGTTGCCAGCCCAAATCTGGTTAGGTTAGTATGGGCTTCTAGCAGCCAAAATAAAGCAGTTGTGCAGGGCCAAGAATTTCGAGATGGAGAGGGCTGGAGGAATTCTAAACATGCTACAGAAGTGGAAGCAACAGGACTTGGCAAAATCCTTGATCTAGTTAGAGAAACAACGCGTCTCGCTAGCCAAACAACAGGGTGGTGTCGAAAGAGAGAGTGAGATGGCAAAACCCTTGGGCAGAGACAACACAGGATATCCAGGAAGGGGTGTTTGAGACCTGGATCTGGATGGAGATTAAAAGTTAGCTCTAACGAAATACCCGTTTGCTCAGATTTTTGGTTCACTGTAAATATAAATTCCTGACCTAAAATTCTTCTTTAATATGATCAAGGGATCTGTACTGACCAAATAATCCTGAGATCCACAAAAGCACAGCATTCTTGAGACACACATAGACAAACAGAATATGTTTACCTCCATTCGTACTTACATACGTGTGTGCTAAATGGAGATAGTTTTGGCATAATAGTTTAAATAATAGAGACAAATATTTCATACTAGAATAGCATTAAACAATTATAGTGAAGAATCTAATTTCCTTTTGCTTAACTTTAGTTCTGTATTGACACATTTGTGTTCAGGTTTTCTTCTTTTTCTTCCTTATTTTAGGGATAATTGCATTCACCATAGCTGCTTCATTAATAGAAAGAAATTTATCTGTGGAACCTGCATTAGAGAAGCTTAACATATAAATGCTTGTGTCTGTTTGGCAAGAGACTTAGCAAAGTGATGTGGATATTTTTATAGTCCCCAATTACACACTAATGTGTATTGATTGAGAGGAAAGCAGTGCACATACCAATTTCTCAGCACAAAAGAGAGAGATGCACTCAGCCAGCATGGCATTTTTGCTGTACGATTTTCTTTGTTTTTAGCACCAAGTTCAATATAAAAGGCAGGTATTTTCAGTTAATTAAAATTACACATTTTATCCAGGAACACATCAATAGATAGGCATGTAAAAGGTAGAGATTTTATCTCACTCAAAGAGAACATGGGTTTGGTTGACTTTTACTCTTTGAATTTGTGTTTGTGGCTTATTACCATTGTAATTAACAAAATATAAATCTCCTTCTAAGCGCTTGCTTGAACCTGACAGCTCAGAGGGAGCATTTTACAGCAGGACCCCTCCATCTGATCCTCCGGACTGCTCGGGGTCTTTTTTCTTCTTGCATTGGAGCTGTCAGAGCTTGCGATTTAGCATTGGGGTGAGTCAGCAAAAAATAACCCCACGTCGCTTTGCTGGTATCTGGCATCCAGAGCCTGGGTTGCTGTAGCAGAAGAGATGCACGTGCCCTGCAGGGCCTGGAATCCGCCGAAGGGCGGAGACACGGCTCGTGCCAAAATATGCGAAGAATTAAAATGAAGATTCTCCTAACCCTATACAACATGCATTTTTAAAAAATGCCTAGATCTCTCATCAAAGTAAAATGTAATTAGGCATATTATTGCATGCCTTCTTAATTGGAACAGCTTGTGACAGAGAAATATTTGGGAGGATTTCAACCTGACAACAAAGTGCGAGCGTTGCCTGTTCTCTGCTTGCGTGGAAATGCAACCCGACAGATCCCCGTGCCCACGGAGCAGCTGAACGGCAAGGGTCAGTGGGACTGCCCTCCGTGTGCAGGAAAGCTTAGCTCAGTGCTTCTGCTGTGGTCGGAATAAGATGCTGTTAAAATTCCTCTGGACTGCTAAATGAGGTTAAGTCACTTCCCTGTGAGCAGTAGGGAACACGTTGTCAAGTCATGTAATACTATAAGGGAAATCTTTTCTCCAGGAGTATAAAGGAGTGACCAACATTTTGCCTGGTCTTGCAGTTATCACCCCAAACTCGAAGCCAGTGGTGTCAACAAAAGACCAAATGTGCAGTCAGTCCAGAAAACTTCCTTCCCGTGTTATCCAGCCATGAGAGTGAGACACCAGCACATGCATGGGAGGAATTCCCATAGACAGCGCGGTGGAGAGAGACCAGCAACATAGACAGGATTCAGGCACATTTAGGGAGGGATTGACACTGGGAGGGGGAAAAGGTGCCTTCATTCTTCTGGTGTGATGGCTCTGCACTGCTGTGGCAGAGAAGTAATACCCCAGGGGACGACTCACCCAGACAGTCTGGCTATGGGCCAGATATTAATTTCTCTGGGTTCTTGCATGGGAGCAGGGAAAGTGAAGAAAAATGTTAGAAATGAAAATAAGATGAAGATGTTAATGATGTCTGCCACTGGGTTTCTTCTTAGGCAGTATAATTCTCGGACAGCCCCAGAGTAAATACAGAAACAAGTTTGTTATATTTTATTTGTACTACTACTAATTTTCATATGATTAATAAAATATTATTATTTTTTTTCTTAAATACATTTCTTGATGGAAGGGGAGTGTAGCTGGAAAGATTTATTTTAATGCAGTGCATTGAGAAGAGCTGTTGCCTGACATTCAATAGTTAAGTTCTGAAGTATCGGACACTGGAGTAATAAAAACCTACTTTCTTTGATCTTGTAGTTAAAAAATGATTAAAGTATAGAATTGCATGTGCCGACATTAGACCTCCACCCACAGAGAGATTTAAAGCTGTCGGGGGAAAAAGGAAAGTTGAAAGACAGCTTAAATATAATAATTCAGAAATTGAGCTGCTTTGTTATTTCAAAGATGGTCAGAGTAAAAGGGATTTTTCATACTCTATTTGTTATACTAGATCTAAGAACCTTATCCCAAGACATTTCCTCTTGCATACAACCAAAAAGCTGAAAATTGCCAAGAAGAGGTAGCATGTCAGAGAGCTGTGTTTCCATATTTTTTGTGGAACTGAACTCAGTGAATTTACAGCCTTGAGGATTCCCTCTTCCCCTCTAGGTACCTCCACGTTGCTTGGGGTGACCCCTGCCCTCCCTCTGCTTGTGTGCTGCAAATAGAAAAGACCAGAGTATTCAGTAATATAGTTTTCAGGGATGAAAAGGTTTCTTCTTTTAATTGTATGGATGTTGTCATCTCCCAGGCACATGAAATTACCTGGTGGAATTGCAATTATGATCTTATTACAGGTTTATCTAATTGCTAAAGAATACAGAGACGTGTTGAGTTGGGTTTCTGGCCCGTGCCACATAAACTGCTCCAGTGAAGGCACATCCTTACACCCCCACACAATCCTGATTTAAGTCAGTAGGAAGCCTCTGTTTTTGCATAATCATTTTGTAGCCAGTATAGAAGACTTATAAGAAAATGTATTAGCTGATGCTTGCAGGATTACATCTGCCCAGCCAGGCTTCTTAATTCTTTTGTAGCAATGGCTTTGCTAGTGCAAAGTCAATATTTGATCTTGCAGTGTCCTTGATTATATTAGATAATTTTGTTTCTCTGTCCAATTACAGAACCTTAGCATTTTGTTAAACATTCTTCAATAAAAGGAAAGACTTTTATGATTAAAAAATGCAGTAACATTCATTGGAAATGACCCTGGAGTTCAGAGAGAACATTAGATCAAGGGCAGTGAATTGGGTTTCACTAACACTGCGTTCATTACTCTAGACATGATGATCAGAAATTGCAATTTGACTGATGTTAATGTTGCTGTTCTCTGAGAATAAAGACCTAGGAAACACACCATGTCATCTCTGAGACATGAGATATACTAGGACAGGAAGACTTTAAGACTCATCTTTCTGGAGTCAGCTTTCATTTACACAGGATTCAAAAGTTTTGCATTTGAATTGACTCCCATGTTGGCAATGCCCTGCTATTCTTCCACTGTATTCTTTACCAGATGTTCAGTGCTGAAGCACACAGTTCAGAAAACATGGTTTTTTTAGGGATCAGTAGGATTTTTGTAACTCACTGTTTTGATACACATTGCCCTTCTCAATATCAAACTTTAAGCACTGTGATTCTGGCTGCTAGGGTGGACAAGCAGCTCATTTTGTCCTTCCAACCAGCAGGAATCCACTTGCAATTTGAAGAGGTCCCAGACTGCTGCAGGACAAGGTCTCAAGGCACCAGAGTTGTCTTTTGGGAAAGCCACATTCGTCTTAGCCATGTGGACAAGGGAGCTTTCTAGCGAGTTTTCCCCATGTTGTTTCCTGGAAGGATCATTTCTGTACTGATCATCTGCAAAGCACACTGAGATCCACAGCAGGAAGCCACTTCAGATGAGAAAAGTAGTGTTAAACTCTCACATTCTTCTGTCTGAAGGTTTGCTTCCTGGACAATTTTGAATTTTCATTCCTCCATGAGTTGGAAGGTGCTCCCAGAGACAACAACCTGGAATGTTGTCTCCCAGAGACAACAACCTGGCAATGGGTGCAAGCTGGAACACAGGAGGTTCCACATAAATATGAGGAAAAACTTCTTTATGGTGAGGGTGACCGAACACTGGAACAGGCTGCCCAGAGAGGTTGTGGAGTCTCCTTCTCTGGAGACATTCAAAACCCGCCTGGACGCGTTCCTGTGTGATATGGTCTAGGCAATCCTGCTCCGGCAGGGGGATTGGACTAGATGATCTTTCGAGGTCCCTTCCAATCCCTAACATTCTGTGATTCTGTGATTCTGTGATTCTGTGATGATGAGACAGGGTTTTCCTCTTGGAAGTGCAGGTGCGTTCTCCAGCATCTCAGTCCCTTTGGGGCATTAGTCCTTGAGGGCCTTGAGAGCCTGGTTTAGGATATCACTTAACCTTAAGTTAGACTTAACAACAATTGGAAGTAGAAACATAAAAGCTTGATGTAATAGGGAATGCAGTAGAAGCGCATAACACATGGATTAGGTTTAAATGGAGAAAAAAGTGACATTTCCACAGAAAAGGATGGCAAAGGAGGTCTTCGTGTCTTGGCCAGCTTCATCCGCACTGACAAATGTTATCTGGCTATAAGGATGTGTCCATTGGGAAATGGGCACTCTCAGGAAGAGCTGTAAAAGAGAGGTGCTCAGTCAGATTCGTGGAGAACAGGACATCACATGCCTTTGGGTTCCTCTGAAAATGGGTAACATGAGGTATTTATGGTTCATTTCAGAGGACTAAAGTTTCACTTGGGGTTTTACCACAGCTGATGGAAATGGGCATGTTTTAAATGGTCAAATCCTCTATGCCAAACACAAATAAATAACGCTTACAAGTTAAAATAGCAAAGAACATCTTGAAACTTATATCTATATAAATAAGCCCTCTGGCTAATAGTAAATGACTATTTATAATTGCCTGTTGAGATGCCTGACATCAGATGGTTGTACTAGTAACATGAGAACAGTATCTGACAGGTTGGGAAAAACACATGGCAGGAGATGGGAATATTGATTTGTAGGCAAAACTTGGAAGAAGGGGGAGGGAGAGAATGGCCAAGAATGTGCTTTACTTTTTAAGAAAGTGACATTCCTACCACCAAAACAAAAACCTGAGAAAGAAAGCACATTCCAAAATGATATCATCACATTCCTTCTATACGGACAAACATGCGGCACTGTAGCTGCTGTTTCCTGCGTTTGTGATTTCCCTCAGAGTGTTTCAGCAAGAGATGTTTTCAAATAGGAAGAGAAATTCAGTTTCAATGTCCTTAGGAGCCTCTTGGCAAAGTCAGACCTTCTCTCTGAGGCCAATACTGGCTTAAATAACAATGTCTGGGTTGGATAATACACCAGCTTGTAAATTTGTGATGTAGGTAGAAAGCTGGTTTTCTTCTCTTCAGTGACACTTTATAGAGAATATCTGTATATTCTGAGCACCAGCTCTGATTTCTGTTGGCTGCTTTAGGCTGAACAATAGACCTAACATGACATTTTTGTTTGTATTGTACTGAAACAGAGTCTGCAAAATGTCTTGGTTTCCAGGTTTGTAAGTGGCCTATGAGGCTTAAGAAGATTTTTGTTAAGGTGACTCACTGAGTGTAGCAAACCACTGCAATACCTGACCAGGGATGTGGTGATTCTCCATCATCAGGAGACTGGAGGAAGCCATAGTTTCTAAACCACCACCAACCACAAATTGAGACTACGGGGTTATGCAGAAACTTCTGCATAATTTTCTCTGCTCCGGGTTACGCCAAAGGTCTGAGTATCAGATCACAAGATCATGACAGCCTCTCTGACCTTAAAACCGTATGATTACAAATCTGTGAATTGCAATCACTGCCCAGATTTATTCTTCTGCTGCTAGAGAAGGCATTCAGACCTGGGGAGCTATGAATGCACGGTCTGCCACAGCTAGAGATCAGCATGGGGCTTTGCCTGTGCTGTACTGTTTAAGATCGCACAGAATCACAGAATCACAGAATGTTAGGGATTGGAAGGGACCTCGAAAGATCATCTAGTCCAATCCCCCTGCCGGAGCAGGATTGCCTAGACCATATCACACAGGAACGCGTCCAGGCGGGTTTTGAATGTCTCCGGAGAAGGAGACTCCACAACCTCTCTGGGCAGCCTGTTCCAGTGTTCAGTCACCCTCACCGTAAAGAAGTTTTTCCTCAAATTTAAGTGGAACCTCCTGTGTTCCAGCTTGCACCCATTGCCCCTTGTCCTGTCAAGGGATGTCACTGAGAAGAGCCTGGCTCCATCCTCTTGACACTTGCCCTTTACATATTTATAAACATTAATGAGGTCACCCCTCAGTCTCCTCTTCTCCAAGCTAAAGAGACCCAGCTCCCTCAGCCTCTCCTCATAAGGGAGATGTTCCACTCCCTTAATCATCTTCGTGGCTCTGCGCTGGACTCTCTCTAGCAGTTCCCTGTCCCTCTTGAACTGAGGGGCCCAGAACTGGACACAATACTCCAGATGCGGCCTCACCAGGGCAGAGTAGAGGGGGAGGAGAACCTCTCTCGACCTGCTGACCACACCCCTTCTAATACACCCCAGGATGCCATTGGCCTTCTTGGCCACAAGGGCACACTGCTGGCTCATGGTCATCCTATTGTCCACTAGGACCTCCAGGTCCCTTTCCCCTACGCTGGTCTCCAACAGCTCTGTCCCCAACTTGTACTCATACATGGGGTTGTTCTTGCCCAGATGCAGGACTCTACACTTGCCCTTGTTATATTTCATTAAATTTCTCCCCGCCCAACTCTCCAGCCTGTCCAGGTCCCTCTGAATGGCTGCGCAGCCTTCCAGTGTGTCAGCCACTCCTCCCAGTTTTGTGTCATCAGCGAACTTGCTGACAGCGCACTCTAATCCCTCATCCAAGTCATTAATGAATATATTGAATAGAACTGGTCCCAGAACCGACCCTTGAGGGACTCCGCTAGACACAGACCTCCAACTGGACTCTGTCCCATTGACCACTACTCTCTGGCTTCTTTCCTTCAGCCAGTTCACAATCCACCTCACTACCCGATCATCCAGACCACACTTCCTCAGTTTAGCTGCGAGGATGCTGTGGGAGACCGTGTCAAACGCTTTACTGAAATCGAGATAGACCACATCCACAGCTTTACCATCATCTATCCACTGGGTAACATCCTCATAAAAGGCTATCAAGTTGGTTGAGCATGACTTCCCGTTGGTGAAGCCATGCTGAGTGCCCCTAATGATCCCCCTATCCTTGATGTGCCTAGAGACAGCACCAAGAACAAGTTGCTCCATCACCTTTCCGGGGATGGAGGTGAGGCTGACCGGTCTATAGTTACCCGGGTCCTCCTTCTTGCCCTTTTTGAAGACTGGAGTGACATTCGCTTTCCTCCAGTCCTCAGGCACCTCTCCCGTTGCCCACGACTTAGCAAAGATGATGGACAGTGGCCTAGCAATGACTTCCGCCAGCTCCCTCAGCACCCGCGGGTGCATCCCATCAGGGCCCATGGATTTATGGACGTCCAGGTTGCTTAATTGGTCCCTGTCCCAGCCCTCATCAACCAAGACAGATTCCTCCTCTATCCTGACTTCTTCTGAGGCCTCAGGGGTCCGGGGCTCCTCAGGACAGCCTCCAACAGTATAGACAGAGGCAAAGAAGGCATTCAGTAACTCCGCCTTCTTTTTATCCTCTGCCTCCAGGGCCCCCACCTCATTCATCAGTGGGCCTACATTGCCTCTAGTGTTGGCTTTACCTGCAATGTATTTGAAGAAGCTCTTTCTGTTGTCCTTGACCTCTCTTGCAAGGTTTAATTCCAAGGAGGCCTTAGCTTTCCTAGTTGCCTCCCTACATCCTCTGACAACAGACTTATATTCCTCCCAAGTGGCCAGCCCCTCCTTCCACGATCTGTACACCCTCTTCTTCCACTTGAGTTTGCCCAGCATTTCCCTGTTCAACCATGCAGGTCTCCTGGTACCCTTCCTTGACTTCCTACCTGTTGGGATGCTCTGATCTTGAGCTCGGAAGAAGCAGTCCTTGAATGCTAACCAACTATCTTGGGCCCCCTTACCTTCTAGTACCCTGTCCCATGGGATTTCCCCTAGCAATTGCTTGAAAAGGCTAAAGTTGGCCCTCCTGAAGTTCAGGGTTGTGATTCTGCTAGCTATTCTGTTCCTGCCACATGAGATCCTGAACTCTACCATCTCATGGTCACTACAACCAAGGCTGCCCTCAACCTTCACCTCTTCAACCAGACCCTCCTTGTTAGTGAGGATAAGATCCAGCAGCGCTCCTCTCCTAGTTGGCTCATCCACCATTTGCATCAGAAAGTTATCATCAACGCACTGGAGGAACCTCCTGGACTGGGGATGGCTGGCTGAGTAGGCCTCCCAGCAAATATCAGGGTAGTTGAAATCCCCCATGACAACCAGGCCCTGTAATTGAGAGACTGCTCTCAGCTGCCTGTAGAAGGCCTCATCACCCTCCTCATCCTGATCCGGTGGCCTGTAATAGACACCCACAACAGTATCACCCCTGCCAGCCTGCCCCTTAATTCGCACCCACAAACTCTCAACTCGCTCCTGATCCGCCTCTGGACAGAGCTCAATACATTCTAGCTGCTCACTCACATAAAGAGCAACTCCACCACCTCTCCTTAGCGGCCTGTCTTTCCTGAACAGGACATAGCCATCCATGACCACATTCCAGTCATGCAAGGCGTCCCACCAAGTCTCTGTAATTGCCACTAGATCATAGCCCCCCGACCGAACACGGATTTCTAACTCCTCCTGCTTATTCCCCATGCTGCGTGCATTGGTGTACAGGCATTTCAGGGAGCGAGCTGGGCACACCGATTTCACCCCAGGGGGATGGGAGGCCTCCTGGTCTACCTCAACACTAGAGCGTTGCCCCAGTGGTGCAAGCCCAGCTACTACCCCATCCCCCTTCGAATCTAGTTTAAAGCTCTCTGAATGAGCCCTGCTAATTCCTGTCCCAGAACCCTTTTGCCCCTACGAAATAAACCTTTCCCATGTATCACTGTCACGCCTGTTGTCTTATAAAACCAGCCATTATCAAAGAACCCAAAGCCCTGCCTGTAGCACCAGTCTCGTAGCCAGGCGTTAATAGAGAGAATCCTACTATTCCATCCCACGTCATCACCTGAAAATGGAAGGAGGGAGGAGAAAACAACTTGTGCCCCAGACTCTTTCACCAACCGTCCTAGGGCCTTGTAGTCTTTCTTCATCCCCTTCAGACTACGGGATGCAGCTTCTTCCCCACCTGTCTGGAAGATCAGCAGGGGGTAGTAGTCTGTGGCCTTCACCAGGTTGGGGAGTTGCCTGGTGATATCCCTGATTCGGGCTCCAGGCAGGCTGCAGACCTCCCTGTGATGGGGGTCAGCTCTGCATATTGATATGGAGATCAGATATGGAGATATGGAGGAAGGGAAGGGGGGACAGATTCAGGTTCACGTGGAAGTATTTTACAGGCTAGCAAATGTGTCTTACAACAGCAACACAGGCAGAGTGTCACTGCGACTGCAAGGCAGGTGACTTGCTTTTTTTCTGCTCTCTGCTGAATTCCACTCTGGTATAACTCGGTGGTTTTCCACAAAGTCACCCCTGCTGTGGCTGAAGGGAGAACAAATTCAGACCTGACGAATTAAGAAAAGCAAAGCCTGAGATTCCTATGATTTTTTGGAGTACAGACTGCAAAAACATGGGTCTATGTATGTTATTCACAGAGTGTGTTGTTCTGAATTCTGTTATTATGAATAACACAATGTTATTCAGAACCCTGAATATTGTCATCAACTAAGTGATGAACTCCTGGAAGATTTCCTTAATTATTTCCCCATAGTACTACCTTCTGTCATTAGCATCATAAAATCAGCTTTCAGGCACTGCCACTAACCTCTTGTGTGATTTCTGACAACCTAATTCTTTCCTTTCCTTTTCCTTTCCTTTTCCTTTCCCTTCCCTTTCCCTTCCCTTTCCTTTTCCTTTCCCTTCCCTTTCCCTTCCCTTTCCCTTCCCTTTCCCTTCCCTTTCCCTTCCCCTTCCCTTCCCCTTCCCTTCCCTTTCCCTTCCCTTCCCCTTCCCTTCCCCTTCCCTTTCCCTTTCCCTTTCCCTTTCCCTTTCCCTTTCCCTTTCCCTTTCCCTTTCCCTTTCCCTTTCCCTTTCCCTTTCCCTTTCCCTTTCCCTTTCCCTTCCCTTCCCTTTTGCCATACCACACTGCTCTCACTGATTTCAAAAGCAAATCTGTAGGGTCAGGGTCTGCCTCTGTAAGCACGCAGAGGTCTTGTTCTCAGTAAGGGTTACAGTGCAAACAATAAGAAGATATAATATTTGTTGAAAAAAGGACAGATATTTACCCAGTCCTTGACTCACGCCAGTAGCTCAATCCTCATAACAAAGTGGTCCATTTTGCACAAGTGATGCCAAATTATGGCATCTTCATCCACACCAGGGCCATTGTAAAATCTCCCTTGGCTTCAGGTGAACTTTTTGGGTGAGGAAACACCTACCACAGCAGAAACCTGATGGTCCAGCAGAGAAAATTGCCATGACAAAACTCTGTCCCTCGTAGCCTTTTCCAAACCATTCCCCTGCTGATTGCAGTTTAACTCCAAGTCCTATCCTGCTTTTATATAGTGTGTGATCCTCCTCCATCCTGCTGCCCCCGGACTGACAGCTGGTCCTTCTGTCCTTGAAGCACTGAGGGAAACATATGACTGGCTTGTAATTCTTCCTCTTCTCAAAGCAAATGACAAGGTTATATGGCAGTCGCATGTTTCCTTTGTTATCCTTTTGTTTGAAGAAATAGGGCTTGCACCTGACTGAGTCTGCAGAGGCATTCAGTTAAACAAAGATGGTTTATTTTAGCAACTGTTTAATGAAGAGGAAACCAATAGACAATCTTTTCTTCCTCCAGGCAAGGAAAACATTGACAAATGCTATATTTAGTTGTGAACTATGCAACCTGCAAAAGGATTTCATCCAACTTACCGGGAAATTAATCCCCCTTCATTTCTAACAACATGAACTTCAGGGAATGTGAGCAGCTCACACTACACTGTAAACCTGTGTTCCTAAAAGCATTTGTTTTAAAAAAAAAAAAAAAAAAAAAAACAAACAAACTGGTAAAAAAGGTATTTTTAGGCACGCAAGTCTTCTACCTAGGTCATGATTTGGGATACACTTGCTGAGATAGGAGGGCAAGGTAGCTTTCTGCTCTTGTTCTTCTCAGTGCTGAGATAACCTAGGGGCAGTGATGGCTGAACTGGACTGGATGCAGGACTGTGCATGAGGAATGGCATGATGGCATGTTCAACGGAGCTCCATCTCCAGGACTAAGTATTGGCCTCAGTTATGCCAGACAGCCCTCCTGAACTGCAGGACTTTGATGTATTTATTGCTGATGATGATTCATAAGGGACTTGAGAAGACAACTGGTTCCTCATATCCCAAAAAAAGTTTCCAAGGCTGGTAGTATAGCTGTAAACTGAGCTAATTAAAGGTAATTTTTGTACATGACAGGAAAAAAATGATAACATCAAACCCTAATGGAGAGAGATGGGAGAATTTCCCTGAGCTATGTGCTTTGCTGGTGAGAAAGCAGAGCTTGGCAGATGGAGGAAGATGGAACTGATTTCCAATTTAGCCTTCTATTAATGTTTTATGATTTTAAATTTAGCAGAGTAGTTCACTTTTCTGTGATCTTTGTGGAATCCTATTTCCTTTCAGTGGGCTGCTAAAAGAAATTCTGTAAAAAATATCTACATATGCATGTATCAGAAGTCACTCCTGTCCAAAAGAACCTGAGAGTCCTAGTACAAATTCCACAGCAACTGCCCTTCCTACCAAACGAGGCTCAACATCCTCACTCTGTCAAAACTTCCTCTGAAGACTGTGGCTTAGATCCAGGTCTGGCTGGGTCTGGATTTTCGGGTACAGACGGGTAAGAGAGAGCAGAGGACACAAGTTGTTCTTCCTCTCTGAAGCTGGCTGAGCAATTAGGCTCGTGGCAGAGAAAGGGCGAGAGATGCAGTACAAGTCCTTTCCTCCCTGCTCTGCGTGGGCTTGAGCTATAGGCTGTGAGATTTTATCCAGTTCATTCTTATGGCACATGGGGAGTGCTCTGGCATCAGGCCATCAAGGCATATTGATGACATCCTGGGATATCTCTTTAGAGAAATGCAGGAAAGTAAAATACATATCCAACTGCCTTGGGCACTAGGGACCATCTGGGAGATGGATGTTGATTCATTCCACCCAAAAAAGGTACACAGAGTGCACAGCATGAATTGCCTCCTGCCTCTCTGTTCATTGATTATAATTTAAAATATATCACATAGAGAGCTGTCTTGGACTCAGCAACCTGAGATTTAGGCAGATAAAGCTGGGCAAAAAGCGTTCAGCTCAAAGGACGAAGATAGGAACAACAGGTGATTCCTCTTGGGGCACATTTTGTCCTGTGTTTGATATAGTGTCAATGTCTCACGGTTAATCCCTGGGAGCATCCCCATCTCCTTCACACTGCCAGCCCCTATATAGGTTGAGGGGCCATTGGGTAAAGAGTTAGTACATTCTTACAACTTAATTGGGGTTTTGGTTATATGGACATGACTCTAGAGCAGCTCTTCCAAAGCCAACAACAGTTGCTCTCTTTCTGTGCTGCTGACACACAGAAACCAGTGAATGGAGCACTGTGAATTTGGGAGCTTCAATTAGCAGTTCCAAAAATGGTGAAATCCTATGAGGCAGCGTGTCAGCCAAAAGCAAGCAGAAGGAAATCCAAAATGTAAGTATGATTCTGTAATAAATCAATAAGAATTTTGCCCAGCAGGGTCTGCCTGGCAGGAAAGGAATCTTTATTCGGAGAAACACGACTTCATTGTGTTGATTGTAGCAGTTTTTCTTATCTTGTGCTGTTGCACAAAGAGAAAAGAGGTGTTTGCAAGAAGGCCTACTATGCTGGTGCTAATTTAGGTGTGACTGGGTGTAAAAACACAATCATTTTAGAGCCAAGGTAAAGTACTGCTGGCGATTTAGCGCTGCGTATCTCAGGGTCTCAGTCTGCTCGGGCCGGCTTCCTGCCACTATCCGCCATTATGTATCAGCAGGAAATTACACTTTTATGAGTGATTTACCTTTAAACAAACACTACTACACACACAATATGGTATTGAATTTGGTGGTTTGCTTTTTAAGTATTACAGTGAAAGATTGTAACAGCTGTCTAAGCTGATAACTACTACCTAGGATAAGAATATTGTTGACTGAGTTATTAGTCAATTGTTTAACTAAATCTAGCTGCATCTCTCTCTTTTGACTGTGTGACATTTACAGTTTCTTTAAACAATATAGTTCCTTGAAACGCACATATAACTGGTTTCTTGGATGGGAACTTTATGGGTAAAGAATTGTTTCGGAGATCAGATCACACTTTTAATTTAAATTTTTGTGGTTTTGTTTATTTCTTTTTCTTAGCTGATTCCTGGAGGGAACAGTCTCCTAGAAGTGAATTTCCATGTGGCTTTCTAAGTTCAGCAGATGAGCTGCAACCACAACTTGTGGCTAAAGATGACTAAATTGCACAGCTGGATGAATTTTGGCAGCAAATGACTGAGACAATGTGATGAATCTACTGCACATCTACTGCTGTGACTTTTGTAAGAAGGTTTATCCTAAGGTGGCCGTTCATTTTGCAAGGTGCTGAATGCCTTCAGCCTTCGAGGAGACTCTCAAGTCATTGCAAAATCGGACACAGTGTGTGTGGAGGAAGTTGACCTTGCTAAATTCTTATTCTGTGTTTGAACAATTAGGACTAACTTCAAGCCCAGCTGAGAATTCCAGACTTTGAGGCTCCAGAGTTTGGACTGGATCCAAGGCCCAGTGAAGTCACCTGGAGATTTTCCATTGACTCCACTATGCTTTGGACTAGGCACTTTGAAAGGCTATTCCCATGAACTCAAATGCCTAAATCCAAACACGGCTTTACACAATTGAAAATCACCTGCTTTGTATGTTTTCAAAGGCAGCTCCACCACTCAGCAGTAACAATATAGAATTGGGTTGAAAGGGTGAAAATAGATGTGGATGTGGAGTGACTCTTCAAAAAAGCCCATAGCAATGCTCCAACGCTGCAGCACTGAAAATGAGAATTTTTATTGCAGACTTTTTAATGATCATTCCTGAATTAGATTTAAAGGAAAAAAAATCATGTCAATATTACAGAACTAGAGCTCTCTTCATGTTTTATCTATTTGAACAATGCTCACTGCATTCTTTGAAAAGAGACATAACTTAATGCTAGGGCATCTCTTTTGTTGAATCAGTTCTACTACCATTTTAAAGCCAATTTCTGGGTATCATCAGCTCTGGTGATACTCTGGAATTGATCTATACCAACAGCCTATTTTCATCAAATCACACCTGGAGTGTTTTACCCATTGCGTGAAGATTCAGTGCTATGCTTTGGAGATGAGCCATTCTCTGCAGCTTTGCATCTGCCAATGGTCTAGTTCCAAAGAGCCAGACTCACCCCTGAATTCATGTACAATCTACAAATAAAGGCAATCTCATCTCTTTTGTCCCACCATTAGTTTTTTGAAAGCATAGTTCCCTTTTACATATAGGTGCTCTTTGTAACAAACCTTGACTTAGGTCAAGCCAATATAGCTGTCTTTATGTTTTTTCTTTCAAACAAGGTCAGTTTTGAAAATTCTTTGACATTTGTGCATAAAATATGTGGGTCCTGATGTGACTGCCCAAAAGCTTAGAGCAGTAGGCCCTTCTTTTTCTTGTTATGTGGATGAAAAGGAAGAAAAGAAAGCTTACGGAGGCTTTATATAGCCTTATAAGCCTCATGATCTACTTCTATTGCTTATTTCCTGCCCACATCTAAGTTTTCAAAGGCTCCTTTCTTTGTTAGAGGGCTAATTATTTTGGATGGTAGGCCAAAGCATAGATGCATATTGGATTAACAATGCCCATTAACTCTCCCTCAGCAGGTGGAAGATTTGATTCTGATCTTTATGCTGGTGTAAAGGAAGAGTCAGGTCCTGGAAACAAATGGGTACGCCATGGTGCAAAGGAGGATGAAATCAGAGGCAAGCTCTATTACTGCTATGAGCAGCTCCCTGCTGATGTAGCCATCCTTGAATGAATCACAGAGACTTACAGTTGACTTTTCAGCTCCTCATATATTTTCAGGCACAAGAGCTATTGGTCACAGAGAAAATAAATGCTCTCTTTTCAAGCTGGTTTTCTTTTTTTTTGTTGTTTTTTGTTTTGAGTCCATACCAAAGTGGGAAGGACTGCAGGTGATGATGAGTTTGAGGTTCTTAAATGCATGAAAATGGCAGAACAGTCTTGCATACAAATAAAATGGGGCATTTCTCTGTAAAACAAGTTGTCAAAAGCACTGCCTCTTAATGCAGAACAATAAAATAATCTTTTCAAACAGTTTAATGGCCAGGATGAATGAAAGAATCTGTGTATGCTTTACAAATGGCCTGATTACTGCCAGCTCACATGCTTGCTCTGCAGTTGTAGTACATTAGAATTTGAAGTAGGATGTTGTTAGCAACTCTTTGCATGGGGTAGAATTTGAATCAAAAGCTATAAATGACCTGTGACAGCAAAAATGAAAGTGCAATTGCTTTCTCACATGACCTGTTTCTTTTAGTGTCATTAAACTTAATCAATGATTAACCTTTGGTTTAACAGTGCTTGTCATTTCATAGCAAATCAAGTAGAAAAAATGTTGTCTCCCTGAATAATTCCCTAGAAAATGTCTCTGAGGCACATTAATAGTTTCAAAGGTGAGAGGCTGGCCTGAATTTGTGTAAGCAAAAAGCATTTGAAGTGCAAAATCATTGAGTGCAATTGAGGGAATGAGAAACATCTGACTATCCATTTGACTTGTACAAATCCTGTATGCAAACCCAGATTTTAGGAAGATCTGGTGTCTCCTCGCATGAACAGGACAGTGTTCAGCTCACTAATAACACATGAGAAATAATAATGAATTATTTCACAAAGCCTTCATCTCATTTAGGTTGTTTTTGCATAACAACTTTATGTAGTAAATATATACAAACAATGCGTCCTAATCCAAGGTTGTCTGGGTATGGTTGTGTTTTTTTGATCTTCATTGAGATCAAATGAGTTATGTTACTTTACACTGAATTAAGTTCTATCTGGGATGAATTTCCTTTTGGCAACCAATTAGGATGTTTAAAGAATTTATTTTCACTTCTTGATCTCAAAAGTATTTGTGGACAGTTCACATGGACTATGTATTACTGTGCCTAACTGCTATCAGCCTGTATAATTATCTCATTTGCATACGCTAACAAGGTATATTATAGGTATAGTGTTTTCACATGCCTTTTATCCAATTAGCTCATTGTACCCACCAGTCTTGTGTTCTCCCCCTCTGTCATCAAATTATTATAAGAGTTGTGAATTGAAAATGTTTTCAATTCATCTGGTGTGTCTGCGCAGACAGACTTCACTCAGAAGAAATGTGGCTTCTGCTGTTCACAATCTTCATTTATTCATTACACACCCAGGGAGGGTCTGTAGGGCTCCTAAATAAGCTGGGGAGCTTGATGTGGTAGATTCTGACCAAATTCAGAATTTCACAAAAATTTTTGTGCTAAAGACATGGGACTCCCAGGATGACTTCTTGTCTTCAACAACCTTTCATCCGAGGGTGCATGGAGTGATTAACCTTTGCTTCCTTTCATTCATTTTGTTTTCAAAAGGAAAAGTTGCACAAAGTGAGGATCTCTTTCTGCTTTTTTCCTATATCCAACCGATCCAATGCACTTTGGTTTGTATAACCAGTTCAATCCCATCAAACTGGAATTTATTCAGGTGATACAGCCATGCTCGTGTGCCTTCCTGCACAAAATCATACCCAGCTACATTTATTTTAAAAGAAGAGGATTTACACGTAGGTTTGTACCAGGAGGATAAAAATTTTAAGAAGTAAATTTTCTTCCTAAAATATTGGTACAAAATATATATGATCATGCACAATAGTCATGGTGACATCATTTCCCTGTTAGTATTGTTGCAACATGATGACTAGCTACTTACCTAGTAGACTTGCTCACAGTAGTTTGCCATACCAGCATGCCTCAGAACTTGCACATTCGCATTTTCATGTATACCTGCTGTAGACCAGCTAGGTTTCATTTCAGACTACCCGACTTTCATTTCAACTACTGCTCGCCAGCATCAACCAGGAGTTCTTTCATCATGGTCAGTGGAGTCAGAGCAGTGTCGGCAAAGTATAAAGGAGAACAAGGTTAGGCTTATTATCCCCAGTGCTCTTTTGTATCTTACCCTTTTTTAAATCATGAATATTCCCAAGGAAAAACACAGTGTCAGTTTTCTTTGTGAAGGCAAGCTGAATTACGGTGAGGGGTTCTCAGAACTGGCTGCTCTTGTTAGTGTATTCAAAAGATCTAAACCATCAAGTAGGGAATATGTTGAATAAAAGCCCTATATTTTGAAAGACCAGTATGGAGACTTTTTAGGAACATGTCATATTTTATTGTCATGCAATAAAAACTCACTAATCTCATGAACTCACTGATAGCCTAATTAGTCAATGGAAAAATGAAAAGGAGAGAAAAACTGGGGCAACAGCAAGACCACAGTATGCAGACAAGAGGTGGAAATGCATTAAAGAAGCGTGGAGAATATGGTTTTCGGTTACTTGGTTTTCTCCTTTTCCCTTCTTTCTCTCTCGTCCATGTCACTCCAAGGAAAGCAGCTGGCGTCTGTAGCCTGTTGTGCAGATGGGTTGAGAGGAGCACATATTCCACTATGTGTCTGGCACGCTTCAGAAGTGGCTGGTGACTGCTTGTGTATTCGCCAGCAGCTAGTGATTAGCTGTAGCCATGGATGTCTGGTGGCACACGGGGTCAGAGAGACTGAGGGTACGAGGAAACATCAGATTAATACCTCTCAAAGCACTGATCACATCTGCTGCCACTTGGTAGCGACAGCCTGCAGGGTGAGCGGGTTCCTTATCGGGACTTGCCAGTTTTAGAGGAGTCCTAAGTTCCCATTTTTGTTCCTAGGTGTATGCACTGTACATACACCTTGTGAGAAATAATGCGTGGCCTAAACAACTTGCAGTTTAAATAGGCAGGAACAGCAAAGGGTAGGAGAAGGAAGATGGAATTCCCCATTCCACAGGGAAGTAACTGAAACATGGAGGAATAACATTGGTGACACATGAGAGTCATGACAGTGGTGAGAACTAAATCCTATTTTTTCAAGTCCTTGTTGAGGGTCTTAGCTTCAAAATAATTCTTTGCCTGTATGTACAAGGCATACATCTGACTAAGCACTTGACTCTTTCCTCCAATAAAGCAGGGTACTACTTGCCTTGGGCACAGGCCAGATGCAAATCTCACTGGGATTTTGTGCTTCTCCCACCAGTTTTCACTATAGCATCCCTGTCATTGTCACTTTGCCGCACAGTTGGGACACAGCTCTTGCTGTTCACAGAAGGCACAGCAGCCACTTATCCCTTTCACTGGGCTGCTCCCTGCCCACCCAGCCTGATGTAGGACAAGGAGAGAAAACAAGGCACAGACGGGCAGACCGTGCCAGAGACGGATGACACAGAGAGGATCCTGATGTGGCCGGAGGGTCATTCCTGCACAGAGCTAGCTGCTGGTGGGCAGCTTTGCCACTGTCCTTGCCATGCAGGTGGTAGCGCGGTGGGACTCAGGGGCTCTCCAGAGCCACTCACTCATTTCTCTGGAATGGTACCAGCACAAAGCTGCAGTAACACGCTGGTGATTCAAGCCCAGTATGAACGATGGGGCTGGACTAGTAACTTTGCTGCATGCCAAGAGGGACTCTGCCAGAAAATTCACTGCTAGCAGCACACTTGCACCACGTTCAGCTTTACGGACACCTTTCCAAAGTAAATATACCTGTTTAGAATGAAATTCAGCTCTTTGTGAAGCCTTTGTCAGGCTCTGCTGATAGGAGGTGTTTATTCAAAGGCACCAGCTCTGCGGTGTTGAGCTTTCCAACATCAAATCAAATATCTGCATTTCTCATCACAAAATTAAGAGTCTTCTTGAACCTACATTCAGGAGTTAAACTTGCAGTGATCCACAGGAGAGGCTAAGGCAGAATAACTTCCCCTCTTTCACCCAGCATTGGGTCATCTTTCTTATTATATGATTGATGCATTTCCATTACATGGCCCTGTTACATGTGATCTGGTCGTTGGTCACTAAACCTACCTCTGGCCTCAGTTTCCCATTAGATAATCCCAATGGCAGCTTCTGCCCAACCATTAGGATGTGATAAAAGATGCATGGGCTCTGACAGAACCTCAGCCAGCATCAAGTTACTGGAAACAAAAGAACTTTCTTCTGACCCACCCTCACACCTCTTCTGCACTGACACTGCTCCCAGATGACGCAGAAATTGAAGGAGGGTTTTGAACACCAATGAATGACTAAAGCAGCATGGGCAGGTGGGTGTCCATGCTCTTCATACAGGACTGAAGTGCCCAGACGGTGAAGACTAGCTCTCTGGCTCTACCCTGGGCAAAGACAAGGAGACCGCTGTGGCAGCCACCCTCCTGAGCAAGAGCCAGGATCAGCCTCTTGCACCACAGTGTGAGAAACAGAAGACTGAACTCAAGTACTTGCATGAACAGAAGTAAAATGGGTGGCGGTGAATGGAAGAGATCGGGAATTATGGTTAATTTGGCTGCCTTTCTCAGCAATGGGACCAACTATGTGCATCAGACTGGATACCTCAGTCTTTGGTCAGTTTTTATACATTATTCATTTGTCATAAATTGCTACTGTATACCCTGATATTGCAACCCCCTGTGTCAGCTGCCGCCAGCAGCAGCAGTGATGGGTTTGAATGCCTGGTGAGTTCATCAGGTGTGATGGCTACCACCAGCCTGAGCCCTAGACTGGAGGCCTAGGAAAATACTGTCTTCACCAGGTGCTTTTATTAGACAAATCTTCCCATGGACAAAGCTTGAGTTAGTGTATGAGGAAAGAAAAGGAAATGAAAAGCTGGCATGGCCTCAACTTGGGAAAACTGACACTCGGACAGCAATCCCTAGGGAAAATATCCTAATGCAGGGGAGTGGTGGGAATTGCTGGGGAGTGCATGGTGCAGGGTTGGGAACATGGCCAAGCCAGTGCTGAGGCCATGGTGAGAGCAGCCAGGCATGTCCCCTTCTGGGGGAGGACAGGTGATGCAGAGGCAGGGTCTCCACGTGGACATCGGATGTGGCGTGTGGGTCTTGGCGTCCTGGAAGAGCAAGTCTGGCTGATCTGAGCAGTAACACAGAGGGAAGCAGTGCGGGGGATTTGCTTCAGACTTGCTTTCTCCCTCACAGAAGTAAACTATTCAACCCTATGTATTCCAGCCCCCCGGGGGGACATGCCACCCAGTTCGAGAATAGGCGCATTAATAAACCAACAATATCTGTGTCTGCATCTAGATCTAATCTACGGCTGCTAAGTGAGATTTGCTGTTTCCCACCCCCAGCAGCATCTTGGCAGTAGTTTTTGAGCTCAGTTCTCCACCTGTAGTTTGAACACCCCGTACGGCGGTGTTCATTCAGCGCATTCTCCTCCTTTGTTGCTCTTGGTGAATGGCGTTGGGGAAGATGAGGTGATCTCCGGCCCTTCAGGGAAGTGATGCCGCTCCTACTTTCACTGGTTAGTTTAGCCAAGGTGATTCTGGCTTGCCGGATAGACAAGCCCTTGCTGGATTTTCTCAGCTAAGCTGCAGTCCTTAGCTGCTTCTGTAAAAGCTCTCTGGTGGCCATTAAGTCAGCACCAGTGTTTCCTCCTGAGGTTGCTGTTGGGTTCGTCATGGTCTCGCAGTCTGATCTCTGTGGATTCCTCCAGAGAGACCTCGATGGCACACAGGGCCAAGCAGAGTCTCTGCTTCCCCAAGATGCCTTCCTGCAACCTCTCTTCCTCTGTTTGGTCCGAGCTCCAGCTTCACACAACAGTGTTTAGTACCTTCAGATTCATTATTTAGCTACATTTTGGCCAAAACACTCTAAATATTAATGCAAACACGGCCTGTCTCTTTTAACTGTTTCCCTCTGCTTGCTGATAGAAACAAGAGAGGAGCTCTTCCCTGGGGACAGTCTGCCCATCTGGAGTATTCAAGCTTTTAGGGGCTGCTTTTCATCCTCTTCCCTGGCACAAGCTTCTTGCAGGGCTGGGCTGCACGTTCACAGGTATATGACATTACTGATAATACCACAACAAGCTGGCATTCATCAAGCATCTTGGATGAAGGCTGTCTTTAAAAAGGCAGGTAGGGGCCTGTGCCATAGGAAAAATGACCAGGTTTTCTAATCACTCATATGGAGTTATCTGGACACATGGCTACCTTTCATCACTTATGCTGATGCCAGAAAAGGGATTATAAAGCCAACATGCCTGTTGAAATATCTGTGTGTACTAAGCTGTCATGGACTTGCTTTGGGTCGAAATAACACGTGTACTCCATTTCTTTGTTTTTAATGTTCCCTTTTTTTTCTTACTGTCCTGATTTTATTGAGAGATTGTGAATAAAGCAGGCAGAACTCATCCACAGAAAATATAAGTAATATTGCCACTAACCAACACTGCTTCTTGAAGGTCGCGCATAACCCAAAACATACCATAATGGTAGAAATAAATACAAATATCTAGGTCATTTTTCTTATAAGAACTAAACACTTCAGGAAACAACTACAGCCTCCTTATCACCACTATCTCTACCACAAACATAAAAACAGAAGTGTAGCCATACCAGATCACGCCAAGGTCCATCTAGCCCAGCATCCAGTTTTGTACCATAATCATAAACAGATGCCTTGGGAAGAGTAAGGAAAGGGTAAACCTATAAGATACGTTCCCCTGATACTCTTCCAGCATCCAACTATTCTCAGTTCAGGGACTCCCTGAGCTAGGTGTGGTTTCTGTACGTTTAGTAACCTCAGTGCATTTCTCTGCTGTGAACTTGTCCAGTCACTGCTTGAACCCTTATAAACTGTGATTATATTAAGTGGTCATGCAAATTAATACCAATGGCATTATTCAGATTTGGCTTTACATCATTCACGGAGCTATGCTGACATATTCCGGGCTAGCAAATGCTTGTCTTCTGCAGAACTTGCTTGGAAAAGGCACAAAACCCTTAACAGCTAATAAAGTAATGCATTCAAAAGATTTTCTGGCCTATACAAATAACTCTGACCAATTAGGACAAGATGTAGGGCTTGGTTTTCCATTTCATGGCAGTAATGGAGTTACATTTGGAAAAACTGTGTGTAAAGCTCCAAGGATTAGAAAGGAAGTAATTTCCATTAAAATCCTATGTAAAAAAAAAGAAGTATGGTGCAACACTGGACAATTTAGTTTTCAAGACACAGAAAAGAAAGAATATATTAATTTTTAAAATGTCATTGTTCTAGGATGTAACATTAGTCCTTACAGATTTTCCTGATGGTGAGGAGTGATATGGTTCTGCTTTGCTCCCCTGTGACTCAGTGGTGTGCACCACCCCCCAACAGTTATGGCTTTTCATTTATCATTGTGCAGAATTTTGTTCCCATTCTTGTATTTTTCCCTCCACTACTGCCATTTGTGTCATTCCAGTGGAGGCATTTTTAATGGGGATGCTAATAAGCAGCAGCAAAGTAGCGAGGCCCGCAGAGAAGCCAGCATCTCCTGTGACTCCAAGGGGAGATCTGCAAAGAATTGCAAGAAGGATGCCAAACCAGCTGGAGCTGGGAGAGTCACTATGGCAAGGGAGGAACAAGAAAGGGAGAAGAAAAGGAGAGAGCTTGCCACCTTTCCCTGCAGGACTCATGCAAAGTGCTGATAATGTGTGTTTTATTCATTCCTCGCCTTTGTTCTCTAACCATCTCTTGAGAGACATTTCAAAGAAAGGGAGGCGAGGAAGAGACTAAAAGTCTCCTTTTAGATTGAGGAATGCAGGCTCCACCCTGGCTCCCAGCTCCATCCTTTTTTTGCTGGTGCAGCTGGGGAGTCTCCCTTGAGGCTCTAACTTAAACCTGGAGTTGGTCCTAAGCCAAATGGTCCAAGGATCAGGGGAGCCATTTTGTTCCCCAAGCTCAGGGCCAGCCTTTCATTACAGTGAGTATGGAGCTGGGGGGGAGTGGGGTGTCAAAGATCCCTCCAAAAAGGACTCCATTCCTTGCACCACAGGGGAGCTGTAAAGATGTAGGGGTGATGGGAAATAACCAGATAAATGTTAGCTCCTCATGCAGTGCTGCTGTGCAGAACATCCTGAACACGCACAGGAGGAGCCGTGACCTGGATTTATTTCTGTGCACAAAAGCATGGGGCTACCGCGGGAATGCTCTGTCCTGTTTTCAATTCTGCGCTTCAAAAACGATGTTGACAGGTTGGAAAGGCATCAGGGAAAGGTACATGAGCAATCTGAGACCTGGAAAACTTTACGGTAGGAGACTGAGAACTCAGTGGAATTTGTCTGTTTGAAAGAAGGCAAAGGGGTGACTTGCTTGCGGTCTACAAGTATGAGCATGGGGAAAATGCAACAGATGTTTCAAGCAGAAAATAAACCCATAATAAAATCCAGTGGTTGGTTGTTGATGCTAGACACATCCAGAACAGAAGTCAAGTAAAAAATTGAAGGTAATTAACCACTACTTACTAGAGTAAAGTTGGATTCTCAGTTTCTCTTTAAATCAAGAGTGGATGACTTCCCAGAATCTCCTCTGCAACATCTGAAGACAGAGAAGAGCTCATGGGAGATGATTTTATATCACGGTTATACAGCAGGTCAGATAATCATCACGAAAGCTCTCATGACAAAACTGAATGTCCAGCAGAGTCGATCTTCCATGCCAATCCCCTTTAGTCCTTACTCTGACAACCCTTGTGTGACCCTGGGTGCATTGGAAAATACATACAGTCCGTATTCACATTGTGTTTATATATTCCAGAGAGATGAGTGAGAGAAATGTTTCCATTCTGGGTAATCAGAATTAAATCTCACTGAGATTACAGGATTCAACATCAGGGCCTCAGAAACTGAGATAAAGAACAATAATAATAAAAAAATAGCCCCGGTCCTTTTTTTTTACACAATAGGTCTGCTATCAAAAGTAACGAATCTGCTAGCAATGATGTTAAAATATATTGCTATTTTGAGAAAATGTTGTGTTGCTTTTGGTTATAGTGGGTACCCTTGCCTAAAACCAGTATGATTTGGCCTACTGGGAGAGGTGAGCGTTAGAAATAGATTGTGTCTGGTCACTTGAGCACTGGGGGTATCCATTGTGCTACCCGGAGGCTTTGGCGTTGTCTGGATTCAGATCTCCATAAGTCTAATTTTTTTTTAAAAGTGTGTGTGAGATCACACGTGTGTGTCTGAGAAGGAAGGAAGGAACTCGGTTGGCGTATTTGACTTAAGATGGTTTCCAGGTGCGCGGTCACACATCCATTCTGCAGTGACCTCTGCTGGCAAGGGCAAGGGCCATCTTCCTTCAACACCACCGTCCTAAGGGCATCTGCAAGTGTGTTTCATTAGCACCTTTATCTGAACCTATCACATTACACTCGGTGTCGTTAGCGCAGGGCAACGCAGTTAAGGTTATGGAGCTGCCATACAAATGCAAAAAAATGCCATGGGGCGTATGAAGGTGGTAGTTAAACAGAGATAGTCAGATCTGATTAATAGCAATGATAAAGGAATGTCAACATACGCCAGTCTCAATGATTAAAAAAGAAGGTAGCTGGAAATTAGCAGTTGTTACAGGTAGCTTAAGGATATTGTTATTTTTTTTACCTTTTGAAACATCCCTACAGGCATATGGCTGCCAATTAAATCATTGAGATATTTCTCCAGTGCGTAAGGAATCGCTGTCATGAAGCAACTCATAAAAGATGCCCCTTGCTCTTCTGGAGGGATCTATGCTTTTAATGGCAGAGAGTCTCTGTTGCTATAAATCAGATTAGTGCAATTTACTTCATCGCTTGCTTACGCCGACAGAGAATCTGGCTCCAAATCTTTACATTGCAGCTGTCCAAGAGCACCAACCAACACTGGGTTAGTTTTTGGCCCTTAGACAAATCCCCAGTGTTCACTGTTGCAACTTGCCCTCTTATATCTGATTCTTTTTTTTTTTTTTTTATAACTTGTTTTTCTTTCTGTGATCACCATTTGTTTGCCATTTCAGAAATGCTTGCTTTGCAGCCCTACCTGTAATCAATAAAGCCATATTTCCATGCAGAGTGCAGAGAGGAGCAGTGTTTCTAGGTACTGGCCTCAACTTGAATGCGGGTGGAAATGTTAAAGACTCAGCTGCCTGCCTGTCCTGAGCTCTCCCCTCCTTACCGTCACTGTCTAAATATGCATGGCTAGTTCTAACTATGAACGGGAACTCAGAGCCAGAGCACGAAGAGAGCAACGAGAGCAAAATTAGCTTACAAATTAACATGCAATGTGTAACCTGAGTTTTGGCTATGTGCTGGTGCTCTCTGAGAGCAGCCAGGGACTGGTGTCTGCGGAAGAGGATAATAACAGGGCAGCAGATAGTGGTATTTCTCCAGACTGCTCTGCTAGCCACCAGTGACTAATCTGACCCAGGTGCAGCAACTGGTAATGTATAAAATGTTGATGAAAAATTACCCTTTTTCCAACACTTGTATCTGTAATGCAAGTGACATCCCTCAGCTTTTGGAGACATCCTGATCTAGAAGCAGGAGGCTGCAAGAGCCCTTCTTCAGAAGGCTCCCCCTCCCTGGGCCAGTTTTTCCCCATCTCTTTGGGGCTGCAGCAGCAAATGGAGGTAGGATACATTCCCTCCCCTGCAGCGAATGAGGCTTATGTGTAAATGTATTCCCCAAGCAAACTGTGCAGGGCCAAGTGCTGGAAAGCAACATAAAGGAAGAGGGAGGCCATATGACTCCACCATGCCTTGGCCAGGGTGGTGGAAAGCACCAGCAGACAGCTAGGTTCACATGTGCTGGAGGTCTTCCCATGGTGAGGCCCCTCAGGAAAATTCAGTTTTGCCTCTCCGTGGCAGAACGCCCCGCCACCTCCAAACTTCTCCATGGGGACTGCCGGGCAGAAGTGGCACATGGAAGCATGAGCACTGCAATTGCCCCATGTGTCTCCTGTTAGGCAATTCCCTGGACATTCTGGTCAGGGCCAAGACACTGACCCCCTGTACTGGGAACACGCCATCAGCCCAGCAGCCTTGCCTTCTCCGCCTACTATGTGACTCACAATATATTATCTGCATTGCTGACATTCTCAGCTAGTTAATGTGGCTCTCTTGGGGTTTGAAGAAGACTCACAGCTCTTCAGGTCTCTTCCTGTGAACTCCTGGGACTCGATGAACTTACCCTGTTGAAGCCAAGGTGCAGGGGAATCACGTAAATCTTCTCCAGCCCTATTGTATGTTGTTTAGTGCATATTATCATGTTCGACATCTCTAGTTATAGTAATCACTTTTAAAAATGTACTTCTGCAACGTCAGTAATTAATCAAATGCCTTTGTTTCATTAGCCGTAACAATATCTTTGGTTTCATGTTCTTAGGTGTTCCTCTTTATAAACCTCTCTCATGATGGGTGTCTCCTCCTTAGCACTCCGTCACTCCAGATGCTTTAACATCACTGATAAGGTGTTTAATGGAAAGACTATGAAATATTTTTTTTCTCGTATCAGACTGGGATCTAAAAGGGTTGGGATCAGCATCAGGTCTGTTTTGCAGCTGCAAACATGGGCTCTGCTCTTTGAGCCCCGTAGCTCCTGACTGACTCCAGAGCCTGCACTCAGTCTCCACACCCTCTGCAGTGCAGAGCTTCCTCTGCAGCTCCCATCCCAACTCCTGCCCCTGTCCCACACCTCGTGTGAGGTCTCTTGTTGGTTTAATAGGAATAGGATCAGTCCCTAGAGGTAAGGAAAACTCCTGACAGTCTGTAAAAGAAAGGAAAAAGTAATGAGTGAACAGACAGTGTGGATTTTGGTAAAAGTGGAAGAAAAAAAAAAAAAGGATGTCCAAACCCAACACTGTATCTGTATTAATTAGAGAGCAGCAAAGGTGAAGATACAGCTGCGATGCATGTCATTACATATTTCCCCCACTGAGAGCTGGTGTGTTGGGACTTCATCTGTCACAGCAATGTTCACTGAAGCAACGCCAAACAGACTGGTGAAGTCTGGTTATTCAGTATCTCTAACTGTGTAATTTGTGCCACTAAGTCTATTACTGTACACTTCAGAGTCATGTTGTACAACAGGGACTTTCTTTCCTTCTCCTTTTGTTTTTCTCCTAGGAAAATGTCTTTTTTATTTTTTAAGCAAAAGAAATTAATTCTGGCATACTTCTGGGAGTAAAATAATTGTATAAAGTCATTGGCAAACAATCTCTGCCCAAACACGCATGCAGAAAGCAAGTTCTCACAATTATGGTTAATGCAAGATGAAGTCAGATTGTAGAGGCCTCCAGCGTGATTTCTAGCATGATAATGATGAGGAGATTAGGCTTATCACAGACAAAGCTTGTAGTGCTGGGATTTTAGTAATTCAAAAGCAGCCGCACTGCTACGATGCATTTAAACTACTGAATCTGCAGCAAGATGTTCACAAATACTGTAGCTTTGCAAAGTGAGGCAAAGGAAGGCTTTTCTGCTCAGTTTTACGCCCTGATACAGCAAAATGCAGAAGTGCAGACATCATTTCCAGCACGTGGAGCAGCTCCATGGGCTCTGCTGGGAAGCGGTGTGCCTAGAGGTGCACAGGTGCTGCTCATTACCTGGGAGCTCAGGTGGTTTGGTTTTTTGGTTTTTTTTTTGAACGAGGCCTTATCTGAACCTCCTGCAGCTCTGTGCATCTGCCATGGGAAGACGGGAAGTCTTCGAGAAGAGCCTGTCAGGAGGCTGGAGCAACACTCACCCCCTCTTTCATTTAGCAAGGAACTGCAGTGCAAAACCCAGAGTCGTTGAGCCCTGATAGAAGGCGAAGTCAGCAGAAGGTGTTTAAAATCTGTGCGTGGCGTGGATCCAAAATCCCTTACACATCCGCATTTCCACCCTGTGTGGCACAGGTCGGAGATGGGGCCTGTCTCAGAAGGAATGGATCTGAGTGTGATTTCCTACCCCCCAATGAGGTCCTGCCAGAGTGATGTGGCAGCCGGTGCTGGTCTGGCCACAGGAGCCCCAGCTTTGGCTGGGTTTTAGCTCTTGTCCTTGTCATCACTTTTCCTTTGCAGCTACATGTCAGAACCCTTAACCTCATAGTACAAAGTTCCTTGGCTCTGGTCATTGTGTCTGAAAACTTACGCCCCTTTGACTTTATCCCAACAAGTGTCTGCCCTCACTGGCAGAGACAATCCTCTTTTCTGGATAACCTGAATAACACATGACAGGAGGACATGAAGAAATAAAGCCTCCAAGCAGCCATGGTGTGAATTAGCCCAGCTGGAAAAGAGCCAGGCTGCAGGAACAGCAGTGCTGAGTCAGACTGAGGGGTCACCTAGACCATATCCTGTCTCTGACCAGCACATAGCGGATGCTCAGCAAAAGAGCACAAGAGCATGGCAAGTACAGCGATATTTCCTCCACTTCATCCTTCCAGTTTCTGGCAATCTGGAGTTTAGAGACTTCCTGAGCCGCGGCTATATCTTCATCTCTGCAGTCTAGGAGCCTTTGATGGACTTTTCTTTCAAGAATTTTCTACTTGCTTTTTGAACCCATTTATACTTTTGGCCTCCACAACATCCTGTGGCAACGAGTGTCACAATGTGGTTATGCATTGGGTGTGTTTGCTTTAAACCTGACAATCACGTAAAGGCTCCCCAGTCATTGCACTATGAAAGACACATTTTTATCACATTCTCCAGGCCATTCCTGATTTCATATACCTCTCTCATCTGCTGTCCCAGTGGTCTCTTTCCCAGCTGAACCGTCCCAGCCCATATGATACTTCTTTATTTTGAAGGCTTTCTGTAGCTTTGATCATCCCTATTGATGTCCTGTGAACCTTTCTGGTCCTACGCTGTTTTTGCTAGCCACAGCCTGCCTGTGGTGGTGAAGAGGGCACACGCCATCAATGTACACAGCAACACAGGGATGGGGACAGGCGTCTTTTTGTTTTCTCAGTTTCTTTCCTAATAGTTCCTGATGTTCAGTTTTTCTTTCTGAGTGCTGCTGGACCAGGAGTTATGTACTTACAGCACTATCCACAGTGAGTGCAGAATGTCTTTCCTGAGTCGTAATAGCTAATGTAATGTCCATTACTGTATAGACTTTGTTAGGGTGGGTTTTATTTTTCCCTGTAAGCATGAGTTTGCATTTGTTATCATTAAACTTTTATTTGCTATTTTGTCATTCACTAATGTGACATTGCAGTCACTGCTGGAGTGAGATTTTCTGTGACGCTTCACAACCAGCTTTAGTTGTTTTACTGTTTGCAGTTAGCATTAGCTTTTTTACTAACTCGGGCAAGATTAATACAGGGCTAATGCTTAGAGTCCCATCTCTAATGGTGATATTGGACACAAGCCATCGGGCTTTGGGTTTTGTACCTGTATGATGCTCTTCTCTGGACCAAAGATGTGTTGGACATCTCAAAAGGAGACGTGACACCAACAGGCTCCCTCATTTCTTGAATTACAAACACCAATTCTTACCTCATCACCCTACAGCGAGCAGAGTTGAAATGCCTGATTAGTGAGATGAGTGTAATGCACACGCTTGGGGCTATTCCAGGCACTGGAGCTAATCCAGGCTGCGGGGTACAGTGATGGGCCTGGTGGTATGCAGGCTGCAGATTGGGTTCCAGGTTGAAATTAAGCTATTGATTTTCTTTATGATGCTTTAAATATCCCAGGACACTTACGTTTTGAAGGCACACCTCTTCTGATGCTGGTCTGCAACAGTGGCAAAAAATGTGCGGGTGTCACCTTGAATCCCACAGGTTACTTGTCGGTTCTGTCTCATCCCATAAGCTGGGATCTTATTTCCCCTATACAGTTTGACTCTGTAAATCCTAGGGGTGCTGTGGAGGCCCATTGATCAACTGCTACATTGGGAAGTAGGGACACAGCGAGGCTGGGGATGATTTTTGAGGTTTACATTTGATCGAGATTAGCTATTGCAGAGTGGGAAGAAGTAGTTGGCTTTCCTTGCGACAGATGCTGGGGAGGTAGAGCCAGGATAGGCCGTTTCCGATGGGAGCTCATGGTATGAAATAAATAAGGGGAAACTGAGAGTGAAAGACACATTGTATAAGATGTACAATTGGCGAGACGCCAGCATAAATATTCATTGAGTATGTTAATTAGCAACTATTGCTGTTACTCATTAACTAATTTATTCAACAAATAGCATTCAGGCCACTCTAGAACACTGCATACTGTTACTGCTAAAAGGGGTATCAGTTTCCCTGTCTGTCACCTGGAGACATTGATACTCCCCCATCTTTGCAAGTACTTTGATATGTGGAGATGAAAACTGCTGCAGGGGGCAAATGGAGCACAGTGTATTGCTTATAGAAGAGCAGAAGTCCAATCTTATTCTCAGCAACACGCATAAGAGATTTAATTCATTAGTTCAACCTCAATTGGAGAAGAATGGCAAGTCTATGACAAGACTTCTGTTCGGATGACAGCAATAGTGTGTTGGTTGCATGGAGTCTGCAAAGGAATGGATGGGCTCCTCTGTGAACTGACTTTTTTTAAAAGAGAGGAATTAAAGCTGGAATAAAGAGTCAGCATAGGGGGTTTCCACCGAATCTGGTAGGACCTGCCTGTCAAAACTGCGACTGACAGCAAAGAGTTGCAGAAGAGGTTGGCAATACTGAGTGACCGGGTGATAAACCAGAAAATTAAATTCAGTATTGGGAAGTGCAAACTAACGCACTTCGGAGAAAAACAATCTGAATATTATATATGTAATGAGGGCTTCTAATATACCTATTACCAATCAGGAAAGGGAAACTGGAGCCACTGGGGACGGTCCTATTAAACTATCACACCAGCAGTGCTCAGTAATGATCAAAAAGGCAAATGGGATGTTAGTAATTACTGGAAAAAGAATACAGAAAAAAAAAAAGAAAATATTATTAAGCCATTACTTCAATTCAAGTACATTCAAATGTCTGGTCCCCCCATCTCAGAAGCACAGAGCAGAACTAGACTAGATCTGTAACTGTGATAGAATAGAGTATGATAGTTATGGAGGGATAACATGTGCAAAGACTGAACAAGTAGACTGGAATCTTCCTTACGGAAAAAAGCAATGATGAAAGGCAACACCTGAGAAAAATGTTTTAGGTCCCAAATGGCATAGAAAAGGTAAATAAAGACAGCTGTTCTTACAATAGAAGATCTGTGAGACATGCAAAGAAATGATCAAGCAGCAAACTCAAACAAGAAGAAATACTGTTTCATACCACATCTAATGGCTTTGTGGAACTCCTTTTCCAGGGTGTTATGGAGGCCAAGAATATAACTGGTTTCAGAAAAGGAATAGAAACATTCATGATGAAAAATTCCTTTAGTGTCTATTGAATGTAAAGGCTTAGGAAGTTGTTGATTACTAAAAGCTGGGAGGAGGCTATGCCCACAGGAGGATTACTGTATTGTGCCCTGCTTTGAACTCTCTCCAAACCTGCTGCAGGTCAGAGACAGAGTCCTGGGGCACCTGGACTCATGGGTGACCTTGTGTAAGAATTTTTATGTCGATGCTCTGCAGTGAAGATTGAGATCTCTTTGAGGTCCTTTCCACGTTGTCTTCTCTAATTAGACATTGGAGAAGAGCCAAAGGATGAAAAATCCTGGTCTATCTATCTATCTGCCTATCTACCTATGTATGCAGATAATGTGTGTCATTTTGCAATGGCTTAAGCTTCATGGTGTATCTTATAGTACTTAAGACAAATGTACCTTAACATGCAGTTGAGCCACCTGTGGTATGCTGTCATATACAGCAGATGTGGATTGCACCACGGTACTAACAGCTCACCCAGATAAAGTAGTGGGCTGATCCTTATGGCCTGCTCCCACAGCACTGTCTCTGCAGCAAGATACTCAGGCAGCAACGTCTATGCTGGTAAATTCAGGTATGGCAGTAGCGTCCCCAGGTGCTGGGCTGTGACTGCCTGCACTAGGAAGCTGTTAGAGCATCCCTGACATGAATTTGGCCCATTCTAACTCTGTTCCTGGGCACAGCACTTAGACCTGTCCAGGGACCATTTCCAGTAAGTGGTTACCATGTGAACACGTTTAACTAGGCAGTTTGCTAGCACAGACACTGCCTTTTCCTTGCCAACTGGCCACAGTGCCCAGGAACGCTGCTGGGCATGTTTAATTTACGGGTGTACATGTAGCTTCTGTGTCTGGATCCAATTACAGGATTAGGTCCACAAGAACAGGGGAGATGAATTTGTGAATCAAAGTGGTGCAGATTTGTTGCCTATGAACGACAACATTTTTACACGAGGCTGAAAGAAGAGAAACTACTCAAAGAAAACTCCAAAGATTCTTATCTCAGCTGTAAGTAATGTGTGCATTTTGGAACTACATCACTAACGGTAGTTGGATGCTGAGCTGGAAAGTAAAGGAGCTGGAACAGAGGCTCAAGGACTCTGAACCTCAAGAGGGAACAGCCTGGAGGTAAACCCTAACCAAAAAAAAAAAAAGGAAATAAAGGAGCAAATGAAAACATAGCTGACATTTACACAGTACCTGAGACAATGACCTCCTAGCAGATCTTCTTGGAACTGGTGTGTTTTAAATAAAATATAAAGTGAAGTAGCAATTAACTAAAAAGACAATCCAAGTCCAGCGCCTACAACAAGTTGCAATATGTAGAGAAATATGTATAAAATTCTTTGATGGGTGTTTAAAGTATGAGATAAAAGTAGTGTTGAGAAAACAGTATTCTCTCTCCTATCTGGTCCATCATCACCAGTGACTTCAAGTCGGCCATGGTAACTGCCTAGCATTTGGTACTGCTAATTTTTAAGGTGGTTGAGACTGAAGGAGAAAATGTAAATGTATTCTGTTCCCAAACTGTTGGCTGCATTTTATTAAAGTATGAAAAATATCAGTGAGCTGACATTACTCATGCTCAAGCTGACAAAAAGCTCTGCATGAAAAGATAATAGCTGGCCCTCTTCCTGTATTAGCAGGTTGCGATGACATAAACTTAAGACTTTCAGATGAGCGTGGAGCTTTTCTTCCTAATTTATACTATGCTCAGACTTTGAAGATGGGTAAATCTCACTGAGCTTCATGCACAGAGCTGTCACATTTTCTGGTGTGGGGCAATGGGAGCAGTGGGATGGACCCAGCATGCTGGTTCATGTGGCAAAGGAGGCATCATGTGTGATGGGAAGAGCCAGGAGACCTGGAGGGACTCTGTGTAGCATGGGAGCAGGAACGGAGGGGCAGAAGCTGGATCAGCAATGCTCAGGCTTTGCCCTAAAGATCCTCTGGGCTCCAGTTCAGGAAAGCTCCCCCTTGCTTTCCTATTATAACTTGCTCGCAAAATGCTTTCTCACACTACACACTCTTTATTATTATTATTATTGGCAATAATTTCCAGGTTTATTTTGAATTTAGTGCAATGGGTCACACCCAGCAGGCCTCTCTTTAATACAATGAAGAGTCTTCTCTCTTTGGATAAAGTCCTCATGAGAGAAGAAGATTTTAAAGTAGCTCAGGGAGGGGGAAAAAAAAAAAGAATTGTTTTCTTTCAAAGAAGAGCAACATGTATCTACGAATCAAAAAGATTTCTGCAGCCTACGCTTGAAAACCCTGGAGAGTCCCTTGCAGGGAGGATATCACCTCAGGGAGAGTCCATCCCTCCCTCCCTCCAACCCGCACATGTTCTGGCTCCGGGTGCAGATGAAGTTTACCTCTGCATTCAAATAGCTGCCAGCCCTGTCTCCAAACCCACCCAGCCTCTCTCCCCTCCTGTGGGAAACTGCCCCCCCAGCTCGGCTCCCTGGATGCGGGCACTGGCTTCCCCCACAGCGGGAAAGGGGGATGCCAAAGCCCCCGGCGCGATCGAAAGTCTGGAGGGTGCCCATCATCCAAGCCCAGGCCCCCATCCATCATGTGTCAATGTGGTGAAGTCTCACTGCTGGGGCTGGAGGAAGAAGAGAGGTGGGTAGTTCACATCCGAGAGGTTTCCAGGGATATCACAAATCCTAGGGGATCCACAGAAAGTCAGTCCCATCCACAGGGGCTGGACACCCCACATTTCCCCCTGCTCCCCAGCAGACATCCTGGAGACAGTGCAGGAGACATGGTGGGGGTCTTCTCTGGCTTTTCCAAGTAAGCTCTGGGAGGCTGTCCTGGGGACAGAGCTGCTTGGTGGCCCTGCCTTGGCCCACCCAGCCTGGCATCCCGTAGGGGCAGCATCTGCAGGCAATGTCTTCACTAAGGTCCAGAAGGAAATCATTAGGAACCATGGGATCACATTTACCTTTCTTCCCTTGGGAAGGTCCCTTCAAGGCATTACTTTCATGGATAATTCCAGGCCACATAATTCTGTAACCATATTTGTAACAGAGGCGAGGGAAGTGAATGCTCTTACCATCCTCCCGAGGGAGATGTATTTCAAATAATGGCAAATACTGTAATTTCTAGATGATGTCTATCTCTCTTGCGTATCCTTCCTCCATCCAGTTACCGGAATAAAGCATATCCTTTAGTAGCATTGAATATAAAAAGCAGCCCCATTTTCACTCAGAGCAAAGACAGTGAAGTAGTTGTCTGTTTTGTCTAGTGTACTCTATGAAGACTTTTTAATGTCCCACAAGGTATATCTCTTTAAAGCAGCCTTTCAGCTTTGTACTTCAATCTATTAGGCTACAAAATACAGGAAAAAGAACAGAAAAATACCTAGTTTTAAGCTACTGTTGCTTAATCTGTTTCAGTATTTACATATTTAGCAGCAGACAAATAATGGGCTTGCTCACTAGCAAGGAGTTTGTTTTGTGCCATTTTTATTTTCCTCACAGCTTTGCTGGGACTTGATTGCCCATCAACAATGCACTGGGGGAGATATGTCATTTCATATGACTTAGCTGAAAGGCACATCTTGGATTTCCAAGGGCTTGCATGCATTGTTCCATTCACAATATATGGTGTCCCACTCTCTTTTGAATAAGGACAAGTATTTTTACATATGCAGGTCATCAGATAGCTCAAGCCAATTCTGTTTTGACTGGATACTGAAGGACCACACTCAGAAACCAGTCACATGGATTCCCCCTCCTGCCTCATTGTCCACACTTCTTGACAATAAGTCAGTTGTCCTTCTTGGCTTTTTTTGTGCTTAGAGCAGCTGAGTAAAGCCACATGCTCTCTGGGTAATCAAACAGCTGATCCTCGAAGTGTGCGTTGCCAGTCGTGACTCAGTAGATATGGAGACACTGTCGCTAGCTGGCCTTATGATATGGTCCTCATGGCTACTGAATAGGCACTAGCACAAAGGGATGAGGGAAGACATTCAGGGCACATGCACAAATCAAAAGCATGGCATGGCAAAGAATATCTTTGTTTATAAGGGATGTGTAGCCTTCAGCCAGGTCTTCATTTGTTGCACCTAATGTCACATCCTTGAGTACAGGGGGCCTGCACCTACACGTTTCACCCACAGATCCAGCTTTTTAACATCCTCTCTTTCAAATGCTTATCTTTTGCAGAGGAAACTCACTGGAGATCCATTGCCCAGACTAAGGACAGAAAACATGCACAGAGACCCCATTCTTCCCTTTAATGAGATGCCATCTCCATTTAACTAGTTTCTGGCAGAATTTTCGAGCGTTGCAGATCTCACATTCCAATTACATCAGTCGGTATTTTGCTCTTTGGCAAAGGCCACCAACTTCAGCAGCTTGCTGCATTCACTAACAGTAGCAGAGATTACCTACGAAACAGGGCGACAGGCCTAAATAAGCAAGTTACATGCAAGGAGCCAGATCCTTGGCCCAGCTGGGGCTGCTTTGCCCAGTTCCAGCAGCACAAAGCTGTCATCAAGCCAGCCCAAACAGCTGTTGGAGGATTCCCTTGGCGCAAAAGAATTCCTGAATGGCAAAGAGCCACTAAAGCAACTCCTACACAATCTCACTCACTGGTCCCCAGAAATCCCTGACAGCTGGGATGGCACAATGGGGCCAGAAGCACCTGTTACCATTGAGAGCAGCCTAAAGGCTGCTCTATAGGGCAATGAATGGCAAAACGAGTACCCAGCATCTTTGGGAGCGCACAGAGGCCTGCCTTTATCACCTCACATCCAGAACCGGAGGTGCACCGTGGGAATATTTTTTCAAGGCACTGCTATGGTAGAGTCAGAAACTCAAGGCAACTCCATGCGTGCCCATGCTTTCTGACATTTTTATTTGCAGAGACTTGGAGCGAAGGAAGAAGGAAGTCTGAACCCCTGCAAGAAGAAGGAGCCTGGAAGCAGAGCCGGGTTTCACAGCTTGGCACCTCTCAGTATGAACCTCTGGAAACCTCAAATGTGAGACTCCTTCCAGAAATTTGGAGCCATCTATTCTGAAAACAAATAGTGTAGCTTGGTGCCTAATTTTGTTTGGCGTTTCAGGTAAAACCTGGGGTTTTCTCTCAACCTGAAGTCCCAGCCAGGCCCACCAGAACTTTTCCCTTCATCTTGCTTGCCCTCATGGTCAGCTGGCCTTTGCCAATTCCCTGTTGTCACTGACCCCAAAGAGTCATCTCACTCCAGCTCTCAGTCTAATACAGCCCCCTTTTTATTCAGTGTCTATCTGCCACAAGGTTCCTTGCTGAGGCTCCTGGGCATTTTGCTCTACTCAGATTTTGGGCGTGATGTTGTCTGAACTTCATTAATCCTTTGGCACATGGGAACTGATGAGTCCCTTAGAAACACAGAGATATCCCAGGAGAGGATGCTAGAGGTACTGGTTCCTCCAAATAGCCATAAAACAGTCTGTGCTGTGATATGCTTCTAGAGAAGGTGTAAAACAGAGTGAAGCCCCTGATTACGCTCAGGTTGGGGTCTAATGTTTAAGTCAATTTGTCTTTTTTACCAGGATCAAGTTATGTCTGAAATTCTAAAATAAAATGTGTATAAATGGTGCACAGTGAAAAACAAAGGAATCATTTGTTACTTCTAGTTCACCATACACACACAGAATTCCAAATAAATTAAAAAAAAAATTTCCAGCTCTGTTAATAATCCTTTCCTAGTGCTCATCATGGGATTCATCCCCAGCCCTAGACAGACTTCACTCAAATGACAGTATCAGCATCAAGAATTCATGCAGCATCTGAATGGAGCATTGTCTCTGTGCTGGGCTCTTAACACGCTCTTGCTCTTATTAATTGGGTACTTAATAAGAATTTGTGAGGAATCCACCTTTCATATACTGCCAATGTGAAAAGGATTAATATTGAAGAGATCTAACAAAGGACACAAAGACAGGCCCTGACCCGGAGACCTCCTCATCAAGGATTTAGACAATACACAACAGGTGAATACCCGGTAGGATAAATGGAGACAGGAAGGAGGAATGGAAGACAAGTGCATTTGCCTAAGCTAATAATCACAGTGATCTCAAGAGTCACAGGTGGTCACTAGCTGAACCCATGATTCAACAGCCAAAAAAGTTTAGTCCAAAAGCTTACAAGATGAATGTGCTCTATGTGAGCACAATTCAAAGCATTTTAAAGCCACTGGAAAGACTCCCATTAATGAGGCCTGAGGGGCTGAAATATTTACCTCTTGGTGCTAATCATTATTGGATGCAAAATTTGTGGATGCAATAAGACAGTGGGTTTATGGCATGTTCTAATCCCTCAGTAGCTATTCTCAGCAAATACCTCTGTGTTCTTCAGGTGATAAATTACCTGTCTCTTTCCCTCTGAATCACACAGACCCTTCTGCACTCCACTTTTACTAGCTATCCCATCTGACACCAACAAGCCACAGGAACCAACTACCTTTCACCTCAAGTAATCTTCCTGATGTATTAACTGCATTCAGAGCAATAGTTTTCAACCTGTATTTAGTTTTGAAGATTGGTACTTTCTGAACCCAAGTTTGATGTTGTGCTTAAAAATTTGTGTAACCCTTCCAAGCACAACAGGTGGTCTAATAAAAGCTATTTCTTCTCGCTACAAATTTTGACCTTCTTAAGTATTAACTGGATGCTCAGAAATTGCAGATTTTACCCTTTTCTGGAAAATTTGCTCCAAATGCAAAGCAAGCCTAGCATTTTAATTCAAATCAATGATTTTCCATTGCAGCTCAGAAGAGCATCAATCAGAATAATGCAGCTGGGATCAGGTAAGCATGCAATCAGGGAGAGATCAGAAAGGGTGGGGGAGAACAAACAATATTCTGTTTAAGAAGAAAAAGCTTATTCTAGATTGCTGATGAAAACCACTCATTCCAACAAGGAGGTATCACCAAGATTTTGTGAGATGAGGTAAGAAACAACAGTTTTGACCAGCAGACCTCTGGTTTTGCAGTCAAGGAAGAGTTTGCAAGCATCAGTCTTTGTTTTGGACAGGTTATATACCCCCTCAATATATGCCGGAGGGGCATTGCTGCCACAGGATAAAACTGTGAAAAGAAAGTCCTCAACAATTTTGTGTAATACTGTCACATACAGATACGGCAAAAGTAACCAACAGAAGTAACCAAATGCAAAGCCAGTGGAAACAGACTCACAGCTCATGTCTGCACTGCAAAGAGTTGCTGGTATAGCCGCATCAGGCAGTGTGTGGAGATGTCCCTTCCCCACACAGGTCTTACGAACAAAACCCCTTGCTTTGCTTTTGTGGGATAACACATTTCCCTCTGGGCTGAGGGTGGAGGTGAAACAAGTTACACTGCTAAAAGCACAATTTTCCTGATATAAGCTTACATTCACAATAAGGCAGTTTGCTGGTGGAGAATACTGTTAAAGCTGTATTGGCAGAGTAGAGGGATGTGGACCTGATCCGGGAGAAGCTGGCAGGTTTACATACTGTGTATTATCCCTTTCCAACCTTCTCTTCTGAATAAAAAATGATGTGGAATCTAATTTCCTCTCTGAATAAAACATGAATATAGATAAGACAAAGTAAGGACCCAAAGACCACAGCAGCATACTTTCTTGTGCTTCTTACTATTCAACATCATGGTAGCTCACATATAGAGCAGCTCTAGAAACCATCTGTCATTGAGCGACTCTTTATTCAAATGAAATCAACTGTGAAGTAATCATGGTTCTCATTTTTATTATCTCTCCTTACAGTGAACTTGATTAAAATCCAGCGCACGGTATGCAAACAGGCTGTTGTAAATTTGTACTCTGACAAAAGGGGAAAGAAACTGATCTGCCCACGTGCCTAGAACTTTGTCATTATACATGGGGACAAAAAAAGGAAGGGGCATACTGGGTTGCATAAACAAGTTTGTCCGGACACAAACTGCCCTAGCCCTATACAAAGGCCACGTCTGCTGCGTGACACCATCAGAGGGGCCGAGGAGAAGCTAATTTTACTAGCACGTATAAAAGGCTTGGGCATATTCTGAATAAACTGGATAGCCTGGCTTCAGCAGCACATGCTTCAAAGTCTTTTGCCCAGGAGGATGATCCTAGCTTCTGAGGAATGAACTCAAAACAGACGTGATTCTCCTTTCACTTCTGTCGGTGTAAATGGGGAGTGAGTCCATTGTATGGCTGGTATGAATGAGACTGGGAAACAATCCCAATCAGTCAATCATTCCCTGCTTTGTCTATTCATTAAACCCCTCTTCTCTGCACAGATGGCCAATGTACTATTGTACTATAAGAACTGGCCAAGTTAAAAAAACAACAAAAAGGAGTATGCCTGACAAGTCAGCAATAAATGTTTGTGTTTTAAAAAGAGGGGCATATTAGCCTGCTTCTACAGATAAGGCTTAAGCTATACATATACACATATATGTAAGTGGATACAGATATATATACATAGATATGCAGAATATATATAACATACATACACACGCACAGATGTGTGTATGTGTATATATCTCTCGCCCCAACGCCCACAGATTTCCCAGCACAAGGCAAAAGGTGTGATTTTTTTAAAATCATGGTAGGTAGCGTGGTGTTAACAAACTTATCTTTGTGCCTTGGGAAAGGCACAGCCAGAGAGGGAGACGGCAAGCCACATGCATTTGGTAGAGCAGCATTTTGCAGCCGTGCTGCCTAAACACAGGAGCTTGTCCAGGAGTAGAGCTATGCAGTATGAAGGCTGTGCCGCAGCTCCTGGCACTGCCGGCTGCAGACAGCAAGCACTGGACTGGAAAGGTGGAGGATGGAGGAGAAAAATAAGGGGACGGGCAGACAGGGGATACCCTGTAATTCCTGCCAGTCTCCCAGGGTATAACCAGAGAAGAGTTGGTGTCTGTCACCCAGCAGTCCCCAGCCAGGCTATGTGACCCATGAGACAGGGTCTGTGGAAGACTGGGAATTAAACCCAGCTCTCTTTAGCCCCAGGGTGCTCAAGTATCAAATCTCTGTACCTTCTTCTAGCAAAGTCTTATAAAATAATTACCTGGGATTAATACTTACACAGGTCTCAGTTCACCCCAAGGTCTAAGGAATTTTGCCAAGGATGACTTTCCCACATTTCCCTGGGACATGCTACAAAATTCAATCCCTGCTGAAGTCTTAGAGCTCTGGCTAGTCACAGGGACCCAGAACACAATGGGTGGTTACAACATTCACACTGTGCACAATCATGTTTGCCAAAGTGTTTTACAGTATTCCCATCACAGCACGCTGCGGAAAGGGTGATCCGAGTCACCCTGTGAGTGCTATAGTCTGAGGAAATGCAGCCATCACCTGCACCCAGCCAGTGGCTTGGTATTAGTTGGCATACAGAAATTCATCGACAAACTTCTTGGACAGCTTGAGTCATGATAACGGTGAGCACAAGCCCGTGTGCAGATGCACTATACCTAGGCTGTTCAGGAGGCACTAGCTACATAGATGGATCTGAGTTTTTTAAAACACTGTCTGTGGCAAAACTTGCTTGTGATAAGAAAGACCAGGGTTTGTTGCTCAAGTAAACCTCTCAGGTTGATTGTGTTTTGTGCTGACCCCTCTCAGGTCTGCCCTGGGTAGCTCCCAGGAACAGAAAGTCTCCCTGTAATGTCCTCAACTCAGTTAATCTGTCATTGACTGGGCTGAGGGTGTCTGTAGGATCTGGACATGCACATGTCTACCTAACCTGCATGTTTCTTGCCTTGGCACCCAGGGACTGATAGTCACAAGAAGCTAGGCACAAGTCATATGTCAGTTAAGATGCTGTTTCTCATCTCATACTGAGAAGACCATGTTTTTAACGATTTGGAGTCTCTGTAGGTGTCAAAAGGGTGTTTTGCTGTTGCTTTGCAGAAAACGTGCTGAACCTGGTGCATCACTGAAACAACTATGCATGGAATAGATATGCCCAGGGAATGGAGTGGTTTATGCTGCCTGAGCGGCCTCTGCTCTCCAGGCAGGGCACCTGGTACAGGTGTCCCTGCCTACATCAAGAGCTGCGAGTTATGGGGAACTTTCCTCCCTCTCTATAGGGCCCTTGATGCCCTGTAGAGATAATTCACTGCGGATGGATTCAGAGCCTTATCATACTTAGAGAAATATCAGGCCTGCGAAAGACTGCAGAGTTTCATGTTAACTAATGAGTTTTCAGGCCATTTTGATCTGGAAATCTTGAAATATTCTTTGTGAAAAATAAGCACAGGGAGCATTGCTTACAGATAACAGGATGTTCATGGTAGCTCTGGTATATGTCATTGTTTCCTGCACAAACAAAATGTTGCTGTAGTTCTTCAATGAGGAAAATTATGCCAACAAAGAGAAAAGAAGGGAAAATCTGAGAGAGCATGGGGCACCTCTGAGTATACAGGATGCAGCTGCAAGAACAAAATGTCTGTTTTGTCTGCGATAGGTAGGAACTCAAATATGCAGCACCCAAGAAATAAAGGATTTTATCCAGACAATAAACAGAAGATGGTGATTACTTTGGAGCTGCATAAAAATGCTGAGATTCTTTGGCGATGATTTTAAACATTTTCCTGAGGCATGCTTTGCTGGTACCTAAAAACAGTATCTTCCCGTGTCCCACAGGGATTTATGTTTTTGTTAGTCACTCGAGGTGGGGCTGTGGGCAGGGTCAAGCAATCCACTTAGAGGTGAAAATGTGGGAGCAGCTCTCCCTCCCGCTTCTTTTCTGTGAGTTTCATTTGCTGCATTTTTAATAATGAAAACCAAACCAAAACAAGAACGCAGCATTTGAAATGTTTAGAAAACACAGGGCCCCACTTAGATGAAAGCAAACTGTGCTCCTTCATCAGGTGGATGGAAGTCTGTGCCCTCTGTGTTTATCTGCTCCTTACTAACCTCAATTCACCTTGATGGCATCCAGGGAATCTTTGCTACAGGGCTCCTGTATCAAAGGCTTCAGCTTCTGAGCATCTCATTGCCCCGTGCTTCATCAGATTAGGTAGTTGCACATCCTTCCATTGATCCCATGAGCTTTGGATGTGGGTCCTTTGTGCCTTTTCCAACCAACACGTTGTGACTTTTATCAGAATTGCTACCTCATTTTGGACATGTATAGTCCACCTCTCATATAACCTTGGGTTCTTTAAAAACACCGGCACTTGGAAACAAGTCCCAAGAGGGTGTGTGTGTTCCCCCCACCCAAGATAACATCACCCTTAGTTAATCCACACAGAGTGAGAGGCAGCAGAAGAGGGGTGCTGAGCTGCGTGGAGTTGGAGACAGTTAGGAACCAGAGGAAAGGAGGCTTTGGGGTTCCCCTCAGAATCTAAACAAATAACTCATTCTGCTGCTGAATGGCAGGGACTTTTTAACAAGTAATCTAGAGGGTAATCTAAGGGCAAAAATATAGAGGATTCAGATTTGTCCAAGATACAGACCAGCCCTGACACGGTCAGGCAGCTCTCTGAATGCAGGATATACACAGCTGCCACACAACACTTGGGAGATGTCTTAATGTTGAACAGTTGAAGAAATAAGACATCTCTCAAAAAAACAGGGTACAAAGCCTGGCTTCTTGCTTTATGTATAATCTGGATACATTTATTGCTTGTGTAAAAGAGTGACTCACAGGGCTGGCACGAGGTAAGAACAGCTCTAGGAGGCTCTTTGAAGGCCATCACTTCTAGCAAAGACCTTTTTTACTTCTGGCTTAAGATGTCCTCTGCCATCCCAGAGAAGGGCTTCTCTTCATCAGACACCACCATTTCCAGTGAACTGAACAGTAGTTTTACAGTCTGTGCAAACCGGAGTATCCCAAGGCAATGAAACATAAACCTGTAAATTAAAATTACTTTTGAAATCCAACTAGTAGAATTTACCTTTACACTGTTTTTTATTTCAAAATAAACTCAATGCTTCTTTTGCTTCAGGCTGTATATCTCCTTAATACATATTTTAAAGATTAATCTCACATTCTTAATTTTCTTGAGTAATTATATGCATAGAGTCACCATCTCTCCATAGTTTAGCACTGCAGTAATTATGATTATTTACAAGATCAACTGAAGATGACCTCACATGGAAAAAGCAGACCTGAAAAAAGCTTACATGCTCCAAACCTTATCTTTGTTTTTCCACCCTTATCAGTTGGTTTAGTAAAAAGATACTATCTTACCTTCCAAACAACTGCCTTGTTTATATCGTTAGATCACCATGACTAGCAACTCTCACATCTTGTCTTCACCTTTGGGAAGAGAGGTATTACTCATGTTGCTGCCTATAGCTTCTGTATTGAAGCATTATCACTGTCTTTATGTCACTCTAGATATACAAGTAACTAATTTGAGCATCTTTAGAGAGAATCATAGAGCAACTTAGGCTGGAAGGGACCTGTCAGTGTCACCTGGTCCAACGCCCACTCACAGCAGAGCCAACTTCAAAGTCAGTCAGATGAAACTTCAAAGTTAGATCAGGTTGCTCAGGGTCATATCCAGCTGAGTCTGGAGTATCTCCAAGGATGGAGACTCCACAACAGTCAACGATCTGAAGCACTCTTTGCTCTCTTGAAGCTGTGTGATACTTAAATACATCCCACCATGCAGCTATTTAGCAGTAAGCTAATGGGAGTTCATGCACTGGGCAATACAGTGCTAGTCCTTGGTCCTTCGGAGATGTTGCTCTTGCACATGCATTCCTTTTTGTTCCTCGTGAAAAAACAGTTACCCTCAGCACTGGAGTGACTAGTAAGGGCAATGTGAGTTGCTTATACTTTCATCTTCATCTTTGTTTTCTCTTGGTTTCAGGAAATATTTCATGCCAGTTTGTCTGAGCATTTATCATATTTCGATATTCTTTTTACCCAGAAAAAAAAAAAGAAACTCCGAAAGTTCCAATAAAACCTCAAACTCTGGAGCTATAATTAAAAAAACCTTATAAACTTCAAAATGAACCTGAGGCAAAATCATAGAGCAAAAAAACCTGTGTGCTTAATCCAAAGACTGTTTGCCTGCCTTTGCTTGCCTCCAATTTTACCTGGTCTTCATTGACCTGAAGAGAGTTTTCAGCTATTCCACTGGCATGCTGCACATTTGTATTTAGAATATTATCTGAGGTCCTGTGGATTCAGACCTTTTTTCACTCATCCACAATTGCTTTGTTTTGGTTTGAGACATCACTAGGACATTACTTGTGGACACTGTCGTATCAAGTGAGTGGATAAGAAGCAGAAATGGTGGAAGTGATCAGGAGCAGGGTTGTAGAGAGATTATTTGGCCAGGGGAAGGAGGTTACACATTATTTATATGGGGGAAAGTGTGAAGCATTCAAGAGTGTGTCCTGTTCTAGAAGATCACTATTAAAGCAAATGATATTTGTAAGTGGAAGTAATCAGATACATCTGGAAGAGCACAGTTTGCTCTTTCTAGCATTAGTACCATTAATAGCAAAATGAAAGCATACATATTGTTTGTAATGCTTGCCAGTATTTCAGTGTATTGATTTAGGTCTGTATAATACACTTCAGGAATACAAGGTCCAAAAAGTTTGCATCAAGTCAGGGTAGGAAATCTTTTGACAACATTTCTGAGAGATTGTTGATTTCACCTAAATTCGTTTGGATTTTGCTGCAACAATTCTTCTGCTTAAACCTCCCAGGTTTTCAGACAGCAGCCCATATTTTCAAATACAGGATTGTCATTTTGCACTGAACATTGTGTTAAAAGTAGTTTCTTTTCCACTTTTGTCAAATATTTCCAACAAAATATTATCAGTTTTCTGCTAACTTCTATCTGGCCCTGTCTTTGTGAGAACCAAAGCCCATTTTAAGGGATTTGGATAAGAGTCTAATACACTTGCAATTGCTTTACTCCCACTCAGCTGTCCTAATTCCTGCAGTCCAGATCTCTGGCCCTTCCTGATGAGTTGACTGTAACATGACTCATCTCCTTCTTGACCTACCCAGCTGTTCTTATTTCATTTCCCTTTGCTGGGTCAAAGACAATCAGATCATTTATTTCAACTTTTCCAAAATGAAGGAAACCCAAAATTTTTAAAGGGCAACATATCATGACCAATGACACAACTACATAGTCTCATATACAGATTTGCTGACCTGGATTTTGAGTGGAACTCAGTTATTTGATGTTGATTGATAACATTTGTAGGTATTTGGATTAAGACAATACCAGAATAAGCATGAGATATCTTGCTGATTTTTTGTAACGTCGGGGAAAAATTTCCTCCGTGTAGCATAACACTGAGGCTCAGTGTAATACAGTGACTTTTCATCTTCCTTTGAAAGACTAATTAGCAGCCACATCTAAAAACAAGCAACTGGCCCTACTGAGCCAAAGGTCTAGCTTTTTACTGTAGTTCCTTTATATATCACTACAGAAATATCAATATAGCTTAAGGCCAACCATACAGGTTTCTGTCTACCTGCAGATTCTTGTCACGTTCTCTTTTTGCCAGGTCTCTTGGAGGAATTTATTCTGGTAGGCATCACCCTTGTCTAGGGTGAAATATCATGAAGAAAAGATAACAGGATGGGAGAGTTAAGCTGGGCAGGAAAGAAGGATTAATGAGGGGAATGGAAACAGTCTGGAAAAGAGGAGATGATTTGTTTCAATAGGTTGGCCAAGGCAGGCAATGTTTTTTTGTTTTTCTGTGGCTCAGTGTCAAAAACTCCATTATTAACGAGCAGACAGAAGAAGAAACAATTTGCAAAACATGAACACCTCAGCTTTATGTGTCTGGCATGGATCTTCCTGAATATTTTTCCATCTATGTTATTTTCCTCTTCAATAATAAAAAAACAACCTAATGAAAGAGAAGTAGCCCAGGACAACAAGGTTGGTATGATGTATCCACCAGTCCTTTCTTTGAAAGCAGAAACCTCTGCTTACTTGTTCTAGCACTTAAAAAGGAGGGGGGGAAAGACAGACCTGGCTTGTATGTGAAGTCAAGTAGGAGGCCAGCTCTTGCTTGCCTTACTCCCATGAATAAGCCAGCTGAACTTGCATATTTGGTGTGAAACTAAAGTGAGTGAAGCTCTGGAATGTACTCCTGATTTGCAAAGGGAAGTCAATCCCCAAAAGAAGCTTCACTTGGATCCAGGTGCCCTTCGTGTGTAAATACAGATGCAAAAATGGTGGTAAGCAAGCCTCTTGTATTGTGTAAATTAGCAAGTTCTAAGGTGGGGATTTAAGGGGAACTTTGTCCTGCAGCGGATAAAAGTGAGTAAGGCTCTTCAGTACAAAAAAAAAGTCAAGGAAAGAATGTGCAGCTAATCCAGATGAAAGACCTACAGGCAGTCTTTAAAAACATGTTAGTACAACTGCCTGGGAAGTTTCCAAATGGATGCCACATCTTGAACATCTTTCATGGCTTTATATCTGCCTTCAGTATGGAAATGAGAGAAGGGAAATGCTGATAGGAGGGTTGAGAGGAATAAGTTGGGTACTTCGAAATTCAGTTGTTCGCTGGTGTTCTCCCCTGCTTCCACCTTAAACCTCCCCCCAACCGTTTCTCATTTTTAGAGATGAATCTGTGCCCTGCCAATTGTCTACCTCTGAAGGGCAGGACTAGTGACAGGTTTGCAGTCCTAGATCTGTTTTGAGATGTGAGTTCTCAGCATCAAGGTCAAAAGCAGGGGTCATGATCCCTCGCCTGCCTATCTTTCACAGTGCTCCTGGCTACATGTACTTCTTTTTAGACATGGCAGATGGTGAAACACTAAAAGTACAAAGGATTACCCAATCCTATTCAATAGCTGAACTATTTGTGTATTATTGTTATTTCAGAGTGGGGGCAGCCTCATGACAACCTGACTATGTCTTTCACTTTAAGCTGCCCTTAGATATGTGAGTTTGGAAGGCTAACAGGAAAAATAGTGTTATTTGCCCTGTTTCAAAAGGCTGCAAAGCATCCCCCAGATGCCTTTTCTGCAAATTTTAACATAAACAAAATCTATGACTGTTTACCACAAAGGCTGTATTATTGCTGGTTTGAAATGAGCTGTGGGTGTCCAGATCCTTACTAATAATGTATCAGCCCATGTTTTCTTCAGGTCAAAATGCTGAAATCTGAATGAGGCCCTAAAACTTTACTTGACAGTAAAACTTCAGTGGAGTTCTTCATGAACTAGAATTGTTCGAAAAACTGTTGTGGGGCTTTACCGTTGTACATCATGTATGAGCAGAGGGGATTAGAAAGTGAAAAGAGAAGGCTATCTGTCTCATTCTGTTACAGTGCTGATATTTTTTTTTTCGTATTTTAAGGTTTCTCAGTGATACCGGAACATAGAGTTTATTGCTGAACTCTGAGAACAGAAAAGATTTTTGAATCAAAACAGAAAATACCTTTACTAATTTCATGTATTTTCTAGAAGTCTTTAACAAGTGCTGCAGGAGCATATACACTGAACTGCTACTGTGTTGATATCAGTCATGAGGGACTATGATTCTGAAACTTCTAAATCTTTCCAAACCACTCACAAATGTCAAAATACTCTCCGTTTTCATCAGAACCACAAAGGCTTTGATGGAGCTGCGTGTGCATGAGGATGTGCTGCCAGGCTGTAGTTTGCCCTCCATGGCAAAAGAAGGCCGCAGTTTATCCTGTCATTACAAGAAAAGGAAAAAAGAAGGGGGAAAGGAGCTGGATTCCTATTTTATAGTGTTGCAGCCATGCTGCTTGCAGGCTGTTGTGCCTTCAGGAGGAAGAGGCCATACTCTGGTATCACTCTCACCAGAAAAATGAGAGCAATGTCTCAGCAGCCACAAGAAAAGTTACAACCACTGCTGGAGCAAAGGGTGCAAATGCATCAGGGACCAGCCATGAGGACAGAGTGGAGGGCAGAGATAAGCACCAGCAAGGGGCTGAAGCAGGGGCTGCTATCCCCAAGGCCTCAGCCACACCTCTTCCCTTCCCCAGTCAGGAGAAGGTGCGCTGCACTCCCAAGGAAGGATGGGCACAACCTCGCGTAGGAAGCTACCCCTCACAGGTGTTTTGAGGAAGTCGCAGAGCTGACGGCAATGTTGGAGCAAAGCACACAGCTGGATTATCTCGCTGACAAAGATACAGCGTTGGCAGCTGGTGTAAAGGGAGGGACCGTTTGGGAATACCCACAGCCAAGTCCTCCTCTCACAGACACCGGGGTAAATCTGAAATGACGCCAAAACTGGGTGAAGGTTTGACACCATGTATAACCCTTTTGTCCCTGTTAGCAATCACTTAGTGCAACGATGTATTTTGAGCAATATCCAGTACCTAGACACAGGCAAATCCAAGGGTGTTGCTTTCTTTTTTCCTCCACATGACCAGAAATCTTTTGACTGTCATTAATGAGGATATGAAATGACAGTAACACCAACAGAGTGAAAGGTGGCAATTTCTTGGGCAATGGAAATGTCACCAGGAGTATAAGTATATTGTTTTGTGGATGATTGTTCCATAATGCAGACCACACAAAAGGCTCTGGGGCTACCTTCAGTTGTCAAATTATGTTTGCTGTCAGCAGAAAGCCACAGCAAATCTAAGACCATAATTTTGTGCTCATGCAACTTTTTGAAAGCTCTCACCTAGGCAATCAAAAATTTACTTCTGAATACCCACAAAATTATGCAATGCAGGTAATTTTTAGCATGCAAAGCTAGACACATACAACTGAATGCTGTGGTGCTCAACCCTAGGGGCATAAACAGGGACTGTTCTGTTAAACTCAACAGAAGATACTGAAGCTCTGGCCCCATCCTACAACCTCTTGGAAATTTTGTCTCCCTCACACAGATTATGAGAGAACTGAATCCCCTCAGGCCAATGTTTTTCAAACCGTATTCTTATCCATGCGAATAGTCTAAGGACGCATTGACTGAATGCAAACCATGTATTCCTACACACACTAAACTTCTAGAAGGTAAAAATAAAGTATCATTTCTTTTTGTATGCTAAACCAGAATCAGGTCCAATGTATTTAAGTAACCCTGACTTTAACTTAAAGGTCAAAGGAAAATGAGTAATGAACTAATTCTTAAACAATGCAAAATTCAGAAATGTTTCTGGTGTGCAATGTATGTGGCTGTTATCCTCCTTGTGCCATTAGAGTTCATAAATACAATGTAAAGGAAATGTCCTTTCATCTAATATTAACAATCAGAATCTGAAAAAAAGACCATTGACCTTAACATGAACAGAATTCAAATGAGTAATAATTTCCTCCTATTTTAAAAAAGCTTTCAATAAATTTATTGTTTTTAGTTTTCATAGGGCTTGGCTGGTGTGCTGGGAACACTGCTATTTGCTTATCAAGCTTCTGCCCATATATGTTGTGAGTTAATGGAAAGCACTCCAGCCTGGTGCTGGCTGTGATAGGGTTGTGCTCATACATGCACTGTTGAAGGGTGGGTGGAATATTCTGTATTTTCTCAGGCACTATATTTCATTGTGGATTTTTTCTGTGTGGGTGAGGGGGGAAGTGGATTACAAAATTAGGACTTTATTTTAGTTGCAATGTAATTGCTTCAGCCTCCTTTAGATGTTTTGAATAACTTTAGAAGTAACAATGCACAAAAGCACAGGAAGCAATATGAGAAGCAAGCCCTTACCCAGCCTAGTTAAAATACTTTGGCCACAGTTTACAGAGCTGGGTGCACAACATTAGGCACCAAGGCTTCGTACTTGGATCCCTAGAGAGGCTCCTTCCACACCCACAGGTCCCATTGCCTTTGTTCTGGCATCAGTCGCGTGGGGATAAACCCAGAGGACTGAACATGTAGCAAAAAAGCACTCCACAGGATCGATTTCTGCCATACATGTCTTATGTTCTAATGTGTCTAGGTCTGGCCACTGCTGCTGCCTAGGTTGTCCCTGGCCTGGTCCTGGCTGGCAGCACCTACAATCTGGTTTTTTAGGTGAGCAGGAGATGCCCACGTAAACAATTCTGACTTAGCTCACCAGTGTGCCTCAGCCAAAACAAGATCAGAATTTTTCCCATAGTGGGAGGAAAGCAGGGCCTCTAATTTATCTCTTTCCTTCTAGGAAATGATTTCAAGGGCAGAAATTGCATATCCTTGGGCATGAAAAAAATGTAGCTCTGTTCTTTCCGGTGCTGTGGGCAAGTCACTGCCTATCCCAGGGACTGAGTTTTGTTCTGGTTTAACCTCATTAATTTAGTCACTGAAGGGCTGTGGAGAGGCTCTGCATAACTGATGAATTTGAGTTATTTTCATGAAATTGCTGCACCAGTGAAAGTTGTGGTTGAGCCTGTTGCAGCCTGGAAGTGTCCTTGACACTTTCACTCTTCCTGCCCGTATTGCTGCAAAATCCTACACAGCAAGGAAAATAAGGTGTTATTCTGGGCTCTGCTTGAACACCAGAGTTTCAGTGGATGAGTCTGGCCTGGGATCTGAAACTCTGCTGTCTAAAGAGAAAGGGAGAATCCTTAGATAGGGAAACAAAGAAACCAGGATGTTCTCACCTTAAAAGATGTAAAGAGGGAGAGGAAATGGGGGCAGAAGAGAGAAACAGGAGGGAAAGGTTTTATAGCAAAGGAACTATTTTCACAGCTGAGGATCAGAGAAGCTGGCTGCATAGGATGGAGAAAGTGACATATCCTGATCCATGGGAGAAGCCATGATCCCGTCTCAGGATTGCTGACCAAAACCTACAGAAGGCTCAAGAGTGGTGAATTTTGGCGTGGAGTTTCATACTGCTTTTTTACAGTTTTGCTTGATCTGTGTGTTTCTTGCACCAGTGAAAATGAAGGACAACTACATTTAGCATGCTTTGTAAAGTCTGGAGTATTCTGCGCTTTGGCACTTCTCTGAAGGAGTAAGCTGTAACCTACAGCACCTGCAAAGCCAGAGGTAGAGAAGTGTTTGATCAAGCAACTGGATGTCTATGAGGCTGTCCACACAAGGAACAGGACAGCTGAACTGCGAGGGCCCAGTTCTAGGAAGGAGAGATGATCAAACTGTGTTAAGTGTGGAAGAAGCACCTAGTAAAGGAATAGCTTGGGAACGATCAGACTCAGGAATATAGAGGCACTTGAATTTAACAATGTGGAACCCCCAAACGGCAGCCTGTTCCTTGGGGAGCTGTGAGAGTTTTATGACTCTTGTTTGGTGTAATTGTGATGAACTCAGTGCTTTCCACCCATAACTCTAACATGCACTACAGCTTGTGCAAAGGGTTTCACACATGAGGAAGACCAAGCCAAACCCAGATGTATTTATTTGTGCTGTAGCGGCACCTAAGGGCAGTCAAGAGACTGAGTCGGTCTGTGATAGGTACCAGCACCTACCTAAAGAAAAAAAATCCGTTGCTTCTAAGGCAAGTAGGCGGAGGATAAAATGAAGACGTGGGGACAAGTGGTGGCTGACCGGAGCCAGGTGACACATGGGAAGTGGAACTGTATGTTTATTTACTTACTTTAGTAATTAGGTTTTTTTCTGCCTTGCACTTTTTCACTCATACTCCTGTCCAAAGCTGTCCATGGGTACCAGGCTGCTTTGGCTTGTTTGTCAGGCTATGAATCAGATTTTGCTTGGAAACTATCACAGAAGAGAATAATTGTCCTGTAGTGAGATGATTATTTGGGTGATTCAGCCTTTCAGAGGATGCACCAGGCTAGCACCTCCTCTGGCTGATCCAAAAGTGCCAACAAAACAGGAGATATTTACTGTGTGGATTGAAAAGAAGTTGGAGAGTGAGCTCTTTTCTGACCTATGAGAAACGTTCAGCTGCACAATAAAATGCTTCCCCACCATCTTCTATTGCTGTCACTTGTTCTTTTCATGAGAGACATGTGAGCTGGGACTAATTTTGATGTAATCAATGCAGTTCCCTGAAACCCAGTTGAATAACTCTGATTAGCACCAGCCAAAGATCTGGGCCACGGACTTTCAGGGGAGCCTTCTTGTCTCAGAGCTATTGTTAACACTTCCTGTTTATAGCAGTTCAGCACAAAGCCTTACAGGTCCTGTCCACATAACAAAACAGCCAGAGGAGCTGAACCAGTTTTTAACGAAGGTCTTTTTGTCAGTTTTTGCATGTTTCCCATGTAAATGACACGAACTGAAACACATACAATGTACCCAATGCCAGTGTCCTCTCCTTCCAGATATTTAAGTATTAGTTTGACCATTTCACATAGTTATTTTGAAGTAAACATATCTTTCTGGATATGTTTTTTACCATGTAGAAGATTAGGTTCGGGCACTTAACTATTTCTCTTGCTAAAGGCAGATCTAGGATAGTGAGTGAGTAATTTATCAATACACCAGGGAAAGAAATCTGGAGGGCTTGAGAGAGGAAAGATGCATGTGTCTCAAAGGACAGAACCACAGACAGGAGCAGAGTCAGGCCAGAGCCTGAAGAAGGGAAGGAGCAGGCAAAGCCAGAGGAGTGAGAAGGACACAGTGCAGGAAGCAGGGCTCTGATGGGCAGGCAGACTTAATCGTACTTGAATTAGTGATGCGTCAGGATCCACAGGGAACACTCTTCCTTCCTTCCCCGTGTTACTATTAGTGAGATATTTCCAAAGGTACAAGAGACAGCCGAGTGCCTGATGCCCATGATTACTCAGTGGGATCTCTCTGAACTACCATTGCCTTTTAATGGTACTAAATGTCATTTGGGCCTAAAAAGAAATATCGTCTAAGACCTGGTTCCAGCTTGTGGTGGAAGTTGCTCTTGCTGATTGATAGGCCAAAATTAAATTGAACACGTGCTTGAGATGATAGAAAATGAGAAAAACCCATTATTAGGGTTAGACAGTGCAGTAGTGCTGGTGGGAATGGGTTCATAAGACATGTCATGAACTGCACCGCAGTTCCCCTTAGCCTCTTGGCAAAGCTGTAGCATATCCTGATTACTGAGCTGTGTGAAGTGAGCAAGGCACATGGGGGTGTGAATTGCCTGGTCAGTGTTTATCTCTAGCCATAATACTGAACATGCAACAGGGACATGGACAGAGAGTATATGGACTGAAGAAAATGCAACAGAAGTCTCTTAAATGGTGAGATACAGAAAGAAGGGAAGTAGAGCCTTCCTGTTCCCTCACTCTCCTAATCCAGGAGCTAGGGATGTCATACAAAGATGGCAGGGAAAGGCGCTGAACAAATGAAAGGAGGCACACCTCAGACTGTGTAGACAAGCTGTGGAAGTTCTTGATGTAGGATGTTGTTGGTGTGAAAGCCTTAAATGCGTGCAAGATGAAGCTGCACAAGATCATGCAAGAGAAGTCTGCTGAAGATTACTGAATATGTAAAGACTACCTCAATTTAGAATATTACTGAAGTGAGGGATACCCGGGGGACCTCATAGTTACTTGACATGTTCCTATAGTACTCGTTAACATTCATTGTTGGCCACAGTTGTAAACAGTGTACTGGACTATACGGGCCAGGGATCTAATCCAGTATGGCCATTCTTATGGTTAAGTGCAATTAAACATTATTATGCAACAAAGATCAGTGGCTCTGGTTTGATACTAAAAAGCTGTGGCCTCGCTGGACACCTTCAAACTCTAGGCAACATCAGCAAGGACAAAGTGATGGAAGCTGGAGATAGATAATTAATTTTGATTTTGTCATCCTGATGACCAAATAATCAGGAGTGCCAAAGCACTTTCTCTTAGCATTTGACTTAAAAGTATATAGGGATTGTCATTTTTTGACATATTTGATTTGTTTTGGATTTGATGCGCTCTATTCTTTGGACAGTTTATCTACAGCTGACACATGCAGAAGAGAAACTGATTTGGGTATGAACCCAGTTTCCAAAAAGGATGATGCAGGACTGCAAGATCTTATCCCCCCGCCCCCTACACAGACCAAAAACTGTCGCAATGGCTTGTAATGGAGCCATCTACTGACTTGCAGCTGTAAGTACATTGATATCGCCTGCCTCGGCTGCTGAAGAGAGTCCTCAGAACCAGGCTGCATCCTGACTGCGATAAGGATCCAAATAATGATCCGATATAGAAAGCAGACTTTTAATAGCAAAATGCCTGCCAGTAACACAGTCATGGGAATGGAAGCAGAGATGATTCCTTGGCCTGGAACAGAAGGTTGGCTATTGCGGAGGCCAGGTAGTGTGATAGCTCTGAACACTAGATGAAGAGCACAGCCATGAGAATGGTGTTATTTGATGAGAGCTCAGAGCAGATGGGCAGTGTGGTTAATTAAAGGGCTAGGGATAATGTTTCCTAAATTTAAAAAAAAAAAAAAAAAAAAAAGGAAAGTAGTTGGAAAACATTTTAAGAAACCATAATCTGCATGTATGGGATCTCTCAGGAGGGAAGAATTGAGATAGTGGAAATTTGTAAAAGAAAAGGAAAAAAAATCTAATTTCTTTAAAGTATTGGAATATTCTCCCAAATGAGGTTAAGTACTTTTAAAATGGATTGTGGTAAGCTTATGTCGGTGATTGGATGGCAAGGTTACCAGCAATGGCAAGGAAATGGAATAAGTAACCTAGGAGGCCTGATTATTGCTATGTGCCTAATCTCCATTAACATGAGGAAAGCTGATCCACATTACACTAACTACAGATCTGGTCCAGGGAATTTGTTAGCCCAGAGATCTTAAGAGACTATTGAAGATCTCCTGTGTAGACTCTGAAAAGGGAAACACAGCACATCTGATCTGGAATTTTTGCTGTTGCTGTTGAGCATATACACTGCGGTGGTCCTCAGGGGTTTCGGCTCATCATGATTCAGAGGTGCTCAGTGTTGTACTAACAGCTCTTTTGCTTGTTTCTGCTGCTGCAACTTAATTTACTTCTCAGTCAGATAAAGGGTGCAAGCAGACGTGGAGAGAATGTTTGTTAGGGAAGCTTCTTTGATGCCATATTTTTATATGTATAACCTATGATGAGATGAACCATATCTATCCTTTTAAAAGTACCATATCTTGCAAATTAATTTTCCCTCAGATGATACTTGTTGGCTGACTCGCTGTCTCCTTCATGGGGTGGTTGCATAGCCCACAAATTGCCCAGGTCATGGTGGAAACTACCTGCTGAAGGAGTCTGGGGTGGGGAACAGGTCAGACATGAATGATGTTGGGATAATAGGAGAGAAGCAGCAGTTCATGTGAGAAGTAGAGGCTGTTGGGATGTCAAGGAAGAAGGCTCTAGGTTAAATTTCACCTTACAGTACTCACTATTTAACCCTCACTGTTCCTGAAATAATTACTTTTTTGGCAGCTAAAACCCAGATTGTACATGTGAAAACATAGTAGATTAAAGCAAAGCAAAACAGACAAAGAGAAATACCAGAGACTTAGTTTTTCCATCTGCAAGATGATGATAATATCTATCCAGCTATGAAAAGAGCTAAAAGCGAATATTGTCCACAGAGTTGCTGGTAATGGTTAGGGTGAACTGAATTATACTGACTGATGTAGGGCTGCCTTTGAACAAAAGCATTACAAAGAGCGTTTAAGAGATGTGAAGACTAGCAATAGATTAATAGAGTTGTTAGAAGAAATGAAAAGGAAATTGAAGTATGAGTAATGCAAACAAATTTCTATGAAATAACAAAAAACTCCTGCTATGACCATTCTTCTTACCCGCTTTGGCAGTTAACATGTCATTATGCTTTCTATGTAGACAGTCAAACATTTTAAAATTAACACAGAAGACCTTTTATAAAAAAAATTTCATTTGATCAGATGTTTCAAGTTGGTAAAAATATTTTCCATGCACTGTATAATCGGCCTGTGGTACTTACTGTACCAGACATTCTTGAATCAAGAACTTGGTACGATTAGGGCAATTAGGCATGTTTGAGTAGGAGAGTGGTCCAGGTTATATAAGGCAGTTTGACTGGACCATGAATAATTGAAGAAAATTTGTGACTAAAATTAGAGATTTTTTATAAGGACCAAAGTGTCATGTTTCTAACTGGAATTTTGGCTCCGTTTAAAATTATTGGGGTTTTGCATTTCATTTGTGGCTCCTGTGCCTAATTAGACTTCATCCAAGACCTTCTATTGGCCTAAAATTTGGGGGTTAAAAGTGTGCACATGACATTATTTATGTGATCTTTTAAATCTTAGTTTTAACAAGTCTTGGAAGGACAATCCGTGGTAAGTTCTGCAGTATAATGACGGTTAATTTAAAATTTGATAAGTTTGACTTGGCCTGTTGGGAAGTGTTTTATACCTTTCTAATTCATGGGGATGACATGACATTTCTTACCACCTTCTCTGTCTCATCAAACCATGAGTTTAATTGAACATCACTGAACTCTTGGAGAAAAATCATCTTATATACCCCAGAAGAAACCACTTCTTATTATGCCAGATGCAGCTGCAGTAGATAGCAAAGCTATTATCAGGATATAGCTATCTTGCACTCTTCCTTAGTCTTTAACACAAACACTGAAACATGGTGTTTCTATGGAGAAAAAGTAAATTCTAAATTGCAAAGAGTGTAAAGAACCTTTCCAGAAGAAACATAGAAGTCACGAGATCCCAACAAGCCTCTGCAATGAACTCTGTCAAACAGAACTGAATACAAAAAAATGTTAAAATCTGTTTTTTTTTACTTAAAAATAAGTAAGAGAGTCTTCAGTTTTAAGCAGAAAGACCAATTGCAGAAGATTTCTAATAATGCTTTATACTTTGGTATGTTCTAACTTTACTGTCTTCTACAAGTTTATACAGCTTTGCTTAGAGCAACTGATTTCTCATGCTATAACCCAGAGTAAGAAACTTGAGTGAAGTGATAGAAGATCTATCACTGCTTGACTCCTCCTGATATAAACATGAAACAAATACCAGATTCCTCAGCAGTCCTTATTTTGGCCGCTGCCCAGAAGGTGTTGTTCTTTTTGGGATTTGTGAAGGATGATAGTCTGACCCATGGAGGCAGTCATACACTCTATAGTAAAATCATGAAATGTATTTTGTGTGCACATTGTAAGTGGAGATGAGTCAAGTGGTCTCGCTGCAATGCGAATGCTGGCAAGTTCACCCTGCTGCAAGAATGGGAATGATGTGGCTTACAGCACCTCACCTCATTCATTTCAGCGGGGAGATCAAGTGTGCAGTCAACAGAGTCTTCTCCCAGCTCAAAATACCTATATGCATAAACACACACACACCAGCTACACTTGTATTGCATATGGATACAGGCACCTATGTTAATGGGAAAAAAATCCTTATTATATAAGGACCAGCTCAGCATACTCTTACAGGGCACAAGAAGGGCTTGCTCAATTGTAAGAGTGACAGAACACCATGAAAAGCACCCATGAAAACTTCTTCCAGTCTTGATATCTATTCAACTAAAGGAAACACAACCCTGCAAACATTAGCAGCAACAGATGAGACAATCCCTAAAGCTTCCTGTCACTATCAGCCAAAGGACACTCAGTGGCAGTATCCACAAACACTAAGTGAGCTGTCATTCATACAGCATCCTTTGGAAGGAACAAGGGAAAACAAAAAATCTCAAAACATTCTTCCCCATGGAACTGCATAATCACCTATCTTTCTTTCCTTCTGGCTCAGTAAGAGCCACATCCAACAAGTCACACAAACATTTGTTTATCTTGAAGTGTGTAAGTAGTACATATAAAGTGAATGGGATTACTCACATGCTTAGAGTTAAACATGTGCTTTGCTGGATCAGAGCCACAGATCTCAGCAACTTGTTGGGCTGAGCTGTAAACATGGGCTGCATAAAGATCCCCGTTCTTTGTCCAGATATTGCAATACTGGATCCCTTCCATGTCCGGTTGCCAGTTTCTGTGTATTACTTCACCTTGTGATTGAGTTTGTTGCTCTGTTATTCATGGCAGGTAAGACCTGATTATCTCCTAACACACATAATACAATACACTTTAAGACAAAAGATAATAAAGGAAACATATTAAAGAGCACTTTCACTGTATTTTTAACCTCTTTGGCCTCTCTCTCACAGCCTTAGCAAATAAGTAACACTCATTGAATTCAAAATAATGAGAGCATGCTTTATTCACTTGTTACTGGAGATAATCTTAAGGTTGTCAGAGACAGCAGAGAACTATTCTCTGCAGTTTAGAAGTGCTCTTATCCAGACTCAACATTAGTGATAAAAAGACCTAACAGACTGCCAGGTCCTCTAAGTGCAGAGCAGGCACCACTGTACACAAATATTTTTGGAAAATTATACAGAACATTTGACATGTCCTTTCAATAAGTATTCTTTTTCAGCCAGCTTGCAGCAAACGGTCACATTTTTCAACTGGTGAAAAAAACGTGTTAACAATGGAAAGAAAAATAGATATCCCTCTTGTAAAAAGGTGCCTCCCTATATAGAATGGGGAACATCAAGTTCAGAGAGTAATGTCACTAATGATCACAAGCAACCAGAAAAACTGAGTCACCCAATACAGTTAAAATGTATTCTCTTCATGACAGCACTTTACTTAGGCTGACCCATCTGTTACCCGTCTTTCCTTTTAATCAGTCATGCTGTTACGCAGTATTAGCAACATGAATGAATATTAGTTGTTTTAAATTCTTGAGCAGGAATATCGAGCATCAAACATTTGACAGTGCTCACGTGTGACATGGTAGTGACTGTGTGCCTGTGCATGGCATCTTACAGTGGTTCCTGGACACTGTACTGCAGGGCAGTAGGTACCACAGGACTTGTGAAGGAGACCATGTTCCCTGCTTATTGCCTCTTAATCCTGCTCAGGTGTGGTTCACATACCCTCAGCTGTATGATGCCAATGGAGCTGTGTACGCTCGCTGCAGAGCAACTAGGTCAGGTCCCACCTAGAGACTGTCTCTGTATCAGTAGTTAATTATACACTCTGATAAAACAGTTAAGTCCAGTGATGTAAATTTGCTAAACAGAATCACAGAATCAACCAGGTTGGAAGAGACCTCAGGGATCATCAAGTCCAACCGCTGCCCTGACACCACCCTGTCAACTAGACCATGGCACTAAGTGCCATGTCCAGTCTTTTCTTAAACACATCCAGAGGTGGTGACTCCACCACCTCCCTGGGCAGCCCATTCCAATGTCTAATAACCCTTTCTGAGAAGAAATTCTTCCTGATGTCCAACCTGAACCTCCCCTGGCGAAGCTTGAGGCTGTGCCCTCTTGTCCTATCGCTAGTTGCCCGGGAGAAGAGGCCAACTCCCACTTCACTACAACCTCCCTTCAGGTAGTTGTAGATTGCAATAAGGTCACCTCTGAGCCTCCTCTTCTCCAGGCTAAACAACCCCAGCTCCCTCAAACTTTCCAGTCGATCTAAAGCCACATTTGTCCAAAAAAGATACATATGTGAAAGTGTAAGCAAGATCAAGTAAAAAGGAAAAATCTCAGAAAATGTTAACTTACTGAAATCAACACATTCTTTTAATTAAAAAACTAAAATGGAGGTGAAGCGTCTGTTCTATTCAAAGTACAGAATAATTAATGTAAGAAACAGAACTCAGTACAACTACTTCCTTGGTAGCTGAGTCCTACCATAAAGAATCCATCTCTGGCTCAGGAAGTACCTGAGCCATCATAGACAAGAGGGGAGTAGGAGAGTCTCCAGGGAAGGATCACTGCATCTTGCGCTGTTTTACACCCTTACCTAGCCATTGTCTATTGACTACCATAGGAGAAGGGTACAAGGCAAGACAGAGCTTTGGCTGGGCATGGTAAGACTGTACTTATGTTCTTTCTTATATGGTTATTTTAATTAGTCTAGAGGCAGATGTCCTGTAAGAGGCAGGAAAAAAAGACCTGTAAAGCCCCGGGGAGATTTACTTCAATGAAGTCATCACGAGTGAATTACAGAAATTTAACTTGGAAAATAAGTGTGTGTGTGTCCCCTCCAGTAGTTATAGCAAAATTAGTAAAAAGCATCAGTTTATGTCCACACTGTGGTTGGGTGAACTCTGCATACTCTGCAATGTTACGGGCTGTTGGTGGTAACCATCAAGAAACATGTGTTTAGTCTTGCTCAGTAGTTTTCCTCCAGTGCAGGTCACTTAAGGGCTGGGGAAGCTTCAGGTAGACTGAGGTCACAGGAAAGCAGGATGTGATTCTGTGTAGCCTCTTCTCAGTGGAGATATCATTCAGGTCAGCCAGGAATTCAGTAATGGCTGGTCGTTCCAGATTAGGCAGAGAAACTAAGCTTGAGAAAAGTACCTGTGGAACATCTCTGGCTTCCTGTTCGCTGGTCCATTGTGATGCCCAGAGCATAATTCAAGGTTCACACATTTTGTTCATGTGACCTGAACTGTTATGGAGGAGGAGGTGAGGGAAGAGAAAGCAGATTAACACACAAAAAACTTGAGGTAAGAGCTGGAAGAGAGGATGGAGCTGTTGTGGAGGGAGGGGATCAACAGGAATACCTAGTAGGGTGGAGAGGATGGTTGGATGTAAAAGGTGAGTAACAGATGGAGAAAAGGATTTAAGCACTGAGGGTAATATGAATTCCTGTCATCTCTGTATGTGCTGGGGTGCACAAAACCCTATACCACTTATGCGGGACCCAGAAGATGTGTGGAGCAGTTCTGATGTCTTAGATTCATGTCTGTGAGGTGTTTGCATTCAGGTGAGATAACGGGGCCACTGTGTACTCTCTTACCTCTTTAGCACTGTGAACAAACGTGTGGAGCCCTTCTCCCGTGCCCTTGGCGTGCATTCTTGGAGAGGATTTCTCACAGCACTCTTTCCTGTACCATTGAAGGTGGTGCAGTTTTGACGCTTTGGAGAAAATCCTCTGCTCGCTGACTGAAAACGTGGCTGGCTCCCATGCTGGTGGCTCTGGGCGGAGGCCTGGTGGCAAAGCCTTGCCTTCTTTCCAGGACTGCTGGCCCAAGGGGACCTCAGGGCCCCCCTGTGGGGGTGATTTGATGCTGTCAGTCCCCAAAGGTCCCTGACAGCCATGGGGGAAGGAGAGGGCATGCAGAGTGGTGCCATATTGCCTGCCCTGGCAGCCCTTCAGGGCGTGCTGCCATGCTGCCATGACACACCACAGGCTTCGCTGCCCGCCCTCACTCCCTGATCAACGTGTGGGGCCGCATCCTGTGACAGTAATGAGGCTCTTGGCAGGTAACAAAGGCACTGGTGTTCTTACTTCCCCTTTGCATAAACATGTGAAATTAAGGGCAATTATCTGTGGCGCACAGTGCAGGAGGCGATGTTTAATTAATGTCTAAGGGAGGCGTGTGCTTCTCCTGGAGGCATCCAGCCCTTCCTCCTGCCAGGTCAGCCAGGGCTCCTCTCACACTCTGCAAATGCTAAGAAATGCTCTAGGTTCTCTGCTGCAGACCTGCTGGATAGAACTGGTGCTCTGAAAAACAGTGCTCATTCACCAGCTGCAGTGAGACCCAGGCACTCTGAGGTACCACTGGTGCAAGGTACCAAAAGCATACTGATGTGTCCAAGCACTTTCACTGCTCCTGCCTGCTGGCAGCTCGCTGGAGGAGAACGTCACACACTAGCCTTTTCCTGGCATGATCCTGCACACTGTTGAAAGCTCTTTAACATCCCAGGCTTCCCATGAGTTTTGCAAGGAGGGACGTACTCCCCCATTCCTTCACTTCATCCTTGCCAGGGCTGTCAGTGCTGCATGCAGTGTGACAGGACTTAGGGTCTCAGTGGGTTTGATCTCCTCACGTGGCACATCCCAGAAAGCTCTGCCTGGAATGAGCACTCATTTCACACAAACTTGGTGGCAGTGCTAAGTGAGAATCAATCAAATATAGGTTTACTTTCAGAAATGCAGTACTGGGTCACAGTTCTCTATTCTCAGTGCTCTTCTTCACCAAACGGTTGATGCAGCATTTAACAGAGTAGTAGCAGGGCACTTCATAAGAAGAAAATATTATAAATATATGCAAAGGATGTTGAAAATGGATGGTCTGATCACAGAGCCGTCTAGGTTCTGGTGTGATATGACAATATTGAGCAACCACTGCATAGACAATTGGCCTGTTAATAAGCTGGCTGGCAGCATTGCTGCAGATGCCAACCTGCACTGTAAAATGCTTGCAAATGCAAAACAGAGAGGTTTGGAGTTGTGTAACAGTTACACTTAGTAGCTTAAAAATGGAACTTCCATCTTCTTCTAAGGTGTGTGATTAGGAGGATACATATCAGCACTACAGCCTTGGCAGCCCCTCTCCATTTGGAACATTTAGCTGAGAAGACAAGACAGAAAATCAATACTGTTGAGGACTAATGAGCCAAAGCATGTACTTCAAGTGAAAATGTTTGCAGTTTTTCTTTAACATGTCACGGAGCCTCCTGTAAGATAGCTACGAAAGGGATGAGTGGCAGAAAGACATTCATTCTGTGCTATCCCCACTATCACAACAAAAGCTAACACAAGCAGGTGGAGTGATGGTCTGCTGCAGACCATCCAACTCAGACACTGCATGTTTTTTAAATTGATGTTAGAGTTAGGAAGTGAGTTTGGCTTTTTCACCCCTTTTTTTTCTAGATTTCTTCTCAGGGAAGTTGTAGATATTTTGTTATTATTGCTCTCTGCTACATTTGGACTGTGATATGGACTATTAGATCAGATATGGGGAAAAAAATCTCTTCACCAAAAGGGTTGTCAAGCATTGGAACAGGCTGCCCAGGGAAGTCGTGGAGTCACTGTCCCTGGAGGTATTTAAAAAAACATGCAGATGTGGTATTTAGGGACATGGTTTAGTGGTGGACCTGGCAGTGCTAGGTTAACGGTTGGACTTGGTGATCTTAAAGGTCTTTTCCAACCAAAATGATTCTGTGATTCTATGATTCTATTCCAACCTGCAGAGGAGCCTGCGTGCGTTGTCCCTCTGCTCCTTTCGCAAGCATCAGCGTGTCTGCCTGGTAGAGCTGCACGCCCAGCTGTGCTGTCAGGGCAGAGTCAGGACTTGTTGCACTGGTTCGATGTAAAACGTAGCGCACACAGGGATTTTTTTTTTTTTTTTTTCTAACCAATTGCATAAGAAGTCCTGCTTGATCCTTGCAGCGCTTCTCCTCCTCCTGAGATCCTTGCACTGCTGTAAACGGGCAGGCGATGGCACTCCAGCATCGCCTTTCCTCTCTTTCCGCTGCCACGGACACACATCTGCAGGATCAGCTCATTCCCAGAGCTCTGACCTCTTAACTTCCACTTTCACATTATTAATGGCGGTTTTGCACCCGTTCTCTCTTGAAACAACATTGTGCATGGACCTAAATAGCTCCTCTCCATCTTTGGTACTGGGTGCCTGTGTTATGTACAGATAGGGTCATACTCCCTTCACTGTGCCAGGATGTATAAGGCAAAATGCTCAGAGCCTCCCGTTACAAGATGGACTTTCCTCCTTCATTGCTGCATCTTTCCCAGGGCAGTTCATCTGTCTTCAGCAGGGACTGTTGTATACCACAGGGATGACGTTATACTGTCGCTTTGTACAACAAATAGTATCTCTCCTGACACCACTTAAGACCGCATTTTCTTTTTACATAGCTGCATTGCCTTGGCAGCATATAATCATTCCATAGTCACCTCATATGCACCTCAAGCTCACTCAGTTCTTCTCAGACTGCATCCAAAATTATTTTCTCTATGGGTGATGCCTCTTACCTTTGTGTCATCAACAGATGCCGTTAATAATGCTTTTAATATTTATTTCACATCACTAATGCAAACAAAATCATGACGATCTCCATTAATAACTGTTCTCTAATGTGGTATTTCCTACCTTAACATCAGCCATTGCCACGTCCCCTTAGCCAACTCCTTATCCACCATACAGTTGAGTCTCTTGTGGCTCCCTCCCAAATGAAATTAAGTCCAAACAGAGGTGACCTGTCACTCCACTTTTGACAAGGGCAGTGTCAGGTGAATTGGGTAGGGCTCAGCAAATCCAGTCTCCACTTAATGTCTTTCATTATTGATTTCTTTGAAAGGAAGGAGCATTCACAGGAGAGCCCTGGGCTGGGATTGCCCAGGATGAAATTGCTCTCAGAGTGAAATTGCCCCCATGCTGTTCCTGGCTAGGCGGTGGAAAAGGATGAACTCCACTAGTGCCCAGAAGAGAGGAGAGCGCACTCAGGTATCCAAGACTGGCCCTCAACCACATCACTAGATTTTTCTGATTTATTTGGTGCTCCCTAAGAGGGTAGCTGGAAAATTAGCAGCATCCCTCCTCTGCTGTGGTGCATGTGCAGCTTCTCAGCTGCTGCAGGACTGCATGCCTCACACCTCTCTGTCTGGGAGCAGGGGCCTTGGCTGTGGGGTAATAATACCTGCTGGATGCCCTATGGAGTGACAATAGGGAAGGTGGCCGACCTCACTCCAGGAAACCAGTTTGCTTTATGTACAATTTCTCCTGCTAGCACAGTCACCCCCGAAAGCAGCACAGGTCAGAGCTCTGAAGGGCTTTGCCAAGGTAGTGATAGTGGAGCAGCCAGCTCTTCCCTCGAGCTCCCTTCCACTCTCCCGAGAGCTGGGGAATGCAGCAACCAGTGACTAATGTGCTGGGCCCTGCACTGCTGTCACTGGCAGGGAAATTTCTTTGCTCCGGTACAGCCAACTCGTAGTTGGAACTTCAGGATTGATTACAGTATCGTGACTAGTAACAGCATTTAAGTCCTGCTTTGATCACGGAGAAGGGGAAAACGAGGCATGGTGACTTGCTTGAGGCTGTCAAGCAAAGACAAGAACTGAAGCTAAAGCCAATGCTCCCTACAGGAAGGGTGGGAATGGCACTCTTCCTTCTCCTTCACCTTCTCACTACAACATGAGGCCACCCAAGGGCTGCACCGTGGAGGGGCTGACTGCAGCTGAGTTACTCCAGCTGAGAGCTGGGCTGTGGTGCACACACATCCTGGCACGTTGCAGGCATACAAAGAAAGGGGTTGGCTTAAATTTTAAACTGTTGCTGGTGGTTTAGACCAGTGTCCTTGAATCAAAGTGGCAGGTTCTACTTTGGGGTTTTCTAGACAGTAGGGAGCATAATTCTTTTATTTTTCAGCAGCTCTGCTGGACATATCCAATAAAATCCTCTGCATTTCAAAAGAGGCTATAAATGAAATGCTTGTGTTGTGGCTGCGCCAGCTAGACAGGGAGTTCACTGTGTGAAAAAAACTTTACAGCTGCACTTCTGCTGGGGACTGGCTTGTGTGGATTTGTGGCAAACCCTGTACCATGGCCCAGGGACATGATTCTGATCCCCATGCTCTGGGGCCACCACTTAATGAAATATTGCACAGCTTAAAATCTTTATGAGATTTCATTTTTAGAATATGTAGAAATTTCTAGCCTAATGTACTTATGATTCAAATATATGCAGTTAATTGATGTTTCCTGTGGCTTCCAGATGGTCTAAAAAGAACATTTTATATTGCCCTGATTACTAGCACAAGAAAGAGATTTTAGGAAGCAAATGGTGCACTTCAACCTGAGATAAGTAGTTGCAATAAAGCCTACGAGCAGACAGGGTAGTCACAGAGAAAAGGAAAGAACCGTCTGGATGTTCTGCTCTGTCATCAGGATTTCATTCTTGCCTTAGTCCCTTTCTTTGATGATTTTGGGAAAGACAGAGCCAGTTATAACCAATTTTATGTGTTTTTACATGATAGGAGAGGAAAACAACTGCTGCAATGATGAAACTACCTACATGGAAATGATGGACAACTTCGGCATCCATTTCTCCATAAAGGAAAGAAACTTGTTAGGGGTGGCATTGATCCTGCTGTTGTCTCCCATGGAGACAACAAGAGTCTGGTCCATGCATCTTGAATGCAGCATGGTCAGGAGGAAATGCAGAACCTGCTCAGGACCAACTCTGGGGCCCCACAGTTTTGCCCTTTTGGCTGATACAGGTAGTAGTTTGGTAAGACCACCTTAGGAGAAGGGTCCTTCCACAGATTGTCTCCAAGGTGCCTCTGGCTGTGCTGTATTTTTGGGACATTGCAGTAGGTACTGATAGGTGGTTGTATGTGAGTTGAGGGGTATATGTCAACGCCCCTGGGGTTGCTCCTAATGTCTTTTAGGATGAGGGAGTGTTACTTTACAGTCCTTCCATTTGTCCCTTCCTATTGTACATGGCAGGCAACAGATCTAGCCCTGTGTCACTTAAGCAGAAGCCATTGCAATGATAGAAGTCCTGTGCTAAGCAAACATATTCTTTACTTTTTCACCTCAAAGCCTGAAATTATCAGTGACACAAGGAGCCCTTGACAGACAGGTACCATCTCACATCACCAACGCCTTGTCCCACTTACATCTAGCCTACAGTACTTTCCTCATCTTATCTTCCCTCCCCCTTCCAGCCAGCCTGTGAGCTCATGGGCAGACTCCATAACCTCAGTCAAAGTGATGAAGCACCAGTGACTTCTTCCCCTTCTCCTGAGAGCTCAATTGACTCCTTACGGTCAACACACAATGTGAGAACAGATCCACTAAAGCTGATGTGCACATCCCTCACAGGCCTTGGCTTGCATGGCTGGTTAGAGGACCAGTAACCTGCTTTTATCCAACCTCTGATAACCTTGCCCAGATAAGATTTGTGAAAGGCAGGACCTTGTGAAAGGCAGGACCTTGGAAAGACCTTCCTTTCCAGGATAATTTTATGCTTTGCTCTGTTTTTCTTTAAATTTGCTCCTTTCTATTTTCTTTTCCCCTCCATCACTGTCAATTCCTACCCACTCTCATTTCTTCCGACGTATTTTAGGGTCAGCTCTAAAGCACACAGGATTCCCTGGAGAGGTTCTTGTGGCCATGTTCAGAAGAGGACTGAGAGGCTAACACTGGAATTAGTGCCTCTAAGATCAAAACCGGATCTTGAAAACCCTTCCTTCTTACTGCTTGTCTCTGGAGGTGCCTATTTTCCAAAAACAGCATTGTTTTTGACATTAACAATTTGAAGGTGCCTAAACCTCATTCTTGTGGTATACTCAGAAGCACCTCAGTCTTGACAAGACTGATCAGGTTGCTGTCTACCCCTTTTCTGGGCCTTATGTTTTTAAACTGAGGTGGTATCAATTACTCTCTGCTAATACACCAACCTAGTGAGCAAGTAGTGAGCACAACGGGCCTGACTTTTTAAGCAATGAAATGACTGGCTTTAGCTCTGAGTGAATACAGCAGGTTTGGCGCAAGCTCCATCCATCAGAGAAAGGATACAGACAACCCAGGTTGAAATCACTCCTGAAGACACTACAAAGAGAGAAATTAAAATATTCTTAGAAAATTATTTGAAAATTCATGCACATGAATGAATGCTCTAGATGTACTCCATATCCTGGAAGTACTTGATTATGTAGTTGAGGAACAGAAATAGTGCCACCTGACCTACCTTCCCTATTAAGCAATTTAGTTTAAAGCTGGAGCCTGAGGTGTTAGGTAGTCTTGCCGTACACACACTTTGAAAAGGTAAAAGCATGTTTGGGAACACAGGGTCATGAAGTGTAATTCAAGTAACAAATCCCAGGAAATGCCACCTAGATCACAGAACCTCTAGACAGAAGGAGGCCCAGTTCTTCCCCAGGCAAATGGTTTGTTGTGAGTATTTCACGCTGTGCTGTGCACAATGAATCACACAGCTTCTATACTAATCTGCACCCTGGGTCACCCAGTGGGGATTCCTTCACTGCAGCCATTCAAGGCGAGATGCTATAATAAACCTTACTAATAATAATTCCCAGCTCCACTGCGACTTTGTCTGCAAGCACTTTGCAGAGAACAAGAAAACCATTTGTCTAGAGAAGGATGAAAAAAGTTTGGACAAGACAGTTTGCTCAGCTCTTGCATGACTTTGCTTGCTATCAAACCACCTTAAGGGGGTTAGTGTTTTTTTAAATATTACAGCCTAATAAGAGCCTTCGGGAAAAACACAAGAATGTATTCAATAGGCAAAAAATCCTGTTTCTCCAAGGCATTCCTCATGTTGGCTGGAGTATTTTTGTATTGCTTTAAACAAGGAAAAGCATACACACTCTAAAGCTTGCAAACATGTATGTATTCCCCTGACAATGCACACAGGGGCAGGAGAAGTTAGCATCTAAAAGCAGAGGTGTTTTTGCTGTGTTACCCTTCAAGGCTCTGATCATCATCTGATATTTCAATTAGTTCTGTTAGTAGGGACAGAGTGGAATAGGGGTTAGAAGGTGTATCGGGTCAGAGCAAAGGTTTGCCATCTCTCCAGATCAGTTATTAAACCAGCCCTTTGGCAGCAGCCCATTTATCTGGCTTTCGCTCTCGCTTTTGACTGGAGACCTGTTGGGAACCAGGGTTAAGACCCCTAAATTGTAATGTGGCAGCAAGTCGTATATGCCCCTTTAGTCCTGTCTGGCTGAGTGGGAGTTACAAAATGGGTCTCCATTAAGATGTTTCTAATTGAATTGGTCTGTAAGAGGATGGTAACTTCTTCACTGAAGCCTTTGGCCTCAGTCTCATTTACTCCCTGCCCTCAATTCCCCCAGTCCCCTTGCTCCAGGAGAGAGGCAGAGCGCAGGGGTCAATAGCTGCCTACGCAGCCCCCTGCCCCACTGCCCTGCAGCTCCCTGGCCCTCTGCAGCTCCTGGCACGGACAGCCTCATCCAGCTCACCACTCCGGAGAGCGGATCTGCCTGGCAGAGCAGCTAAGGAGGAAAAGAGAGGGCTTTTTTTCTCCACCGGTGTTAGCACGCTGGGGAAGATGCTGCATCTGCCCAGCCAGGCAGGGCTGGGGGGATGCCATGCACTCTGGCCCACTGTTACTGGATCTTGCCTGGCATGGGATTTCTTTCCATTGCAACTCCTGGGCAAATTGTCTTGTAGAGCATCTTGCAGCGCTTTCCCTTTCTTTGTACCCTCATGCCTCTTATGTCAAAGTAAATGTGGAACCAGTGCATTGACTTCAAAGGAACAACAAGCAGCATTGAGTCAACAGGTGTGCCCAAGAGCAGAATCAGGCCCCCAGGGCCCATGCAGTTTGGGGGATGGGTGAGGTTCTTTTGCATTTGAGAGATGCATCACAAAGGCTGGGCCAGATTATCTGTCCTTTCTGTCCAGATCCAGAAGAAATGGGGAACAGCTTGATCCTTTAGGGCTGACAAAACCCCTCAGCGTGAGGCTGACCGCAGAGAGCAAGAAGTAGATAAAGCCAGCTATTATGGTAGTCCCCAAAATAGAGTCTGAGGGGAGGGCACGTGGCCAGATGCTGGGCCCAGAGGGCTGCAGCCAGTTGCTGTAGGCCAGAATAGAGCAGATGCACTGGGGCTGCTACAGGGCTGCTTGGGAAGGGCAGGAGAAAAGCACTTCTTGACACCATCACCCAGCCATAGCCCAGGGAAAGGGGGGACACTGGTGGTACAGCACTGTATTTACACACTAGGCTGTAAGGATCACAAAGCTCAGAGCCCAACAGAGACTAAACTGGCCAAAGGCTGTGAAACAGGGGGCAAAGGGGTCCCTTTCTATTGGAAAGGAAGCTTGCCCTGTTTTCATTCTTGAAACAAAGCATTAAGTTTGCCAGGTGCCAGCCACCTGGCCAGTTAGTTTGTTGTCCCTCCCTGCACCAAACTGGACACTTTACCAAGCAGCCGGGGGCCACATGGCCCTGTGCACTTGTGTTAGTAAGACACTTTCTTATCTTACTTTCAGATCAGGTATCATTTCGGGGGGGGTCAGTCGGCTGCACCATGCCTCACTTGCCTTCTTGGATTAACAGCACTTTCCTTCTTCTTCAGTGTTTTTTGGCAAATAAAAGCACTGGGGGACTCAGACATGCCCCACATTGCCCGAATTAGGACACAGCATACCATGTGTTTTCTTAAAGAAATCTATTGCCCCTTCCCTGCCTCTGCCCTGTCCCTATCTTTAGCCTTTTTTAGAATAAGGTAACTTTATTTGTGACGCTGCCTTTGTGTTTAGACTAATGCAATATTATTAAACGTTGTCACACTAATTTCTCTGCCTCTTGCTTTCTAACACTGCAATACGGTGTGGCACTGATCTCTGATTGTCTGTGCATGCACCATTTTTAAAATCAAATCAGAACAGCCTTCCCCAGAAGCCATTCCTCTCTGCCACATGCAATACCGACGTGAACTGTGGCTCTGATTAAATTACCTTGCTCTTGGGTAACTTTTCCAAAGAAGCGCTTTCTGGCTTGAAACGTATATGCCCTTGGATTCAGTCCAAAAAGACAGTCCCAATCCTATGGGTTCTGCTGCCTTCTCTTGCTTGACTTGTACAAGCAGATCCCAGCTGGAATTTGGGTCCTTGCATAATACAGTAACAGCTGCTGCTGGCCTACAGCACCTCATCCCACTGCCCGTCGTGGAGACCCTGTTGCTACCAGACAAACCTTGCTGCACAGGGTCAAGCATGGCCTCTGCGGTGGGTTGTTGGTAGAGGGAAGAGCAGGGAGTGACGCTGCCTTGTCTGTGGATTCTGGAAGTAGGAGCTGGTACATGGTGAGACAAAGGGCTGGAGAGTGAACACAGGAATGGTTGGGGATGAAGTTCATCTCTCTCTGTGAGCTGGATGGGACTCTCACTCCTATTACTGAGTATCGGCAATGGCATACGTTTCTTCAGGCGTGTATGCTAATTGGAGCTTTTAAGTCATCAGCAGCTCAGTTTTATTACAGCTAGACATGGTGGGCACCAAACTGACTGTCTGACTCTGCAAGATAGTCCCAGCCATGACGACTCTGCATATCAAGGACTAAAAAGTGGCTGCAGCTAAAAGCTCTTTGGTGTTTTGTTTTTGTTTTTTTTTTATTCCAGTTTAAATGAGTTAGGGCTGAGGTGACATAATTTTATTTAATCCCAGTTATTAGTCTCTGAATTTTTCTTTAATTAAAGCTAGATCCTAATGCTGTTACTTCTGTTGAATCGACCTGGAGTCAGAGGGGCAACACAAGGAGTAAAGAGTGACACAGCTTGGATCTGGCCTGTAGATTATTAATTCCTCAGGGGTTGAGAATCTCATATCATTTGCTTATGAAGTGCTGTGATGCTGTATAAACAACACATAAATATAATTTTTCATCTTCCTTTTTAATTTTTATTGTCTTACAGACTTGGATAAAGCAGCATTTCCCTGTGTTGTGAGAGCAATAATGTCCCAGACTCTCTAGGAGTTACACAGACAATATTTTGCACCTGATTTAGCTAATTAACAAAGGAGAAGCCACGTTGTGAATGCAGTGTTTGCTTCCCACTGGCTTCTTACATGCTGTGCCTATCAAAAGAGAACAGCAAACATGTGTAGAGAAATGAAAGAAGCCTCTTTGATTGTGTGGACTTTCTAATAAGTGGCACTTTGCATTTTGTAGATCAAAGTCTGGAAATAACGCTGGCAGTAATTATGCACATGTGGCATGTCACCTTGATGCACTGGTATGGAATTGAAGGGGAGAACAAATTTACATAACTAATCATGACAAACAAGATAAAGTGATTGCTATTAGCAAGTTAACTTTTCTTTACAATTACCACCCTGTGCTATCTGAGATACCCCATGTAGTATCTCTGTGAAGAACAAGGAGGGCCTGCTGTGCTTCAGATATCACCACACTGCCTTTTTGGTGGCAAATCGTAGAATATCCTGTTAATTTACTTTTCATCCTTGGCTGTGAAACTTGGAATCATCCCATGGGAAGAAGCGGAGAGAACAAAGCTCCCTCCCTCTGGCATACATGTGGATGGAGATTACGCACAAATATAAACTGTAAAACTCAGTGGATGGTCTTAAAGACTGGGCTCATTCAGAACACAGCACCTGAGGAACCCAAAGCAACAGGTGATCACAAGTTTTACATGGGTTTTGGAATTGGATTATTTCATTCTTTTTAGATTTTGAGGGCACACTTTTCCATGCTTTCCTCTGCAACTACTAAGCCTGAAACACTGTCTTTAGCCCTGAGATTTTCCAGTCGGTAACTGGGATCCTAGCTGTTGAGATGCTGGCATCAAATACTGTGCATCTTGTCATTAAACCAGGCATTCCTCACAAGGGTGTGCTTCCCTTTGTCAGCTGGATGGCTCCTGTCTCTGGCAAACACACACTTTTTGTTGAGAAGAAAGAGACATAAGTTGATGTGTCTGGAAGTGGATGTGTGTGACTCCTTAGGTCACAATGGGCAATGGGATTGCTGAGCGCCATGATGGTTTTCTGTTGATCACGTCACCTCCCAGTCCCCCTCCACATGCTGCTTTGTGAGCCTGACTTTTCAGGTTTACACTGTGAAGGGTAATGGTTTCTGCCTGCCAACCAGCCTCTTTACTTAAAAGCATCCTGCTTATCTGTTCCTGTGGTTGCCCTCCTTGATTTTGGGGTTGGGACCCAGATGTGACTATTCAGCAGACAAAGAGCTCACAAAAGTTTAGTCTCAGATCAGTGGCACCCTCTTCTCTGGTTCACAGAAGGATCAATGAACCTGTTCCCTGGAGTGAAACAGCTGGAAATAGTACAAGGTGCTGCCCAAGTCGCTCAGTTGCACGGCAAAGTCTGGAGAGGTGCGGCTGGTTCAAGGGCTTTTGCGGTTTGCATGGCTGGGACTGGGAGATTCTGCTCTGCAAAGTCTGTCTCATGTAAGGGCTAGATGAGAAATGGCTGTAAAGATATGCTGAGGATAAACAGAGGCAACTTCATGGAGTCTTTCTCAGTCTTTTTTTATTTCTCTGTTTTTATTTATAGCTCTGCTCAGAGAAATGGCACTTTCAAACCCATTCTTTGAAAATAAAGAGAATTGGGCCAAAAATATTTCATTTTTCACCATCATTTTTCTCCCTTCTATTTGGAACAGTCCCCAAACAAAGGGAAGGCAACTGTGCACAATTAGCACAGACTATGCCAGATAACTGAAAAACAAAAATGGAGTGAAAGAATAAAGAGATGAGATGGAGTAAAGGTCCTCCTTGCCACATAAAGCCACAGAGAGAAACCAGAGGATAAGGCTGGGGCAACACAGCCCCACTGTGGCTTCAGTTAGTCACATTTGGGCCTGAAGAATGTGTTTGCAAAATGTGTTCATCAGGGTAGCCTGGTTCATCTCACCTTCATGTCTGTTCAAAGGTTTATACTTCTCTGATCCAGAATCATGTTGGCAAAACTCTTCTTGTCTGGAGACTGCAGAAGAGTACCAGGGTAAAAGGCATTATGTTATGGTGAGCTGGGAAGTCATAGAATCATAGAATGAATCATAGAATGGTTTCGGTTGGAAGGGACCTTAAAGATCATCTAGTTCCAACCCCCCTGCCACAGGCAGGGACACCTTTCCTCTAGACCAGGTTGCTCAAAGCCTCATCCAATCTGGCCTTAAACACTGCCAGGGAAGGGTCAGCCACAACTTCTCTGGGCAGCTTGTTCCTGTGTCTCACCACCCTCACAGGAAAGAATTTCTTCCTAATATCTAATCTAAATCTACCCTGTTTCAGTTTAAAACTGTTCCCTCTCGTCCTGTCACTACTTGCCCTTGTAAAAAGCCCCTCTTCCGCTTTCCTGTAGGCCCCCTTCAGGTACTGGAAGGCTGCTATAAGGTCTCCCTGGAGCCTTCTCTTCTCCAGGCTGAACAACGCCAACTCTCTCAGCCTCTCTTCATAGGAGAGGTGCTCCAGCCCTCTCATCATCTTCATGGCCCTCCTCTGGACTCGTTCCAACAGCTCCATGTCCTTCTTATGTTGGGGGCCCCAGAGCTGGACGCAGTACTCCAGGTGAGGTCTCACGAGAGTGGAGTAAAGGGGCAGAATCACCTCCCTCGACCTGCTGGCCACGCTTCTTTTGATGCAGCCCAGGATATGATTGGCTTTCTGGGCTGTAAGCGCACATTGGTGGGTCATGTTGAGCTTCTCATCAATCATCACCCCCAAGTCCTTCTCCTCAGGGCTGCTCTCAATCCGTTCTCCGCCTACCCTGTATTTGTGCTTGGGATTGCCCCGACCCACATGCAGGACCTTGCACTTGGCCTTGTTGAACTTCATGCGGTTTGCACAGCCCCAGCTCTCAAGCCTGTCGAGTTCCCTCTGGATGGTATACCTTCCCTCCAGTGTGTCGACCGCACTACACGGCTTGGTGTCGTCAGCAAACTTGCTGAGGGCGCACTCAATCCCACTGTCCATGTCACAAACGAAGATGTTAAACAGGACCGGTCCCAATACCAACCCCTGGGGAACGCCACTCGTCACTGGTGTCCACTTGGACATCGAGCTATTGACTGTAACTCTGAGTGCGACCATCCAGCCAATTCTTTATCCACCGAGTGGTCCATCCATTAAGTCTGTCTTGTCCTGCATGCAGCAGTGTTGTACGATGACTGCAAAAGCATTCACATGCTTGAGGTGGCCTTTTGTGCTGCATGAGAGGCAGCTGGCCTGCCCAGGGAGCTTGTTGTGCCTCTGAATTGGAAAGCGAACTCTAAAAGGCATTGAGACTGTAAGGGAAGGCCCCACCATAGCCACGTGTGACCTCACAGGCTTAGAGGTTTTATTGCACTGATGTGCAGAAGATCAGGGAGTGTGTTCTGGCACGCAGAGATGCTCCCCTCACCCTATATGGTGTGGCTGAACTGGAAGCAAAGGGGATCCAGCAGCTCATGTCCACACAGCAACTACAAAGCAGGAGGTACTGGGCAGGCTGAAGCATTGTAGCCCAGAAGAGAAGCAAAATGGTCAAGTGTTTTCTAATCTAGGCAGGGAATTTCCCCCAGGAAGTAGGGGGAAATTTTATTCAGTCATTTTCAGGAGTTCAGGATCAGTTTGTATAGGATGATCACTACAAGCACTAAGGTAACTGAGGGTTTTCTGAAGGCTGGACTCACACTGGACTGGAGGCAGTGGGTGTAAGAGCCAGTAAAAGGGAAGAGCTCTCCTCTGGACAGCTGTAGTCCATTTTTCTGCTGATTTCAGAGGCAGGAGAGCTCTGAAGAGTTAAGGAAAAATCATTAACTTTTGATGGGTTTTGATGATCACTGCTGTGGGGAAAAGCTGTATTTGTCTGTAGTAAGAAAGGGATGACTTGGGTTTATATCCAGTTTTTGTCAGGAGACATTTTGTCTTTATTGTACAGGGAAGAGAAGAAATGGTGTCTATATGGAGGACATATGTCAATGGTGATTCAACTGATTCTTTCTGGAAACGACACCTCCCCCAAACTCCCCCACCCCGGCTTCTTGAATGAGCCACTTCACAAAGCAGGAAAGAAGGCAGAAAACAGATAACAGAATAGAAAGTCAGCGTGACATCTATCTTGCATGTATGCTTATGTTTCGCTTTCTGATCTGTGAGTTTTTCAGGCACAAAATGACTAAATTTCAACAAGTTCAAATCATGCCTCGGATCGTCCTATACAGCAAGTTGTTTACCCACTATACTACAGGCAAGTAATTTCAATATTGACAGATTGGCTAAAGCCCAAATTTGATATGCTGCTATTAGCATATTTTTACTGTTTCTGTGCTCACAAAGGAACCAGAATGTTCCCTGGCAGTCAAGGCTAATAAGTATGCAAATCATGATCTGCGCTTATAGACACGCGCTTTTTTTTTGGCACATGAATCAGTATGCCAATTTGGCACTCCCCTTTCTGATCAGAGATAAACAGAGCTGCAGGGATTAGGGTGACAGATAATTTCTCCTGAAAACCGTATGGGTTTTGAAACATGCAGAATTGTGTTCAGTCCCCGTTACTCTTCACAGTGGATTTGCTATAGGAGAAGCTACTGACTGAAGGGCTAGTACACAGGTCTCTGTGCCAGAATATGTGAACCCATGAGGCTTTCTACTTTCTTAAGGTCACTTTTAAGCATGTATCTTCAAGAGCCAAGAAGCATCTTTGCATCTAATGATTTTAGGTCCTGAAAAGAGATTTACAGTACTAAGGGATCTATATGAACCAAAAGCATGTGAAACAAGATCTTAACACGATCTGCGAACATGGGTAGCATGCATATATTTCTCAAACTCACATATTCCCTGTCTGTGCGCTCTCTTCCGTCATGACCATCTCAGTATGATGTACCACACTTCCTTAGTAGCTCGCATCTCTTGAGTATCCCCTCCAGACAACTCTTCCTTGTGTTGCCGAGCTGTGCCACATGAACCTGTGTGACTGGAGCATCACTTTGTCATATAAGGGAAAAGGCATCACCTTCCCTGTTCCTTCAGTTCTGCCTTTTAACTGTGAGACCACTACTCCCCTCCTTCAAAAGAGCATTCTGAGAGTGGACTTCTGAAAACCAGCAAGGCGTTTAGACATTATAGCAGTGGAGGTCACTGGAGCGCATAAACAGACAAAATTATACTGGAAGATACTAAAGAAGATCAAAAGGAAAACTTAAGACTCCTTACATGTTGCAGGTATTTCTTTCTCTCAGCCTCAGCCAGTCCATCATGTCTCACTAGCCCTTTGTTATTTGCACCCGACTTCTCTCTACTTACAGTAATAGCTGCTGTTTAAGTCCCAAGGTATAACTCTTTTATCTCAACTAACACTCCTTAGAGAGCATCAGCAAAAGGGCTGCTAAGTGTCCCCCCTGTTGAATGTAAATGAGAGTCTCTCCTGTGTTTGAATATCAATGTATTTGATCATGAGTCAGGCCACGTAGCTGATGATTTGGGAGCTTCTTTGTATGTGCAGTTGCTGATAATTCCTTTTATAATTCTTGTTATTGCCTTCTCACTTGGAGAGCTTGAATGTGTAGCATGCTTTCTGTTGCCCATTTTTGCCTAGAGAAATAAAATAAGCTTACTTTGTTCTTTTTCCCTGGCCTCCTTGGGTTAGATGCAAGCCTTCCTTGCCACTTTTTGGAAAGTCTCTGAACTCCCTGGAGAAACTTACCCCATAGAGCAACCTAAATTGTAATATATGAAGAAAACAAAAAACAACCAGTGCACAGGAAGCCCTGAAGTTGCCTGCACCCTAGGGGAATGCCAGCTCAGATGGTGCATCTTTAAAAACCTGATACATGTTTCCAGCTGCCAGGGTCTTTATGAACATCTGGCAGGGCTATGTGCCATATCAGGACCATGTGGGACCTCACAGGACCTTAATTGTCTGGTGTGATTTGTTCAATTGGTGAAGGTCTAATCTTGGATTTAGAAATCTTGATCTCAGTTTTCTGCTGTGTGACAGCAGAAATCATTTAATCTCTGTGGGCTCCATTTCCCTTCTCTAAAAGGGGTGCATTTTGTACTTGATGAGAGAACAAGTAAAGAAATTAAAGCACTCAGATATGATTTAAGGCGAAAAAGGTACCTTATGCTGGAAAATGTTTGAAGGGAAAAAATGAAAACCCAAGAGAAACAGGAAGGTAGAGTTCTTAGCGAAGAAATAGATCATTTAGATCAAATAAGGAAAAAAAAAGTAGCTTTCAGAAAAAACAAAACATGCATAACAATGCCCACTGCTACAGAAAAAAAAATGGTAAAAATGGATTCCATCTGTGGAATTGTGGGTTAATATTCAGATTTATCCCATGTCTCTTAGACACATGAACTCCTTGTTCATCCATAATATTAATAAGTGGTCTTCTAAAGGAGTTTTTCTGCTCACTATGCTTTTAACAAATGTGCACAGGAAAGTTTACAGCGAACTACCCAGATGTCTCCCAAGACAGAATGATCATGTCTTGGCTGGTCTCAGGATGTTAATACATGATAGAACGTGGTCAGTGGCATGGAGCCCAAATGTGGCCTTGACTACATGTCAACTGCATTTAAAGAGCAACTTCAAAACAGCTCTAAGCTGGGAGTCCTTCATGTTCATCTCATTCTCCACCCAGCCGTCCCCATAAGCATGGCTGAACATAACTGCTCAGGAACAATCTGAGCTCTTCAGTGTGCTCTCGTGCTTACAGATTTGGCATACAGAGAAGGATCTAGGTTTCCTTTCAATAGAGATGTGCCTGACAGCAGTGAAGCTAAGATAATCTTGTTTCATGGGGATGTGGTAAGGTAATTAAGTTTTGCAGGAAAACCATCCTAGACAGATATTCCACTTGCCCACATTCCTGATAGGAAGAACATGATAGTCCTGCTGATGCTTCAGAATCAGCATTTGCAAATGCTTCCTGCAGCTATTTTGTTTGCTTACATAATAACCAGGGCTTGGCCTGTCTATTTGTGGTAGGTTGACCCTGGCTGGATGCCAGGTGCCCACCAAAGCCTCCTCAGCTGGACAGGGGAGAGAAAATATAATGAAAAGCTTGTGGGTCGAGATAAGGACAGGGAGAGATCATTCACCAATTACCGTCATGGGCAAAACAGACATGATTTGGGGAAAATCAGTTTAATTTATTACCAATCAAATCAGAGTAGGATAATGAGAAATAAAACCAAATCTTAAAACACCTTACCCCCATCCCTCCCTTCTTCCTAGGCTCAAATTCACTTACAATTTTCTCTACCTCCTCCCCTCCAGAGGCACAGGGTGACAGGGAATGGGGGCTTCTGTCAATTCATCACACATTGTCTCTGCCACTCCTTCCTCCTCAGTAGGAGGACTTCTCACACTCTTCCCCTCCTCCAGCATGGGGTCCTTCCCACAGGAGACAGTCCTCCACAAACTTCTCCCACATGAGTCCTTCCAATGGGTTACAGTTCTTCACAAACTGCTCCAGTGTGGGTCCCTTCCACGGGGTGCACTGCTTCAGGAAAGACTGCTCCCGTGTGGGTCACCCACAGGGTCACAAGTCCTGCCAGCAAACCTGCTCCAGCGTAGGCTCCTCTCTCCATGGGGCCGCAGGTCCTCCCACGAGCCTGCTCCAGCATGGGCTTCTCACAGGGTCACAGCCTCCTTCGGGCATCCACCTGCTCTGTGGTGGGGTCCTCCATGGGCTGCAGGTGGATATCTGCTCCACCATAAACCTCCATGGGCTGCAGGGGACAGCCTGCCTCACCAAGGTCTTCCCATGGGCTGCAGGGGAATCTCTGTTCTGGCGCCTGGAGAACTTCCTCCCCCTCCTTCTGCACTGACCTTGGTGCGTGCAGGGTTGTTTCTCTCACATATTCTAACTCCCCTCAATAGCTACAATTGCTGTTGCACAGGCTTTTTCCCCTTGTTAAATATGTTATCACAGAGATGCTACCACTGTCGCTGATGGGCTCAGCCTTGGCCAGTGGTGGGCCATTTTGGAGCCGGCTGGCATTGGCTCTATCAGACGTGGGGGAAGCTTCTAGCAGCTTCTCACAGAAGGCATCCCTGTAGCTCCCCCCCCGACCCTGCTAAATGTTGCTGCACAAACCCAATACACTCTTATAATTAATAAGTTAGGAAGAAAAGAGAAAAAATATGTATTAAGGTGTATATCTTAAAGTTTGTTGCTCTTTAAAGAATGAATATTGGTCAATCCCATGGAAAAATGCCTAACTTTGCATCATGTATCAGGATCTACACTCAAACTGTTAGTCTCTTAAAAATACTAGCATGGATATCAAGAAGACCCCATATAACTGCATGAATAGTGTTTATGCTAACATGAAGACAGTCATACCTTCTAAAACTCATACCACATGGATTTAGAACCATTCGTTATTGTAGCCAAAGGCACCATTTTAATGATCTAAACTGACCACCCTCCTAACAGAGCTGAAAGAACTAATCCCATAACCCCTTTTGAAAGTACATCACTGTTATTTGTGTTATGTGTTTGAAAGACGTGCAACTTAGACTTCAATATATCAAATACATGAAGATCTATCATATCCCTAGATAAGTTATTTGAACAGTTAATTGGCCTGACACTTAGTTTTTGTGTCTCTTTAGGAGAGTAACCTGATCCAGTTTCAGTTTCCAACAACTGGTTTCCAGCATGCAGTTCCCAAAGGTAGACCAGGTAGACCTTTGTAAACTGTGATCAAGCAAGATTTTAACTTTAGATAGAGACAAACTAAATATATCTTGGGTCTCTTAAGAGGAATTAAATATATTACATTGAGAGATATTTCTAAGTTTTAAGTACTCCTGGAGATATTTTCTGCCCCCTTTTCAATTTTTCAACTTTTGTGAAATGTGGAAAACAGGATGGATCTAAATATTCCAAAAAGGGCCTCACGAGAGCCATTCACAATTGAAATTATCTCCTTACTCTTCTATGAAATCCTATTGCTTGCCCATACCACAACAGTATTTAAACTAATGGCCACAGCATTGCATTTGGAGTACCTCTAAGTGTCTATTACTGCTCCTAAATGGTGTGAGGCAATCTACATTCCAGCATATATGACCTGTAGCTGGCAGAGTGAGTGGAAGGCAGGCAGAGGCATTGTATTAGCTTGTTGGTAGTAGATCCTAGTTATCTTCATGTTATTATTGGCAGCACATGTTGTTGTTTTTTTTGTTGTTTTGTTGTTGTTTTTTTTTTAAATTTTATTGCACAAACATATTTCACAATCCTTTTCAACCCTTGGTAAGGGAAAGATCCTCCTCCCTTAAGCTAAATCTTTGTGAGGATCATAGTTCTCTCCACCATTGTTTTGAGCTCTCTGTGATACAGAGACTCTCATAGGGATTTTTTTAGATGCACTTCACTCTTTGTCTGGACAAGACTGACATCCTCAGCACTATAAGCATTTTTTTCAGCCATTCAATAACTGGGAATGACTGGTAACTAAGCTATCATTACAATGCAACTTACATGCTGACTTTTGTCATGGCAACTCTGTTTAGTTGTGAGCAAAGTAGTAATTAATACGGAGTCTTTTGCCCCAAAGAAAAAGGTTAGTTTTTCACAGTTTGCCTATAGCAGTAGCTAAGAGTGTTCCCCATCCAAGTCCTCTGTCTGTACATACACTGTGGGATATTGCTATGCAAAGAATTCCTGATTCAGCAAAATATTCCAACACGCTCATCTTTGAACATGCTTGGGGAAGTATTTGCTGTAGCAACAGAAAAAATATTAGTTCATTGAAGCAACAGTTAGCAAAAGCAGGATAAAGGAGGATGAGAGGTGTGAACAGGCAAAGTGAAATCAAATAAAAATAAACATTTGCCTATTTGAATGGGAGCAGACTTCGATGGACTGATGTACAGATACTGGATTGGGCACCTGCTCCAGAGGAACCATGTGATGAGAGGCAATAAGTAACAGATCTGAGACCTCTTATGTGACGACCTCCTAACTTTACATACAGAAAATGCCTGTTAGTAGCAGCACATGGTCTCCTGAGGCTTTATTGTTCCTCATAGTTGTAGCTATTGCTGGTTGAAGAGCACAGGGCAAAGAAAGGGAAAATGCTCCTTAGAAATGTTACTCCCAAGTAGGTATTGCTTTTAAAAGATGTTTCTGTTAGTCATACTGAAAGCATACTTGGGAAAGGCTTTTAGAAAGCATTTTAACAAAGCAAAGAATATCTGTGTAAATATGTGTAGCAATTTTAAATCTCAGCTAAGGCTGGACACAATGCAGAAATGTACCCGATGATACATTTAAAATGCAGGGAAAATACATCTTTTCATAACATTCTTCTCTAGTTTGCCTGTAAAAGGATCTTCTTTGTCTGTGATATGAGCAGCCGCTACCATTTCATCTTAAGGCTGCTCAAATCTTCAAAGTCCTGGAACATATTTTGTCATACATCCATAATGACCCACAGCTTAGACAGAAAAAAACAGAGCTGCCTCTAGCCCACTGGCCACGAAATCATTCTCTCGTGATTCCAATCTCTTATGGCCTTGTTAAATTGTACAGGCCAAATAATTTGTCAGACTTACTCAGGAATAAAATTATTTTTTGCTCTTGTCAAATGTAATCCAGTTCTGACAGCAGCATTCACTGTTCTATACTTCTCCAAACCCAAATTGGAAAACAAAGCCACCATCACCTTTAGAAACGGGAAATTACTACAGTGAGTTTTACAAGGGCTAAAATTCACATGTGCTGGCTCATTAGTTCTGTCCAGTGTTTCCTTTCAATGTCCTCTGGATTCAGATATCTAGATCAAGAATTTTTCATATATTTTAATAGGGGTCAGCTGCAGAAGGTGGACTTGACCTTTTCCTACTTACATCTATCTGCATTTGACTGTAAAAGATTTGAAGGTATGCCACTGTTGTTTCTCTTTGCTTTATTTCCTCTTTCTTCCACTTAGAAAAAGTGTAAATAAATGGGAAAACAACCTAAATACCAGAGCACGTTTCTTCCTTAAAGCACTGGAAATCAGTATGTGCTTGTGCTGGTTTTGGCTGGGATAGAGTTAATTTTCTTCATAGTTGCCGGTATGGGCTACGTTTTGGATTTGTGATGAAAACAGTGTGGATAACACAGGGATGTTTTAGTTATTGCTCAGCAGTGCTTACAGAGAGTCCAAGGCCTTTTCTGCTTCTCACACCACCCCACCAGTGAGGAGGCTGGGGGTGCACAAGAAGTTGGGAGGGGGCACAGCTGGCACAGCTGGAACCCCAGCAGACCAAAGGGATATCCCATACCATAAGATGTCATGCTCAGCATATAAAGCTGGGGGAAGAAGAAGGAATCACAGAATCACAGAATCACAGAATGTTAGGGATTGGAAGGGACCTCGAAAGATCATCTAGTCCAATCCCCCTGCCGGAGCAGGATTGCCCAGACCATATCACACAGGAACGCGTCCAGGTGGGTTTTGAATGTCTCCAGAGAAGGAGACTCCACAACCTCTCTGGGCAGCCTGTTCCAGTGTTCGGTCACCCTCACCGTAAAGAAGTTTTTCCTCAAATTTAAGTGGAACCTCCTGTGTTCCAGCTTGCACCCATTGCCCCTTGTCCTGTCAAGGGATGTCACTGAGAAGAGTCTGGCTCCATCCTCATGTCACTTGCCCTTTACATATTTATAAACATTAATGAGGTCACCCCTCAGTCTCCTCTTCTCTAAGCTAAAGAGACCCAGCTCCCTCAGCCTCTCCTCATAAGGGAGATGTTCCACTCCCTTAATCATCTTCGTGCCTCTGCGCTGGACTCTCTCTAGCAGTTCCCTGTCCTTCTTGAACTGAGGGGCCCAGAACTGGACACAATATTCCACATGCGACCTCACCAGGGCAGAGTAGAGGGGGAGGAGAACCTCTCTTGACCTACTAACCACACCCCTTCTAATACACCCCAGGATGCCATTGGCCTTCTTGGCCACAAGGGCACACTGCTGGCTCATGGTCATCCTGTTGTCCACTAGGACCCCCAGGTCCCTTTCCCCTACGCTGCTCTCCAACACGTCTGCCCCCAACTTGTACTCATATATGGGGTTGTTCTTGCCCAGATGCAGGACTCTACACTTGCCCTTGTTATATTTCATTAAATTTCTCCCCGCCCAACTCTCCAGCCTGTCCAGGTCTCTCTGAATGGCTGCGCAGCCTTCCGTTGTGTCAGCCACTCCTCCCAGTTTTGTGTCATCAGCGAACTTGCTGACAGCGCACTCTAATCCCTCATCCAAGTCATTAATGAATATATTGAATAGAACTGGTCCCAGAACCGACCCTTGAGGGACTCCGCTAGACACAGACCTCCAACTGGACTCTGTCCCGCTGACCACTACTCTCTGGCTTCTTTCCTTCAGCCAGTTCACAATCCACCTCACTACCCGATCATCCAGACCACACTTCCCCAGTTTAGCTGCGAGGATGCTGTGGGAGACCGTGTCAAACGCTTTACTGAAATCGAGATAGACCACATCCACAGCTTTACCATCATCTATCCACTGGGTAACATCCTCATAAAAGGCTATCAAGTTGGTTGAGCAAGACTTCCCGTTGGTGAAGCCATGCTGAGTGCCCCTAATGATCCCCCTATCCTTGATGTGCCTAGAGACAGCACCAAGAACAAGTTGCTCCATCACCTTTCCAGGGATGGAGGTGAGGCTGACCGGTCTATAGTTACCCGGGTCCTCCTTCTTGCCCTTTTTGAAGACTGGAGTGACATTCGCTTTCCTCCAGTCCTCAGGCACCTCTCCCGTTGCCCACGACTTAGCAAAGATGATGGACAGTGGCCTAGCAATGACTTCCGCCAGCTCCCTCAGCACCCGCGGGTGCATCCCATCAGGGCCCATGGATTTATGGACGTCCAGGTTGCTTAATTGGTCCCTGACCCAGCCCTCATCAACCAAGACAGATTCCTCCTCTATCCTGACTTCTTCTGAGGCCTCAGGGGTCCGGGGCTCCTCAGGACAGCCTCCAACAGTATAGACAGAGGCAAAGAAGGCATTCAGTAACTCCGCCTTCTTTTTATCCTCTGCCTCCAGGACCCCCACCTCATTCATCAGTGGGCCTACATTGCCTCTAGTGTTGGCTTTACCTGCAATGTATTTGAAGAAGCCCTTTCTGTTGTCCTTGACCTCTCTTGCAAGGTTTAATTCCAAGGAGGCCTTAGCTTTCCTAGTTGCCTCCCTACATCCTCTGACAACAGACTTATATTCCTCCCAAGTGGCCAGCCCCTCCTTCCACGATCTGTACACCCTCTTCTTCCACTTGAGTTTGCCCAGCAGTTCCCTGTTCAACCATGCAGGTCTCCTGGTACCCTTCCTTGACTTCCTACCTGTTGGGATGCTCTGATCTTGAGCTCGGAAGCAGCAGTCCTTGAATGCTAACCAACTATCTTGGGCCCCCTTACCTTCTAGAGGGATGTTTGGAGTGATGGCATTTGTCTTCCCAAGTACCCGTCACACATCATGGAACCCTGCTTTCCTGGGGATGGCTGAACATCTGCCTGCTGATGGGAAGTGGTGAATGAATTCCTTGTTTTGCTTTGCCTGCATGCCCGGCTTTTGCTTTACCTATTAAACTGTCTTTATCTCAACCCACGAGTTCTCTCACTTTTACTCCTCTGATTCTCTCCCCCATCCCAGCCAGGGCATGTTGTCTAATCAGATGTTGTCTAATACTTTATCTGTAAGCCTGCTTCCCTCTTCTTTTCCCTTGTTAAGGGTCATGAAACCTTGGAGACTTGTGCACATTCTTCTCTTTAAACAAGTGCAAAATGGGTAAGGTGAAAAGTCCGTGTAAGCCTTCCCAGGATGAAATTGTAGCCTTACCGCAGTCAGTGTCACACTGACTCTACCAGACTTAGAACAGCGGCTGAGTGTGTTAAGTCACAGGTTTCAAAATATTTTACATGCTTTCTCAAAAGTCCTTTTGACTGGAAAAAAGATTCGATGGTAGAAGTAAAACCCCATCCCCAGTGCAACCACACACATCTGCAGCAAAGCTGTATTACCCAGCAGCCGGGACGGGTACATGGTGCTGTGCCTCTCTCCACATGCCACGTTCCACAGCCACTGCAACTTACACATACAGCTTTCTAAAAAAAAGACCAAGAAGCACAAATGAGTGCAAACAAGCTGAGCGCAGCACTCTTCAGCTGCTGTGTTGTGTATTCCCACCTTCAAATAGTTCTGCCCTGTATTTAAGAAGCATCTCCCAGCGGGTCATCTCCAAGCAACTTGAAAGCATTCATGAATTCAGGACTGCAAGACTCTCTTGGTGCAGTTAAGAATAACTACTCCGCTGCCATCTTCTCTTTCTTTTCCAACTAGAGAAACAATGGAGACAAATTAATCGCCAAGTTTGCCACCTTTATTTAAGTGAATAGCTCTTTTGTCCTTGATTAGTCATCTGAATTCCTCCTGGATGAATACTGTAGAGCTTAATTTGGGAAAGAGGAACAGATGCAGGTGTGAAATTATTTGCATCAAGACTTGATAAAGGAGACAGAGACAAAATGTACCGGGCCTCAATTTGGTAGTCTGAAATTGTTGTTAAAGTAATCCCTTCAACAGGACTTTTCTGCTGGGCATCGACAGTAGTATGCTCAGCAGCATTTTATATCATCTTTCACAAATCCACCATGTTAACCCAATCCAGAGCAAATTTGGGCTTTTTTGGTAGGTTGGTATTTCTTTTCTAAACTCAAGATGATGAAAAGAAGTTTGTGTGTATGGCTTAAAGAAAAGAAAGAAATGGTACTGTTAAATTCTCTGTGTTTTATCACCATTTCCAAAGCAGGAGCTCTCTTTCTCCCAATGCATTCTCCACCTTCATAATCAGTGATGAAAGCAGTGCAAAGGAAAGCTAGGCTTTTTCCTGTGATGAGTTGATAACACCAACATATAAGTTGATGACAGTTTTGGTAGTTTTGAGGGATTTTGTCCTTATATCTGTAAGACCTTATTAATATTGTCCCCACAAATGTCTAATCCAAAGGTAACATTTTTCTACTAAAAGTGTTCCCCTGGAAGAGCTACGCCTTTTCACAGATTTTCAAGGATTATGCATTCACCTTGATCAACTTCCCCATTCCTCCCTCAAAATGCATTACAAAACAGGGGAAAAAATGTTCCCAGCTAATTTACAGGAGCGCATTATACTTGCTCAGTGCTGCCTAACAATTAGTGTCACTTGGCATGTTACTGTCTTTTTCCTTCTAGAAGCAAATTCAATAACTGTTTCAACAGAACGGGGGTGGTTTTGGCAGCTACATGACCCAGATACAAGCCTCAGTTTGAGTATATTTTCATCATTGCTATCTTGGCTTATCTCGGGGTTGGGAATCTGAAGCTCTCTGTAAGCATCCAGCTGCAGTGGAGTTAGGCAGCTGGAGTCCTGGCTGCTTCCTTAGGGCAAAACGTTAAGGGCCAAGCTGCATAGAAAATGCCCTTGGCAACTGCTCAGTGGAGGGAGGAGAGGAGAGAAGGCAGTAATAGTGGGTAAAACCGGTCCTGGAAATAAGGAAGAAAAGCAGCCTTTGCTGCACCTGAGCTGGAGAGATGCTCATATTACGAGGGCAAGGTTATCTGAATAACAGGGTTTGGGTTTGGTTTCCAGCTTTGCTTTGGGATCCCTCTCAGCTCAGCAGAATGCAGGGCAAATAAGCGTAGCGTAAAGCTCCTTTCTGCTCTCAGTCCCAGACCAGGGAGCTCTGCAAAACCTAGAATGGACTAAAGGGGTGTTGACAGGGGGATTCACACTATCCTGCTTTCATCACCTCTTAGTCTGGGGAACGGCAGTGTCCTGTCAGAAGGTGATTTAGAGCAGGGCTGGGTGCTGCCCTGAATGTCTGCGCTCTGCTGTGCCCACAAAGGACTCCACAGGGACATGAGCCAGCAAGTCAAGTGCCTCTAATGGGGCAGTGTGTTCATTTTCCTGCCTCCAACTGCTGCCTCTGCCAAGGATGTGCCAGCGTGCAACACAGCCTGCCTTATCTTCTCCCTGGCTTGCTCATTATACTGAATTTTGTAGTCTGGCAGAAAGGGGGCCGTGCCAGCTTGTTGTCACCTAAGAAAGCTCCTGTGTCATGGGGAGTCTTTGACAGCTTCATTTGGGAAGCTTTGTTTGTTCTCTGTGTCATATTAGCAGCACAAATGGGTGGAAACTGGACCAGCTATCCAACCTCCAACATATGATCTGGGATAAGCCGGTTATGGTAACATTTTCCTTGCGTTTTGTGACCACCACAGGAGGTGAGGGTTGGCATGGCTCAGCACCACCTGCGTGTTCCTTATTGTGCTGCAGATTGCGTCCAGCAAAGCTAGGGAGGAAACCTAGCAGGAGACAACAGTGCAAACAGATTGAGAGAATGACTGTGGAGCTGGAAAACATACCAGGTATTTCCAAATCCAAATATCTGCACTTAAACACATCAGTCACAATGACTGGACCAAGAGAGCCCATTGGCCGCTGGCTGGTGGTTCTCAAACACTGTTCTTACTGTCCCTCTCTGTATCACTTTGGGCAACCTTTACCATGATCACAGAGGCTCTGTGTGAAGAATGCACACAGCTGAAGAGCAAAAGCAAGAATTTTCTATCTATCTAACATACACAACTGATGATAGCTAAGAATAATGAACTGCTCTAGGTGAAGCATTTCATATGGTCACCACCATAAAGCATCTGTGGGGAAGGGTGGTCTCGCACTGGCCTCAGCTTCCCTGCTGGCCCACATGCTATCGGTTGTTCGAGTCCCCACAGGAGCACTTAGCACCTTGAGCATATTCTTTGGCTCTCTTGTATGTTTTGGCTTTGTCCTGTCTAGTGTGAGTTACTCCCTCCCCACACATGTTTCTGACAGTCTCTGGTGGCGGACATGCTTGAGCATGAGTGTGGACAGACAGCCCTTAGTCTGGACTGGAGATCCAAAACTGTAGGGCATGGCAGACTGATGACCTTTGTTTCTGTCCACCTTCATAGACCCTTACTGGGATACAGGGGCATGTGCCTTTTAGTTGCCTTGCAGGTCCCAGCCAGAACATTTCCTATATTTGTTTGCTGCCTTTTGGAGCAGTTTGCCACAAACTATATCCCCAAAAACTTCTGTGGATATTTGACCTAACTAGTCTTTGAGGGACCCCAAATAATCCCATTAAGCCACAGTGGACTCTATAGATTTTCTTGCTGGCCATTCTGAGCACTTATCCTGGTAGGAAAGTCCAGCCTGTATGTTTGTGTTCATGCTCTTTTTTTAATGGAGTGCTGTAAGGTGAGAGCAGTCTTTTGTGGCTAAGTCCCTGCCAGCTGCTCCGCTATGTAAGGCAATACAGTTTGCTTGCATTCAAGAGTAGAAAAATGTTCAGTATTGACAACAATGTAAGTATATGTCTTCGCTGGTCTGAAAGCTCACTTCTAGCTCAGTGACTCAAGATCCCCAAGAATGACCACAAGACTGGCCAATAGGGTTTAACTCTGGAGTCAGGGGAGCTAGTGGTAAGGCACAGGGAATGGATGGTTGCAATATATGTGGGAGACTTTAGGATCTGAGGGCTGTGTAGGGCAGTTGCACTTCTTCCTCCCTCCTCTACCCATTTTCAATTACCAGGCAAAGAGCAGCAACTGTTCCAAAACAAATGAGAGGCATGTGGATGGGATGCATATGTGAGAATGAGGACTTGCAATAAAGTGGATCCTATCCAGCATGGACCTTAAACAGGAAAGCCCTGCCTGAGGGATGGCTGAATTTAGGTGTGTGTTGCCTCTGAATGGTGTTTCGCCAGGTACACTTTTACAGGAAAGTGATGGAGTCTTGATCCGTCAGCAGCTAACAGAGCTGGCTCCAACCTGCTAAACTTTGACCACCTCGATTAGTGCAATGCACAGGGGGTGAGGAGTTAGCTGGTTAGGAAACATGTATATCATGCAAGCCATAAAGAATTATTTGTATTTATTCATATCTCCTAACCGATGACTTCAAACCACTGTGAAAGAATGAATGAATGGAGTTTCCAAAATCCTTAGGCAGAAATTTACTGTGCTTATCTTCTTACTTTTTTCTTGTTTGAGCAAATGGCGAAAAACAAGCCATAAAGGGTCCAGTTCTGTTATGACTATTTTACATGTTGAAGAAGTGTTTAATCCCAGAAATGGAGGATATTTTAAAGATAACATGGTTCAATCAGTTCAAAGAAAATATCAGTTACGTATATGGTTGATACAGATAAAACACGCATATGTATGCATACTGGGCACTCTATTCCAGCTGCAAGTTCTCATTAGATTTCCCCAGCTCGGTGACACCAGCTTCCATGCTCTCCCTTTTCTCCATCTGTGCCAAGCTCATGAATAGATTTATTCACTTACTTAAAGTGAAGAATGCTTAAGATGCTTAAAGTGAAGCATATCCTTGAGGGTTTTGCTGGACAAAGGCCAAAGATGTGCAGTGTTGCTGCTGTCTTATCACATACATGAGACATCCACTAATAAACAAATAAACCAAGTTCTGTCATGTGCTAATGGCATTTTTTCCCCCAATTTGCTAGTTTACATGTTTTCCAGTGCAGATGTTTTTGAATCTAAACAAGGAGAAAACAACACTAAAATGGTCAACATTTTGGTTTTCATTTCATTCCAAAATTACAATTTTAAGAATGATTTCCCCTTAAATTTTACATCTGTGTGCCTTGGCACCTAAAATGGCACCATTTGTGGAGCCCTGAAAGAAGCAGAAGTGCTGACACACACAGCTTCACTCCAGCTATGGGAAAGTGCCATTATAATTAACTCCAGGGACTCTCTTCATTGCTGGTAAAATTATGATGCTTTTTCCCCCTGTAACCTGAAAAATAGCTCCAGGGTTGAATTTTTGTCCCAACCCTTACTTTTCATTTCACATGCATTAAAAAATAAATACTTTTTTTAACTTTGATCTTCTGCCAACACTTGTATAAGCAGCAGTTCATGAAATAATATGTGTCTCCTAATTTATGCAAAGAATGGGAAAGCATTTGCACTAACGCTACAGATGGCTGTGCCCTGTCTATAGCAGCCACGTAAACACATCAGTGGAGATCTGAAACATCAGCGCTCTTATAATATGGCTATAGCACCTAACAACTCTGTTGGTTTAAAATCAACGGCTCTGCCACTCTGAGAAAACCTGATGGACAAACTATCTGTTTTACGTTACTGTTATGCTTTCCAAAGCACTTTAGAAGTCAATGATGCACGAGCCTTGGCTAATGCTGAGAAAAGCTGCTGGAAATCTATACAGATTGTATGTTGAATAACCCTGTTTTCTGAACATGCATCCCAGGCTGCCCATGTCAGGCACATCCTGCACTACAAAAGATCATTAATATGAGCTCCTGCCCCTAGTTAAAAATGACCAGCTGTGCAGCTAGACAGGAGACTGTGTCCATGTTCAGGGGAAGGGGTGGCTGTGCAATCAACAGGGACCTTTCCCCTGGGGTTAGCAAGCTTTAGATAAAGCCTTTGGCTATCATAAGCTGCCTGTGGCCATCGATCATGCCTCTGAGAGCATGCAGGACTCCCTCAAAGGCTGTCCCGATGGAGAGCACATTGGACCATTCAAGTCTAGAGACAATGGGGTTGTAACGTGACAGCCATAACACAACAGATGTCCAAAATGCAGGGGGCTGAGTAGGTTAGCCAACTCCTTTGTGAAATGGCTCTTCATACTATTTATTCCTCTTCTGCTTAAACAGACATGTAATAAAAAGAAGATAACTGAAAATGACCACTGCAGTCCCAATGAGCTGATTGTATGGTATTTGAACATACCTCTTCCTCACCTCTAAAACATTTGTGGTTGCATTGTCACAGCATCTTGGGTGTGTGCACGTGTCCCTAGCAGGCTCAGCATCTAAGCAGTGTCTCTCAGGAGCAGATACCAGCTGCTTGCTTGAGCATGTTTCACTGGACGACAAAGCACAGGGTTGCATAAAACATCTGCAGAGTGTCTCTGCGTAAGTCGCTGATAACCTGTATTTCAGCCCATTCCTCCTGCTGTTTGGAGCATGTCTGCTGCATACGCTGTAAATAAGGAGCCTACTTATGCACAGAGAACAAGGGGTCTCATGAATGGCAAAGAAATAGAATTTATAGGGAAGTAACCTGAGAAACAGCACTGGAATCTTTTCTCCCATAAATAATGTGCCTTTTAATCTGACGTTGAACATCCAAGTCTTGTGCTGAAGCATGTTACAGTGAAATTCCTCACTGTATTACCTTGGTGGGCTTCACACAGCAGAGGCAATCCAGGCTGTGTAATGGCTTTGCATGGAAATGCAGAACTGAAGTACTGAAAAGCCCCACTTTGTTGAAAATTGCTGTTCAGGAAAGGGCAAAAAAGCTTGGGCTAAAGCAGAGACCCTGTGGGACTCTCTGCGCTGGGCCTGCTGTTTGTCAGAGCTTGTGGCAACAGCCTGGGTGCATGAACTGCCCAGATCTCACACCCTCCCAAGGCCTTTCCTCTGCTGTTTATTAACCTTCTTTTGTAAGGTTCCTCCCAGTTATAAGTTCCAGCTCTGGCTTCTCATTAATTGCCACTTAAGAACTGGACTGGTGGTTTGGACAATTAATAGCCTAATAAGTGAAGGAGCCTTTCACCTCTGGGTTGGAAATTCAGACCCAATGCACAGCAGTAGTCTGGGGAAGTCATTAGCACCAGATGGCTCATCGGCAGCCAGTTGAAATGCAGCGGGTACCCTCATTCCCCTCCTTTCTGCACAAGGCACCGTGTCACCAGCTGCCATGTCCCCTGTGCTCCCATGGCCTCAGGGGAGCAGACTGATCCAGGCTCCTCATCCCTCCTAGGCTCAATGGCACTGTGTTGCCCAAAGCTGGGGGTGATGCTAGCTTGTTGCTGTCTGGTGCTTGAGATGAACCCTGTGAGTCTTGCAAGCATCTGCAGGCTAGACAGATTGATCTGGGCTCGTCATGCACAGCACGGACTGTACTCGAGGTGGACAGAGGGGGGTCAAGGTTTCGGGTGCCCGCCCAGCCATCTTGACAAGTTAAAACACATTTGCCTGGTGCACTCATATTCAGACCGAAGTCTTATTTCTTATGCAGCTTAAATTACATTCTAGCTTGGCATTACTTATTCTCTGTGGCCCAAATTAATGTCTCTGTTTTAATTATCTGTGTCAGACTAAGTGCAGAGAGAATTCAGCACTGGTGGAAGTCGTTGGATTCACAGCAGTGGAAATGGAGACCCCCCCCACCCCACACAACACCTGCTGGAAGGACCACTGCAGAGCCACGCACCCCTCATCTGCCCCTAGCCGGGGCAGGGGACCCTGCTCACGCCACCCCCATGAGCCGCTTCATGTATGCACTGTCTATCTGCAGACACTGCCAATGACATCTTGCAATTTCATTCTTGCACCTGCAATGCTGGACATGTGGGGATGTAATGAAAAATTCAATCATCATTTCAAAGTCCAATTCATATTGAAAACGCATTTCCATTCTGCACTCTGCACAACTAACTGCAGGTGGCTGCAGGAAACCTGCACCTGTATTTCACAGGGGACTGCTCTCCTCGGCATTCAGGTCTGCTCACTGAAGAGACAAAAAAAGTTCAGAAAGGTCCTGCTAAGCCATATTTTTTCAGTGTGTGGGCAACTCTGTGCAAATGGGAGTCAAACTGATAGATTCCCAAGTGCCCTCTGTACCTCTTTGTCTTAGTTAGTGGCCTTGCAGCAGAAAAAATGCAGGTCTTTCTTTGCCTCAATTCACAGAGCAGTTTTTTAGAGCAAACCTGTCATCACCAGTGTCCTAAGCTGATACTGTGAACGGTGATAAGGATGGAGAGGTTAATATGAGGACAGCCGTTTCATTCTATTTCTGGTACAAGGACAATAACTGCTGGTCAAAGAGGAGGGCAGACAGTTCAGCGTGGTGGCATCTCTAAATGCTGCAGCTAAATTTGACTGGGCTCATGAGTCAAATGTCTTTCTAGCATAGCATCAGGCAAATAACTGAACTGCAGCCTACAAAGAGTCCTTTCTTTCTATTTTAAGAGCTGTGTGAACAGAACTAGAATACTGCAGCTATTTTCCATTATGATTTATCTCTCCACACACTTAGAGTCCACCCTGGTCATGCAACAATATCCCAAGCTTGGAAAAATCATCTTCTCATGATCAGTGTCTTCTGGGAAGAAATCCCAAAGCAAGAAAAATGTGTGAAAAGAGAACAGAAGTCGGTAGTGCAGATGGAGAGAAAAAAAAAGAGAAGGCAGGTAGAGAAATCAGTGCAGCAGAAGATATGCCCAAATTCATCACTGAAAAGGGTAGAAGTTATCAAGAAGTGCAATCGCAGATGGAAGGAGACGTGGAAAGAAAACAAGATTGGTTATTCGAGCCATCTGAAAACAGGGTGCCCTATAAAAGAGGCCGGGAACAAAGGACAACATGACTTCAAAGAACCTCATGGTGCTCTTTAGATCAGCTGGACTTGACATGGCCCAGCCTCAATGGCAGGGTGCCTCTGGTCCTGAAGGGAAAGGAGCTCCAGGTTAGACCCGAAAGTCTCTTTGGTGAAACCTCCCTCCCAGGGGGCAGTGGCTCTGCTCCCTCAGTGTCAAATGCCAGAAATTGAACTAGCCTGCAAGAAAGGAGGTCTTCTCCGCCGGCAGTCTGCCTGACTCCAGAGCTTCTCCTCTGATTCTATTACAGAAACAAGTTTTTCCTCAGGCCAGGGTTAAAATCTACAGGCCTCTCTCTTCCTAACCTCTGAATGTTATGAAGTCACTTAAGTTCAGAGTCTCTAATGCAGTTTCCTGAGGCAGGACATTTAATTCTTCAGTACAATAGTCTTTTGAAGAAGGTACACACTGCTGAAAAATGACCCATTCTGCTTTAAAGGCAGGAACTTCAGGTGTCAAATCATGGCACTTTCATTCACTGAAAGCAGACAGCACATTTCAAAAGATTCGCAATAAAGTCCAGCAAATAACTTTTTCTCAGAATTTGCCCATAATTGACTGAATTCCAGCAGAGAACAGAGATAATGAAAGGCTGCTCATCTCTTGGCCAAGGCCAGCAGCAATGCTGTAGGCTGTATCTAGCGAGCAAAGAGCAAATTGCACCAGCCCTGTCCCTCCAGGGCTGGATTTTAAGTGTTAAATTCTTGCAGCTCTGACACTGCTGGAGTACGCCCATGGGGCCTTGTTCCAAATTTTTGTAGCACATCATTTGCCCCCAAGAGAGTATTTCTTGCTTATGTTTCAGAGGAAAAGTTACTTTTTTCTCTCCCAATCAATTCACTAACATAAACGTCCTCAGTGCAGAATTTCTAACATCGACAGTACTGTACATCTTTACCTCTCCAGGGTATTGCTCTCTTTTTTTGCAATAAAACAGGTCTGCCGCAGTGGGAAAACTCTCAGCCTTAACTTACACACAGCAACTCTTTTTTCTTGGGAAGCAATAGAGAAATACACTAGCAACTGTTCCCATTCTCCGTATTTATTTTGTTATTCACACAAATGTGAATCACTAATCAGCATCTATCTTAAATCACCATAAACTTCCTGACTAGCTTGCTTTGTCTTTTCTCTAGGCAGCCAGCCCAGCTGGTTCCCATAGGTACTAGCAAAATAAAACCCTGAGAGAGAGAGATCTAACATTTGATTTTTGCAAGCAAAAGCTTCTAGTATTACAGCCCGATAAAGCATCAATCAGCAACTGGCAACGTTCCTTTCTTCTGCTGTATCAGCCCAACCCCTCCCTGATCTGCATTCCCGCCAGCGGGTAGGAACCTCATTGAAATATTGACCAAAATAAAAACCACTCCCATCAATACATACTGTTACCATGAGCTATAATTTTGTTCATTCATTATTACGCACAGTGACAGCCTAAGCCCAGAGTGAGTAAAAGGGCTGTGGTGGCAGTTTCCAAGGCTGGCCTGTCCCTTTCCACAGGGTTTCTGTACTCATGCAGCATGGAAAGAGAGGGCCACATCAGCTGGCAGAGCTCTACTGGCAGTAATGGCACTGCATCAATTTTGACTCACTCAGCTCCTAGTTCCTAATATTCAAAGGGGTGTTGTTGACATCTGTATTGCATATCTGGAGCTTTCTTTACTTCCCTCTTTAGGTCATGCTTAGAGACAATATTTGTCCCTAATTCAGAAATGGTGCACAAGCCTCTGAAATGCATTCACCTGTCTCATCTTGGAGGGCAAAGGATTGCTCTAAGGAGAGGAACCAGAATGTGACTAGTGTCAGGGAGCCATCACCATCGCACTCGTTTTGTATGTGACAGAGAAAACGTCTGGCCTGGGATGGCATTTTCTGGTAGAATAAGCTATTTTAGATATTAGTTGTTCATCACTGGGACCAAACACCCTTTGAGAGAAAAGACTGACCGTGGGCCAAATTACATACCGTCTGCTGCTTCTTCTCTCAGTTTGCCTCCTGGGCCGTCCTGAATGCAGTGTCCAAAAAATGACTGACACCAAGCCTGGATGAGAAATAGAAAATGGGATCCAGAATAGTCTGCTGCCACATCTGACATCCAGGGAGTGCTGCACCATGCTCTGTGGGCTCTGTCAGCTCCAGATGAGTAGCTATGCCTTAGCGAAACAGCAACCTTTCACCTATGTCCCTTGACGAAAGAGGTGAATATCAATAAATGCAAGAAGGAGTAGCAGCCCCTCAGACTCTTGGCTGGAGCCTGACAAGCCGCTAAGTGCCAGTTTGGGTCTCCTTTTGGTCTTTGCCAGACAGAAGGAACTGAGCATGTTAAGATGCTGAAGAAGGGCACATCATGCTCGATGTCGTACATGCTGGGAGAGAGGTTTGACTGCGCCTGCGTCCAGGAAAGGAGGTTGCAGTGAAGAGGAGAGTCACTCGAGGACTGCTAACACCACCAGTCAGCTGCAGACTGAGTCACTCTGTGCATGGTAGAGCATATAAAAAGTTGGTTAGACTCCCACTAATGGGAGTCTTCCGTATAAAAACATCGAAGGCAAAAAAGGAGGGGCAGAGCTACATGTCTTTGTGTGGTGAACATAGATTAGCAAAACCAAATGACCCAGAGTGGCCCGGCAGGCTGCTGCACTTCAGCTCAAGCCCCACAGGACTAGGAAACCAGAACGATGCAGCTCAGATGGTATGAAGGATGCTGATGTCTGCTGGGAGAGACTTGTGGTGGTGGCAGGGGTGGTCTTCCAGCAGATTTAGCTCATGGCAGAGTACACACTGCAGACTGCCGTACTATGGTTCCCTCCAACCTGTGTATAATTTCCACCTTCAACAATTTTAAAGTCAGTAACAAGTGAGAAGCCTATCCTATTTGGCTTCTGTCCTACTTACACTTCTGTTTCAACAAAGCTAATATTCTGAATGTTCTGGGTGTTTTCCTCGGCCTTTGTTTGGCCAGAATGTGCCATTAGTTACTTTTGCTACTATCTTAATGAAATGGGGTTTTGCCATTCATTTTAAAGTGTGAAGGAAAAATGAAGGAAGAAATACAAATGGAAGAATAAACGGGCAATCGTGCTTATGAATAGGAGTTCTGACGCTTTACAAGTACTGTTAGAGACATGTATAATGCAATTTATTTCACTGAGTAGAAATAACCATGCTTTTGAGTACAAAACAAGCGAAGTTAAAGCAAGGCTGTGGGTACAGCAGAAGGAGTGCTGAACTGGGAGTCGGGAGACTTGCCTTTCCTCCGCAGGGCTGCCACCGACCTGCTGCAGGAGCTCATGCATGTCCCTTACAGCCCAGAGCTGCAATGGTGTTTGAGCATTGCTGTGCTGTACCCTGCAATGTCAAAATGACATAGTGCTCTCACAGATGAGTCCTGATGGTTTTAGCAGTGGCAGATCTTCACTTTCAGCATCTGTCCCCCACCTCTGCCAGTGGTTTGTGTGGCAGGGGTGATGGAGATAGGTCTACTGATGAAGCTCCAGAGGTAACGGAGATACGGATGCACATTCCAACCTACTATCCCAGCTTTGGGACCAGCACAGTCAGCAGCCAGGAGAAGCAAGTGGCTGGAGCTGGTAATATCTCGGATGGCTGCAACTTCATTTGCAAGAGCTCATCTATGAAAATCATAAGCAGGGACACCAAAAGTGATACACAGAGCCAAGACACCCTCACCAGCCTGCAGGATGCAGGCCCCTGAGGACTAGGGTTTGAAAAGCATTTAAGATCCTAACAAAGGAATTCACCTACTTCCAAAGTATCTTTCTCAAAATGTTCCTGAAACTGGATGAAGCTGTAAGTGATATCAAATTTAAGCAGCACGAGGTAATACAAGGCCTAAGCACCTTTCAAAAGATGACATCCATTCGTTCATATTAGCTGCGTGTGTTATCAGAGCAAGTGCTGCGATGCCACAAGCACAGCTCACCCTGACAGTGCCCTGATCCCATTTGTGCACTGCTGTAACAGCAAGTTGGATAATATTATCGTGAGAGTCCAGGTTTACCTCTCCCCATCCCTTTTCCACCCCCAAAATCTTATCAAGAGTATTTAAAAAGAGCATGCAGTTTTCTTTGGTGCAGGACACTGGGAAAACACTAAGTATTTTCAAGTTGTATCATAGACAAATATTTTTTTTCTCACAGACATTGAGCCATTTGGGAAAACACTTTTCCACTCACCTTCTAGAATGCAGATGTCTGATAATCTATTTAATTTACAAGCCTGATTATTGTAATCTTATAAAAGATTTTTCAACAAGCAAAGAAGCAAAATCATTAGATGTTTCAATAATCACATCACTAGAGAAAAAACAAAAGTGGCATAAAGGCTTTCTCTGTGATTGAAGAAAAAAGATGTAAAAAAATAAAATAGGTTGGTAGTTCTTGAAGAGCTGAGACAATCTCCAGGAGTCTAATTAGCAGAAAAACATGCCCTTTCATTGACTTCTCAGTCAGAAGAAATGCAAAAAGAAGATCTGTCTCTTCAAGATCACAAATGGGACAGAAGTAGTTATGCACGTATTCCTTGGAGCATTCTGGATTATGCATGGTTCTTCAAGACTTTACCAAATCTGCATGTTTTTGGCCTTTAGCAAGATAAATTATGAGATGGTGAAAATTGTACATTCTATCTTGAAGTAAAATATCTACTATGTCTCTTAAGAGTGACTTAATTTTACAACCAAAATGAAGACTGCAGGTTTGATCAGCACAGACAGATTCTGCAGCTGGAACTAATGTTGAAAGAACATTTACATTTTTCATCTGGTTGTGGAAAATACCTAGAAAAGCTGCTCTTTGATAACAGTATCAGGTTTCAGCACAAACCATGACACAGTGATAAAAATTCCTCCTTACTATTTTTCTTTTGCCACATAGCACACAACGAGTACGTTGTAATCCCAACAAGCTGTGCAGCATTAACACGATGCTAAAGCTTTATTTGTTCAAGGAACAGGCACAGGACTGAGGGCCCAGAATTGGCAAATCTGACTTCCGTGATTAATTGTATGACCGCTTTGTGTTATCACAGCAATTTGAAAGCACTGGCTAATTGGTTCCCACAATGCGACCGTTACATAGGTAAATACAGCCTTCCCCATGATCTGCTTTTGCTACCCAGACTGCACACTCATGTGTGGCTGTTTTAACCTGGTCCAAGTTTTGAATGGCCCTGAAAAGAGCAGCCCCCCATCAACGCCCCTGCTTGCTCATTCCCAGCTGCTCTCTCGAGTGGATGCAAAGGTCGGTGCAGCTGCGTGGTGGGAGCAGAGCCAGAGGAAACCTCGCTCTCTCCCCGACTGCGTGCTTCCCGGTGCACCCTGCAGCTCCTGGGAGATGGGGCCGGCAGACCAGGCACAACGGTCCCCTCACCCACCCCAGCAGCGCTGACCGGCAGAGATGGGGAAGGTGCTGGACAGCAAATGCTTTAAGACGCACGATGCAGCCAGGGCACCCAGGGACCCAGCAAACCACTGAGCCTGTGTGGGCCTGCAGCTCGCACCGGCTGTGAGTGAGAAGGATTTGTTTCCAAGGTCAGTGGAAACAAACCTGTGGGCCTGCAGCTCAGGCTCTGGATGCAGCCCAGGAGCAGGCTCGGTGCGGGCACACGTGTGTTTGTGTGCTTGCTGTCCTTCCTGGTACCCTGCAGCACGTGCGGTTTCGCTGGCTCCCAGCAGCGGGCAATATTGACTTCAGCAGACTTGGAAATGAAATGCAAATTACTCTTGAATAAATTATTCAAATATTTGTTTCTATTTAAAGGGACTTTTTGGCTTCTCCATTAAATAAAATATGAAAGTGGCATGATAAAGCATGATAAAGTTTGGTTCCCCAAGCTGGACAGAAGCAAGGGAACAGGGCTGAGTAACATCCTCCCCTTGCTCAAGGTTACAGGCCAGACACCAAATCCCATACTGTTGCCCTAGGCAAAATGCTATGTTTTATCTTTTTTTTCCTGAGTAAAGGCAGCATGATGAGGGTCTTTTAAGGAATATCAGCAGCCTCCTTCTAGCTGTTGACTTGGAGCTTAATCAGTTGCAAAATATTTCAAATACTGACAAAGGTATCAGTGTGTGTCAAGATGACAGTGACGGGGCACTTCAAACAACGTGTGCTCACTTGCTTCCTGGCGTGGTCCAGCCTGTCCCAAGGAGCCTCTCCCATCCCCTGCCCGGCCACAGTTTGAGGCTACAAACTGGGAGACACTGCTCACACGCTACCTGGAGCTGTGTTTTGGACAGAAAAGAAATTAAATGCATGGGCTTGAGCTGTGCTGTTTTATGAGACCCAGGGAAGATGCTTCAGTCTGTTTTATATCCTGTTATAGAAATAGTCATCACCTCTTCGCCTATCAACTCCTCACACATAAAAGGTGAATAAGAGCGTTTCTTCTTTCCACGTTCAGCTGTGAGCAGGAAGGCCACCTCATCTGGTCTCTTAGCATGCGAAGATCCAGCATCTTGTACACCACTCAATTTCTCCTACAGCTGGTAGACATTTCTGCAATTTTATCAGCAATATATTTAATACCACACGGCCTACTTTGCACAAATGTGGCTGCTTTGGCTCTTGTTCATTCTTTGTACAAAAGCATTAGCTAAACTGCTGGTGGGTTTTTTTTCACATCCTATTTATTTTTCTCTCTCACTAACTCTTTAAACAGAATTTGTTGGGGTTTCTTTTATTTTTTCTTTTTGTGGAGGAATTTATATCAACACCCCACCCTCCCATAAATATTGTTGTTATCTGTGATTAAGAGCATGTGTCTCAGTCTGGTACACCCAATGCTATTGCAGAGTTATTTCCTAATTGTTCTTTTGCAGTAGAGCAGAGAATAGGATTTTAAATATGAGCTTTGTTTTGTAGGTCATGGGGTGAACTTGGTTAGCAAACCTGGGCAAACAAAATCTGTTGGGTTTTTGTAATGTTTTGGAATGAGACATATTTATTTATTTATCTCTTACTGGACAAATCTTTTATCTCCTGGAATGTATAGCTACTTGGATCAATGCTGTATATCAGCTCTTTTGCATAACTAAAACTGGACCCTTGCTCCTTAGACACATTAAGAATTGCAGATATTCTTATGTGGCAGCATGCTGGAGCTTCATGTTTTTCAACCTTTCCCCATTCAAACATTTTAAAAGCTGCAGGTTGGATCTCAATATGACTACTAAAAATCAGAACTGATAAATTTCTAAGAAAGATGCAATGAATGTTAAATCTCTCCCTTGCAGATGAAACTACAAAATCTGTCTGTGGCACCAGGAATTCATATGGGAGAAGGATTTGCAAAGGTCTGAGAGCCATCACCTGCCATAGCTGAGACAGCCAGGGAGAAGGAAGGTGACGTCTCCTGGGGCCAGAGACCTGTCCCTGCCTACAAGCGTGGCAATTTCTGTCCGATTTTTCATTCAGGGCCACCCTCTGAGAGGCTTTTAAAATGCACACAAAATCCAAACACAAAATTTCTGGCTATACCCTGATTAGCATGCCCTTATCCATCAAATCCCTTCCTCTGTAATTGTCTGTGCTCCTCCTGGCTAATTGATTTGCCCTACAAGCAGTTTTATCCATTGCTATGGACAGTTTTGTGGCATCACACCCATCGGCTTTGTGCAGAAGGGGCAAGGAACAAACCCTAGATGTGAAATTGAAGTGTTTGCTCCCCCTTTGGATGTTTCTTCTCTGCTCTTGGTGCAAAACCAAATTTTAATTCAGAGCACCTCAGTCTGGAGGCCAAAATCCCTGTATATAGTTGATGGAGATGGGCATTTTTTGCTAGAAGTCGAGCCAGGGTCCTGACAATTGGCCAAAGATGTGTGTGTCTCCTGGAAGAGTGCTGCATATCTCAGCTCTCCAGATGGAGACAGCAGCTGGAAGCAGAGCTGTATTCCTGAACAACTAAAGGCTCTGAGATCATGGTAGCAAGTCTCATGTTTTCTGCAGCAAGAGGGTTAAAGGATGCAAGGGAAAGCACTTCCCAGGGGCCAGAGGGACTTGGCTGAGTGCAAGCCGGGAAGGAAGGATGTGATGGGCAGAGAGAGAGAGACGAGGCTATAAATCCTCCTTATTTCTGCTCTGCTTTACTGAATGTCTTTGTGCTTTCTCTATTTCAGAAGCCAAGCATTTAGTTTATGTTCAGTAAAACCTGAGCTGAAAAGCCTTATCTCATCCTGAGTCCCCACGTAAGGGAAGGTCTGGGCATGTTCACTGTGAGACCCCAGCCAGTCTGGGGTCCTGTCACACACACAGACCCCAGCCACCCCAGCATCCGCTTTGCAGAGAGAAAGGCCTTGATTTTGCAGCTTCTATGCCTGCATCAGGCTGAGCCAAACCTCTCGGGTGTCTGCATAGGGGTGAATCTCCCTGCTTGCAGAAAGCCACAGCCATAATGGGGGTTTTGCCTCAGGGAGGATTGCAGGAAAAAGCCTCAACTGGACGATGAACATGCAAAGCCAGCAGTAGGCATGGTGGTCCTGGGGTGCAAATCACAGAATCACAGAATCACAATCAACTAGGTTGGAAGACACATCAGGGATCATCGAGTCCAACCGTTGCCCTGACACCACCCTGTCAACTAGACCATGGCACTAAGTGCCATGTCCAGTCTTTTCTTAAACACATCCAGAGATGGTGACTCCACCACCTCCCTGGGCAGCCCATTCCAATGTCTAATAACCCTTTCTGAAAAGAAATTCTTCCTGATGTCCAACCTGAACCTCCCCTGGCGAAGCTTGAGGCTGTGAAGCTTGAAGCTTGAGGCTGAGCATTTGAAGCAAATGCTTCAGCTGAAAGGCTTCTGGAGCCGGGCAGCCATGCTGGCAGTTTGCATGCCCCTTAACAGGGGAAAACATGGGGATGTATGGGAAATTGGCAGCTGCCAGTGAGAAGTGTGTGACGTGGGGAGAAAGACAAGCAGGAGCTTCATGCTCCCCAGCCAAGTACCAGGATGGAGACACCTTCCCTCCCTTCACAGGTAGCTGAAATAAAATTGGAGAAATCTACTCTTTCAGAAAACTCAGGGAGATGGGAGAAGTACCCCGGCTGCTGCTGTGGCTGCACAGCTTCACCTCTCTGAAGGCAGCAGCAGAGCTGCTTGCTCTCTTTGTGAAGCAAGAGAGAGAGACTATGGAGGGAAGGAATGTGGCCACCCCCTCAGTGATTTATCCCTCAGGCACGACTTCGGGGTTAGAATATATGTTCAAGGAAAAGGAATAATGTAATTACTCCTGCCTTAGCTACAGGCACGATGAATCTACCTGTTGTTCTTGCAGGGGGCATCTAATTAAGCAAGGTAGGGACTAGGGAAGGAAGGAAGGACCATCAAATATACACATCAGAAACCTGCATATAATGTTGCAGATCTTATTGCGTGGCTGTTGAGAGCCTTGCAGGCTGATTAAGCTCTTACCTCTCTGCTTCTTCCCAAAGTCCTTTTGAATCCCCCTCCCCGTGGCGGCAATCATCCCAGGCTCTCTAAGGAAACGGGTGAACTCCACTTGATTGCAGCCTGGTGCTGGTTCAGCCCACTCTGCCCCCACCGCACCCCGGGGAAAGAGGTAGTGTGAAATCAGAGAGAGAGAAAAGCAAGCCAAGGTGCTGCAAATGAATTTGGCGTCATCTGTCAGCTCTGCTTTGATGCGCCTGTGTTTCCTTTTCTCTTCTGTTCAAAAGCCTTTCTGGAGTCTGCCAGCCATGCCACACAGTAGCAGTGCTTTACTGCTAACCAGGACCATGCACCCTATAAACAAAGGGCTCTGTACCAGGACCTTCAAAAGAAATCCCCAAAACTCTCAGATTAAGGCTTGCGGCATTTAGCCCTGGGAAGAAAACAACTGCACCCAAAGCAATGTCCATAGACTGTTGTCACTGTAAAGGGCAGTATCTGTCTGTGTCTTAATTTTTTCAGACACTCATAACTCGGCAGTGGGAACTTATTTTTCATAGATCTTGCCCAAGTAGGGTGTCAAGCTTATTTTATTGCATTTCTGAGGACCAGAATGTGTAAATAAAAGAAGGGAAAAAACTGCCACTGTTGAGGCCATTTGGCCTTTTGGGTTTTAAATAACTATTAAAGTGTTATCTGAAATTTTCTACTGAGTACATCCAGCATTATTTTCACCAGGGCCCCCTAGGAGTTCTTGCTACATCCAGTTTTGTCAGGCAGGGAGGCACAAGAAAAATCTCTGCTCTGCCATATGTATTTCAGGAAACATGAATGAGAAATAAGAGAGAAAAGAAGGGAAATTCACAGTGACTGCTCTGGATATTTCCCCCCTTGTTTCTCAAGAGCAAATAATGGAATTTTGACCAGCTCATTTAATGCATTAAAAAGGCCTTTTCAAACTTTAAAGCATCCAAGATACTGTAATAATACTAAAAAACCTTACTCAATAGTAGATAGAAAAATGGATAAGAGCTTTTAATATGGAATCATACAAAGCCAATAGACTGTGCACAAAAAGGCATTTCAGCACGAGGGCACTCTCTCCATCACTGGGGTGATCAGCCCTCCTGCTATTTGTTCTGATGGCAGCTCCAATGAAACCGGGGCTTTTTGGGAGGTTATGTTTTTTGCCATTGACTCCAGCAGAGCCGCAGTTCACCTGCTGAAGGTTTGAGGCTAATGGGAATGAGAGGTGATCAGCGAAAGTGGGAAGGTATCTATTGGCTGGGATTAAAGCAGCCAGAAGGAGGAGGTCAAAGCATCTCTCTGCCAGTACTGAACAATTTGGGGTGGCAGAAGCAGAGGACCGGCTGGGTGGTGCAGGGTATAGGGCTGACTAGTGCCAAGGGGACCCCAGCTAAGGGTCAGCAGTATCTGAGAGAGCAGCAGAGAGCCATTCCTGGCCCTGAGACAGCGTCTGTCCTGCAGGAGCAAGGAACAGGCTTCATTTCCTGCCCTACTAATCAACAGAGTTCAGCCCGTTTTGGGCAAGTCCATCCCAAACTTTATGGTATTCATCGTCCTGCTAATACCTAGCATCAGCAGCAAACTTACACTTGCATGCTGATTCCTGGGGTATGCACTTCATTCTGCAATGACCTTTGCATCTTTAATGAGACCACACACAAACATAAATGCTTTGCTTGAAGGGCCATGGCTTTTTTAGCAGTGTGAGATATGTGTGGAGCTTTGAAAAGGCCAGAAGTTCCCCTTGCAGGGTCAAGATCACATCAGCTTCGCTCATCTTATGTTGTCCTTTATGTTGAATGACCGGCGTGTTCTCTTCTGAGCTCTGTGAACTCATCATAAATGTGCACATGGATTTGCTCAGCTGTGGCAGAAGAAGAAGGTCTTTGGGTTGAGTGTCCTGGTTTTGCAGGGACAAAATTTATAGAATCACTTTTCTGTTACATTTGGTTTCAGTTTGTGGCCAGCCATGGTATGGTGATCAAGGCCATTAGCAGCTAAATCCAGGGCAGCTGACCCAGGCTGGCCCACAAGTGTATTCTATATCATTAACATCAGGGTCACTATAAATTGGAAAGCTGGGTGGGGATGACTGGGGCTTTTTGTTTTGCTCTTTTATTCCCTCATATCTTCTCAATGGTTGTGATCCCTGGAGGGATGTGCTACCATTCTGTGGGCTGAGTATAACTTTGTGTCTTTTGTGTTAGTATGGATATTGGTTTTCCTATTTTATTAAATCTGTTTCAATTTCAACCCATGAGTCTCCCTCCTTTTCCCAATTCCCTTTCTCAGTTGGGGAGGGGTCTTGGGTGATAGGACAACTGGTTATTGTTTAGTCCTGGGTGTGGGTGAAATGGAGACAGTTGAGTGATAACAATGGTGAGTTCACAGGAGGCTTTGGTCATCAGATTCATATAGATGATCAAAAGCTGGAGTTGGAAAGGCTTATGGGAAGGATGCGTTGATAAAAATGGGGAAGGAGGCAGTGGAAGTGCAAGAGGGGAGGAAAGAATTGATTTATGATGAAGCCAAAGCAGCTGATCTGAAAGAGATAATTATTCTTCTATAACTGGCCAGGGAATGGGGGAGCCATTATGTGGATGAATGGAGACAGCAGAAGCAATTTGTCAGCCTGACTTGTTTGAGTGAGTAACTTCAATTCCTCCTTGTCTTCTTCTAAGTGATTTTTTTTTTCATTGTCACATAGGAATGTGTTTTACATTTCAAACTCTCCTGATGCTTGCATGACTGAGGGAAGAGAAAAAGAAGGACTTTTGCATGAATATCAGCCATGTTTTTTTGCAGCAGTGCCCACTGGCACTACTGAAACTACATGCATTCTTGTCAGCTGTTCCAAGTTTTGGGGTATTTCAGACTTGGAAGGAAAAAATTTGTTCCCAAGGAAAATTTGGAATTCAAAAGACACAGCCCAGGAGCAGAATATTTCATCTCTCTCTTTCCATGGTTTTTATTTATTTGTATTTTTGGACTGAAGTGAACAAAAGTTGATTCTAAAGTTTTCACTTTACAAACCTAAAGCCGCACTGTATGTGCCTGCTGACTACTACGCTTATGCATTCCAAAATGTCTGTGTCTTTCTTTCTGATGTTTGTTTGTGGGGACAGCTCATCCATATTCTACAATATGGATGCAAATTCTGCAAATTCTGCAAATTCTGCAAATTCTGCAAATTCTGCAAATTCTGCAAATTCTGCAAATTCTACAAATTCTGCAAAATTCTTCCACTTTCTTTTAAGAAGTGAGAGCCATCTTGGGGATTGGGGATGAAAGCCAGATGTGAGATAGAGGTGAAGCATAGGAAGAAGTTCCCCAGCTCTGCACTTGGACACCCCTGTCTCCCTGTGTAACCCCTGATGGCAACCAACCCCAAAGGTATTGCTTTTTAAAAATTTTTAATTTGTCTGAGGGCCATTAAAATGGCCTGTGAGGATTCAAAACCAGTTTTTTCCTTAGACCCCCAGGGCTGGTGGACATTTGCTGGGCAGGCCTGGCACACACAGACAGCCTGGGCTCCAGATGTTGGCTTCTCCCTTCCTTATGTAGCCTTGCGGTTAGTCCACTCTCCAAGTGAGGGATCTTCACTTAATTCCTCCTTCTGCCCAAGCAGGTACAGACCAACATCTTGGACTTACAGAAGAGCGTTTTGGCTGCCAGCCACCTGGCTCAGCTTGAGACAGGTTGCTTCTCTCAGGTTGAGGTTTTTGGAGGATGGGTCAGTCCCCATGGCTAGGTGGAAAAGAGGGGTTTGAACCACCTCAGGTGAAGGGCAGAATTGCTCCTGGCTCTCTTGCTTTGGAGGTGCATCCTTTAAGACTATTATATAAAAATCTAGATAGTGATACAAGGCGAAAGCATCTTTCTCAGTTGTGTTTTAGAAGAAAAGAGAGAACTCTGCTCTGCATTTTGAATGGAAGAAGACCTCAGGGGGACTTTCTGTCCTCTGGAGCCCAAGTGACCTGCCAGTAGCCCTGAGAAAGTTGAAAGGGATTCAGGATTTGTCCTTCTGCTCATTGTTTCCTTATTGCCTGGTTCGAGGTAGCTCCCTGCTCAGCATCTTGGGTGCTTTAGACCTTTCTCTGAGAGGCCTCACCATCCCCAGGTACTGCACAGGGCTCTCTGGTCTGGTCTGCTCTGCTGTGGATGCCAAGCATGTAAAAGCTAGCCACTGCAGTGCCTGATTTTTTCACTGATTCAGTCTTTTAGTGACTTAGGGATTAGCGAGAATTTTAAGAGCACTTGAAGTTATGTCAGCTTTTGGAAAATGTCCCCTCTGGCATAAGCCTGGATTTAAGCAAGGGGAGAGCCTATCCTGCTCCAGAGACTACTCACGGCTGTGCTGCAGAGCCACTTCCCAATGACCCCAGAGAGGAACCGTAAGTGCTTTCTTCCAACTACTTGCAATGCCTACTCCTTGTTACATGCTTAACTTAAACTCTGGCTTTAGCAGTTACCCAAAGAGTAGTTATTCCATGCCCACATCAGTCTGGGCAAGGAAATTCAAGATTGAGTGCAAACCTTATGGTTTCCTTTTGAGGCTCTGGCCAAGCTCATATGCACTGTCATCTGTCTCCAGACACACTTGCCAGTCCCCTTTAGAGACCTTCTTCTCCCTTACCTGTGGTGTGGCCACAGCTCCCTGAAGAGAAACAGACACTTCTAGGGAGAGAGAGATTCACCTGACCTGCTCTGGGAACCTACCTTATAATTAAATAAATTGCATTCTGAAAGTGCCTGTTGCTCTCCACTGGCTGTGAAAGGTAACAAGCTCAGATTCATCCAGCTTAGCTGGGCACACCTGATGTAACTTCCCTGAGACCTTCCCTGCAGGAGTTCAGAGACTGGGAAGAAATAGCAGAAAAACTGATGGAAGACTTTGTCACCTTTTTTTCTCTTGGGTATGGTACCCAGGAGGCAGGGCAGAGGAATGGTGAAGGGGTGTGTATGATTTACTTGATCCCCTGGCCACTGTTTAGATAAGTCACATTTCTTATATCTGTTGCCTGGATGAGCTCATAAGTGCAAATACTTGCAGCTTTAAATGTGGCCATTCATTATTGAACAGGAAAAGATAGCAGAGTGCTTCTCTCAGAGGTTGAAAATTATAAAAGAAGCCATAAGTGAGGCTAATAAAACCAAGCTGTTATCAGAGGAAGAAAGGGGGAGGGAGGAAGGCAAAACCCCTGCATTTATTCCTCTGAGACACAATTAAAACCCTGAATGAAGATTTTCATGAAGGTTGATGTTACTCACTCTGTTTCATGTGCCACACTCAAATTATGAATTTGCAACAGAAGGAAGTCTTTCATCCTAGCTTTAGCTACTTGACTCAAAGTTTAAGCCTAATGAACCCATGGGACCCCAGTCTGCTCACACACCAGCACAAGCCAGAGACATCTTGACTGGTGTCGGAAGGGTGATTGTGGTGCAAAGCCTGGCATGAAGGGAGGGACACAGCATCACTTCAGAACAGGGCATGTATGTGCAAATTCAGGCTCGAGGTGGTTCAGAGTGAGACTGGCCATCTGGGGATTAGCTGGTAACATTTAGAGTTATTACTACATGCCCAGAGGGAACGCCCTCTCTTTCAAAGACAGCCAATTCGTTTTTCATAATGGTTTGGATTTGGTTTGGGTTCCTCCCCCCGCCCCGAAACTCTTGGACGTGCAGTGGAACAAACCTATTAAAGGTGAGTCATGACTCATACCATCTCTCTCAGGTTGGGATATGAAATAAGATATTTGGATAACCTGGAGAAGAGAAGGCTCAGAGGTGACCTTATTGCAGTCTACAACTACCTGAAGGGAGGTTGTAGTGGAGTGGGAGTCGGCCTCTTCTCCCAGGCAACTAGTGACAGGACTAGAGGACACAGCCTCAAGCTTCACCAGGGGAGGTTCAGGTTAGACGTTAGGAAGCATTTCTTCTTGGAAAGGTTCATTAGAAATTAGAATGGGCTGCCCAGGGAGGTGGTGGAGTCACCATCTCTGGATGTGTTTAAGAAAAGACTGGACATGGCACTTAGTGCCATGGTCTAGTTGCCATGGTGGTGTCAGGGCAATGGTTGGACTCGATGATCCCAGAGGTCTCTTCCAACCTGATTGATTCTGTGATTCTGTTGCAATAATCTCTAGCTGCTCACAGCTATTAAATGGTTTCTGAAATTAAAAGCCAGCTTTATATGGCAGATTCTTTTAATTCCTCTTCCTCAAATGCAAAAAATAAAAAAAACTAGGCCCTAAACTTGCAAAGATTCAGATAACCCATGAAAAATGGAAAGTGCCTTTCTTCAGCTGAAAGAGTTCCTCTTTGTCAACCTAAATGCACTTTTATTTAATGTATTTAACCAGATCAGGGCAGCCTACAAATGAAACCACCAACCACAGAGCTTATGCCTGGAATCCCTAAGATCTTTCTCTTCCTTTGATAAGACTGACACATCCCATCCTTGGCTTAAAATAATCATCATTATGTTTCTAAACAATCAAGGATTGGAGAGCTTAAAATTCCCTGGACATAGATGAAGTTTTCTGTTCATTGTAGGAGTTAACTTTTTTTTATTACAGAAGTTAATGTGATATTGATTTTGTGAGGGGGAGAAATATGCTGCCATATTGCAATAGATGCAAAGGGTGAAAAAGGGGTGGCAAAAGGAGATTGGTATTTTTTTATTCATTTTGAGAACGTTCCCTGCAAATCTGTAATTGCCCAACATGTGAAGTTTTTTTTCTGTGAGGTTAAACATTTTGCACTGTTCTTCTTGCAGCTATAAGTCTTTCTTTCCCTTTCCGAACACATACGTAAGAGAAGAGTAATGTTATTCCTTGCTATGAAGTGTTACAGTTAGGTAGCAGCTGTGATGGTATCAGCCAATATGTTGCTTTTAATGATCTCATTCATACATTATGAATGAGGAACTTGCCAGACAGGGAAAAATAGTGAGCATAATCTTTAACTGTTCAGCTGCTAAAGAGCTTTCTACATGGAAGTTGCAGTCCCTCTGACTTTTCTGTTTTCAAGAACAACTTGGCATCATGCTTGGCTTTAGACCAATGTAAAGCGGAGATGTGGTCAAACCACAAGCAATGTTAACAGGTTTTCATCAGTTCAAAAAAAAATTGGTGCTTAGATGCAGTCTACTTTATTACATTGCAATAAAATTAACCAACCTGCTAATTTCGAAGCAGTTTTTTTGCCTACAAGATCTCAGCTGGGCAGGAGATGTGCTGTGAGTTTTGATACATGCTTTTAGCAAATGGTGGTTCCTTGGGGTGCCCTGCTTAGTTTGCAACCCCTTTTTGAGATGGCACCAGAAAAGAGTGTGCTAAGGGCTCCACGACTCCTCCATTAGCCACTAGCTCTTTGTTATTCAGGGCTGGACTAGCCATGCCAGGGACGTTGAAACACCCAGCCAGACAGCAATGCCAGGAGGACGCTGGTGGATGGGGCCCTCTCCATACCATGAGGGGCCAAATGCCACAGGGACTCCTTGGCCTCATGTCTCTGCTCAGCTGGGTGCCGCTTTCCCCAGCAGACAGGCACTGTCTCTTCTTGCTGCTCAGGGTTTTGCCTTCACTCTCATTTTCCTCTCTGTCAGTTATTTCCCTCCTTGCCCTGGAGAATCAGGAGCTGACTGTAAAGGCATCCTGTAAGATGCTCCAGACAACTGCATCATTTGTTCCTTCTTCTTAGACCAAAAGGGCTGATATTTTAGCCCTGATCCCTCAGAGACAAGAATCAGCTGCAAACTAATGCTGCAGGAAACTGCTGAGACTTATGCCCTGTCCTTCCTGTCTTATCACTGCCGGACGTGAAGAAGAGATTATTGCCTTCTGCCTTACAACAACCTTTTGGGTCCTTGAAAACTGTGACATCCCCACCCTCTCCAGCCAGGCTTCTGGTCCTTATGCTCTTGGAGCGGTTGTTGCTGGCTAATGTGCACTATGTCCCACCACATCCACCCCTGTGCAGGAGCCTGCCATGAGCACTGAGGACTGTTAGTATGTTACTATGTATGTTAGTATGTTACTTCTTCTTGCCTCCAGGTTATTTTGTTACAACATAAAGGACGTTTCCAACTTACTTAATGGAAGTTAGTCTCTTGCAATCCTTCCAGTTTAACAGTTTGCTAAATATATTTGGATATATCCCCTTTTCTTCATACAGAATTGCAACACTCTCCTTGCTCAATGAAGGATTGGGAAGACTTCTGCTTGTTTGTATTGATTGCATAGCAAAGGCATTTCTGCGTCCTCCAATTTGGGGGCTGCTGGGGTCAGAGAACAGGGTACACAGAGCTTGTTCCCATGCTCCTCTCACACACCATTCAGCCAAGAGCAGTGGAGGTGAACACAGCAGAGGAGGAAGAAAGAAAAAATAACTTCACTGAGGAAAGGAGATGCTTGGAAGACACTTCAGCATTTGAGCCTGAAATTTCTCTGTGAACTCGCCTAAAATCAAAGCAGGAATCACAGGGAGAAATAGTGCAGCTAGTGCTTTGCAGGAAATGAAATTAGATCATAATTTCTCTTATGAATTTTAGGAAACCATCACTCTAGATGCATTTCTGGATTATATTTATATGCAAATATTTTAATATGTATGATATACTGTAAGATGAGTATTCACTGCCCTAGTAAAAGAAAAAAAAGAATATTTACATATGCTGCAGGAGACAATTTGTGTATGGAGGGCAGTCAGAAGGAGAATCTCAGAAATGTCGATTTTTATCCCTTGTAGGCAGGTACGCTGAGCTGGTCCTGTCTTCACAGCATGGCACACACTCAAGAAGAAAAGAAAAAAAATAATGCAATCACCTCCCAGCAGGGTTCCCTTGTTCTTGGCATAAGGATTACTGAAGATAGGATGGGAAACACAATGTGCAAAGGAAGAAGGGCAGAAAAGCAGCCCACTGTTCCTCCTGGTGCTGCACACGCCTGCAGAGCATTCTCACGTACATCATGGGAGCACCTAGAATAATATATGGTATAGCTGGCTACTTGCAAATATCTGGGGACACCGCTCCATGGCTGACTTGTGCCAGCTGCTCTGGGGCAGCCACCAAATCTACGTCTGTGTCCTCTCAGACCTTGTACCTGCTGAGAATGCCTTGTGTCCTTCCCCACATGGGAGGGTGGGGAGGTCCCTGCATTGAGTGGGTTCAGTCCTTCTGTTGAGGCTAGGGAGCAAATAGAAATTGCTACAGGGCGAGCATCTGCAAAGTTTCTGTTGAGGTCACCTCTGAAAGTCAGAGGATGCAAGTTTAGGGCTATGCCTTAAAGAAATCTGCTCTTGGCCACAACACCCGCTCTGTCCTCCTTTAGACTTCTTCAGACTCATTGCCTTACAGCCAGTGGCAGTGATCCAAGGCTAGATGTGATAAACTGTGACCATCCTCCTTCCTATTCCTCTTCACTTTTCTTCCTTTTTTTGTTACTAAATCCCTCTGCCTCCCACTTGCCACTTTGAGTGAGACAATGATTCATTTGTTTATAAATTAATTTATTTATACTTTGTTTCCCCATTCTCTGCTTCTGTATATTTTATGTCTCTACACCCTCCATGACTAAAACAGTCTTTAATTAAGAGGCTGCTTCTTCTAATCCAAATTTTTGACACCTTAACCTGCATTTTTTTCACTCTTCATTATTACAGTTAGATGCCTGCAAGAAGAGGCAGTTGACTGCTTTTAGGCACTATGCTAATATTACATATCAGAAAAATGGCAGTGATTAATTCCTCTTGAGAAAAAAAATATTTTAAGATCTTTAAATGAAAGACATACAACCTGTAAAGAAGACTTTGTGCGTCACTGCATACCAACCCACCTACTGTCCCCCATGAGGCTCTACAAGTGAAGACCTCTTGGCCCTTCTGAGCAGAGTCCTTGTAGTGTAATGACTTAATAACTCAAGAAGAAGGAAAAAAAAAAAGTCTGCTGAAGTTTTCTCATTACCAATAGATATCTTTGGGCTCCTTTGATGGCTGCAGCACATTGCAGTTCATCTAACTGCCATTTACTTATGGTATTATCTTACTTTTGCTTCTCCTTCACAGGGAAAATAAAATATTTTCTCAGGCTGACAGACAAGGATTCATGTTCTGCTCTTTCAGTAATTTGGAAAATGAAAATATACTGCTCACAGGGTGTGGGTTTTTTTAGCAGATCTATATTTTATCCTTTCATGTCAGAAGCGAGACAGACTAATGGCTTCTGGAATTTATTTTCAATGCTGATTTTGTTTCCAAAGTTTCAAGAGCGACGAGACGGATCTGCAGTCCTCTCTCCACTGGGAAAAGGAAGTGGCATCTGTTCCTGCTTTGTCCTCAGAGCTGCCTGCAAGGGTGTCTGGATCAACCATGCATCCTCTGCCAGCACATGTAGTCAGCTGGCAAACACAGGCCAGAGAGCCCTTTTCTGCTGATGTAAATGAGAATTGGCCTGGAAGTGCTCTAATACATGGTAAGGAGCCAACAGTCCCTCAGTTTGCTGAGGGAACAAAAGAGTTTTAAATCATCTTTACTTTGCTTGTCTTTGGGACTTGTGCTAAACAAAGCTTAGCTGGACTTAAAGACCTTGGCTTACTGTTCTGGCTGTTACTCTGATTTCTGTTGTGCTGGCTGCATGTAGATACATACAGCAGGTATGCACACCTTGTGACTTTCTGTCCTAAACGGTATTGATATGCTAAGCTTCACACGGGGCCATACTTCCTTACAAGTGAGCTACTGCTTCTGCCTGGTCCTGCTGCAAATGGGATGATCTGTGCTGCAATTGTTCAGTCCTTCTACCAACATTTTGGTCAGACCCAAGTTTCTGGATGGCATTTTACACGGCTTTCTGGAGATTGCTAATCCAGAATAGTCATTTTCCAGTTACAGGCAGCACAAGGTAGTCATAAGCCAAAGAGAGCTACAGATATCCAGGGCAGGGCCAGGGCAGCTTTCCCAGAGCCCTCAGCCAGGGGAGACTAGAGCACGAGGCTGTGCGGAGGGATGAGGGCAGGAGAAAAGGCTGCCGCTGGCTGCGTTGGAGAGGTGCTTTCAACCTCGCCTCCCTGCTGATTACAATACGCTACTGAAGTCAAATCAGATCGGCGTGGTGTGTGCTCTAATGTGGTTTTCTGTGTGAACTGGAGCAGGAAGAATAGAATACCTGAGCTCCAGAAGAAACCATTCGCACTGACTTTCTGACACAACAGATGCCAAAGCCTCCCTCGCTTTCACAGCAATTTCTGCATTTCCAAAATTTGTAGCTGAGCCGAGCATATTTTGTAATCCGGATTTGATTTAAGCTCTTCAAGTGATGGTGAATTCACAATCTCCTGAACTAAATTGTTCTAATTAACTCAATGGTTGAGAATTTCTGCGTTATCCTTTATCTGAAATTTATCTTCTTCAGCTTCCAGCTGCAAAATCTTATTATGCTATTGTCAGTGAGATTAAGGTTTCCCCTCCACACAGGTACACAGGGTAGCATTAATCTGCCCAGTTTTAGACATCTGCAGTGCACATCTATACCTGCATTAGTTGTCAGTGATCCTTGTATGATCAAAGGAGAGAAATGGAGTCTAGTATGATGCGAATTACCTCCTTTAAAATAGATGTCTAGCACAGATCAGATGAACTACCCTGCAGAAGTGCCTCTTTCTTTCAGACTGGATGGCCAGTTCAATCAAAATTTAAGGGAGGTGAACCTTCACAGCCTACAAGTAGTCACCACTTAATCTAGTGAAGCTATTTGGACCGAGTTATTGTTTAAACTACAGAAGAAAAAACATGCTATGAAACTGATAGAAATGCTAGGCATCAAGAGTACTTCCCAACAAGATTCAACCCTATTCTTCACTCTGTATCTGCAAACGGTGGCTGGTGGCTGGAAATTACTTTCATCTCACTGAAGAGAATGAGCACCAAGTCTATTTGTCACTTAGGTCTCATATCAGCTTTCAGGTTTATGCATGTGCAAATTATACCTGTTTTCAGCTTTCAGTGTTTCAGGGTTACCTGGAATTTATCTTGCTTCCCCTCAAGTAGATTACATGGAAGAAAGACTGTTGATTTTTAAAACTGAGGAAACTAATAGGCTAATATTTCCTTTCTTTCATCTGATCAGATTTAGAAATTGCTTCTGCCTCGGCCATGGATAAGAACAGACTATCAGGGTTATAGCCAAAGAGAGTTCAAAGCGTGCTTTTTCCCTGTATGAAGAAATGGGTTAAAATCAATAATATTCAACTTTAATTGATTTCCTATAGGGAAGAGTCTGCCCTATAATATCTGAAAGCCATTAGTCAATGTCTCTTTGAGGTATTAAATTTATTATGAAAACCCTGAAGATATTCTATTTTAAATCCATGGAAGCTTATGTGGTTACTGGATTATAGCTGTGTGTTAGATATAACACTCACCATCTAATGGATCGCAGCAACATTTTCACACTACTATCACTGTTCTGAATCTCATCTTGCTCCTGTACACTCACACAAAAGGTACCTATAAAATGCCTATCTGGCATTATGCCCACTTAATCACCATCTCAGGGGTTATTATAATGGGAACATGGGGATCTCCTTTGAGAGTACAAGGCCTATATAATAGCATCTCTTTATGCTTTAATGTTTTGGACCTTCCTATTGAGAGCAACCCTGCAGAGAAGGACTTTGGGGTACTGGGTGGATGAAAAGCTGGACATGAGCTGTCAATGTGCACTTGCAGCCCAGGAAGCCCACTGCATCAAAAGCAGCGTGGCCAGCAGGTTGAGGGAGGGGATTCTGCCCCTCTACTCCACTCTTGTGAGACCCCACCTGGAGTACTGCGTCCAGCTCTGAGGTCCCCAACACGAGAAGGACATGGACCTGTTGGATCGAGTCCAGAGGAGGGCCATGAAAATGATCAGAGGGCTGGAGCAGCTCTCCTATGTAGAAAGGCTGAGATGGGGTTGTGCAGCGTGGAGAAGAGAAGACTCCGGGGAGACCTTATTGAGACCTTTCAGTACTTAAAGGGGACCTGTAAGAAAGATGGAGACAAACTTTTTAGCAGGGTCTGCTGCAATAGGACAAGGAGTAATGGTTTTAAACTAAAAGAGGGTAGATTTAGACTAGATATACGGAAGAAATTTTTTATGATGAGGGTGGTGAAACACTGCAACAAGTTGCCCAGAGAGGTGGTAGATGCCCCATACCTGGAAACATTCAAGGTCAGGTTGGATGGGGCTCTGAGCAACCTGATCCAGTTGAAGATGTCCCTGCTCACTGCAGAGGGTTTGGACTAGATGACCTTTAAAGGTCCCTTCCAAGCCAAAGTATTCTATGATTCCTTCAGATGTCCCAGGGTTCTGGCAAAGGGTCCTGGGTTTGGGATGTTGTTAGTGAGTGGTTTTGCACTTGTCTATGTTTGTGTATAGCCATGGGATTTTCCATCCCTGCATTATGTTTATATTTACTGTGCCTCACACAACAAACCCTTTAGTAGCTCTTCCTGGAGATGTAGTTAGTTTCTAAGGAGAAAAATGGTGTCACCATGCCCAGATCTTTACAGGTCCAGCAGTGCTTGGATTTTGTCATCCTCAGCTCCATGCTGAAGTTGCTACAAAGCAAGCCAGGCAAAAGTGTGACTCGGTGAATGTCCCTTACTTATGTTTTCCTATAGCACAAAGCAAATAGCATCTCAGTTTGTGACTGCAGGCTACATCTACTGCTTAAACTCGTTGAGTGTAAGTAGTTCTGACAGCTCTATCAGTGGGATGTTTTATGGGGCTTCAGCCACCCTAGCATAGAAGATAGCTGCTGGGATTTCTGCCCGGCGCTTATGAGCCACTGCTGGTGTGGGATCGTTGTAGTCAGCATGTGCGAAGACGCAGTTGGATGACAGCATGCAGGCTGATGGAGAGAGCAGGGAGGGGCTGATACTGAAATTGTACCTTATGAGGGGAAGGCAGAAGGCAACACATTGATGAGACCTGAGCCTGCAGAGGAGGAAAGGTGAAGACATCAGGACAACTTCTTCTCAAGGACAATGGTCCCAGTTGTCAAAGACAGTGTTGCCACCATGGGACACAGTCGTGCTCCCTGGCTGTGCACCCTGGACACATACTGGCTGTACTGGGTGGGAATCATCCTCCATCACTCTTTGGCAGAAAACCTGGGACAAATGATCCAGCAAGAACAAGGCTCAGAGACTACCTTATTTCATCATATCTTCAGTCAGGATTTCTCCTGAAAGTAGAGAAGAAACTTTTGTAGTAAATAAAAACAATGCACTTCAAAAGCTCCTACAGGGTAAATCTGCAAATAGTTGTTCTACTGATGATGAAACATGCCCAGGTCCATTAACAGAGAAAACAATTTATTCTCAAGAAATAAAACTACTGAATGATGAAATATTAATTTAGATCATGGGCTTTGTGTCAAATTGATTGCCTTTCTTTTTACGGACTACAAACAATGGGTTTTTCTATTTATCCTTTTAAAACTTCTTCAGCAATGTTCTGCATTTTTAGAGATGGGGCTTTGACAGTTCTAATTCATGAGTTGGGGAATTACTTTTTAATTCCTTTTCTTGCCTTAATATCTTTAATAAATCAGAGATTTGTCTCCTATATTATTTATTTTTTGGAGGGTGGAGTTGTGAATGAAGTTATAGGGAATGTTCATAGCTATGCAAGAGTCTCAATGTGGAATGAGTGGGGCACGCTCAGGCGCATAACCAGGGAATAAATTTACTCCCTTTCTAATTTCCTTGCAATTTTTGCCCTGTGGATCATTTGAGCTGGAAGAATTTTCCATCAAAGTCTTAGAAATAGGGCATTTCCCAGGTGAGTGTGGACTCCTGAGCACAATTTGCTTCTCCTCACCTCTGTGAGAGTCGAGCTTGCTCAGCACCGTGGGGAGCTGGGCCTGCCTGTGCATGCACTGCAACATTGCACAGTGCCAGGGCTCTAAGGAACATGATGCTCTCCGATGGGACAGAGTTTAGGCTACTAAATCCAAAGCTATTATCTCTGGACATGTAAGCCCTGAAAATTTCTCACCTCTAGTCTTGCACCTCCTTTTCAGGGGTATTTTCTGCCAATGCTTTCAAACTGAGGTGGAACTGGAGATACGCTGATGCTACTCCAGCGTCTGGAAAGGCTATGTAGCTGTATTAAGAGCATGAAGCTGCAGAGTGGCATTACCAGAGGATGAGACTGAAAACTTGGATCCTCAGCGTCAGATATGGAAAAATAAATCCCAGTGAAGGGATGCACCATTTCATTCGTGTCCTGGAGAACCAAACTGTTTGATACAGAAAAAATGTTCACAGCTATGTCTCCCATCCCCAAGACCTGTTCAAATTTGTTTTGCTTGTGTACCTCATATTTATTCTTAATTAACAGAGAGCAGAAATGGTTGTTCTTCAGGAATAAAACCTGTCCCACAGAGAGCTCAGAAACCTTGCACACTTCTGTATCAACCATTCCATCCATTTCTGAGCTCTCAACTGCCACATAAGGAGAGTGTAAGCTCCAGGGGAAGGGGAAGGGGAAGGGAGGGATGAGAAGGAATATCACCCAAACAGGGGAGGTTTGCTGTTCATTACTTGCTCTCATTTAAAAGCTTGCAGTTGTCCAACCAGGACTGAAGCAGCTGCACCCCTGAGAAGTGTCTGCAGCAATCCCATCTTGATGAAAAGTGCTTACAAAATTGTAAAATGAAATAAAATATGAACAAGTTCTAAAGCCTGGAGGTCTTATTCTTCCTCTTGCTTTGCTGTTTGAAGGAAGTTTTGGAAGTCCTTTCAGAACAACAAAATTATAATTTTCATTTTGGGAATAATTTTTTTATTCTTTTAAAATTAAGTTCAAATACTGAACTGAGCTATCACTTCAAAATGTAAAAGTCAACATGCTTCATTTTAAACCTATTGAAACAAGTCATTATGTTTATTTTCCTCTTTTGTTTGGGTCAAAGGGGCTCATTCTAGTACATAAAATGATTTTTTTGTATTCCAAAAAAATATACAGATAATTTAACTGATACAAGAGATCTTTTTAGTGACACAATGTTTGCCTGAAAAAAAATCTCTAGTGCTTAAATAAAAGCATTTTAATAGTGAGTAGAGGATAGGGCAATTTCCTACAGCCTAAATAATTTTACATATGGATGTAGGCAGTGGTTGACTTGGGCAAACAACTAATATTAATTTCCTCTGCTGTTTCTTAGGGAAAAGCAACATCTTAGTCTTTTTAAGCAAGTTGTATGATGAACTTAACAGGTCTCATCCTATTCACAGAATCACAGAATCACAGAATGTTAGGGATTGGAAGGGACCTCGAAAGATCATCTAGTCCAATCCCCCTGCCGGAGCAGGATTGCCTAGACCATATCACACAGGAACGCGTCCAGGCGGGTTTTGAATGTCTCCAGAGAAGGAGACTCCACAACCTCTCTGGGCAGCCTGTTCCAGTGTTCGGTATTATACAGAGAGCAAAAGTTTTTGCCTCTTTGTAAACTGAACCAGAGTATTTCCAGTAACTAGTCAGACTATGCAAAGTATTCCAAAACATTTTTAGAGGTTTCTGACCTTACTGTTTGTGAAGGCTTTGATGGGAATAGAAAAGTCTGGGAATGATAAAATCTGGTGCTTATAATAGAAGCAGAGGAATAGAGATGAAGTGTTTGGTGGTATTCAGCAAACGAGAGACTCATTGCTGGGTATGTGATTCTGACTCAAAAACACAGAATTGTCAAATGCAGATGCAAGCCTGAAAAGAGAGACTTGATGTGGCAGGGAACTGAAAAATCTCTTCATGAGAAAAATCAGCTTTCTCCATGCTTGGATGCTCTGGCAAGAGGGCATATATAAATATAATGCAAGAAAATAATGTATTGATTTTGCCATTAAATGTTATAATACACACTCTGTTGTTCCAGGAAAGGTTAATCGTGTTGCCCAAAAGAGAAACATGCTATTATGTTCTAACCTATTCCTGAAAATAATGAAAGTACATTTAAAACGTATCGCTGTAGGCTACAACAGAGCGTAGGAGAGGCTAACTATTAACTTAACATACAACATGATGAGAAACAGGCATCAGCGCTTATTGGAGAGCCAGACTTTGCCAAACGGGGTTTAAAAGAAAGTTTATTTGTTAATGTGCCAAAGTCATCATCAAACCCCTCACTTGTCATTCATGTCCAATGAGTTTCCACCATTTCTCCCTCTCCTTGAATGGTAGTAGCAGTTAATGTGGAGACAAGAACAGACTTTCAAGTAAATGAGGAATTTTGCAGTTCACTGTTGTTAGTGAATCACTGTTGCATGTCCCTCTGTGCACTTGATTCATCTTCCTGCACCCTGTGTTTGGCTGGTGCCACCACCCTATGTCCATCCACTAGACAAGGCATCTAGTCAAATAAATCCCCTATTTGTACCTCATGGAGAGAAACAGGCACTTGTAGAAGGCAACTCAGCTTAGATACCTGTTTTAGGGTTGGATGAGTGACCCATTAGCAAAACCTCCTTCTCTTGACTACAGTCTCAGCGGCAAGTTTAGAACAAGAAGCTCACTTTCAGACAGCTGAAGGCAGATGGCTTAGCTTGAGACTAAGATACCTAAATACAGGTGTTTGTGTATGAACTATCTGCCTAAGCTACTTTTGCAGTCTGGGCAGCTGGGGACAATGCCATCAGTAGAGCCAAGTAGAGTATGCACTGCGTCTAATACGGGGTGAGTTAAATCTTTCTCCAGGCTTCTCTGGCTGTAAAGATAAGGGTTGCAAGGAAAAACTGATCAATTAATGCATTTTAAACCAAAAGCAAGATCAGAGTGGTTTGTTGGTTTGTTAAAAACATATAATTAATCAGTAATCAATGAACTATACCTTCAGGGTCAATATTAGCCATACACGAAATAAACCACAATAGGAGACACTTACACAAGGTTAATGTACCACTACGGACTTCTAAACACCCTCTATAACCAATCTCCCAAATTCCAGTTCTGCAGCACCGCCCCCACTGAGTTGTATGCACCCCCCAAGGCCATGTGGACCACAAGCACAACCCCCCTGGAAATGTGGGTTCCCCTGCTTCACAACCCTTCTGAGGGAGCTGTAGGTGCTCCAGCTTCACGTGTACTGGTGCTGCAGCCTACAAACTACTAACACACACCCCAATGAGAAAGCTACCATGAGTTCCACTGCACATGCACCTCAGGTGAGGGTCCCCCACCCTTAGGGCAGGCCTTTGAGGTGTCTAGAACCAGTTCACATGTCCTGGGGTACCTGAGACATACTGAGAAGGCTAGTGAATATGACATGGGACTTATGTGACATTCACACCATTCTGGGATAGCAGCTGGAGGTCAGATGATAGGATATCCCAAAACATCTCAGGTGACACTGGACACCTACCTCTAGGCAACTGAGACCAAGCCATGGTCTTCTGTTCTCGTCATATATACATCAACATCTGTGTTCAGACAGACTGTGATCAGTCCTAGAGGCTGAATCCCATGATCCCATGAAAACTTTCAGATTTCATGCCTTGATGCTTGTGTCTACAGGCTTTCTGCTCTTGCAGATGTTTAATAGCTTTTTTCCCTTTAGCTAGGGTTCCTCTTTCAGTGAAATAAAAAGGTAGCTCAGTAGGCTCCATGCTGCAGTCCCTCCATCACTTTTGCCATTAAGTACAATTTTCCTAAAGAGCTGAGGAGGGAGTGATGGAGAGACAGGAGCCTTATCCCAGAGTGCAGGAAGCCTCTGAGTGCTGAGACACATCCTTTTTTGAGAAATTGTCAGTATGTGAATTGATTTCTATTTCAAGGACATCAAAGCTGGTCAGCAATTAACTATTTCCAGGAATTACTGGCTGACCCCTGCAGTGTAATGCATGGGGAAAACATTTTCACTACCAAGCCTGCTGTTTCATTCAGCATTATGGGTAAGGAGTGCTGATTAGCTAGACACGGTCAGATCCTGGCATCAGTGCAACCAGTCTTACCACCAGCTGCCCCTTTCTCTTGGGGTCTCCATGTGAGGGAAAGCAGCGTACGGGAAAGGGGGTGTCACTAGGTTCTGCCAGGGTGGGATGGTGCAGCACTGTGAGAAGGCAGCATGTCCTGACCTCCCCAAACCAAAACCCAGTGTGTCCCTTGAGCCACTGAGTTGGGTATTTTATAAGACCATCCAGGTTGTGTGTTCATTCTTCACATCTGGAGTATTTCCCCTCTTGCCTCCATCCCCTAAGCTTTCATTCCTCCCCTGCCTCACGGCCACCCATTTCTTCCGCATCTTTTAGTCCATACTTCTTCAGGAACATTTACTCAGTTACTTGGGGATTGGTGGTTGTCACTCACAGTGGGAATATGCTCCTTGCAGCTCCCCACAGATACGGCTGGCAGAGGGACATTGCGGGTTTCTCAGGAGTAGAAGGGAGGAAGGAAGTCTCCTGCTTAAATAGATATGACCCCAAACTGGGAATTTGGCTGTGTTCAAGTTTGATGCTGAATGCTGTGCAATGGCTAGACCAGCCTCTTTTTCCTGTTTCTTTTCAGATGATTGGTTTTGTTTCTGTAATGATCCCACTCAAAAATACCATTGAAATCTTCTTCAACTGAAAAAAAAGACTTTTTAATGGCATGGAAGTTTTGATAGAACTGTTTCCATTGTAATTCCTTCTAAAAAAAGAGCTAAAGCAAACTTTTTAAATTTGTGAACAGAAATTTAAATACGTGACAAAAGCACAACATTTTCAATTACATTTTTTTTTCTTGTCATGTAAAAAATTTATATATATCTATATACATATTTATATCTTCCCAAAGCTGCTCTCACAAAGAAATACAGAAGAAGCTTTCAGAAACATTGCAGCTGATTTATCTTTTTCAAAGCTGGAATGAGATAGTGCTCATGGGGACAGCTGATGCTGATCCTTCTTTCTCAGGGTCCCCACCAGGAGAGGAAGAGTGGTTGCAAAATTTACTGCATTAACCTATGAGCTCCCTGTGGAACATGTCCTGTCACTTAGTGCTGGAGTTTCCCAGGAATTCAGGTATTCTGGCATGCACTGGTAGTGAATGGAAGAGGTAAATTAAGAAGAGGTCTTTTAGGAAGACCTAAATCCACAAGGCAGTTCAAGGGCTGGGAGGGGGCAGCGCCCAGCATTGGTGTGTACAACATCTGCAACTTGCCTGCTGGTGGCATTAGAGCAAAAGCAAGGATTTACCATGAACTGGCCTGTCTGACACTTCTTTCATCTCCTGAACAGCCCTGTCTTCATCCTTCTTCCTTCTCTCCCTCTCTCCCATCTCTTCTCCAGAGCACCTCCTGCATACAGCCTTGCCTTTCCAGCTACAGAGCTCAGACTCTCAGCCAAGTCCCCATAATCATAACTTGGGAATTGCAGTGTCCTTTTCTGCACTTTTTACAAACTTCTGGCTTGATTAGATACTCTTAATGGTACCTAATGGTACCTAAGTACTTAATGGTGCTGCAAATTGTGATTTCCCTGGTCCTTCACTTTCAGATGGATCTCTCTCTCCACCTCCCTTCACAGGCTCCATCTTCTCCACTGCTTTAAAGTTTTGCCTTTTTAGGTGAGACTTCAGGGTTTTTCTTGCTTTTATCTGCCACTTTTCTAATTGATCAGTCTCCTTTGCTGCCATGTTACATGTTCAGCTGAGTGCTTTTGGAGGTTTTTTTGGAACTACTTCCTCCCATTAGAAGGAATTGTGGGTTGCCATCTGCATAGCTACCATATCTTCCTACCCCAAATTCCATCCTTTCTGACTGCCCACAGATGTTACAACCACTTAGGCAACCACCAAATCCTGTTGTCTGGCTTCCCATTAATATCTCAGGGCATTTCATTTCATCTGTTTAATGCACTCCTCTAGTGACCCGTTTTCTCTCCAGTAGCATATCTATGTACTGCAATCAAGACCCCTCTTGTGCTTTCTTCTGATAACCTAAATGGATCAACCTCTTTACGACTTGGAGACAAAGGCATTTTCAGGAGCCATCACATCGCTTCTTATGTGTCTTCTACATTCTTCTCAAATTTTGAGCAGCTCTAACACCAAAAGCTCTTGCACATTCCAGCACTGCACTTTGCAGCACGTCCTGGATTTCAGTGTCCTGCATGGAAGACGAATGTCTTCCCTGCTGTCACGGTTTAAAGCTGGGCTGGCGATTAAACCTGCAGCAGACACTCTCTGTTAACCCTCCCCCCCCACCCGAAGGGAAAGGGAAAGGGAAAAGGGAGAGAGACTTACGGGTTGGAAAGTTAAAACAGTTTTAATAAACCTATAATAATGAAAAAGAGTATAATAATAATATTGGAATAATCAAATATATACAAATATATATACAAAACCAAGATCGAAGCTCCCCCCAGATGTCGGCAACGTCACCACCGGCACTGCAGGGCAGGGCTGCGGGAAGGCCCAGGCTGGGCCTAGCGACGGTCGAGAGCTGGATTCAGGGATGCACAGATCAGGATCGGGGGCCAGCAGGAAAACAGTCGGAGTCCTCCTTGGACACCGGCCATAGCAGAAAAAAAGCAAGAGCGAGCAAGAGGGCGAGACCCTCGTGATCCCCCCGCTTTATACCGAGAATGACGTGTATGGGATGGAATACCCTCGTTGGTCAATTTTTGGGTCACCTGGCCTGTCCTGCTCCCCGCCTGCAGCTGCGACCCCCCCTTCAGGCTTTTTCACTTGTAAGCAGTGAGGAATTCCAGCGGTGACCTTGGTTTCTCTAAGAAAAAAGTACAGCAAGAGCCTTACTGCACAACATCCCTACCGGTGGCCTCAGCGATAACTACAAACTCGAGCGTTATCAGTCCTGGAGAGCAGACACTGTCTGCAAAAACATGCAGTTAGTTTCAGAAAGTGCAGTTATTTAGAGGAGACTTAGCTGAAAGTAAAATCACTGAAAGGAAAATCGGCCTGGTTTAGGCCAAACCAGGACATTCCACCCCTTATTCCATACCATTCCGTCATACTCAGATCACACATTACTTTTCATTTAAAAATATGTACAGATAACATTAGTTTATGATTCATCTTATACAGGAAAGAAAAAAAAAAAAAAAAAAAAAAAAACAGTTCATCAAGTTCATTTAGTTCAGGATTGTGGGTTTCCATCTGCTAGGAGTCCTCTCAGGGCAGGGAGAAGATGGTATGAGCTTTTGTCACAGTTTCATGTGCCCACGGGTTGCAGGTTAAAGATGTCAGTCTCGAGGAGATTACTGGACGCCACTTGCAGCTAGCTCTGGTCTCGTCACCACTGTCTTAACCTGAAAGACACTTATGAACACTGTTAGTATTATGCAGGCAATTAACATCATGCAGTTCAGAATTAAGTATTCTCACCCAAGATCAGATCACCTTCAGGGACACATCGGACTCCACCATCCTGCAGCATCACCCACCAAGTACATCCAGGTCCTTGAGCAAAAGCAATCCCATGAATGGGTTTACCTTTGCCCGTAGCAGGAAGAACCCAGACAGTTTTTCCCAACAGATTCCTTTCATGCACCACAGGGACTTTATCCCCTTCATACTGTATGTAAAAGGATCTGACTGAGCAGGGGCCAGCTCGGTTGATAGATCCTCTGGTGTTAACTAGCCAGGTAGCTTGTGCCAAATGCTTATCCCAGTTTTTAAAGGTTCCACCCCCCATTGCTTTTAGGGTAGTTTTTAACAGCCCATTATACCGTTCAATTTTCCCAGATGCTGGTGCATGATAGGGGATGTGATATACCCATTCGATGCCATGCTCTTTGGCCCAGTTATCTATGAGACTGTTTTTGAAATGAGTCCCATTGTCCTGACTCAATTCTCTCTGGCGTGCCATGTCGCCACAAGATTTGCTTTTCAAGGCCCAGAATAGTGTTTCCGGGCAGTGGCATGGGGCACAGAGTATGTTTCCAGCCATCCGGTGGTTGCCTCCACCATGGTAAGCACATAGCGTTTACCCTGGCGGGTTTGAGGGAGTGTGATATAGTCAATTTGCCAGGCCTCCCCATATTTATATTTCAACCACCGCCCCCCATACCACAAAGGTTTTAACCGTTTGGCTTGCTTAATTGCGGCGCATGTTTCACAATCATGGATAACCTGTGCAATAGAGTCCATAGTTAAGTCCACCCCTCGGTCACGAGCCCATCTGTATGTTGCATCTCTTCCTTGATGACCTGAAGTGTCATGAGCCCACCGAGCTAAAATAGTTCACCTTTATGTTCCCAGTCCAAATCTATTTGGAACACTTTAGCAGCCTGATCTGCTTGTTGGTTGTTTCGATGTTCCTCAGTTGCCCGACTTTTAGGTACGTGAGCATCTACGTGACGTACCTTCACGACTAGTTTCTCTAGCCGAGTAGCAATATCTTGCCACAGTTCAACAGCCCAAATAGGTTTACCTTTACGCTGCCAGTTGCTTCGCTTCCACTGCTTTAAACCACCCCCACAAGGCATTTGCTACCATCCATGAGTCAGTATAAAGATACAGCCTTGGCCACCTTTTCTCGTTTCAGCAATGTCTAAGCCAGCTGGATGGCTTTTACCTCTGCAAATTGACTTGATTCACCTTTGTCCTTCTGTTGGCTTCTGTGACTCGTCGTATAGGACTCCATACAGCAGCTTTCCACTTCCGATGCTTTCCTACAAGACGGCAGGATCCATCGGTGAACAGGGCATACTGCTTCTCATCCTCTGGTAGTTCATCATATGGTGGGGCTTCTTCAGCACGTGTCACCTCCTTTTCTGGTGGCATTCCGAAGTCTTTGCCTTCTGGCCAGTCCATGATCACTTCTAAGATTCCTGGGCGATTAGGGTTTCCTATTCGAGCCCTCTGTGTAATTAATGCAATCCATTTACTCCATGTAGCATCAGTTGCATGATGGGTAGTAGGAACCTTACCCTTGAACATCCAGCCTAGTACTGGTAATCGAGGTGCCAGGAGAAGTTGTGCTTCAGTACCGATTACCTCTGAAGCAGCTCTAACTCCTTCATATGCTGCCAGTATCTCTTTTTCAGTTGGGGTGTAATTGGCCTCGGAGCCCTTGTATCCTCGACTCCAAAATCCTAGGGGTCGACCTCGAGTCTCCCCTGGTACTTTCTGCCAGAGGCTCCAGGTAGGACCATTGTCCCCAGCTGAGGTGTAGAGCACATTTTTAACATCTTGTCCCGTACGGACTGGTCCAAGGGCTACTGCATGCACAAATCTCTTGTTTAATCTGTTCAAAAGCCTGTTGTTGTTCAGGGCCCCACTGAAATCATTCTTCTTTCTGGTCACTTGATAAAGAGGGCGTACAATCTGGCTGTAATCTGGAATATGCATTCTCCAGAAACCCACAACGCCTAAGAAGGCTTGTGTTTCCTTTTTGTTAGTTGGTGGCGGACATAGCTGTTTATTTTGTTGGATCACCCTCTATCGGGATCTGGCGACGCCCATCTTGCCATTTAATCCCTAAAAACTTGGATCTCCCGGGCAGGTCCCTTGACCTTGCCTCTTTTTATGGCAAAACCAGCTTTCAGAAGAATTTGGATTATTTTCTCCCCTTTGTCAAAAACTTCTGCTGCTGTATCACCCCACACAATGATGTCATCAATGTATTGCAAATGTTCTGGAGCTCCACCCTTTTCTAGTGCCAGTCTGGATCAGTCCATGGCAAATAGTAGGACTGTGTTTCCACCCCTGGGGCAGTCGATTCCAGGTGTACTGGATACCTCTCCAGGTGAAAGCAAACTGTGGCCTGCACTTTGGTGCCAAAGGAATAGAGAAAAATGCATTAGCAATGTCTATGGTGGCATACCACTTGGCTGCCTTTGACTCCAGTTCGTATTGAAGTTCTAGCATGTCTGGCACAGCAGCACTCAGCGGTGGCGTAACTTCATTTAGGCCACGATAGTCCACAGTTAATCTCCATTCTCCATCAGACTTTCGCACTGGCCATATAGGACTATTAAAGGGTGAGCGAGTCTTACTAAATGACTCCTTGATTTTCTAATTGTCTAATCAGTTTATGAATGGGGATCAGGGAGTCTCGATTGGTGCGATATTGTCGTCCATGCACCGTGGTAGTAGCCAATTGGCACCTGTTGTTCTTCAACCTTCAGCAACCCCACAACAGAAGGATCCTCTGAGAGGCCAGGCAAGGTAGACAGCTGTTTAATGTCCTCAGTCTCTACAGCTGCTACACCAAGGCCCATCTATACCCTTTTGGGTCCTTAAAATACCCTCTCTTGAGGTAGTCTATGCCAAGGATGCACGGAGCATCTGGGCCAGTCACAATGGGGTGCTTTTTCCATTCATTTTTAGTTAGGCTCACTTCGGCTCTCCAATACAGATAACACTTGAGATCCTCCTGTTACTCCTGAAATACTGATAGGTTCTGCCCCTTTATGATCCGATGGCATTAGGGTGCACTGTGCACCAGTGTCTACCAAGGCTCGATACCTTTGTGGTTTTGATGTGCCAGGCCATCGAATCCACACAGTCCAATAAACTCTGTTGTCCCTTTCCTCCACCTGGCTGGAGGCAGGGCCCCCCTAATCAAGAAATGGATTTGTGCTGCTCACAGGGACTGGACCTTCATTTCTCCTATTCACACTTTGGAAAAAGGAATTTGAGGCCCATCTACCCTGACTGGGGTCCTGCTCACTGGTAACTGGAGCAGCCATCCTCCTAGAAAAATTCTCTCTGGTATTTCTTTTAGCTTGCAGCTCACGTACTCGTGCCTGTAGGGTACTGGTAGGTTGTCCATGCCATCTGTTCATGTCTTCCCCATAACCACGCAGGGCAAACCACAGGATACCTCGTGATGTGTTCCGTTTCCTTTGAGCTGGTCCTGTAGGAGGGCGTTTTCTCCTAACAGCTGCAACGCGTGCCTGTGTAGGTAGAGAGTCAAGTTTATTCTCTATCCTGGACAGTTTGTCTGACAGTTGTTTAAATGAGTCCTTGTTTTCCTTTGTCAGTTTTTCCACAGCCGAGACACGGGCCTGCAGTGGGGAAGAAATACTATCTTCATACTGTCGCATACAGTTAGCCATTTCATCCACACTAGGTCGTGCCATAGCATCTTCTCCCCAGACTAATATTGACAATGTATGGGTATATGTCGGTGGAGCATTCTTCACAACCTTCCGGAACATGGATCGGTTGCATTCCACTTCATCAGGATCTACAGGATCTACAATTTCCCGTGGGTGTCTATAAATGATCTCTTGCACAGCTAGTTGTCTAAGGTAGTTAATACCTTTTTCTATAGTGGTCCATTTGCTCAGGTGGCTCATAACATCATCTTTATAGGGATACCTGCTCTTTACAGCTGACAAGAGTCGCCTCCAGAGACTGATAGTGTTTGACTTTCTTGCAAGCGCCTTATCAATACCACCATCTCTGGACAGGGATCCCAACTGTCTGGCTTCTCTGCCATCCAATTCTATGCTATCTGCCCCATTATCCCAGCATCGGAGCAGCCAGGTAATAATTGGCTCACCATCATAACGGCTGAAATCTTTCCTTATATTTCTCAGGTCCTTCAGGGATAAGGAGTGGTAGGTTATCTCTACATCTGAGTCCTCCTCCTGTGATAGTTCTGCTTTAGAACGACCTTTCTTCTGTGATGGGTCTGCTTTAAAATGACGATCAAGGGAACCCCCATCTGTGTCGGGCCCTGACTCTGCCTGAGAAGGGCCCTCACCTGGGTCATGTGATGGCTCTGCCTTAGAAGGCTCTGAGTCATCATCCTCCTCTTCACGAGCTGATTTCTTTCTGTATTTCTTCCTGGTTACAGGAGCAATTGGTACAGATTCGTTAGATGCTGGACTCTGAGTAGATGCAGTGGCTGTCGTGGGAGTGCTGAGACTCGTTAGAGTCTGAGTAGCTGCAGTGGCCATCTTGGGGGTGTAGCAGCTGTGGTACAGGCTGCCGAGGTTTCAGTGGATTTAGTGGCTGTAGCGGCAGCACACGCTGTAGGATCTGAGGTGCCTGCACAACATCTACAACTGTCCCTGCACCGATATTTAATCTTATCCCACATCAGAAACACATTCAGGACAACCGAAAATAAAAACATGCCACCTAGACAGCACCATCCGAATTTCACAAAATCTAGAGGAATCAGCTTGGCAGAAAGGAGAAGGTACTATTTCCCAAAGTAAAATTGGAAGTGTAATCATTAACACAATCAGCTAAAGGACGCCCGGAGCCCGCAGATAAAATCGCTGCTACCGCGGTCAGAATAGTAACAGCCCAGTTTATCACGACATAAATCAGTATGAAACGCCATAACAAAACAATGCACATTGACCAGTGCCCAGCAGTGATAAACTGCACATAAACAGTAACAAACAGCGCATACGGCAAGTAAGGTATCATTACACTTAACTCTGTAAAAGGCTTTATAAAGAGATGAGATAACACAGCATTCAAAAATGACATCAGCATCTTCCCTATCTGTTTAATTTCCAACCCCTCGTAAATCTCAAAGGAAGAAATCTGATACTCTCTCAGCTGAGCTCTCCGGGTCTCCTCCCGCCGGAGCTGGGATTCGACTTATCAGAGGAACCTGTTGGAGCTTCTCTCGAGCCCCACGTTGGGCGCCAATAAATCTGTCACGGTTTTAAAGCTGGGCTGGCGATTAAACCTGCAGCAGACGCTCTCTGTTAACCCTCCCCCCCCCAACCCGAAGGGAAAGGGAAAGGGAAAAAGGGAGAGAGACTTACGGGTTGGAAAGTTAAAACAGTTTTAATAAACCTATATATAATGAAAACGAGTATAATAATAATATTGGAATAATCAAATATATACAAATATATATACAAAACCAAGATCGAGCTCCCCCGATGTCGGCAACGTCACCACCGGCACTGCAGGGCAGGCTCCGGGAAGGCCCAGGCTGGGCCTAGCGACGGTCGAGAGCTGGATTCAGGGATGCACAGATCAGGATTGGGGCAGCAGGAAAACAGACAGAGTCCTCCTTGGACACCGGCCATAGCAGAAAGAGCAAGAGCGAGCAAGAGGGACGAGACCCTCGTGATCCCCCGCTTTATACCGAGAATGACGTGTATGGGATGGAATACCCTCGTTGGTCAATTTTGGGTCACCTGCCCTGTCTGCTCCCCCCTGCAGCTGCGACCCCCCCTTCAGCTTTTCACTTGTAAGCAGTGAGGAATCCAGCGGTGACCTTGGTTTCTCTAAGAAAAAAGTACAGCAAGAGCCTTACTGCACAACATCCCTACCGGTGCCTCAGCGATAACTACAAACTTCGAGCGTTATCAGTCCTGGAAGCAGACACTGTCTGCAAAAACATGCAGTTAGTTTCAGAAAGTGCAGTTATTTAGAGGAGACTTAGCTGAAAGTAAAAATCACTGAAAGGAAAATCGGCCTGGTTTAGGCCAAACCAGGACACCTGCTCCTTCTCACCGCTCTCCTGGTTTTGCAGCCAAAGATTGCATTAGCAAGCTTATAGCCATGGCTTCTTCTGGAGTACAGGATGTGATTCTGCTTACACTTGAGCAGCTTCTTCATTATGAATCTGACAACCTTGCCAGAATTATATGCTTTACAGCATATAGTTTCTGCATGTTCCATGTAGGTTTAATCTGCTTTCTGTGTTCCCAGATGTTGCACCTTCCTGTGCTAAAACTCGCTTTGTTAGAGAAGGCCCAGGTTAACAAGCATATCAGGTTGCTTTTATGACTGGCTGGTACTTCAATTTACTCCTTTAACACTTTTTCAATGATATAAACATTTCTTGGTAGTTTTGTGATATTTTAATAATTCATTTGATAATTTAATTGATTAGCTGGCTGGATACTACTTGGCCTAGAACAGAAGGAAATTTGTCAAGTATGTGTGATACAGGTGCACCTTCCTGCTCCTCCTGATAACACAACAAAATTGATTACGGGACATTTATGTCTGTTCTGGATATGGGACATTTATGTCTGTTCTGGACCATTATTACCCATCTCCCAACCTCCTTCTGATAACTGGCCTATCTCAGTTCTTGCTTTTCTCTTCTTCCTAGCAGTTCTTCTTTAAAACCTCTTCATATTGTTCTTAGGGATGGATTTTTCTCTGGTGCCTTTATATATATTTATAATTTTTCTGTACCTCATTAACTTCTCATTTATATTGATTGCTAAGCTACTTTCCTTTTTTCCCCTCCATTTATTATATAGTGCTATTTTATTTCCAGTTGCTGCCTTCCTTCCATTGCTGAACTAGGATGGCCTTTTGCCAAAGTTCTCAGCTTGACATCAGTCAGTCTGCCGAGATGCTGAGACTATTAGCCGCCATCCTGACCAATATTGTCTCCTTGTTTCTTACTTTCTCCCTTTGCTCCTAGTCAGTCTGTCTGTCTCCAGCTACTGTCTCTTGTTTCCTACTTAGACAGAAATCTCTTTAGTCAGAGATTTCTGTCTTTGCACAGTACCTACGAGGGTGTGATCTGTTGCAAGAACTCAGTAACCGTAAACTGGTGGATGTTCACCAGAGGAAAAGCTGTAACTACTTCAGGAGGTACCACCCTCCAGCTGCAACACACAAAGCGACCGTGCGACCATGCCTAGACCATTTCAGGATGGAGGAAAGCAGAGTAGCTGAAACCCCTGCTAAGGTGCTTTCAGTAACCCTGTTTCCCTTTGCACTGAAATGGGTTAGGGCTGCTCACCTGGTTGGTTGACTTGCATCAGTCAAGCAGGGTGGTGAAGAATATTTTTATGGGCAATAATTTCACAAAACTTCTTCAAATATTGTGTGAGCAAATGATGGGCTGTATACAATATTGCTCCAATAAGGAATAATGAATTGAACCTGGACACAGGACACTGGTCCCTTTGGCCCAGGCTTTCTTTGATTTCTTTTCCCATGGAGGAAGTGGGAGAAAGGAAGATAAAAATGCCTTCAGGCTCTGGTTTCATTAGAAGTCACCCTGGTGACGTGAATACCTGTTTCCCTTTCTCTAAATAACACACTGCCACATGTCATGAGCAGTGGCTTTGACTAATGTAATTATTAAATACTCAAAAGTTGTACTTGCGTTTGTCAAAACAGATCAAAGTTATGCTTTTATTAGTCTCCATGCAAGCAGTGTGGCTCTGATAATATATTAGTTACTACTTATTACTGAGTTGATGCAAAGGGAATGAAAGAAGAAAAAGAAGGCTTGTATGTGTGTAGTGCTATTTTTCTGTTAGTTTGCTTGTGGTTTTCAGCATTAAATTGGATAAGCAAAAGATGGTGGATAGGACCCATCTGCCAGGAAATCGCTAGCATGTGGCCATCTGTTGCTATCCTGCATTTGATCAGTGGTGCAGAGTGCATGTTGATTAATTCATTCAAGTCCCTCTGAGGTACACAGTCTGTCTAAGAATGTACATCCTAATAAATAAAAACTCAATCAGTGAAAAGCACTTTGTGCAAATATTGAGTAATGCCACTACTGTGTAGAACAAACATGAGAGACTCTTCCCCTCTCTTTCTCCCTCCACTCCCCCCACCAGCACGGCTAGGATCCCATCTGAAAGAAAACCAACTCACATGCTCAGGAGGAGCCCTTCCCACACATACTGCAAATCTCCCTGAGGTTGAACATCTAGGCACCACAGAGAGAACAGACCAAATTCTTGGCAGTTTGAAACTCAGTCATGACAGGGAGCTTTCACCAAGACCCAAGTCCATCAGCTCCATCAGCTCTCAAGGTGACCCTCCTCCTGTTCTCCTCCTTTCTTTTGGGGCCTGCAGGCTCAACTCTACTCGTAGGGCACCTGCTGAATAAAAGCAAATCCCAGCATACCCTCAGGCCACATCAGAGGCACAGCCGAGGCTGGCCAAGAAAAGCAGTGCCAACTTGGAGACCTTATACTCATCTACATGGGGAGCTGAGCCTGCATGTGTATGCTGCCCCCAGCTTGGGAAGAGGATCTGCACTTGTTAAATGTCCTATCTAAGGGCTTTCCAAAGAAAAGGCCTTTTTTTTTTGGAAAAGAAATTTGTAGCTCCTTTTGAAATGGAAAAGGATAAAATGTTCCAGGTCATCAAAGTCCGTTTCTCTCAGTATCTTAAGATGGATAAATTAGATCTTTTATTCTTTTTCAGGATGGTTACAATTTTCAAAACCTCATACACTGTTTCCCTTCCAGCCCTAATCCTCAATATCTTCTATATATTTCCTCTGTTTCATTCCCAATCTCATCTCCCAGAGCCCTCTCCAGTTTGCACGGACTTTTCCATGTCTATATCAGAAATGGATAGTCAGGTCATCCTAATACCAGTCCACAGACCTTCTAGGGAGTCACGTAGTTTGGGGTTGCAACAAAGAGGATGGAGGTGAGCTTCAAGATGCCACCAAGTTGTCAGATGCAGGTAGTAGGCTAACAGTGGAGAGAGATGCATTTACAACAGCTAGTAGGCTCACTGGAAGTCATGGCAATTATTCTGAACTGCTTGTGCTTCAGGCACCAGACAAAAATATTGGCAGGTATTCAAATGTTCTATGATGTTCCTCTATTCTCTGATATTTTATCATGGCACAACATCCACTTTAAGGTGACGAAGGCCAGACTTCTGAATCCTTTGAGTGAGCAGCTAGAGGATTCAATATATCACCATATTTACTCTCTAGAGTGCAGAGAATAAATATTTTCACTTGCCAAAGAACTGTTCTAAATCATCTTTCTCATTTTGTGGCTGTTTGGGTAGCACATCACAGCTTGTGTCTCTAGACTCATCATTGCTTTCATAGCCTTGATGAGGCTTATGATTGTTTTAATACACCAGATCCTTGGGTAAACCCAGTGGTACTATCTGAAGCTTTCATTAGGGATGTTGTTACAAGTAAAAATAGCAGGGATGTTCAGAAGGCGTGATGATCAACTGTATCCCTTGCTACACTGAATAATCCTCTTGTTTTTCTTGTTCTCAAAACATGTTTTAAATCTGGAGGGGTTTTACAGAATTTTACTCCAATGGAAAGTTCATAGCTTTTGTCTTTTCTTTTGTCACGCTTAAACTTAGGGGAGCAACAGAAGGACTGAGCAGCAGCAAGAGCTGAGTTAAGAATGCCATCCTTTACAAAGCAAAATCATGGATTAAGTTGCTTCCAGGGAGAACTATTTGCTATTCAGCCTTCAAATAAAAGAAGAGAATGAATAGTATCCCTTAGCAACCCTGACAAAAACCTTGAGTTATATCAAGAAATAAACAGTTAAGTTTTATTAGATACAATCACATAAGTCCTCAAATCAGAGGTAATTCAAAGCTGGTAAGGTCCAGAATGGTGTATTTGGGCCCTCCTTAGAGCTCTGTGGTTCAATTTAGCCATCTTTGCAAAATGAGCTTTGTCAAAACTTGTAAAATGTGACTCTATCATTGAGGAAAAAGTGAAATTCATCTGAGGTGACAGCAGTCCTCTGCAGCAACCTGGCTCCTGGGAATTCGCTGGGCCCTTCCCCTCCCTCCTCCTCTCCCCAAGCACTTGCAGGAGTTACTCTGCTGCAGAGGTGAGCAAACCCAGCGTGTGGGCGATTTATGAGTGGGACTGCACATGCCTGAAAGAAACAGAGACTTTGGGTTCTCATCCACTCCTTGGTTGCTGTATCGTGGCCTTGTTCTAGATCTTGAGATAGGGGGCCTGGCTGAAAATTCATGCGTGGAAAATCACCACGTCTCTGATCCTTTCTCCTGCAAACCGATTTCTGCTCCCAGGATATTCTAACCTGACATAATTAACAGTAGAAAGAAATGGCATAAATAGAAAATTACTATCCTTATACATTTGGTTTTGCTTTCTCTAACATTCAGGTAGATATTTCAAAGGTGGTAATTGGTACTGCAGAAGGTGGTGTGAGAGCTAGTGGAATAACCCTGTAAAAGTATTTTGGTTATCTGTGATCACTGTGAAATTGCTTTCTATTAGCACCTGCGATACAACATGTAGGGTGGATAAAATGGAACAAATGAATTGGAGTTTATTTTGGTATTAAATAAGAAACCCTTGTGAGGAGAATTTTGGAGAAAAATGTCAAAGTTTAATTGCTTTCTGCATTTTTGCACACACACACCTACACAGAAACAGCTGGTACAGATTTTCTTTGCACCTTCAGGGTTCCGGTGCTCTTCCCACGGTCTTCCCATTTCTGGAACCTTAGCTGGTGGCCTGTGGTCTTCCAAACCCCCCAGAACAGCAAGCTCTCAAATTAACATTGCAGACAGCTGAAGAAATGCCCTGTTACCTTCTGGACACCCAAGACCAGGGCTTTGTATGGCTAAGCCAGAAGTTTACTTATAGGCACTACTAAACCCCAGAGGAATAGTTTCCATGTGCGTCTGGCAGTTACCATGACATTTCTCTTGAAAAAAAATACACATTTAGGTAAAAGCAAATGTAGCCTAAAAAATATATATATATCCAAAATAGATAACATTTTTGCAGTCTTTTTAAAACCAGAAATAAAGAGAGTTTGAACAGCTCCAGTCATTGCTCTCACGCTGCTCACATCCAGCCAACAAGCTGCCAGACCAAGGAGCTCTGCTTAGCCCTGATGTGTCTGGAGACACTGTTTTTCATATTAACCCTGTCCTCAATTAACATACCAAATCATCATGAGCAACAAAAGCCTTTCCGTACCAATGACCCAAGTGGTTTTATGAGTGTTTAGCAGGCACCAGTTTCAAGTCTATAATACAGGACTGTTTGCTTCCAGTACTGACTTATACTATTCCCCGAATGCCTGTTTATTACAGGATGTTAGAATGATGGGACATACAGACATCTGTGTTAACCTCACTGTGTTCCCTGTCTGAGTCCTGCCCTAATTAAATTTGGGAGCCTGGTAATTTCTCCATGGAGCAGTTTGCAGCAGACAGCAAGTTCTCTGCTGAGATAATGAAACTGTTATAATCTGTAGGATATTTTTTCCTGGATGGCAGAATTTATACTCAGGGTTAAAAAAACAGCAGAAAAAGCTTGAGTTTTTACCATTTTTCAGTCTAGATGGTAACCAATATTTTTGCAGCTCCCTGGAAATTCCCTCCACACCATTGACAACATGGTGAATCATGGTGCTCTGCTACATCTCTGATGCTCAAACATGTTGAAGCTCACGGTAATTTGTAACACGCTGTACTGCGGAGCCCTTTAGAAGTCAACATGATATATTTGTTATCAGTAGCCGGTGCTTTTGTTTTTCTCGGAGAGCAGAACGAGATGCCAGCAATCCCGCTGTGCTGACACAGGACTGAAGAATAACATGGCTCAGCCTCCGTCCTTGCAGCCCACTCTGCAGAGCTGGCTAATGCTGCTCTCAGCATTCGTCTGACGTTTGCTGGGAGATGATAAGGGATGTATTATCTTTATTTATCAAGGCCCCCATCGTGACTTGGATCACTCCTTAACAAGGTCACCATAATCATATTGCAATCAGGCTGCCCTTTCCCTTCCCCATCCTGTAATTAGTGTTTGCCCTTGTAACTGGAAGATTAACCACATGACCTATTATTAACCTTTCTTCACCTATTATGGTCTCTTTGGAGTTTGTTTTTAATGCAGAGACTGTTGAAACAGGGGCTGTTTTAATTATATTGTATTAACATGGGAGAGATTCTCAAACGTGGGGAATGTGGTGATTATAGATTTGATGATAACTACAAGTATCGGAAAGTGTAAATGTTGTATAACACACAGTTCTCACTTGGTACTCACTACAAATCAAAGTGGCTCCACAGTACAAATTGGTGTATATACATTCTCTGTCCCATGGGGTCCCAATCCAGAGCAGTCCAGTACTGATGCTGACAGTCAAGTGCCGGATTTGAGATCCCCATATCCTTATCCTGGGTGCTTTTCAGCTCTTGGTGGGTGGATGTGCATCCCTCCCTTGGGAGGCCTTCACACATTGCCCCACTGCTTGTCCTGCATCTCCCACAAGGCCAGGGACTGCCTGGTCTGTACAAGGGCAAGACGCAAGAGTAACAAAACATAAGAGGAAGGATACCGATATCTGCAATTGCATTACAATTATCACAATTATTACAGTTATTATAATCTATTAATGGCTCTGAACCAAGCTACCAACTCTCAGTCTCTTGAGATTACTTATCCTGTGAATCTAATTGAACAAAGCCTGAATAACCATTGCAAATGGAGTACTAGTGACCGACAGACTGCGTCATTATTTTGGGTCTAAAGGCTCTGAGCCAGCAGGTCTTTCATACAGCTATGAGTAGTTCCTTGATTTCAGCATTAAAAGAGGTTAAAAGAGAAGTGATTATATAATGTTTTTGAGGCTGAGTCCATCTCAAAAAATACTCTACGTTTGCTCACAGATAAAACAAGCAAAAAGTGAGTTGTATAAATGATACTCTGAATAATTCATCCAGTTTGGATGGTTCATTGGGAATGTGCTTTCATAGCTTTCTGCAAGCGGCTGAAATGCCAGTTACCTTCTCCAGTGTTAAGGCTATGCCCTGCATCACTGCAGGGATGTGCGTATGCACATATCTCTCTCTCCTGGTCCCTGTACCATGTCCATCAATCACATCTCCTAATTCCTGATTGGCAGGTCAGAACAGTGCTCCTCCTCAGAAATGATCTTGATGCTGTCTCTAGGCACATCAAGGATAGGGGGATCATTAGGGGCACTCAGCATGGCTTCACCAACGGGAAGTCTTGCTCAACCAACTTGATAGCCTTTTATGAGGACGTAACCCGGTGGATAGATGATGGTAAAGCTGTGGATGTGGTCTATCTCGATTTCAGTAAAACGTTTGACACTGTCTCCCACAGCATCCTCACAGCTAAACTGAGGAAGTGTGGTCTGGATGATCGGGTAGTGAGGTGGATTGTGAACTGGCTGAAGGAAAGAAGCCAGAGAGTGGTGGTCAATGGGACAGAGTCCAGTTGGAGGCCTGTGTCTAGCGGAGTCCCTCAAGGGTCGGTTCTGGGACCAGTACTATTCAATATATTCATTAATGACTTGGATGAGGGAATAGAGTGCACTGTCAGCAAGTTCGCTGATGACACAAAACTGGGAGGAGTGGCTGACACAACGGAAGGCTGCGCAGCCATTCAGAGAGACCTGGACAGGCTGGAGAGTTGGGCGGGGAGAAATTTAATGAAATATAACAAGGGCAAGTGTAGAGTCCTGCATCTGGGCAAGAACAACCCCATATATGAGTACAAGTTGGGGGCAGACTGTTGGAGACAGCGTAGGGGAAAGGGACCTGGGGGTCCTAGTGGACAACAGGATGACCATGAGCCAGCAGTGTGCCCTTGTGGCCAAGAAGGCCAATGGCATCCTGGGGTGTATTAGAAGGGGTGTGGTTAGCAGGTCGAGAGAGGTTCTCCTCCCCCTCTACTCTGCCCTGGTGAGGCCGCATCTGGAGTATTGTGTCCAGTTCTGGGCCCCTCAGTTCAAGAAAGACAGGGAACTGCTAGAGAGAGTCCAGCGCAGAGCCACGAAGATGATTAAGGGAGTGGAACATCTCCCTTATGAGGAGAGGCTGAGGGAGCTGGGTCTCTTTAGCTTAGAGAAGAGGAGACTGAGGGTGACCTCATTAATGTTTATAAATATGTAAAGGGCAAGTGTCATGAGGATGGAGCCAGGCTCTTCTCAGTGACATCCCTTGACAGGACAAGGGGCAATGGGTGCAAGCTGGAACACAGGAGGTTCCACATAAATATGAGGAAAAACTTCTTTACGGTGAGGGTGACTGAACACTGGAACAGGCTGCCCAGAGAGGTTGTGGAGTCTCCTTCTCTGGAGACATTCAAAACCCGCCTGGCAGCGTTCCTGTGTGATATGATCTAGGTAATCCTGCTCCGGCAGGGGGATTGGACTAGATGATCTTTCGAGGTCCCTTCCAATCCCTAACATTCTGTGATTCTGTGATTCTGTGTGATTCTGTGAAATACCCCGTACTCCCATTTTTACTGAAATGGTTAGAAAAAAGTGTGTGGATATGGAGTGTATACGGGGTCCTCACTAGCTGCTGGTGAATGGAAGAGGAAGCTAGTAGCAGTGCCTAATACCTTATTACCAGCTTCTGTTGGTTGACACATAGTATTGTACAAAGTATTTCCTCCTCTTGTATTATCAGTCATCTGATGCTGTATTTCTCCGCCTCATTTATGGTGCCACAATTACACTGTACATGGGACACAAGATGTCTAGTCCACAATTACGTCTGAGCTGGCTGACTGAGAGCTTTTCCTGGCTGGTGAGGATGCCCTGACTGCATCTGTGCCTGCTCCCAGCAGGGCCCCATCTGGAGACCGTGCACCCACACGCCTCGCAGTTTTTATGCAGACTGTGAGAAACCTGGGAGCAAACACACCTGCACTAGTCCTGGAAGCCAAGAAGGGTGTATGATTTCAACCTGTAAAATTAATCAGACACAGCAGAGCTATTGGAGTTTCTTTCTGTGCCTCTAATTCAGCAGCAGATGAAGTGACTCATGTATGCATCAGGTCCCATTCTCCTGGTTTGTATTTACCCTGTGTCTATTTGCTGATCCGTCCTAAGCCGGTCCAGGACTCAGTTCAAATCCTTCCCAACTCAGGGTGAGTCTTTCCTTTTGGACTGGGGCCTGAGAGCACAGATGTTCAGGCTCATCCTCCGTGAACTCCCCATGAGCCACAGAGGATCAGACAGCAAAGTCTCTCTCCACGTGACAGGATCATTCGCTGAAATGGTGTCCCCAGTGCAGCCGGTGGACATGGGGCACACGTGCAGAGGGAGAGGTGTCGTGGAGCTGAGGGCACCAGCAGAGCATACACAGGTCTCTCGGCCACACAGGGTGGTCCCAGACCTCCAGAGTCATAACTCCACAGCCATCGGCACCCAAGGGCTCTCGGTGCTGCCAGTGGTCTTGGACTTCGACACGCAGATATAATTCTGGGGGGTAGCTGCAGCAGGCATACCAATGGAGGTTGAATTTGGGGATATCCTGGCCCAAAAAAGCAAAATGAAAAATGACAGTGACCTGCTCAGTGAGATGACAGCTTTTCACTTCTGTTAGCACAAGGTAACAAATTCAAGTAGTATTTTAATCTAACAGCTTCATAGCAAGTAAAAAACCCTAAATGACTTTGCATTTGTTGTCAAAATTGTCCCTATAAACTGATCTCATAAATCCAGGACTCCTAAAAAAATACCTGTAACGCTTTATGTTTTATCTATCTCTATTACGATTTGCTGTAATCACAAGAGAAAAATTTTACAGCTGTCTAAAACTCGCAAACAAGTGGAAAGGAGGATTTTGATGATTTATAGTGTAATCTCTTTTCCTCAGACTTTTGGGATATCAAAAGTGATAGTTTAATCACATCTATCTATGCCAGGAAATAAAGGAAAGACATATGTGATATAAAGGGGGAATTAAATCCAAGCAGCTATTCTGTGTGGTCTGGCAATTGGAAGAAAATCATCCATGTTTGCAGCTAATTCAAATTCACTTACCATAGGATGCTTCTTAAAATATTTCATTTTCTACTTAATTTGGCTGCAGTGAGTCTGAACTGTACTAACTGATTCGCATTTTTCATCTGCACACAAATGTTCGGAATGCTCTCATTTTCCGATCTACAAGGCCAAGGAAATACCTCTCATGTGGACCTCCACGGCGTGCTGAGATCTCTTTGCAGTTATAGTTTTTGCTTTCTGGTGAAGTTCTGGTGGTGCCTTCCCAAATGTCCTCAAGGAAAAGCTGGGAGAAACCATGCTGCATTTTCATGTGAAGAAAAATGATGAAGTCAAGTATTTTCTATGTCCAAAATCACGTGCTTCATGAATTTCCCCTGTATTGTTGGAGGAATAAAGTACCTGAGGTTTGCAATTCAACACGGATATGGTTTACCTGGGAATGTTGGTGCACCTCTCCAATTTCTCAAGGTTGGCTGAGTAATCATAAGAGACTCAATCAGATGTTCAGTGGACACAGAGCTGAGGATAGAAACACCTGCCTAGGGGCTAAAATAAGTAAATGAAGATCATTAACATTCAGAATCCATTTGATAGAGAGAAGCCACAATAAACTCAGAGATCAAGAAACCATTGTGGATATACATCTTGTGGAAGGGCAAAAAAACCCCCACAGAATGTTTCTCTAGGGTTTCTATTAACCCTGTCTAAGGGGTAAGACCTCCTAATTTGGGCCACTTTCCACCACTGACCCTTGGCAGCCACTTGCACTAGCTCCTGCTGAGCGTTGAGGTGAACGCCGTTCTTGCCCCTCGCCCACCTCCACCACTGGGATTCCCTAACGGATTCACAAGTGTTAAATGTCCCTCTCACTGCCACTGGTAACAACCCATGAGCGGTGCCCCCTTTTCAACACCAAGAGGAGGCCACTTGCGTTGTCTTGGAGGATCAGAGATACTAATCTGAGTATGTTATTGCTGTTTGCCATGCTCTGAGGTGATTTTTCTAAAGTTGTTCTGATTATTCATAAGCCCTGTGTTTACATCTTTTGCATGCAGCGGTTTATTTCTTCTGCTTAATGGGAGCTGATGCTTTACATGGAGAAAGGCTTTTTTTTTTTTGTGAATCATGAAGAGCATTCAAGACACAATTTGCCTGTGAGAAATCCTGGAGTTAATGTGACTTGACAACAGAAAGTTTGATTCTCCATGCCTGGTTCCCAAAGATTTGCCAACATGAAAGGTACAATTTATGACTAGTGTCGCTGCAATCCAGTTTTCAGAAGAAAAAAAAATGTTGATTTACATAGAAAACTCTAATTTAGTATTATCAAAGTAAGATCTTCCTGTGCTGGAAACAATTTATTACCGCACAGAGAGAGCACTTTCCAAGACCCTATGGGCACTATTTCAGTGACAAAAAGAAGGAAGTGACATGAGCAGGCTGTAATTATTCCCTGCCAGAACTTGTGTGGGAGCTCAGCTGTGTGCGTGCATGTGTATGTGTGAGAAAGAGAAAGGGACAGGCAGAGCGAGGAAGAAACTTGCTGCATTATGCATTAATTTGAGTGTATGTAGGCAGAGTACAAGCCAGAATTTTCTCTCTTGTGGGTGCAGAGTTAGGCCTTAATTTTGTATCGAGGTACTTATGTAGAAGTGCTCTAAATGATTTCCAGTGTGCCCAACTGCCCACTGCTTCAGTTATGGTTCATATTAAAAATATAGCGTTCACTTGCACGGTTTAGTCCACTTATGACTCTGAATGGCTTAGAATAGGAGCTTGTATTGTAATCGCTCACCCAAACTTGACCAAACTCCTTTATTTCTGACTCTGCCTTTCCAAAGTTACCAGAAACTTGCAGCCCAAGTACAAACAAATAAACAAACAAACAAACAATCTTCCACCCTCAACAATTTAGAAGATTTATTTGGTTTACTCGATACTACGCAAGAAGAGGAATCTTACGAGGGCATCAAACTCCCTTAACATTTCAAGCCTGGGCTCTTTCCTTATGGGGACAGCGCGGTTTAGACTCAGGTCACCACCTTCTCTTGATAACAGAGCTATTTCTGAGAAGTACTGAGCACCGTCTGGCAGGATTGGCAGAGAGGAAGCCTGCTGAGACCCTCTCTGCTAACCTCTTCTGATTGTCAAAACCTGGGGCACCAAGAGGAAACGCACAGAGGAATGAGACCCACTTTTGGTAGGTGACAATGGCTCACGTTGACTTCTGACAGGGCTGAGTCCAGCACTCAGCCCAATGGGCTCCTAAAACCCCAGTGGTGAGGGGTTTGCAGAAGTTGGTCTTGTGCTCCTTAAGGAGCTGGTGAGGTTTTCCAGCACTGTCAGCATTTAGTGGGATCCAGCTCTGAAGGTAGTGTGCTCAGAAATACTGAGAATTAGACAACGTTAATTGGAAAGCCCATGTGTTGCTTCAGAAACCAAGCGCTGGGGCCACATGCCCCACAAGCAGCAGCTCATGCTCCAGCTCTCCTCTGCTGCTCCGACACGCCAAGTGTTCCCAAACTCTCCTGCCAAGTCCCACTAAATTGTACAAGGGACTTGACTTTTATGAAAATTGTCATAATTATATCCACAAGCGCTGAACTAAAAAAAAAAAAGCCACATCCAAAGCTTTCAGCCTGTCAGCTTCTCCTGAAACAACAGATCCGCCATGTGCCATGTATCTAACACCCCAGCTGTATCTTTATACATCTCTGTCACCTCCTCTCAGGCTCACAAGACCCAGCGCCTGGTACTTTCACGGCTATCATTTTGCCAACCCTCATCTCTAACGCTATTGCTAGCACAGGGCCATGCTGATTATTTCTTCAGTTCTGCTGCATGCTCAAAACCATTTGCTCTTTTCTCTCGTTTCTGATCTGGGAGCACCAGCTTCAAGAAGAGCACTTAGATGTACACTTCAGACTACCCAATATGTACTATCCTGAAAGAAGATGATTTTCTGGATCAAGTCCCCTTCATCAAGACTGTTCTTAAATATCTCAGTCTTTCTGAAGGAATGGGACACTTAAATATTCTACTGCTAAATGTTTCACCAGGGCAAATTAAGGCAGCTTAGTGTCTTGCCCCTTGGAGTTGACACCTTGGACGTACTGACCGATGGGTGTTCCTGCACTGCTCTGCTGCTTCTTGCTTCTTCTGCCCTGGGGTTATTCCTTTCCCCACGGGAGGTGATAGCCCATCTTGTCCCATGCCCAGCTTCTTTTTGCCAAACAGCATGAAAAAGCAGCAAAGACCCAGATGCCTAAGGATCTCCATGCCCTCCAGGAGGTTTCATTCAGCAGTGAATCCAGGAAAGCCTGCTACAGTTTAGCTGCTCCATTCCTGCTATTTTTGGAGAGGGGGAAACAAAATGGATCCAGAGAGGAGGAGTTTTCTTATTCTTCACAAGTGTACGCTTGCTGTCATAACCTGCATCACGTACATCAAGCAGCCCTGGCCCCCAGCCGACTTTTTATTGTGGTTCATCCACTTCTGAGCCATCCCAAAATACTGTGCCTACATACATGCGCACCTATTTGTGTTGGACTATACACATAGGAAAGAGTTAAGCCCCTGCAGCGTCTCAATACTGGTCTCATTTACAAAGGAAAAAGTCGGGCAGAATTATGTCATTGGTAATGATCGTGAAGGGAATCCACAACAGACAGGAGACTGAAGGATCCAGGTCTCTAACCCGCCCCTTTACCGTTACCCCGTTAGTCCACTTACAGCTTTTCCTAAGGATACTGAACGTTTCATGGTATCAACAAACAAAAAACTTCCATGGTACATTTTCTGCCTTCATGATGGTTGGTTGTTTACCACATCTTGTCAATATTCTCTTTCTTCTCTATGTTCTTCACAAACATTACTTTTTAAAAGGTACCAGATGTTTCTTCACCCTTAAAAGTCACCTCAAATGCAATCAAACCATAGCCCCAGATGACTTACAATTCTCAATTATTTTTCTGAAGTCCCTGTATAAGACAGTGCAGGGAAGGAAGATGGGGTACTTCAGTTTTTTTAAGAACTAGTGTCAAAACAATTCTATCAGCCCATAGCACTAAATACTTTAATTACTGTTTCTTAATTTCAAGAGACAAAACTTCAATTGTAATAACAGAAACATCCATCATAAAAGGCATCTTTGCCTTATGATTAACAGCTGTCCTGAAAAAACTCAGAGTTTGACATATTTGCAAGGAACTATATTTAAAAACATCATCAGAGGGAAATGAGCCTGAGTGAAGAGAGAGAGGAATATTTAGTACCTTCCCTATTGCTGCAGGGCTGATATGGAAATTAGGGACCCTTTCTGGCATACAGCTCACACTGTTTATGGGATTATAGCAAAGGATGCCTGGATTAGCCAGTATGTTTCTTAAAATATTCTCAGAAATCCTGACTCTAAAGCCATCATTTTAATCTCTTAAATATAATTACAGAAGCAGGCTGTGCAGATACAGGTCAGCTATTTGCCGACTGTCAGAGCCTGAGTGTTGTAAGTGATGACACAAAAGCAGAGCTAATTTTGTATTGCAAGAGATTCTAAGATCTGTGTATATAGAAACAAACATTTTTATTAGTAGTGCAATAAGACTGGTTTTGTTTTCCCCCGCATAAGCTCTGTAACACAGTCCTGTATCACTCTGCTACAAAATTAAGCTCTGGGCAAAACTGTTTCCGGGGGTTGAAGACAGACCCAGCCCCTACTATGCTCTGAATTCTCCTTTTTTTTTTTTTTTTTTTTTTTGCTGCTATTGGTATATAAATACCTTGGCAAAATTCAGGCTTGGTTACGCTAGGAGCCATTGGCCAAACTTTGGTTTAGCTATTGGTAATGCTGATCCTACCTAATGCTACCAGCAAGTCTAGGTGCAGGGCTGCGCTTTCCATAGCCAGTTACCCAACCTGAAATATGCTGAGGCAGCACCTCTGTCAGAGAGGTCTAAGCACTTATCCTCTCTAAGTAAGGCCCTGGAGGTATTTCAAGAGGGACCTTCTGAAACTGAGACACCTTACACAAGTAATGACTTTGCAAGTTTAGTCCCTTGTGATCCCTGCTCCTTTAATGTAACTGCGTGTGCATTTTTGAGGGCAAATGATTTAATGCTGAACATGAACACTGGCACATTTTGGGGGAGCATACCCCTTGCATCTCCATTTAAACATTTATTTTTTGAAATGTACATCCTGCCAATGGTGGAAAAGATGCCACCGATGTGTAAAAGGGACAGTAATCCAGAAATTAACACTGCAGCCCCTCAGCTCCATGGCTATGGTGAAGTCCGTGCAGAAAGCACAGTGAAGAGAGCACGCTGAATTGCTGGCCTGAGACTGAAAATATCAGGGTTCAGTTCTTCATTAAAATGAAGTTATCATACTGTTGTACCTCACACTGACATTTACACTAAATGTTATTAATTGTTTGTAAGACATCCCTCTACAACACTGATGAGGATGTTTCAGATGGCTATCAAAACTTTGGAAATTAATACAATTAATTCCAATGCCATCCTGAGTGGGGAGCTGAACAATTATTCAATCCTCTTGATAAATTTCCAAGTAAAAAAATTCGTAATCATCAGTTACAGGCACATATATGAGACGTGTTTAAATCGTTGCAGGAATTTGTAGTTAATATGCCTAGGCTGATTAAACACGGCCCTGGCTGAACTCCCTGCAGCCAGGGAAGGGAACTGGAAGGATGTGAAGGATGGGAGTTTGTCATAATATGAGTGAAATTGTAATCAAAGTCTTGTCTGAGCAGAAACCTGCCATAACTTACAGAGTGCTCTAGCACAACATTATCTAACGCTGGAAAAGATTTCTGGGCCAATGCTGCAAACCATGATACTGGTGATGCTAGGTCTGGAGGATGTAGGTGAAAAGGGCTCCTACCTGCTCTCACCCATCTCCTCCCCTTGGCCCATGGGCCCTATTTCAGTTGTGCATCCCATGCAAATTGTTTTGGACTTTCTCACAAGCAAAGTCCCGTGCCTATTGTCACAAGCAAAGCTTTAATAAACATTGTATAGGATATAGGGGAACAGACCAGCAAGCCACCCCCGAGGCACATTTACTGTATGAGAAAGGGGATGGGATGGGGCTCCTGGAATGGAGCCTGTTTGAAGGCTCTGAGTCATGAGGTCCATCCTGATCTTCTCAGCAAGGTAGTGTCTTCGTCCGCAGGTGAGTGCAGCTCCCCAGCACCGTGGCTTGAGATCCACAGTGGTACAGCCTTGGTAAGACCTCACTATTTGGCATGGGGGGAGAAGCAGCAGCAACACCACGGGAGGAACGAAGGGCCTCCACCCACATGAAGGTGCTGGAGCAGACCCATGGAAATGTCCAGAGTCTGAGTGCACAAGGGAGGGAGCAGCTGTGGAAACAGTGGGCCGTTATCCCCACTTAACATAGGGGAAAGTGAGGTACCCACGTTATATCACATTGTATCATCCTCAGCACTCCTGAATCTCAGAGTTCAGACCTGGCTGGAGGGTGTTGATGAGCTGCCCTCAGCCTGTGCTGGTGCAAGGGACCAAACGTAGCTCTACATTGCAGTCATTTCAGGAAAGATTTCTTTCTGGAAAATAAGCTGTCAATGTAAACCAAAGCTACAGCCTTGCTGAAGAGGGACTGAGGGAGCTCCTTTGGTCCCTGTCATGTGGGAATTTGGACAGGGTGATTAGGAAGATCACTTCAAGCATTACAAATCTGCAAAGCTCCTGCATCTCAGGCACACGGCTGTACCCCAGGACCTTGCTTCCTCTCTGTAGCTGACAGAGCTAAGTGTGCGTTGATCGTTTGTGGCTGTAAAAATCCTTTCCTTGCTGAAAGCAGGAAGCCTTTCCTCTCTTGCAGTTTCATTACAGTTTAGAAATCAAACAACTAACTCTGAAAGCAGCTGCTGGGGCACATGGATTTGTGATCCCCCCTCTGTTATGTGGGGATGCATTTTTTTCTATGAGTGACAAGATCTTTATTTTCCGCAGGTTACTGTTTCATACAGGTCCTCACGCAGCCGTTGCCTCTCCCATCACACTGACAGATCAGGATCAGCTTCCCAGGAGGAAAGTGGACAATGCTCTTGATAGATCATAGCCTTGTGTGTGTTATCAAGGAGACAGAAATGCAAAACAAATTGAGGAGACTCGTAGCAGAGTACAAGCTTCCCTGCTCCAGGCTCGGTCTCACACCTGACGAAGTACACAGCAGATCCTGACCGAATCCAGTGGGAAGAGGTGTTTTTTTCCAGCGTCCACAATGATCAATGAGGAACCAGCACAGAGTGCCTGCGGCTTCTACTGCAGAAAGCAAAGGAGGTGATGGAGAATTGGATTGCCAAGAACTGTTGGCTTTTACACAAGGTCGTGCAAAGTCATTCATCACCACGGCAGATGCTGACTGCTCTCAGCAGCATGGAAAAGAAATTAAAAGTAGGTAAAAAAGACCTTTTTGTTTAGCTGGAGGATAAGTAATAGATCAAAATCTTTAAAATATTAGTATATCGCTGAAGCTCAGACATGCAAGTGGGTTCCTGCAGCTTAACACATGGCAGAGTTGTCATCTGAGTGTGTTGGTGGATGATTGCCAAGAGAAAAGAGTGGTCCCAAAGTTAATTACTGTGAGCGATCTGTGGTAGCTCGTTGCCATTCCCCCAGTATTAAGCTCTTGGCCAAGCCCGAGAGCTGACTAGGGGGAGCAGGTATCCCGGCCACACGGCAGTGTGACGTGGCTGACATGATGGCACAGGGCATTGCCCATTACCTGCCTCCATCAACAGCTTGGCCTTGGAGAGGTGGAGCTGTTTGCCAGGGCAATCTCCTACCGGGTTTGAGGGTTTTTCAAGCTCACTACAGTAAATACATCCTTTCCTGGATTGTTAATATTAAAATTCCTTTTCAGTGTTGAGTCTTCACAGAGGGTGCTTATATATTGAATAGGGCCACAACATGCTCACTGCTGCACAGGAAAAGTAGGAGGAAGAAGCAGTCCCTGCCTATTGCGACTGATTCCTACCCTTTGCCGTCAAAATGCTGCTTAACTTATTCCCCTCATAAGGAAACCAAGTGTAACATCAGGTGAACAACCACAGAAGGTTGAAACAACCATGAAGGTGAGCTCAGAACAACTGATGGAGACAAACCCAAGTGCCAAGTGTTTTCTCCACCCAAGATGTACTTGCACGCTCAGCAGCAAGTCCTTGGTGTCACCCTGGCAGGTGTCACAGCTGTCTGGAAAAGGGAGCACTATGCCCACGCCACCAACATCCAGTGAGAGGGACTCTTGCTGGGCTTGCACTGACCTTCTCCAGCTCCTTCTCTTACAAGGAGTGAGCAGAGCAAAGCCAGCTTCTCCTTCAACTTCATGCATTGCATTTCCTCATTTTTTTGAATTAAAGGTATTAAAGTGTATGAGGATGGAGCCAGGCTCTTCTCAGTGACATCCCTTGACAGGACAAGGGGCCAATGGGTGCAAGCTGGAACACAGGAGGTTCCACATAAATATGAGGAAAAGCTGCTTTACAGTAAGGGTAACTGAACACTGGAACAGGCTGCCCAGAGAGGTTGTGGAGTCTCCTTCTCTGGAGACATTCAAAACCCGCCTGGACGCGTTCCTGTGTGATATGATCTAGGTAATCCTGCTCTGGCAGGGGGATTGGACTAGATGATCTTTCGAGGGTCCCTTCCAATCCCTGAACATTCTGTGATTCTGTGAAGATGACTGTATCCATGGAGCTGGCTGGAGCCACCAGGAAAGGAAGAGCAGGCTGGAAAGCTGCTTGTCTGTGGGGTGGTCTGTGCCCACACAGCAGCCTCAGACACGCACCAAGGGGAGGCCATCCCCGCTAGACTGCACAGACCTGCAGTAGTTACTCTCCATGTTGTAACAGGGATGCCAAATAAAAATGTCCTTGTTCACACGTAAGTGTGCTGTAAATGATCTCAAGGCTGAACTCCTTCTGTTTAAAAGCCATTTAGCTCAAAGCTTTGCTATCAAAATTATTATCAAAGTTACCTCACCTGGCACATCATATCTGTGTGCATTTTTTCTGCGTGCATGTGGCTATGTGCATAAAAACACCCACAAGACAGCAGATAACCAAAGTTTTCAAATGTGTATCAACTCTAAATCTGTTTCTTGCAGAGCAGGAACAGGAGGGGATCTCTGACTCCTTGTGACACATCTGAGCTAACTCCAACCCTCTGCTGCAACCACCCACAGCTGAGCACAGGCTCATGGCTGATGTGTTTTCTCACCTTTCTGGGGAGCTCGTCACTGTGCTCCCTCCTGCATGGACGCACTGCCAGCTGGGTTTGGGTGCACTCACCAGAGCCAAGCTTGGCTGTGTTCACCTGAATGCAGTTACTGCAGTAACCGCCTTGCAGACCTCTCCTTTCTTAGCTCAGTGCCAGCCTGCTAAATTTACCAAAATAAATAGTATTTATACATAATGTGCACATCTATGAGGAAAACAAGCTGTCTGGTGAATGCAGGCTTTGGAGTTTAGCTGTGAGTTGAGTCATGACTCAGGGAGCAGGTACAGACCTTGCAAAATTATGTATCCTGTAAGTGCATCAAAGTGGCCAGAGAAGGGAAAAAACAGCTGTGGCATGTTTTTCTCTCTCCTCCTCTCACTTTGGGACTAAGCCTATAAAAATAATGATGTGCCTTTCCAGTATTTTCATTTGTCTATGATTTTCTGTAGAGAATTGCATAACAGCAACAGTCCTATTAACATTCAGCACTCAGTTTTTTTGCTTTGTGCTTTCTCCCTTATTCCTTTTGCTTAATAAAAGAATGAATTTTGCATTTATTAGATGCCTGACAGCCCAGGAGACTGGGCTGTCCTCTTTTCAGCCGTTAAATAGGAAAACATGGGACTCACCTATGTGATAGTCCTTTCTCAATATGCCAGCTCTGTCCATACATTAGGAAGCAGACGAATTCAGATCACACTAAGCTGGTGATGCTGATGGGAACCTAAGGGAGCAAGAGGGACCGAAAGCTGTCACTGTCAGGGGGCAATTAGTTGCCAGATAGTCACATTTGCAAGCCCTAGGATGTGAATAGGTTGAAAAGTGCTGTGCGCAAGGACTGCTTTTCAAGCATGGGTTGGCTCAGGGAACTATACCTGGAGTTGCAAACTATCCCTACTATTAAAGTAAACAATATTTCCTCACTTGCATTTCCAATCATCTCCCTTTTATTCCCTGCAGGCCAAAAAAAACCCTTGGGGTTCTGGAAGGTACCTGTCCAGAAGGAAAGCACAGGCCCCCTCCCCAGAGTAGGGAAGGGGGAGTTGCTGCAATGCCTTGCTCTGCTGTGGTGTTACTTGGTCCCCAGCTGAGCAGGTAAAGCTGGGCAGCGGGAGCCACAGGAGCAAAACACACATTAGTCCACGCTTTCCCTCCCCATCCCTAACTCACTGTCGTGTGGTGTACAGCTGCGGTGGCCTAGCTGCATCCAGGATACAGCTCAGCGCTGCAGGGGACTGATCATCAGCAAGCGCGATACTTGGTTAGCACCAGTGGCTGGAGAGCCCAGGCCAGCGCGGGTATCACACACGACGCTGCTTGCAGTGTGCGGTCACTGCACAAGGGCCAAAGTCTGGGAGCAGTCAGCCTTGGAAGCCTTCACAAACAGTTGCTGCCTCCAAACGCTGCCTGAGATGCCTTGGTCAGCACAGAGAGACATGGCGTTTCCCCTGCAATGAATCAGCGCGGGACTTGGGTCCTAGGGCAGCAGGTCTGGCTCTCCAGAGCAGCAGCCGCAGCAGAAATCAGCAGCAGCTTCACTTAATCCAGTTACACCGCTGCAGAGCATCACAGACAGGTCGGAAACACTGCTTTGAGAGTGTGAAACCTAGTGAGGATTTGTCTCTCTCCCTCCTTCTTTGGGTAACGTTATGGAATGAAATATTTTTTACTTTTAGAGCCAAGAGAGGAAAAAGGCAAATCTTCACATCTTTTCAAGGGAATGGTAATGTTTATTGACATTTCTGATGCAGCCACTAGATGCCCCTGTGTTCTGAGGAGCGCTCCAGAGTGTGGCGTGGGTCGGGGTGCTGCAGCGAGGACCTGAACTTGGGGCTCAAACGCTATAGAAATCCTGATTGCTTCAGCCTTGTCCTCCCTAATGACCTTCTAATTAGCTGGAACTGTCCTTCCACGTGTGGCAATAAGGAGAGACAGTGCTGCTCAGTAATGGGCATGGTGTTCTCCTCCTGCCTTTTCTGCTCCAGTTATGTGGTGGCTCTGGAGGAGGTGACATAAAGCTCAGTCACCAGTGACTGCATCTGGGCATGACCACCTGGACCCACACACTCTGTCCCTGTGACCGTACAGCCCGTTGTGGTGTCCCACCCCTGGAATGGCACTCTCAGCCCCCGCTGCCCCTCGGGGTTGAATCAATCCATACCAGAAAAGTCAATCTCCAAGCAAAGCCATTACCCCAGCAGAATCATTTCCCTAATTAATCCTGAAGTGTTTCCTTGCAAATGTTTTGTACAGGTCCAGAAAAGAGACTGACGCTGTTCAAATGGGAGTCTGGCACTTGGTCAGCATGAGGGAGCTCTTGTGGCTGCTGAAAGAGTTCTGCATCCAGAAGATGAATGCTTGCACCACGTCCTTCCAACCCCAGAGAAAGCAGGCAGCAATGGTCACCGTAGAAAATCACATACAGCATTTGCTCCTTCTTAAGTGATCCCCACCCTAAAACGATCTTGACCTAAGCAAGGATTTATTTGAGGGTCCCTTAATTTAAGGAGGGCAAATGTTCCTGCTCTGATGGAGTCAGTTCCCTGGCCATGCTTCGTGGGGCTTGCACCAGCACGTTTTTTCTTACCTAAGTCCTCACCAGGCCCTAAGGTTAACAGTGCTTAATAAATATTACAGTCAGATACCCAACTCAGAAATCCTGTAAGATACAAAGCATTGATTTATGGATTTGGTGCAAAAAGACCTTGTTTGTGTCTGGGCGCTCAGTCTCACAAGGGACATTAGAGATCTCCCTGCTTGAGATTTTTTCTTAACGAGCGGAGTAAAGTGCTGGGAAACCTTCAGAAGAGAACAAAAGTGGGCTGTCAGGATGAGAATATCTATAAAGGTCTTCTGCTGCCTAATTCTTCCTGTTTTCAGGAGCAAGGTGCCTAATTAGCACTACTGAATGTGATGGGGGCTCAGAGCTCTGAGACATCTGGGAAGATGTACTTTTTCAGTTGACACTGCTGGAGAAGCTAAGAGCAGCTCAGAAGAAGCAGTGCCAGAAATTCCCAGTGACCTAGTATCGCAAAAACTACTGGGATCCAAAATACCTTTGCAGATGTTTAGAAACCGCGGGAGATTTAAACGCGGTGAAACCATAACAAACAGCCAGTCGGCAATGGCAACGGCGGCAGCAGCGGCTGAGGTTGGTGTGGGGAGAGATTGGGCAGTGGCGGGTGGGCGGTTTCCGTGCGGTTTCCGTGCTCGGGGGGGCCCGAAGCAGCAGCCCGAGACCCGCCTGGACCCGGAAGTTCCCGGCAATGAATCAGGAGAGGAGGGGGCGTAGCACCACCCCCTGTGATCGGGTGATAAAGAGCCTCTGGGTGGTCCCTGCCCAGAGGGGAGAGGGGGAGTCAGCAGTGACTGTGGGTGTCCCAGGGCAGGGGAGGGCACAGCCCCAGGGGCGTGGCAGTTTGCGCAGCAGTTCTTGCAGGCAGGGCGGCGAGCAAGGTAGGCGGGCAGGCAGGTATGGTTTCCACTCGGCGGGGCCCTAAGTCCCTTGCGGGTGCCAGAAAAGACATGGCAACCCAAACGGACCTGCCGCGGAAGCATGCGGAGGTGCAGGTGGCAGGCTGCAGGGAGTGCCAGAGCCTGGCCCTGGCACTCGAGGGTAATGGAGACCTCACCTGTGTGAGGTGCGAACAGGTCGACGACCTGATCTCCTTGGTGGCCCAGCTCAAGGAGGAGGTGGAAAGGTTAAGGAGTGCAAGAGCATCCCAGGAAGAGGATGGCGGGCAGTGCTGTTCCCTGCCTGTCCTGGGGAAAACGGACGGGCCTAATGCTCCCCGGGTAGTGGAGGATCCTCTTCCTCCTCCACAAGGAGCATGAGGAGACCTAGGGGAAGGGGGGGAATGGAGGCAGGTCCCTGCTCGGGGTGGCAGGCGAATCCCATCCCGACCTTCCTCCCCTCCCCACGTCCCCCTGCAGAATAGGTATGAGGTGCTGGAGCCTGAGCGTCTTCCTGAGTGTCAGGAAGATACAAATCTAGGTGAAAGACCCTCTACGGGGCTACGTAAACAGAAGCAGCCGAGTAAGAGGGTTGCAACCAGCTCCAAAAAGGAGAAAAGAAAAGTAATTGTTATAGGCAACTCCCTGCTAAGGGGAACGGAGGGCCCCATATGCAGGCGAGACCCGACTCACAGGGAAGTCTGCTGCCTCCCAGGGGCACGGGTAAGGGATGTTGCCAGGAGGATTCCTGAACTAGTGAGGCCCTCTGACTACTACCCACTATTAGTATTCCAGGTGGGTAGGGATGAGACTGAAGAGAGAAGTCCCAGGGCAATCAAAAGGGACTTCAGGGCCCTGGGGCGTCTGGTGAAGGGGGTAGGTGTGCAGGTGATATACTCTTCAATTCCTTTGGTATTTGGTGAAAATAGGGAAAAGACTATGAAAGTACAACAGATTAATATGTGGCTAAGAGACTGGTGCCGTAGGTGGGATTTTGGGTTTGTTGACAACGGGGCGGCTTTCATGGCACCGGGCCTGCTTGTGCCGGATGGGGAACAGCTGAATCAGAAGGGGAAAAGGGTTATGGCCCAGAAGTTGGCAGGGCTGATCAAGAGGTCTTTAAACTAGGTTCGATGGGGGAGGGGGATAAGACCAGGGCAGCCACAAATAAACCTAGGGGTGACAGGCCTGTGTCGGGGGCAAGGCCGCTAGCCCAGCTGAAGTGCGTTTACACCAATGCACGCAGTATGGGCAACAAACAGGAAGAGCTAGAGGCCACTGTACAGCAGGAAGGTTATGATGTGGTTGCCATCACAGAAACGTGGTGGGATGACTCTCATGACTGGAGTGCAACTGTGGATGGCTATAAGCTCTTTAAGAGGGACAGGCGAAGCAGGAGAGGCGGGGGGTAGCGCTATATGTTAGGGAGTGCTTGGACTGTGTTGAAATTGAGGAAGATGGTGAGGATGACAAGGTTGAATGTTTATGGGTGAAGATTAGGGGGAAGGTCGGCAGGGCGGACATTACGGTGGGAGTCTGTTATAGACCACCCAACCAGGATGAGCAGGCGGATGAGGCGTTTTACAAGCGGCTGTCAGAAGCCGCCTGGTCGCCGGCCCTTGTACTCGTGGGCGACTTCAACTTGCCGGATGTCTGCTGGAAATACAACACGGCAGAGAGGAAGCAATCTAGGAGGTTCCTCGAATGTGTGGAGGACAACTTCCTCATGCAAGTGGTAAATGAGCCCCCTAGAGGAGGGGCCCTGCTTGACCTGTTGTTTGTGAACAGAGAAGGACTAGTGGGAGATGTGAGGGTCGGTGGCCATCTTGGGAGTAGCGACCATGAAATGTTAGAGTTTTCGATAGTGGGGGAAGTAAGGAGGGGCAAGAGTAGAACTCCTGCCTTAGATTTCCGGCGGGCTGACTTTAGCCTGTTTAAGAGGCTGGTGGACCGAGTCCCTTGGGAGTCGGTCCTGAAGGGCAAAGGAGTCCAGGAAGGCTGGACGTGCTTCAAAAGGGAATTGCTAAATATTCAGGAGCAGGCTGTCCCAGTCTGTAGGAAGGCAAGCCGTCGGGGAAAAAGACCGGCCTGGTTAAACAGGGAACTTAGACTAGAACTTAAGGAAAAAAAGAGAGCCTACTTGCTCTGGAAGAAGGGTCGGGTAACTTGGGAGGTCTATAGGGACGTGGCCAGGTCGTGTAGGGAGAAGATTAGAAGGGCCAAAGCTCAATTAAAGCTTGATTTGGCTGCTACAGTCAAAGACAACAAAAAAAGCTTTTACAAATACATCAACAGCAAAAGGAGGGTCAAGGAGAGCCTCCACCACTTGCTGAATGAGGAGGGTAGTGTAGTGTCAGGGGATGAGGAAAAGGCAGAGGTGCTCAATGCCTTCTTTGCCTCGGTCTTTAATGTCAAGACTGGTTGTCCTCAGGAGACTCGGCCTCCAGAGCCTGAAGTTAGGGATGGGGGGCTGTGTGAACCTCCCAGGATCCAGGAGGAGATGGTTAGTGACCTGCTGTGCCAGCTGGACACCCACAAGGCTGTGGGCCCGGATGGGATTCACCCTAGAGTAATGAAGGAACTGGCAAATGAACTTGCCAAACCACTCTCGATTATCTACCGGCAGTCCTGGTTAACTGGAGAAGTTCCAGATGACTGGAAATTAGCAAATGTAACGCCCATCTACAAGAAGGGTCGGAAGGACGATCCAGGGAACTATAGGCCTGTCAGCCTGACCTTGGTGCCAGGCAAGGTGATGGAACAGATCATCCTGAGTGCCATTACACGGCACATGCAGGACAATCGGGGCATCGGGGCCAGCCAACATGGATTCATGAAAGGCAGGTCCTGCTTGACCAACCTGGTCTCCTTCTATGACAAAGTGACCAGCTTAGTAGATGAGGGCAGGGCTGTGGATGTAGTCTATCTAGACTTCAGTAAGGCATTTGACACTGTCTCCCACAGCATCCTCCTAAACAAACTGGCTGCCTGGGGCTTGGATGGGTGGACTCTTAAATGGGTTAAAAACTGGCTGGATGGCTGAGCCCAGAGAGTGGTGGTGAATGGGGCAAAGTCCAGCTGGCGGCCGGTCACTAGCAGTGTTCCCCAGGGCTCAGTTCTGGGGCAGGTGCTGTTCAATATCTTTATAGATGATCTAGACGTAGGGATTGAGTGCACCCTCAGTAAATTTGCAGATGACACCAAGCTGGGTGGCAGTGTTGATCTGCTGGAGGGTAGGAAGGCCCTTCAGAGGGATTTGGACAGGTTAGATAGATGGGCCGAGACCAACGGCATGAGGTTCAACAAGAACAAGTGCCGGGTCTTACACTTGGGTCACAACAACCCCATGCAGCTCTACAGGCTGGGGGAAGAGTGGTTAGAAAGTGGACCGGTGGAAAGAGACCTTGGGGTGCTGATCGACAGCCGGCTAAACATGAGCCAGCAGTGTGCCCAGGTGGCCAAGAAGGCCAATGGCATCCTGGCTTCTATTAGGAATAGTGTAGCCAGCCGGTCTAGGGAAGTGATCGTCCCTCTGTACTCGGCACTGGTGAGGCCGCACCTTGAATACTGTGTTCAGTTCTGGGCCCCGCACTTCAAGAAAGATGTTGAGGTGTTGGAGCGAGTCCAGAGGAGGGCGAGCAAGCTGGGGAAGGGTCTGGAGTGTCTGACCTATGAGGAACAGCTGAGGGAGCTGGGGTTGTTTAGCCTGGAGAAGAGGAGGCTCAGAGGTGACCTTATTGCAGTCTACAACTACCTGAAGGGAGGTTGTAGTGAAGTGGGAGTCGGCCTCTTCTCCCGGGCAACTAGCGATAGGACAAGAGGGCACAGCCTCAAGCTTCGCCAGGGGAGGTTCAGGTTGGACATTAGGAAGAATTTCTTTACAGAAAGGGTCATTAGACATTGGAATGGGCTGCCCAGGGAGGTGGTGGAGTCACCCTCTCTGGATGTGTTTAAGAAAAGACTGGACATGGCACTTAGTGCCATGGTCTAGTTGACACGGTGGTGTAGGGGCAGCGGTTGGACTCGATGGTCCCTGAGGTCTCTTCCAACCTGGTTGATTCTGTGATTCTGTGAAACCAGTAGTTACTTACTCCATCTGTCACCCACTGCAACTAAAAGGGTTTCCCCGCTTCCATCCAGAAGCTCTGGATCAGGGTGTAAACCTCGTGACACCACTCCTCTCAGCATCCTGCTGCTAGGAAATGTGTTTTGCATAGGTTTTTGGTTATGAAGCATGAAAGGTTGGTAACCAGCCTTATGATCATGATGGTACCAGCATAACAGCATTTCAGGCAGGCTTACGTAGATGTGTCACACAGCATGTGGCACAGGCAGCCCTGAGGCTGGGCTTCCCCTAGACTGACACTGTGCAGGCCAAGCCAATTCTCTGGAAATCACATATCTCCCGCTATTTTTTCCTAAATTTGAAAAAAAAGGCTAAAACGTACAATAGAAAATGAAGCCTGGATTAACTGATACCCCTCTTCTCTCAGTGATTTCCTTGTGTTTTCCCTTGGGTCTGAGCTGCTGTGTAGGATTACGGCATTCCAGAATCATTGGCATAACGATAACACAACTAAGAAATATTGAGACTCCCCTCTCCATGCTAATCCATGCCAAGAGAATACTGAATGCAGTAGATAAAGGAGTCACTAACACTGAGCTACATTTTGCTTCTACAAATTGCCTCCCAGAGGCTGTAGCCATTTTGCAACCTTTTCAGTTCTCAGAGACAATGGCTTCTGTGCCCATAATTAAGAGTTTGATATGCCACCAGGTCCTGTTTATCACGATAACTTATTTTGCAAGAGAAAAGATCGACTTTTTGCAGATCTTTTGAATATCTTTCAGCCAGGCCATTAGATGGGGCTGTGATACTGGGGATTTTAATCACTGATATTCATTATTCAGTTATTATTCATTTATTTTAATAAAGAAGCTGCATATTTTCTTTGTTTCACAGGCAGCAAGATCTGGTGAGGAATTTCAAAGCATGGAATAGTTGGGTTATCTTCAGCATTGACTAACCACATTCACAGGTTTGCAGGGTGAACATCAGGTTGAGCTTTCTGTTCTCCTCCTAGCGTCTCACAGAAGGTATGTGAATTGTTAGGGCCCGAGTTAGATTCTGGGCTCTGAGAAGGTTCTTTGTGATTCCAGAGAGCGACATTAAAACACAAACAAGGTCAGATGCTGCCCCTCAGACCGCTTTATTGAACGAGAGGGCAGGGAGAAAACAAAGCGATAGGAAAGGTAGGAAGTGAGAGGAGAAAACTAAGCAGGAGAGTGGAGAGAGCAGCAGGGTTAGTCACCACCACGGACCCAGCGGTGTTCCGTCGGTCCTCGTTCCTCAATGGGGAGCGCACAGACGCAGAAGAAGCAGAAGTAGGCGCTGATCGGAGCGGGACGGAGGCAGTGGGAGAGAGCACCAGCCACCGAGCCGGGGGGGGGAGAGGGAGCAGGGAGGAAGCAAGGACCCAGCGGCTGGTCCATGGGGTCCTTTTTATGGAGAGAGGGCGGGCGTGTGCACTTGCTTCATCCAATGGGCAGGTGTCTCCATGCTGCCTCGTCCAGTGGGTGCGTGCCTCCGTGCTGGTCTCCTCCAATGGATGCGTGCCCTCGGGCCTCAGCAGCAGAGCTTGTCACTGGACGCTATGGTGAACTTTGAGATGTTTATCTGCCATTTTTTGTGGTCCACCACATGAATCCAAGGCAAAGACACCTGTAAATATGGCACGCATCAGAAGACATATGGAAGCAGTCTTTTATCTCATGTGATGATTAATTGCATGTTCCCAGCTGGAATATAGTTTGAGAGCTCAGTGCAGTTCTTCAGTAGGAAAAAAAGGTCTGTGCAATCATTTTAACAACTGTGAGCAGAGGGTCCTGGAAATGGAACGTGGCATCAGTCACTGTCTTATTAAGAGCGCACATGAGATTTTATGGCAAAAAGTCAGATTTCTTTAGTGTCTCCTTGATGCAAGATGATGCAAAGGGCAAAAGTAACTTATCTGCAAACTGTATGGCCTCAACCAAGAGCAACTGCTCTAAGTATGCTGAGCAGCCAGAGATTGAGTTATTACGTACACTATGTATGTGTGTGAATGTATTTTAATATAGTGATGGCTTCCGTGACAAAAACAGTATCGAAATCATGGTATCTCATGACTCGTTTCCTTGCTGTTTCACTTCGGTACCAGGAGGCAACCTGATTTCCAGCTGACTTCTCTCCAAACTCCCCTGTTTACACGTGCTGGTGGGTGGACTGTGTGCCCTTGTTTAGTTTCTTTTCACTGCACTGAGGAGGACACAGGGAAATTGCAAGCCAACCAGATGAACACCAATGTGAACAGGGAGGGAGTGCCTGTGGTATGTGAGCGATTAGGAATCAGTACAAAGAAAAGCTTTTAGGATGCCAATCTCAAATGGTTTGGGCCAAACCATTTTGCTGAGATGAGCAGCTGCGGTGCTGGCAGGATCCACAGTGGAGCAGAGGATCACAGTGTACAAGGAGGTTTCCTGAATCAGGGAATCCTCAGGGGAGCAGAGAGACCTGCCAGGAGCCCGCAGCTCGCACAAAGGTGGCTGACAAGCCCCCACACCTATAAAGGGAACCCCCTGGGAGAGCTAGCTTAAGGGGATTAAGGGGAAAGCAAATGATGTTGATTGATGGCTGTCTTGGTCACAGTGACCACAAAGTAGTTGAGTTTCCAGTTGTCAACAGGAGAAAAACTGCCAGCAAAATTCAACCCTGGATATGGGGAGAGCAGACTTCGGGCTGCTGAAGGAGCTAGTTACTAAGGTCCCCAGGAATCTGCTTTTGAAGGTATTGAGGTCCATGAATGCTGGTCACTTTTTAAAAGCCATCTCTTAAGAGAGCAGGAGCAGGCAATTCCAAAGTGTCGGAAGTCAAGCAGACAGGGCAGAAGGCCAGCTTGGCTGAGCAGGGATCTTTTAGAATTTAGGTGGAAATGGAAAGTGTATGGACATTGGAAGCAAGGACAGTGACACGGGAGGACTACACAGATGCTGTTTGCCACTGTCGGGAGAAAATTTGTGAGGCCAAAGCTTCATTACAGTTCAAGCTGGTCAGCACTGTGAAGGACAACAAAAAGGGCTTTTTAAAATATGTTAACAGCAAAAAGAGGATCAGAGATAACATTGGTCCATTACTTGATGAGGTTGGTCGCCTCACAAATAAGGATGTAGACAAAGCAGAGATGTTTAATGCCTTCTTTGCCTCCATCTTTAACACCAGTGATGGGCCTTGGGACTCCCAGAGCCCTGTGTTGGAAGACCGTGACTGGGGGGATGATAAACTGTCAGCTGACTGAACTTGAGACCTTCTGCTCCAGCTGGATGCACAGACAGCTGTGGGGCTTGATGGGATTCATCTCAGGGTACTGAAAGAGCTGGCCAATGTTATCGTGGGACCTCTCTCCATTATTTAGGGTAGGAAGGCCCTACAGAGGGATCTGGACAGGTTAGATAGATGGGCCGAGACCAACGGCATGAGGTTCAACAAGAACAAGTGCCGGGTCTTACACTTGGGTCACAACAACCCCATGCAGCGTTACACGCTGAGGGAAGAGTGGTTAGAGAGCGGCCCGGCGGAAAGAGACTTGGAAGTGCTGATCGACAGCCGGCTAAACATGAGCCAGCAGTGTGCCCAGGTGGCCAAGAAGGCCAATGGCATCCTGGCCTCTATTAGGAATAGTGTAGCCAGCCGGTCTAGGGAAATGATCGTCCCTCTGTACTCGGCACTGGTGAGGCCGCACCTTGAATACTGTGTTCAGTTCTGGGCCCCGCATTTCAAGAAAGATGTTGAGGTGTTGGAGCGAGTCCAGAGGAGGGCGACCAAGCTGGTGAAGGGTCTGGAGGGTCTGACCTATGAGGAACGGCTGAGGGAGCTGGGGTTGTTTAGCCTGGAGAAGAGAAGGCTCAGAGGTGACCTTATTGCAGTCTACAACTACCTGAAGGGAGGTTGTAGTGAAGTGGGAGTCGGCCTCTTCTCCCGGGCAACTAGCGATAGGACAAGAGGGCACAGCCTCAAGCTTCGCCAGGGGAGGTTCAGGTTGGACATTAGGAAGAATTTCTTTACAGAAAGGGTCATTAGACATTGGAATGGGCTGCCCAGGGAGGTGGTGGAGTCACCCTCTCTGGATGTGTTTAAGAAAAGACTGGACATGGCACTTAGTGCCATGGTCTAGTTGACACGGTGGTGTCAGGGCAATGGTTGGACTCGATGATCCCAGAGATCTCTTCCAACCTGGTTGATTCTGTGATTCTGTGATTTTTCAATGGCCTGGGGAGTCTGGAGAGGTCCCAGTCTACTGGAAGCTGGCAAATGTTGTCCCAAATTTTTGCAAAGGATAAGAAGGAAGACCCTGGTAATTACAGGCCTGTCAGTCTCATTTCAGTGCCTGGTAAAATTATGGAGAAGGTTATTCTGGGAGTTATTGAAAAACACTTGAGAGACAATGCAGTCATTGGTCATAGACAGCACAGGTTCACAAGGGGAAGGTCCTGCTTAACTAACTTAATTTCCTTTTATGACAAGGTCATCTATCTAGTTGACCAAGGGAAGCCAGTAGGCGTGGGGTTTTTGTATTTTAGCAAAGCTTTTGATACTGTCTCTCACAGTATCCTTCTGGACAAAATGTCCAGCGTACAGCTAGACGAGTCCATAACACAATGGATGAACAACTGGCTGACAGGTCGGGCTCAAAGAGTTATAGTAAATGGGGCTGCTGCCCAGTCACCAGTGGGGTTCCCCAAGGCTCAATTTTAGGGCCAGTGCTCTTTAATGTTTTTATAAGTAAGCTGGACACAGGAATCAAATGTACATTAAGCAAGATTGCTAATGATACTAAATTAGGAAGAGCTGTGGACTCCCTCGAGGGTAGAGAGGTCTTACAGAGAGATCTGGATAGATTAGAGAGGTGGGTAATCACCAACTGTATGAAATTTAACAACAGCAAGTGCCAGATTCTGCACCTGGGACAGGATAATCCCGGTTATACAGACAAAATGGGGGGCAAGAGATTGGAGAGCAGCCCTGTGGATTGATGGCAAATTGATGGCACAGTGTGCTCTGGCAGCCAAAACGGCCAGCCGTGCCCTGAGCTGCACCAAGCACAGCATAGCTAGCTGGTTGAGGGAGGCAATTATCCCACTCTACACTGCACTGGTGTGGCCTCACCTCGAGTACTGTGTGTAGTGTTGGGTGCCTGAATATAAAAAGGACATCAAACTATTAGAGTGTGTCCAGAGGAGGGTGACCAAAATGGTGAAAGGCCACAAGGGCAAGACTCAGGAGGAGCAGCTGAGGTCACTTGGTTTGTTCAGTTTGGAGAAGAAAAGGCTGAGGGGTGCCCTTATCACAGCCTACAGCTTCCTCCAGGGGGGCAGTGAAAGGGGAAGTGCTGATCTTCTCTCTGGTGACCGGCAATAGGACATGAGGCAATGTAATGAAGCTGCATCAGGGGAAGTTCAGATTGAACATTAGGAAAAGGTTCTTCACTGAGAGAGTGGTCGGTCACTGGAACAGGCTCCTCAGGGCAGTGGCCACCAAGCCTGTCAGAGTTCAAGGAGAGTCTGGACAACGCTCTTAGTCATATGGTTTAGTTTTAGTTAGTCCTGTGAGGAGGAGGGAGTTGGACTTCATGATCCTTACAGGTCCTTTCCAACTTGAGATAGTCTATGATTCTATGATTCTAATGTAAATAACATCAGGCTATGCCAATTAAATTTATTATCTGTTTTTGCCTGTCATCATTGACAGTTTTGATTGGTGAGCACCACAAAAACAGTCCTGCAGTCCACTGGGTCTGTTTTTTTTCTGTTTTCTTTTGTTCAGCCCAACTAGAAAACTCTGACGCATTGAGGCAGACGTCAAATACCTAGCCCATTTTCTATTTACTACCTGACGGTAAACATGTCTCAGCTTGGGGAATACCCTGATGCTGGCTTAGGAGGTGAGAGGACAGTAGCCCCCCCTCACTCCCTGGCCAGTACCCAGAGCGGCACACACAGGCCACCAGACCACATTGCAGCTTTTCTCATCCACAGCACATCTGGATCCTATCCTGACTCTGCCTCCTGCATCAAGTCAAGGTCGCTCACAGCATTCTCTGGTCCCCTGTTCTGCAGAGGAGAACTACCACTGCTCTTGATTTCAGGAGCAGAGGGGGACCACATTTGCCTGCCATGCAAACCTCAAGCTCTATCTTAGCAGATGCATTTTTAAGCCAGTGATTTTTCCATACCACTGTACACCGTAGATGAGGCCTATTGAAGGGTGTAGAATAAAGAGTGCCAAACATGCACAAAATCTGTTATTATACATATCTCAGCACAGACCTCCACTTCAGTCTTGCAGTTTGCTAGGCTGAGGCACTCAGACAGTAGAGAAACAGCTGCTTCTACTTCAGGTCAGTTAAGTGTTGCGTTAAGATCGAAGCATTCTTTTAGGCTGTTGTAAAATACAGCACTTACTCAAACTGAGAAATTACTAGTTTCTCCAGTCCTGCACTTTCTGGTTTGTTGCTACAAAAGGGGTGTTGCTGGAGAAAATACCTTGAGTTCCAGTGGTTCTACCAAACCCAGAAAGGTCATTACAACCACTGAGGCTTAACAGTAATTGTTTCGGCTGTTTTACTTTAGGAAAGGATATCACTGGAAAGGCTGCCCTATGTTTACCCTTTGCAGTGGCTACACCCAGGGTCTAGGACATGGTTTGATTTTCCAGTTAGAAAGCAAAGAAGTCAGGTGGGGTAAATCTAGCACACTGCATGCTGCAAGTTGCCATCAGTGTGTTGTAATGAATGCGAGCACATTGCTGAGGCCACTGCTCCCTAGCAGGTAATTCCTGGCCATTCAAAAGTACCCCAAATACAGGGATCTATTAATCCAGATGTTGTCTCATCAGATGTATTTGGTTTCATTCCTTGCTCCTAATTATTTCCTGTATTACAATATCATAGGAACTAGCCTACAGGTGATTTTAACATGTTACTTACAAAGAAAAGACAACATTTGATCCTAATCATTTGTTTCCTTGGGCTGTCAAATAACGGCAATAATCATTGAATCATAGAATCATAGAATGGTTTGGGTTGGAAGGGACCTTAAACATCATCTAGTTCCAACCCCCTTCCTACAGGGACACCTTTCCTCTAGACCAGGTTGCTCAAAGCCTTATCCAACCTGGCCTTAAACAATGCCAGGGAAGGGGCATCCACAGCTTCTCTGGGCAACCTGTTCCAGTGTCTCACCACCCTCACGGTCAACAGCTATTCAATGTCCAGGTGGACACCAGTGACGAGTGGCGTTCCCCAGGGGTCTGTATCGGGAGTGGTCCTGTTTAACATCTTTGTTGACGACATGGACAGTGGAATTCAGTGCGCCCTCAGCAAGTTTGCCGATGACACCAAGCTGTGCGGTGCGGTTGACACGCTGGAGGGAAGGGATGCCATCCAGAGGGACCTTGATAGGCTTGAGAGCTGGGCCTGTGCAAACCTCATGAAGTTCAACAAGGCCAAGTGCAAGGTCCTGCATGTGGGTCGGGGCAATCCCAAGCACAAATACAGGCTGGGCAGAGAACGGATTGAGAGCAGCCCTGAGGAGAAGGACTTGGGGGTGATGATTGATGAGAAGTTCAACATGAGCCGGCAATGTGCGCTTGCAGCCCAGAAGGCCAACCGTATCCTGGGCTGCATCAAAAGAAGCGTGGCCAGCAGGTCAAGGGAGGTGATTCTGCCCCTTTACTCCACTCTTGTGAGACCCCACCTGGAGTACTGCATCCAGCTCTGGGGCCCCCAACATAAGAAGGACATGGAGCTGTTGGAGCGAGTCCAGAGGAGGCCACGAAGATGATGAGAGGGCTGGAACACCTCTCCTATGAAGAGAGGCTGAGAGAGTTGGGGCTGTTCAGCCTGGAGAAGAGAAGGCTCCAGGGAGACCTCATAGCAGCCTTCTAGTACCTGAAGGGGGCCTACAGGAAAGCGGAAGAGGGACTTTTTACAAGGGCAAGTAGTGATAGGATGAGGGGGAATGGTTTTAAACTGAAAGAGAGTAGATTTAGATTAGGTATAGTGACATCAGGATTCTGTGTCAACCTGCCCAGCCAATAACCACCCATATCCTGTGACATTCAAGCTAAGCTGCACATTTGCATAGGTTGGCATCATTTCAGGTGTAAATCATCCAACAGCATACCTTTCCATTGGAAAGTGATGTGGTGACCAACCCTCCCACCTAACTGCCTAGAGTATCAGGCAGCCTAAAGCATTTGACAGGAGCCATACGTGACAGTGAGAGAATACTGAGATGCCTGTATTCTTCTTGCCAGTGTAGTTCCTAATGCCTTACTTGACGTCAAGGAGTCAGGACACAGGAGAAAAAAAGATGCATGCATTAGTTAGGAACCTCAAAAGCATGCAGGAATGCCACTTCCACCAACAAAGGCAAACCTACTAGGTTTCCTCTGGCAATACTCCAGTTTAAAGGTGGTGGAGGTGGGTGGGAGACAACCCTTGGCTTTTTTCTCCATATGACTATTTATTCTCAGCACACAGTCTACCTTGAGACTATCAATTCTCTCATAAGCCATTTCTTGATTCAAATATACCAAACCTTCTCATTCATAGACATATCTGGAAATATTGGGTTCCCATTTGGGCCAAGTAAGTTTTGCTGGAAGTGCCCTCTCTTCCATCTAGGCAGAGTTCTTGGCTTTTACGTGTTTGACTAACATCTCCAGGTGTCTCATGGGTGGGTGGAGTGGTAGGTTCCAAAATGTTTCACTGCACGTTTCACCCATTACCAATGATCCTACTCTTTCTGGGACAATTTGGACCTGCTATACATTTGATGTGCAATTGATCTGGGTATGGAGAGAGTGTCTGATGCATCCTAGAAGTGTTAGACTCACTGTTATACACATATTTGGGCTTGGGAAATCCATGACAGATATGGCCCGTTTAGGAAATGTGTTGTTCAGGTTTCATAGTGCAGAGATTGGTAACAGTTGATATGCAAAGTGTAACTGATGCCTTCAAAATTATAGTTATATAAAAAGCCCCAGCTAAACTATATTATTGGCTGAGAGAACCAAGAGGTGCAAGGGATGAGGGGAAAGCAATGCATTTTATTCCACTTAGTACCCCTCCACATCTGAGTTTATAAGGAATTTGAGACAGTATTTAAGACTTTATCGTTCTCTACAACTACCTGAAGGGAGGTTGTAGCTGGGTGGGGGTCGGCCTCTTCTCCCAGGCAACTAGCAACAGGACTAGAGGACATAGCCTCAAGCTGCGCCAAGGGAGGTTCAGGTTGGACATTAGGAAAAATTTATTCACAGAAAGGGTTATTAGCATTGGAATGAGCTACCCAGGGAGGTGGTGGAGTCACCATCCCTGGAGGTGTTTAAGAAAAGACTAGATGTGGCACTTAGTTCCATGGTCTAGTTGACACAGTGGTGTTAGGTCAAAGGTTGGACTCGATGATCCCAGAGGTCTCTTCCAGTCTAGCTGATTCTGTGATTCTGTGATTTCCTAGAAGCAGGGTCAGTCTTTAACAATAGAAAACTGCAATGGTTTTAAAGATACTAAGGCTACTTTAGTACTGTGAATAAGCAAATGAAAAAAACAAATTCTAGGAAAAGGGGAAAGACAGATAAATGGAACATAAAGAGGATGCAATAGAAACTGGAGGGGAAAAGAATAAAACCTGAAAAAAAATTCCCTAACAACCTTCCTCCCTCCGAACACACAGTCTCCCACTCACATACACAGAGCTCCACAGAGGCCAGTTTAACATGACCTCATAACCTGCCTTATGAGGAAATGTTGAGAGACCTGGGGCTTTTTAGTCTGGAGAAGAGAAGACTGAGAGTGGATCTGATTAATGTGTATAAATATATGAGGGCTGGGTGTCAAGAGGAAAGGTGCAACCTCTTTTCACTTGTTCCCTGCGATAGGACAAGGGGCAATGGATGCAAGCTAGAGCACAGGAAGTTCAACCTCAACATGAGGAAGAACTTCTTTACTGTAAGGGTTACAGAACACTGGAACAAGCTCCCCAGAGAGGCTGTGGAGTCTCCTTCTCTGGAGACTTTCAAGACCCGTCTGGATGTGTTCTTGTGTAACCTGCCCTAGATTGGTCCTGCTCTGGCAGGGGGGTTGGACTTGATGATCTCCAGAGGTCCCTTCCAACCCCTAACATTCTATGATTCTATGATTCTATGAGGAATTTGTATTGCTCTCAGTCATTGTGTTGTGTCCTCTGATGTAAGGGACCGATTTGTCACTAATGAGGAAACCAATTAAGCACTTTATTATGTCTCTATGTCCCACTGACTTCAGCAAGTTGAAATCATTGGCCAAAAGACAATGGAAGTGCACGCTTACTCACCCCTTGCTTTGGCTCAGAGTGCTTTGGGGAAGGGATTATGGCCATTCTAGGAATGTGAAACTGGCCATCAAATCCAGACCCTCCCAGCTGTGGGAATGATGGAGCAGATGTTCAGACCAGAGGGATCTTCAGAACATCTGTTCTGCTTCCCATTCCTCCTCCCCAACCAGTTACCAAATACTTCTTAAGACTCTCTAAGATGATCTACACCTTTATTTGCTTGTTAAGCATCTAACAAAGCTTGGGATTTCCTCATGTACAGAAATAGGCAGCTAGGTTTGATCTCTGCCCAGGAGGAACATGAGCAGATACCACACAAATTCTTCCAAAAAGACACTCTGCCACCTCCTGCCTAATTACACTAAACCCTGGAGAAAGAGGGAGGAGAGGGGTGAGGGGAGGGGAGGGGAGGGGAGGAGATGCCTGTGACTGTCCTGGCACCCGTCACAGCACGAGTCACAATGGGGTCAGTTACTGAGGCGGCTGCAGGCAGTGCGGCCCCAGCACGGCCCGGGCCAGAGGTGAGTGTGCCGGAGGCGTGAGGCGGCGCTGGGCGGGACAAGGGCCGTGCCAGAAAGGCGGGCCCCGGGGCGGGATGTCTGACCTTGCGCCGTGGGCAGGGCACGGTGCTGCCAGCACCGGGGCGGGGTGCAGGCCTTGCCGCCTCCCAGCTCCCTCGCCCCCTCTCCTACCTGCCTCCCTACTTACCCTGCGGCTCCCAGCCCCCGCCCAGCCCCTGCCCAGCCCCATGGAGCCCCCTTGCCTCCCCTCTCCTGCAGGCCATGACTTTGGCAATAGTGTTTCGCCTTGAGTCGCCGAGGCGAGCAGCTCCGGTGCCGGCACTGGGGTGGGGGGGGGTCCCGAACCGGGGAAACCTCAGGGGGAGCTGAGAGAGTCAACAGCAGCTCGTGCCACAGCGGCTGAGGAGACTTGGGTGGGACTGGGAGTAACGGCGGCCAAGCCGCGCCCCGCCGCCTCCGCCATATAAAAGAAGCCCTCAGGGAGCACCGGCGGCCGGCCGGGGTGGGTGAACAGGTTGTAGTGCGGCAGTTTGCGCCGAAGGGCGTCCAGGAGGACCGTGCAGAAGGGCGTGCAGGAGGCCACGCAGGAAGGCTATGCAGGAAGGCTGCTGAGGCTCTGCCAGCTCAACCAAGGGGCAATGGTATCCACCCGGCAGAAAGCCGTGGCCTCTCTAAGCTCTGCACCCGCTACAGCTGATGCATCTTCCCAGACAGAGTTCCGGGGGGGAACACGCTGACACCCAGGTGTCCAGCTGCAGGGTCTGCCCTGCTCTTACACCAGTATGGGATGGCAGGGGTGAGCACACCTGTGGGAGGTGTGCCCGGGTAGAGGAACACCTCCGCTTAATGACAGAGCTCCGAGCGTAGGTGAGTAGGTTGAGGGCTATCAGGGAGTGCAAGAGAGAGCCAGACTGCTGGAATCGCACCCTGCTTTCCCTGAGACAGGCACAACAGGCAGACAGAGCACATGATGTGGGGAATTCCCTGTCTGTTCTCTCCCTGGCTGAACACAGTGACTTAAGAGATAAGGGCAATGGTGACTAGTTCCTGCCTGGTGCAGCAGGTGCGTCTCCTCTGTGACTACCCCACCTTCCCAGGTGCCCTTGTGTAATAGGTATGAGGGTCTGCATGTGGAACCTCGAACAGTAACGAGGATGATGGTTCATCTAGCTTGGAGGTGTTGTTGAGGTTAAGTCAGCCTAAGCCCTGTGTCAAAACTGCTGCCATAAAGGAAAAAAGACAGGTCATTGTCATAGGAGACTCCTTTCTGAAGGGAACAGAAAGCCCGATATGCAGATCGGACCCACCTCACAGGGAAGTCTGCTGCCTCCCTGGGTCCTGGGTTAAAGATGTGAAGAGAAAGCTTCCCACCCTAATACAGCCCTCAGATTATTATACATTATTGATTTTTCAGGTAGGCAGCGATGAGGTTGCTACAAGAAGTCCAAGGGCAATCAAGAGAGACTTCAGGACCTTAGGATGACTGGTTAAGGGACCAGGAGCACATGTAGTGTTCTCTTCTATCCCTCCAGTTGCAGGAAATGGAGAGAGGAAACAGGAAGAGACAGCAGATCAATATATGGCTCTGAGATTGGTGTCACTGGCAGAATTTGGGGTTTTTTTGATCATGGGTCAGTCTACACAACACCAGGCCGGCTGGCCACAGGTGGGATACACCTGTCGCAAAGGGAAAGAAAGGATCTTTGCGGAGGAGTTAGCAGGGCTCACTGAAAGAGCTTTAAACTGGATTTGAAGGGGGAAAGGGATAAAACCAGGCTCACTAGGGATAAGTCTGAGGGCGGCAAGCCAATGTTTGTGGGATGGTGTGCTAGTGAGGTGCTTCGGTCTACTGTCTCAGTGGACGCAGGCAATGGAGAGCTATGTGGCAGCAGAGACCAAAGGGTGAGTGATAGGTTAGAAACCACAGAAGTGCCTGAGAACGGTCATGTAGGAATTAGGGCTTCTCCCCTCAAAAAAGGTGGTGGGATCAATAGCCCAAAGGAAGTGCATCTACACCAATACACGCAGCATGGGCAACAAACAGAAGGAGCTGGAAGCCATTGTGCAGCAGGAAAACTATGATATAGTTGCCATCACAGAAGCATGGTGGGATGACTCCCACAACTGGACTGCTGCAGTGGATGGTTATAAACTCTTCAGAAGGGATAGGCAAGGTAGGAGAGGCGGTGGGATGGCCCTGTATGTTAGGGAGAGTTTTGACTGTCTAGAGCTTGATAATGGTGACGACAGGGTTGAGTGTTTATGGGTAAGAATCAGGGGGAAGGCCAACGAGGCAGTTATCATGGTGGGAGTCTGCTATAGACCACCCAGCCAGGATGAAGAGGCAGATGACATATTCTATAAGCAGCTGGGAACACTCTCATGATTGCTAGCTCTTGTTCTTGTGGGGGACTTCAACCTACCGGATGTCTGCTGGAAATAGAATACAGCAGAGAGGAAACAATCAGGAGGTTCCTGGAGTGTGTGGAAGATAACTTCCTGACACAGCTGGTAAGTGAGCCAACTAGGGAAGGTGCCCTGCTGGACCTCTTGTTTGCGAATAAAGACTTGTGGGTGATGTAATGGTTGGAGGCCGTCTTGGGCATAGCAGTCACGAAATGATAAGAGTTTTCAGTTCTTGGAGAAATAAGGAAGGGGGTCAGCAGAACTGCTACCTTGGTCTTCCAGAGGGCAGACTTTGGCCTGGTTAGGAGCCTGGTGGACAGAGTCCCTTGGGAGGCAGTCCTGAAGGGCAAAGAAGTCCAGGAAGTCTGGACACTCTTCAAGAAGGAAGTCTTAAAGCCTCAGGATCAGGCTGTCCCCATGGGCTGAAAGGTGAGCTGGCAAGGAAGAAGACCGGCCTGGCTGAACAGAGAACTTTGGCTGGAACTCAGGAAAAAAAAGGAGAGCTTATGATCTTTGGAAGAAGGGGCAGGCGACTCAGGAGGACTACAAAGATGTCGTGAGGCTAAGCAGGGAGAAAATTAGCATGGCCAAAGCCCAACTAGAACCTAATCTGGCTTCTGCTGTAAAAGACAATAAAGATGTTTCTATAAATACATTAGCAACAAAAGGAGGACTAAGGAGAATCTCCATCCTTTATTGGATGTGGGGGGAAACATAGTGACAAAGGATGAGGAAAAGGGTGAGGTGCTTAATGCCTTCTTTGCCTCAGTCTTTAGTAGTAAGACCAGTTGTCCTCTGGGTACCCAGCCCCCTGAGCCGGAAGGCAGGGACAGGGAGCAGAATGAAGCCCCCACAATCCAAGGGGAATTGGTTAGCGACCAGATACACCACTTAGACACACACAAGTCTATGGGGCCTGATGGGATCCACCCAAGGGTACTGAGAGAGCTGGCAGAAGTGCTCACCAAGCCACTTTCCATCATTTATCAGCAGTCCTGACTAACCAGGGAGGTCCCGGGTGACTGGAGGTTGCCAAATGTGCCACCCATCTACAAGAAGGGCAAGAAGGAGTACCGGGGAACTATAGGCCTGTCAATCCGACCTCAGTGCTGGGTAAGGTTATGGATCTTCTTGAGGGGAGGAAGGCTCTGCAGAGGGATCTGGACAGGCTGGATCGATGGGCCAAGGCCCACTATATGAGGTTCAACAAGGCCAAGTGTTGGGTGCTGCACTTGGGTCACAACAACCCCGTGCAACACTACAGGCTGGGGGAAGAGTGCCTGGAAAGATGCCTGGCGGAAAAGGACCTGGGGGTGTTGGTCGATGGGCATCTGAATATGAGCCAGCAGTGTGCCAAGGTAGCCAAGAAGGACAACAACATCCTGGCTTGTATCAGAAATAGTGTGGCCAGCAGGACTAGGGAAGTGATTGTCCCCCTGTACTTGGCAATGGTGAGGCCTCACCTTGAATACTGTGTTCAGTTTTTGGCCCTTCACTACAGGAAAGACCTTGAGGTGCTGGAGCGAGTCCAGAGGAGGGCAACGAAGCTGGTGAAGGGTCTGGAGAACAAGTCTTATGAGGAGCGGCTGAGGGAACTGGGATTGTTTAGTCTGGAGAAGAGGAGGCTCAGGGGAGACCTTATTGATATATACAAGTACCTGAAAGGCGGTTGTAGCGAGGTGGGTGTCGGTCTCTTCTCCCAAGTAACAAATGATGGGACGAGAGGAAAGGGTGTCAAGTTGTGCCAGGGGTGCTTTAAATTGAATATTAAGAAAAATTTCTTCACCGAAATGGTTGTCAAACATTGGAAAAGGCTGCCCAGGGAAGCAGTTGAGTTACCATCCCTGAAGGTACTTAAAACACTTATAGGGAAGGGAAAAGGGGGATGGACTGGAATGGGAGAAAGAAGAGGCAGGAGAAAAAGAGAAGAAAAGGGAGAAGAAAAGAGGGGAAGAAAAAAGGAAAGAGAAAAGGGAGAAGAAAAGTAAATGGAACAGAAAGGAAGGGGAGAGGCGAAGTCAGGCAAGGCGAGGGCGTGGCTGTGATGGGCTCTGGCACCTGTGACATCACAGGGGACGAGTCACAATGGGGGCAGTTGCCAGGGGCACCAGGAGGCAGCACTGCCCCAGTACGGCCTGGGCCAGCGGTGAGTGCACATGCAGTAGGGAAGCTCGGCTGGACGAGGGCCGGAGCAGAAATGTGGACCCCCGGGGAGGGGTGTCTGACCCTGTGGCGAGGGCCTGGCACTCGGGGGAGCTCGTGGGCAGGGCACAGTGCTGCCAGCACTGGGGCTGGGCACAAGCCTTACTGCCTCCCAGCTCCCTCGCCCCCTCTCCTACCTGCCCGCTCCCACCCCCGCTTCCCCTGCCCAGCCCCACTGAGCCTCCTTCTCTCCCCTCTCCTGCAGGCCATGGCTTTGTCAGTTCTGTTCATCTTCCATGTGATAGGCATCATCCAGTTGCCACTGGAAGTCGGAGATGAGCTGGATGCGGCTACGTGCCAGCGCATGCAGCTGCGTGAGGAGTACCTGAGGCAGAAAATGGCTCAGCTGCTTAAAGAGGTGGAGCAGAGTGCCCAGGTCCCGATGAGCGTGGCCAGGGAACCCCTGCGCTTTGCTGCCTTGAGGCAGTGGCAGTTCTGGGCCTTTGCTGGAGGCCTGGTGCTGCTCTTTTGGCTCTGCTGGTGGCTCTGGAAAAGGAGCCGTGAGCCAGGAAGCAGCAGCAAGGGTGGCAGCTCCAGAAGCCTTGAGGACGAGGAAGAGGAGGAAGAGCAATTACATATGGACAGGTTTCTGGATGAGTGCACGGTGCGGCCACTGCCGAACAGGCAAGAAATATGCATGGTGGTGGAAGAGCTGGTGAGGGACCTTCTCCGTGTCTGCCGAGCACTCTCTGGCACTAAACTGATGCCGCGGCTGCAGGCACCTGTCGGGGTGGGCGGCTTCCTACGCGGCGAGAATGCCTGTGAAGAAGACCTTGTCTTTCGCCTGCTTGTGGACCTGAAGGCACCCCCTGGCCACTCCTTCCACCTCGAGCTGGACACCGAAGGAGAGGTGCTGGTGAGGAACTGCGGGCGTGTGGAACTGGAGTGCTTGTGCAGAAGGGAGCAGTTGCTGGGGGACATGCTCTGCTTCCTCCACCACCCTGAGGATGAGCTGATGAGGCAGGAATTCAGCCTCCTACAAACCCTCTGCATCGGCTCGTACCTCGATGTGCAGAAAGCTGCCTTGTGGCTCCAGCAGCTGATGGAAACAGCCTGCGTTGCTGAGCCTCGGTGGGCCAAATGCCAGGTAACAGTGCTGCCCTCCAGACGATTCTGCAAGCTCAAGGTGACCAACAGCCGCAGGACATCCCTCTCCATTGAGCTGATCTTGGCGGTGCAGCAAGGCAACTCGGACACATTCGTGACCATGGAGTAGTCAGAGGTCAGTGTTTCCAATAGTGTGAGGTCTCTGGAGAGAGCACCCAAGAGAGAGCGTGAGATGGGCGTAGAGGCTGCTGCCAGAGACAGAAAGGAAAGGGAAACCAAAGAGCAGCAACGTCGTCCTCTGGACGGTCTCCTCAGCATAGTGACTGATGATGACTGCAGTGGCTGCAAAGATTACTTTCACCCTGCTTTTTCATCACACAGTCACATCCCAGACGGTTATTTCACAGGGGCCTAGACATTTCCAAGTGAGAAGCACCGCTGATGTGTCTCCGTGCGTTCACTGAGGCCGGGATGAAGAATCTGCCCATCCCAGACACTCCCTGGGGAACTGGTGCCGCAGAACTAAGCGTGCTGGACATGGAGAAGACGCTACTCAGTCGGCAATGGGAAGTGCTCCTGCACGTTTTCTCGACAGCAAAACCACACTGTGGAGAGTTGTACCCGATGCAGCTGAAGAGGCCATTGCAAGGAGGCTTGTGACAGAGGCTGCATTGCCACCTGGTCAGCAACCACCCGTCCTCTTGGGGAAACTCCATTCCCTCTGGGCTCTTTACCCTGTGTAAGGGTGCCAATAAATGTTTCTCTGCCAGTGAGTGCCTGTGCAACACTTTGCTGGGGAATGTGGGCTTTGGGTGCTGACTGCTCAGCGGCCTTAGAGTCAGGGAGCATTTTGCAGAAGAGCTGATGCAGTGGGCTCTGGTTTCACTGATTCTGTAACTAAGGGTCCCCTGTCTGTCTGTGCTCCTGTGCTGGGGCAATGAGACTAACTCACCACCCTCCACAACTCTGCATGTTGCCTCTTGCTCTGTGGTGTGTCAGGCTCAGAAGGGAAAGGAGGTTTCCCTGAAGAGCACTCCCTTCTTTCTGTGTGGAGCTGGATACACAATCCCTCACTACCTAGTGGCAGCTGGAGTCCCACTCCCTTGGACCGCAGGGGTTCAAAGCTTTCCAGGACACAGAGGTTGTGTCCCCTGACGCAGTACTGGCCAGCACCGGAGTCCTTGGAGACCTGGTCCTGAGAGTGAGGCAGCCCAAAGCAATGGGTTGCCCACCTTGGTTTAGTTGCAGTGTTCTTTTAGGTGGAAAGGCACGTAGGAGAGGCCGACACTGGCACATCTGGGGAGGTAGCAGTGCTACTCCATAGGGTGCAATGTGAGAGCCCACCTGGCTGCCAGGGCTCTGCCAGGCACGGCTGGGAAGGGAAAGCCTCCTCCCTTTGTGCCTGCTGGTCAGTCATCCAATTGCAAGCTAACGGTGCTGCCCCCCACCACCCGTTTCTGCAAGCTCAAGCTGACCAACGCCTTCAAGAGATCCCTCTGCACTGAGCTGATGTTTGGAGTGTGGCAAAGCACTTTGCTGAGCATCAAGAAGGCAGAGGCCAATGTTACCATCAGCATGAGGTGGCTGGAGAGCTGCACTGTGACAGAGGTGCAGTTCTTCAGGCACATGGACAGTGGCTGCAGTTCTGCAGCTGAGTCCCGGTGGGTGCCGGTTTTTCCACTCATGCCCTGAAGGCCACTGTGATGCACCTGTGGCCCCCCAGTATGGCTGGCCAAGCCAGGACTGGCACCTGATTCCGGTCTGGTACTGCCATAAAGGAAGGGACATCAAGGATTGCTGAGGGGAGCAGAGGTATCATACAGATGTGAAAATCTTCAGGGCTTAATCCAGGGCCCGTCAAAACTGCAGTCATAGTATTGTCCTCACCCACGCAAAGTGATACCATAAAAAGAAATAAAAAGGAAATTTAGCACAGAAAAGAAAATAGAAACTGGATATGAAAAAGGACTCTTGAGTATTCCAATTCATGGTTTTGGGCCAGTTTGGCAACATCTTCTCATTAGAGTCAGATTCATAGAATCATAGAGTCATATATGTTGGAAGAGACCCTTAAGATCATTGAGTCCAACTGTTCACCACCACTACCAAGCCCACCACTAAACCATGTGTGCCTCTCTTTCCCTGCCTATCCCTTCTGAAGAGTTTACAGCTATCCATTGCAGCACTGCACTTCTGTGAGTCATCCCACCATGTTTTCGTGATTGCAATTACATCATAGTTTTCCAGCTGCACAGCAGCTTCCAACTCCTGTTTGTTGCCCATGCGAGGTGGGTGTCGGTCTCTTCTCCCAAGTAACAAATGATGGGACGAGAGGAAAGGGTGTCAAGTTGTGCCAGGGGTGCTTTAAATTGAATATTAAGAAAAATTTCTTCACCGAAATGGTTGTCAAACATTGGAAAAGGCTGCCCAGGGAAGTAGTTGAGTTACCATCCCTGAAGGTACTTAAAACACTTATAGGGAAGGGAAAAGGGGGATGGACTGGAATGGGAGAAAGAAGAGGCAGGAGAAAAAGAGAAGAAAAGGGAGAAGAAAAGAGGGGAAGAAAAAAGGAAAGAGAAAAGGGAGAAGAAAAGTAAATGGAACAGAAAGGAAGGGGAGAGGCAAAGTCAGGCAAGGCGAGGGCGTGGCTGTGATGGGCTCTGGCACCTGTGACATCACAGGGGACGAGTCACAATGGGGGCAGTTGCCAGGGGCACCAGGAGGCAGCACTGCCCCAGTACGGCCTGGGCCAGCGGTGAGTGCACATGCAGTAGGGAAGCTCGGCTGGACGAGGGCCGGAGCAGAAATGTGGACCCCCGGGGAGGGGTGTCTGACCCTGTGGCGAGGGCCTGGCACTCGGGGGAGCTCGTGGGCAGGGCACAGTGCTGCCAGCACTGGGGCTGGGCACAAGCCTTACTGCCTCCCAGCTCCCTCGCCCCCTCTCCTACCTGCCCGCAGCTCCCTGCGGCTCCCACTCCCGCTTCCCCTGCCCAGCCCCACTGAGCCTCCATCTTTCCCCTCTCCTGCAGGCCATGGCTTTGCCAATTCTGTTCATCTTCCATGTGATAGGCATCATCCAATTGCCACTGGAAGCTGGAGATGATTTGGATGCGGCTACGCGCCAGCGCATGCAGCTGCGTGAAGAGCACCTGAGGCAGAAGATGGCTCAGCTGCTTAAAGAGGTGGAGCAGAGTGCCCAGGGCCCATTGAGCGTGGCCAGGGAACCCCTGCTCTTTGCTGCCTTGAGGCAGTGGCAGTTCTGGGCCTTTGCTGGAGGCCTGGTGCTGCTCTTTTGGCTCTGCTGGTGGCTCTGGAAAAGGAGCCGTGAGCCAGGAAGCAGCAGCAAGGGTGGCAGCTCCAGAAGCCTTGAAGACGAGGAAGAGGAGGAAGAGCAATTACATATGGACGGGTTTCTGGATGAGTGCACGGTGTGGCCACTGCCGAACAGGCAAGAAATATGCATGGTGGTGGAAGAGCTGGTGAAGGACCTTCTCTGTGTCTGCCGAGTGCTCCCCGGCACTAAATTCATGCCACGGCTGCAGGCACCTGTCGGGGTGGGCGGCTTCCTACGCGGCGAGAATGCCTGTGAAGAAGACCTTGTCTTTCACCTGCTTGTGCCCCTGAAGGCACCCCCTGGCCACTCTTTCCACCTCGACCTGGACACTGAAGGAGAGGTGCAGGAGAGAAACTCCTGTGTGCGTGTAGAATTGGAGTGCTTGTGCAGAAGGGAGCAGTTGCTGGGGGACATGCTCTGCTTCCTCCACCACCCTGAGGATGAGCTGATGAGGCAGGAATTCAGCCTCCTACAAACCCTCTGCACCGGCTCGTACCTCGATGTTGAGAAAGCTGCCTTGTGGCTCCAGCAGCAGATGGAAACAGCCTGCGTTGCTGAGCCTCGGTGGGCCAAATGCCAGGTAACAGTGCTGCCCTCCAGACGATTTTGCGAGCTCAAGGTGACCAACAGCCGCAGGACATCCCTCTCCATTGAGCTGATCTTGGCGGTGCAGCAAGGCAACTCAGACACATTCGTGACCATGGAGTAGTCAGAGGTCAGTGTTTCCAATAGTGTGAGGTCTCTGGAGAGAGCACCCAAGAGAGAGCGTGAGATGGGCGTAGAGGCTGCTGCCAGAGACAGAAAGGAAAGGGAAACCAAAGAGCAGCAACGTCGTCCTCTGGACGGTCTCCTCAGCATAGTGACTGATGATGACTGCAGTGGCTGCAAAGATTACTTTCACCCTGCTTTTTCATCACACAGTCACATCCCAGACGGTTATTTCACAGGGGCCTAGACATTTCCAAGTGAGAAGCACCGCTGATGTGTCTCCGTGCGTTCACTGAGGCCGGGATGAAGAATCTGCCCATCCCAGACACTCCCTGGGGAACTGGTGCCGCAGAACTAAGCGTGCTGGACATGGAGAAGACGCTACTCAGTCGGCAATGGGAAGTGCTCCTGCACGTTTTCTCGACAGCAAAACCACACTGTGGGGAGTTGTACCCGATGCAGCTGAAGAGGCCATTGCAAGGAGGCTTGTGACAGAGGCTGCATTGCCACCTGGTCAGCAACCACCCGTCCTCTTGGGGAAACTCCATTCCCTCTGGGCTCTTTACCCTGTGTAAGGGTGCCAATAAATGTTTCTCTGCCAGTGAGTGCCTGTGCAACACTTTGCTGGGGAATGTGGGCTTTGGGTGCTGACTGCTCAGCGGCCTTAGAGTCAGGGAGCATTTTGCAGAAGAGCTGATGCAGTGGGCTCTGGTTTCACTGATTCTGTAACTAAGGGTCCCCTGTCTGTCTGTGCTCCTGTGCTGGGGCAATGAGACTAACTCACCACCCTCCACAACTCTGCATGTTGCCTCTTGCTCTGTGATGTGTCAGGCTCAGAAGGGAAAGGAGGTTTCCCTGAAGAGCACTCCTGTGGAAGACCCTCAGTCTGCAAACAGCTGTGCTTTACTTGGGGAGCATAAGATTTGCTTGGGAACACTGCACTGAGAATAGTTTTTGCTTGCTTCTAAGATAAAGGAGCCGAGACCAGTTCACAGGGCTTTTTGAGACATGAAAGAAGTAAACATGTGTTGAAGGTCAGTTCTGAACACAGAGCTGAAAACAGGAATGATTGTTGATGTTTTGAGCCCAGGACACTGTGGGCTCTTCCCAGGATGGGTGATGAGTGCTTAGCGTGTGAATGTTGATGTTATCTTGAACTGCCTAGTCTGGCTCCTGCATTGTAGCAGTTAAATAGGGTAGTAGCATAACAATAAAAAGCCTTAGGCCTTTCGGCTTCAGGCCCTTGCATCCTCGATCTCAGAGTCTGTACCTTCCTTGCCGCCCGCCGCACACTCCCTTCTTTCTGTGTGGAGCTGGATACACAATCCCTCACTACCTAGTGGCAGCTGGAGTCCCACTCCATTGGACCGCAGGGGTTCAAAGCTTTCCAGGACACAGAGGTTGTGTCCCCTGACGCAGTATGGGCCAGCACCGGAGTCCTTGGAGACCTGGTCCTGAGAGTGAGGCAGCCCAAAGCAATGGGTTGCCCACCTTGGTTTAGTTGCAGTGTTCTTTTAGGTGGAAAGGCACGTAGGAGAGGCCGACACTGGCACATCTGGGGAGGTAGCAGTGCTACTCCATAGGGTGCAATGTGAGAGCCCACCTGGCTGCCAGGGCTCTGCCAGGCACGGCTGGGAAGGGAAAGCCTCCTCCCTTTGTGCCTGCTGGTCAGTCATCCAATTGCAAGCTAACGGTGCTGCCCCCCACCACCTGTTTCTGCAAGCTCAAGCTGACCAACGCCTTCAAGAGATCCCTCTGCACTGAGCTGATGTTTGGAGTGTGGCAAAGCACTTTGCTGAGCATCAAGAAGGCAGAGGCCAATGTTACCATCAGCATGAGGTGGCTGGAGAGCTGCACTGTGACAGAGGTGCAGTTCTTCAGGCACATGGACAGTGGCTGCAGTTCTGCAGCTGAGTCCCGGTGGGTGCCGGTTTTTCCACTCATGCCCTGAAGGCCACTGTGATGCACCTGTGGCCCCCCAGTATGGCTGGCCAAGCCAGGACTGGCACCTGATTCCGGTCTGGTACTGCCATAAAGGAAGGGACATCAAGGATTGCTGAGGGGAGCAGAGGTATCATACAGATGTGAAAATCTTCAGGGCTTAATCCAGGGCCCGTCAAAACTGCAGTCATAGTATTGTCCTCACCCACGCAAAGTGATACCATAAAAAGAAATAAAAAGGAAATTTAGCACAGAAAAGAAAATAGAAACTGGATATGAAAAAGGACTCTTGAGTATTCCAATTCATGGTTTTGGGCCAGTTTGGCAACATCTTCTCATTAGAGTCAGATTCATAGAATCATAGAGTCATATATGTTGGAAGAGACCCTTAAGATCATTGAGTCCAACTGTTAACCACCACTACCAAGCCCTCCACTAAACCAAGTGTGCCTCTCTTTCCCTGCCTATCCTTTCTGAAGTGTTTACAGCTATCCATTGCAGCACTGCACTTCTGTGAGTCATCCCACCACGTTTTCGTGATTGCAATTACATCATAGCTTTCCAGCTGTACAGCGGCTTCCAACTCCTCTTGTTTGTTGCCCATGCTGCATGCGTTGGTCTAGATGCAATTCATTTGGGCTATTGATCCTGCCATCTTTTTGTGGGGAGAAGCCTTGTTTCCAATGTGACTGCTCTCAGGTTCTTCCATGTTTTCTAGTGTATTAACGACGCTTGCGTCTTTGCTGGTGCATGGATCTCCATCCCCTGCCCCCACTGAAATGACTAAGGTGCTGCATGCATTAGTATAGAGACATTTAAAATGTGCTCAAGTGTACTCAGCACATCATGGAGCAGATTGAAGGACCTTGCTAGCACATCGTCCCTCAAATATTGTCATGCTGCCCTGTGGCTTATCCCTAGCGAGCCTGTTTTTATCCCTTTCCCCCTTCAAATCTAGTTTAAAGCTCTATCAATGAGCCCTTATAACTCCTGCGCAAAGATCCTTTTTCCCCTCTGAGATATGCGTACCCCGGTCCGTGGCCAGCAGGCCTGGTGTTGTGTAGACCAGCCTGTGATCAAAAAAACCAAATTTCTGCAGGTGACACCAGGCTCTGAGCCAGGTATTGATCTGCTGGCTCTTGCTGCTTTTCCCCCATCATTCCCTTCAACTGGAATGACAGAGGGAAAAACTACTTGCGCTCCTGGTCCCTTAACCAGTCATCCCAAGGCCCTGAAGTCTCTTTTGATTGCTCTTGGACTTCTTATTGCAAATTTGTCACTGCCTACATGACAAATCAATAATGTATAATAATCTGAGGGCTGTATTAGGGTGGGAAGCTTTCTCTTCACATCTTTAACCCAGGCCCCAGGGAGGCAGCAGACCTCTCTTTGAGGTGGGTCCGATCTGCATATCGGGCCTTCTGTTCCTTGCAGAAGAGAGTTTCTTATGATAATAACCTGTCTTTTTTTTCTTAATGGCAGAAGTTTTGATGCAGGGCATAGGCCGACTTAACCTTAGCGATGCCTCCAACTGAGAGGAACCATCGTCCTCACCATTGCTTGCTTCCACTTGCAGAGCCTCATACCTGTTGTACAAGGCCGCTCCCTAGGGGTTTCTAGCTACTCCCCCAAGCAGTAGCTGCTGTGGCCTCCCTGTCAGCAACAACAAGGAGAAGCTGGGTGCGCTCTCCATGGGAAGAGTTTCCCTGACATTGTGCATCCAGTCCCTGAGCGCAGGTGGCCACAAGGAGCGTGGCGGCAGTCTCCTTTACAGGGAATTACAGAAAGCAGCTTTGTCTCAAGAGCTCAGCATGGCGAAGGGCCCAGAGCAACCCACCGTGCTGCCTGTCACACGTGCCAAAAGGAAGCTGTAATGAAAACAAGCGACTTTCAATAAAGCCTGTGCGTTCACTTGGAAATAATGAAAAACAAGCAAAAAGCATCTGAGGAGCCCTTCTCAGGCTGTGTGTCGCTGCTCCCTATGGTCACAGTGTCACCAGTCTCCCCTAAAACAGGGTCCATTTGACCACAACAATTTGCTGCAAGGTGTTGTTGGCACCACAGAGAACTAAGTGCTAAGGGATCCCACTAAAATAAATTACTCTTAAAAAAAAAAAGATAGGGAATTATTTTACAATTATTTTCCAGTTGCTAAAACTGCTGTTGGAAGCTGCCTTTCCTCCAGGACCTTGCAGAGCCCCTGCTCACTTCAAGTGAGGAAGAAACTCCCTGCTCTGGTGGTCTTCATGGAGCACCAGCCAGTCTCCATCCTCTTTGCCTCCTCCACAAAAGCAGGAGTGGCATGGGCTCTTCAGCCCATGTTTTCCATGGGAGTTCCTGCCCCACTGACTCCCTTGGGAACAGGCTGCAGACTTATTGCACAACTTCAATGTGAAGTCATGCAGTCGTGACTATCAGCGAATGCCTTCAACTCACAGTCTACACTGTTCATCCTTTACCTCTTCTTAGTTCGCAAGAAGTCATGCTAGAAGAGAGGGGGAGGAAAAAAGATTATTTCTGTGAAGCTGTCCGAGTTACCTGATGGTTTTATGGATCACGCTGCTAGGAAGGAAGTACCCTTCAGCACTCTGCATCCCTGAAGGTTTTAACCGCTTTTCACGTAAACCTGATCACCATTGCATGGGGACTGTGATAGCCCTGGGAGGATGGACTACTCCAATAGCATGTTTTAATGACAACATAAAATCATTAATTTATTTTTTTAGAGTGCATTTCACAAACTCGGCTCCCATACTACAACCCAGCAAATCAAAAGTCTTTCTCTTTGCCTTGTGTTGGCTGCTCAGCTTCCACACGCTTCTCGAAAAATCTTGCTGGATCCCCACATTACTTGGTTGACATGTTATATGTTTAAATTGGTATTTAAAGAGATTACTTAAAGTTTATTGCTCTTATCTTTGCTGTTCACTGGGTGTGCCTGTCCCTCCATTTTGTCTGCTGAATGAAGCTGTCTGAAACACAGTTCTACCACTGCAGGGCATTTTCAACAGCATCAGAAGAATAAAAGAAGCAAGTATTTTCTAATCTCTCAGTGCACTTCATCATCTTCCATCAATACAAACCTACCAAATCTGAAGTTTAGAAATACATCCAACAACAATTTCTTCCGATAGCACAAACCCAAACTATTAAGGCAAACTAGCAATTATTCTTCCACACTAACATCAACATAAAGCAGATTAGAAGAATTAAATGAACAAGAGTGCAGTTCTTTTATGATTATGTACCCTTAATCTTCAGAAGATGGTTAATTACTTTTTAAGCAGCATAAGAGCCCTAACATATTTGTATGTTAATAAAAATTCTCACCAGGGGTTTAAATCTAACATGTATTCACAGGTATAACTAATGGCGTTTTTCAGTGATGCTGTGAAAAAATATGCCTGTAAGTTAGTAGCTTCACACAGGAAACTGCTGGGAGTTTTTAATTTACTCTCTAACTGTTCTCCTAATCATTCTCTTATCACGCTGGGATGGCTAAACGCATACAGATTGTAATGATGGTGTGCACCCACCATAGCAGTGTCAGTGATGACATTTGTCAGTGTTCGAAGTCGGGCTGCTGCAATCAGAGCTCTGCAGCCAAGGGAAGGAGGGAAAAGAACAGGGATGACACTGCGGCCCTGCAGTTTCACAAGAACTCGTGTTTGCCGGTTTAAGGCTTATTCCAGTTCAGAAAGGGATTAGTCTCTACCCAGCACAGGCCCAAACATCTCTGTGATTCAGAGCTTTTAGGACTACATGTTAACTGTGTCATGCTCAGAGATGTTGAAGGTCCAAAGAGACTTCTTTCCTAGAAATCCTCATAAGTGAAGACAGAGCCTGTCATTTATCTCTGCTCCCAACCTCTGGGAAGCCAGAGCACTGGGATTTGAAGTGGAATCTGTGTTCTTTATCCAGATCTGCCTCTTGGAAATTTCAGCTCCAGACAGTCCAGGATTTTGGCTAGGGTAAGACCTAGCCTGACTCAAGGTCAAAGCCCTCTTTGCTTCCAACCCAAGGCAGGTCCAGAAAAGCATAAAGCATGAGCTTTGAGTGGTCCCACTTCTGGGAAAGAGGTAGCATACCAAAATAGGAGGCACATGCCTTCCTTCTGGCTTTACCCACTGCCCAGCGGAGAGAGGGACTCATTTAATTCACTGAATGGCACCAGAACAAAGCAAGCTCAGGGGAATGAATATCATGGGGAAAGGGAAAAAGCAGGTGCCATTGATGCTTCCTGAAAGTGCTGAGGTCAGTGGCCACAGGCTTTTTCCTTCTCTTGGGTATGTTTATTCTGTTGGTTGACCAGCATCGTGCCAGTTTCCTCTGCGGGAGCCACCTGAGTTTCAGGAAAAAGAAGATTTACAGCTCAACTTTATTTTTCCTCTACTATTTGGTCATTTCTTCCCACAGCGGATTTTCTTTATGTCTTCCTCCCAGTGCAGACACTGTCATTCCCAAATATCCCCAGGGCATAAAAGATAATTTGGGAAAGGAGGAAAGAGCTGAACTTTTGAAATATGTTGCCTAATTATTAGTATTCCTCATTCTGAGCCTTATTTGTGGCAAGGATGACTCATTGCCCTTGAACACCCACTGCCTGTCTATTTCCTTTAATGTTGCTTTCCTTTTTGATTTTCTGGATACTGATAGCTGACTGCTTATCTATTCCTACCATTAAAATGATGCATAACTACTGCATTTTGTGGCTGGAAACATTATGGACACTGAAATATCATCACAGCCCTATTTGCTCATCTGCTGTTATTTACTTTCCAGCAGACAATATTCAGTACACAGGCATGCACAATGCAGAAGTCAGCACAACATTCATCACATTGATATCGGGATGTACAACGCATGCTGCCACTGATCAATGAAAACAGTCTGGGCTGGAGGATTTACAGAGCTCCGCATTTCCCTTCAGGCTCTGTACAAATTTGCCCTGGCTGAGACGATGTAGCTCTGGAAAGGAGCTGAGGCACAGCTGCCTGCCAGTGGGAAGGGTTCCCAACACAGGGGGATGTAGAGGCCCACTATCGGAATGACCTTCCTCTCTGGTCTATACAACTCTGCACTGGTTTCCTCCAAAGCCCACCAGTGCCACCACTGCACTCAGTGCTCTCTGGGAGGTTTGCACTGTTATAGAAATTTTCACATAATTAATGTAAAAGTTCTTATGAGTTAGAGAGACAAGAATCAATAGGGGTGAAATAGAATAGTGAATAGAATAATTAATATAAGTCTATCTGAATAAACACAGGTGGGCTTTCACAATGCATGAATATTGTTCTCAAAGCTCCTTGTGTAATCCTGACCTAGGACTGAAGAAATCATCAATCAAAGCTTAATGAGTAGCTAAGCAGGAGTAGGCCTAGAAGTATTACCTTCTGATGATTTTAGTAAAGGGGATGTATGGTTAACCTTTTCTTTACCTTAAAAGAAATATAGGACACTTAGAAATAAAAATTAGTATAGATAAGGTTTTAAACATAACTTCAGTTGTTTTTAAGGTTGAATGTTTAGGAGACACTGGCGGTGGGAACTGGACTCTGATCAACCTGGATCAGGACGGGACGCTGATCACGGCAAGAACATTAAGGACGCCGATCACAGCAAGAACATTGAGGACGGGGTGTCGGCCGGAGTCGGAGCGGAACCAGAACATAAAGATCAGCTAAACAATAGAAAAGAATGGACTTTTGTGGACTCTTGATGAAGGAAGAAAGAGGAATTGAAATAGTTAGTGGATTATTAACAGAAGCTTATGAAATGTTTATGATGTAATTGATTATTAGTTTCTATACAAACCGGTAGTGAATTTGAGTCAGGTACCATTCACTGCGGTGGTGGTCCAACTCTGAGTTGTTAATAAAACCAGCAAACCTAGAGACCCGGACTCTGCCAATTTTCTTTAACAGAATTTGGCACCCCAGATGGGACTCTAGGACACTGCTCCGATTCTCTGAGCATTCCCGTCTCCAACGCCTAATTGCCGGCAACAAGGGTGAGTTCACCTGGTGGTCTTGGGAGCGGGTATACTCAGACACTAGGAGCCTGTGTGTTTAAAATTGCTGAGGAATTTTTTTGAAACAAAGGTAACCCGGGAAATTAAGGAAAAGGTAAAATGGGAATTGGACCCAGCATTGAAAGGGGGACGCCCCTTGCTGAGGTGTTGGAGAATTGGAATAGAATCCCGTTGACCGGGACATGTGGGAAAAAGAGATTGATTTTGTTGTGTCAAGAAGAATGGCCATTTTTAACTAGGGTCCGAGGTGGAGGACCTAGAGACATCTGACCCTTTAAAGGGACCTTTGATGCGCATAAATTGAGATTCTTAAGGGTAATCCTCGAGGATGAAGGGAGTCAAGATCTTGATTTTTGGTATATTTGGTACTATTGGGCAAATGCAAAGAAAGGCAAAAAAAGAGCCTAAACAAGTGAAACCTTCCATTCCTTCAGCACCCGTGCTGGAGAAATCGAATCCTTTCACTGACAAGGGATTTGGCATGTATCCCATGAGGTTGGAATACATCCCAAACCCTAGAGCTGGACCTGGAGCTCCGCCAGAGGTTCCACCAGTCCAACCTGTTGTGAGACATGAACCTTGGAAACAAGGAGATTTAGTAAACTGGCAATCAAAATGCCACGCATCAGAGAGGATGCTGAAAAATGTGCTGAGATGCTATCTGGCAATTTTACTGATTATTCTCCAAATTGGAATGATGTAAAGACCCTCATGAGAGAGCTCTTTACAGCAGAAGAGAGGAAAAAAACCTTACAAAAGGATCGGGAAATTGCACAAAGAGATCAAACTCAAGGGCTACAGCCCTGGCCCGATCAAAACCCAAACTGGAATTTGGCCACTGAGGATGGCGCCAGACTCCAACGAGAAGCCTTACAGCAACTGGTGGAGGCTGTTCGGCAAGCTGGCAAAAAAAAAAAAAAAAAATTACTAATTGGACAAAGGTAATGGAATGTAGGCAAAAACCTGATGAACATCCCAGTGATTACTGGAGTCGGTTAAAAGCTACTCTCCTGAAATATGGAGAAATGACAAGGGACAATTTTCAGGAACCCCTTGCAATCAGTGTATTTGTGGATCAATCTGCACCTGATATTAATAAATATTTCAAAAAACATATGCCAGGGTGGCAAGGTGAAAGCCTCACAAAGATTCTTGGTATTGCAACCTTTGTATATGATGGGAGAAGTGAAGAGCAAAAGAAACAAGATCAAAGAAAAGAGAGAAAGGAGCGAGAGAGAGAGAGATCAACCTTTCGGCACCGCAACTACTCAGAATTACCAGTGCGGCAGGAGAAGAGGTTTTCCACAAGGCTGTGGAAGGGGAGACCAAGGAAGACAAAGATTCATTCCCTCTCGAACTGATACTCTGGAATGTTTTTTTTTACTGTGGTAACTTAGGGCACATCGTCCGGTGTTGTCCTCTGAGACCACCTTCCAACAATGGTGGGAGAGACGGAGCGGAAAGACCGGGGCATCCACATTCTCGCTGAGAAATTTATGGATCGGGACTCTGGGATTAAGGTAGATAACGAGGGACTTATCACAGCTAAGGTAAATGGCATTCCTGTTAAATTCTTAATAGATACTGGTGCAACTTTATAATTGTTAAATTTTTATGTGTCACAGTTATCTGATGAATTTGTAAAGGTTACTGGAATTTTGGGTGAAGAGAAGTTGCCGCTTTCTCTTCCCCTTCCTATTGTTTTTGATGATCGTTTGATATGAGGTTGATTTGTTATTTCGCCAACTTCTCCTGTTTCACTATTTGGGAGAGATTTATTACAGGAATTGGAAACATGCATAGATTTAACTCCCAAAGGAATTTGATTGATCATAATGGGAATGCAAACTATAGAAATTCAAGAAGGTGAGCTTAAAATCCCAAAAGAGTTAAAGAATGTATCTTAAAAATTATGGAGTCTCTCCGGAGATGATATTGGACCGTTAAAATCTGCAGAACCTGTAGTGATTAAAACAAAAGGAGGGACTCCCCCGTCTATTAGACAATACCCAATTGTGGCAGAAGCTATCCCAAGTATTGGAAAACAAATAAAATCATTTTTGGAAAAGGGGATTTTAAAAGAATGTCAAAGTTACAAAGATGGGGATCCAGAATATAGATTTGTATTTGTAATTGTTCCCCATCCAGTAGTACCTGATCCAAATTTGATTGTTACTCAAATACCTATTTGGGGAAAATTTTACACTGTATTGGATTTGACTGGAGCTTTCTTTAGCATACCTGTGGCTGAGGAAAGCCAGCACATATTTGCCTTCACTTGGCAAGGGAAACAATTAACCTGGACTCGGTTACCCCAGGGATTTACAAGTTCACCAACTATATTCTCCCAAATTTTGAAAAGGAATTTGGCTGATCTGTTTTTTCCGTGTAAGTCTGAATTGATACAATATGTAGATGAGTTATTGTTAGTATATCGTTCAAGGAAGGATTGTGTTACAGACACTCGGTATTTGTGTAATAAATTGGTTGTAAAAGGTCACCGAGCATCTCCATCAAAATTGCAACCCATCAAATGGGGTCTGGAGAGGCAAAAAGCTTTTACAACTCTGAAAGGTGCCTTAATGCAAGCACCGGCTTCAGGTTTACCAGATTATAGTAAACCTTTCAAATTATATTGTGATGAGCAAAAGGGAAATGCTAGAGGAGTTTTAGTCCAAACTTTAGGACCACATGAAAGACCAGTAGCATATTTTTCTGCTCAATTAGATCCAGTTACACAAGGAACACCATTTTGTATAAAATCAGTAGCTGCAGCAGCAGAAATGGTAGAAAAAATGTAGATCAATAGTGCTGGGACATCCCCTAACCGTATGCGTACCCCATGAAGTTGAAATATTATTGAAACAATATGCAGAAAAATCACTTTCACCGCAACGGGCACATAGATATGAACTGGTTTTACTTTTGGCTGACAACATCACACTTCAAAGGTACAATACTTTGAATCCAGCCACTTCAATACCTTTGCCGACTGAAGGGGAAAAAGATCAACCTGACTGTACCCAGGTATTAGCAGTATCCAGTAAACCACGCAATGATCTTCAAGACCAACCCCTGAGTGACCCAGACATCAACCTTTTGACAGACGGCTCATCTTTTTACGAAGAAGGAAAAAGGTATACTGGCTTTGCAGTAACAACAGAAAAAACTGTGTTAAAAGCTAATCCTCTTCCTAGTGCTGTGGGTGCACAAGGTGCAGAAATCATAGCACTTACTGAGGCTGCAAAGTTAGCAAGAGGCTTAAAAGCTAACATTTATACAGACTCTAAATACGCTTTTGGAGTTTGTCATGCTACAGGTACCCTGTGGAAAGAGAGAGGATTTTTGACCTCAGCTGGAAAAACCATTGCACATGGAAAGGAGGTACGTGAACTTTTAGAAGCTATACAGTTACCTGCACAAATAGCAGTAATTTATATAAAAGCTCACACAAACCACCAAGATGCACTGTCGCGAGGAAATCACTTGGCTGATCAAGCTGCGAAAGCTGCAGCCAAACAAATTCATCTTATTATGGCAGTTTTGTGTGCAGCAGAGAAACTTGACAGGCTTCCAAGTGCAGAAGAGATGTATGAGGCTCTTCCAGAAGAAGAAATGAAATTTTGGAGACGACTTGGAGCGGAACAACAGGATGGACAATGGACATTGGCCAACAAGCCTCTACTCCCAAAAAGGTATTTACTACCTCTTGTTCGGTGGTTCCATGAAAAATGCCATGGGGGACCTGAGGGACTTGCACAAAGAATTCAACGGCTGTGGGCTGCACCCGGAGTCTGCTCCGCAGTGAAAAGGATTACTGAAAGCTGTAAACTTTGCTGACAATATGCTACCACTAGGATTCAGCCACCTCAAGGTAAAAGAACGCCCGTGGTGTTTCCTTTTCAAGGATTACAAAGTGATTATGCTGAAATGCCAAAGGCAATGGGGTATTCATACTTGTTAGTGATTGTAGATCAATTATCAGGATGGGTAGAAGCCTTCCCAGCAAGAAAGAATGATTCAAAAACTGTAGTGAAAGCGCTGTTGAAAGAGTTAATACCCCGATATGGAGTTCCTGAAGTAATTGATTCGGATAGAGGAGCTCATTTTTCAGCAGCGATTCTGTTCCAAGTTTATAATGCTTTAGGAGTCACAGGGAACTTACATACACCCTATCACCCTGAGTCCTCTGGACAGGTAGAAAGAATGAATAGGACCATAAAGGAAAAGATTGTTAAAGTGTGTAAAACAACAGGGTTGAAATGGCCAGAGGCTTTGAATTTGGTTCTGTGGGACATTCGGAACACACCCAGACAACCTGTTGGGTTATCGCCAGCAGAAATATTGTTTGGGTGAGTTTTGGCTGTTCCAGGCACTTATTTGCCAGAAAAAAAAAAAAAAAAAAAAAAAAAAAAAAAAAAAAAAAAAAAGTTTATTGGATGGAGATGAACGAGTGACACAATATATACTATACTTACAAAATTCTTTCTTTGAAATGCGAAAGCATGCCTATTGGTATCGAGGTGGATCTCCTGAGATACAAGTACATAATATTCAACCAGGAAACAAAGTATTGATAAAAAACTTTAAGAGGAAAAATAGATTTGAACCAAAATGGGAAGGACCCTATGTTGTACTTTTAACTTCTCTTTTTATGCTGTCAAAGTTGCAGGGAAAGAAACCTGGATCCATCATTCTCATGTCCGCAAGGAACCCGAGGAAAGATGAAATATTTAGTTTGTTCCTTTTTTTTTTTTTTTTTCCATCTGTAAATGTTGCTGTTTCACCTTGTGTAAGATTGCTATTCGTTACCAAGATTTCAATACCAATGCCTCTCGTGTGCTTTATAATAATTATTCTTGGTGATCTGCAGGCTTCTTTATAGCAATTGAGACAAAGACTGGGGAACTCATTTTTACATGTAGCTATCCAAAGATTGAGCCCAGAGGAATTATTTATCAATTTGGAAAAAAACGATAATAAATATATCTGGGGAGATGATAGAAAAATTAGCCAATGCCTCAATGCACGGATTTCTGACATTGCAAAAGGAAATTACAGAGCTCTCTAAAATCACAATTCAAACTAGAATGGCTCTAGATATGATATTAGCCTCACAAGGAGGAGTGTGTACAGTTTTAAATGATAGTTGCTGCATGTACACAGACCGATCAGGAGAACTACTCACAGATGTGCACAAAATTTGGGAAGTGAGTTCTGTGATGCAAAAGGTAGAAAGGGACGACACCTCATGGGGATTTACTGAAACACTCTCTTGGCTCACATCTTGGTTCCCAGACTTGGCCTTATGGATAAAGAAGCTGATTGTAATTGTCTTGCTTATAATTATTGTCCTTGTGATTGTACTAGTGTTGGGACAGTGCTGTGTGAGATGTTTTTCTTCCTTTGCTTCAAAAATAGAATCATCACGGAGATACAAATAATTGCAGGGATGCAATAAAAAAAAAAGGAGGGAATTGTTATAGAAATTTTCACATAATTAATGTAAAAGTTCTTATGAGTTAGAGAGACAAGAATCAATAGGGGTGAAATAGAATAGTGAATAGAATAATTAATATAAGTCTATCTGAATAAACACAGGTGGGCTTTCACAATGCATGAATATTGTTCTCAAAGCTCCTTGTGTAATCCTGACCTAGGACTGAAGAAATCATCAATCAAAGCTTAATGAGTAGCTAAGCAGGAGTAGGCCTAGAAGTATTACCTTCTGATGATTTTAGTAAAGGGGATGTATGGTTAACCTTTTCTTTACCTTAAAAGAAATATAGGACACTTAGAAATAAAAATTAGTATAGATAAGGTTTTAAACATAACTTCAGTTGTTTTTAAGGTTGAATGTTTAGGAGACACTGGCGGTGGGAACTGGACTCTGATCAACCTGGATCAGGACGGGACGCTGATCACGGCAAGAACATTAAGGACGCCGATCACAGCAAGAACATCGAGGACGGGGTGTCGGCCGGAGTCGGAGCGGAACCAGAACATAAAGATCAGCTAAACAATAGAAAAGAATGGACTTTTGTGGACTCTTGATGAAGGAAGAAAGAGGAATTGAAATAGTTAGTGGATTATTAACAGAAGCTTATGAAATGTTTATGATGTAATTGATTATTAGTTTCTATACAAACCGGTAGTGAATTTGAGTCAGGTACCATTCACTGCGGTGGTGGTCCAACTCTGAGTTGTTAATAAAACCAGCAAACCTAGAGACCCGGACTCTGCCAATTTTCTTTAACAGCACAGCACTCCCTGGGACACCAGCCTGTGTCATAGCCTCGGATCCCCTTCACTGATGAGGCTTTTTGTGGATGCAGATGAAGATCTGGCTAGAATAAGAAGACATCTCTGGAAAAGCATCCTGAAGTCCTGCTACACAGTCAGGTCACGTGGAACAAATGCCCAGATATCCAAACGCGTGTCCCAGGGAAATCAGTAGTGTAGCCCAACAGGGGTGGTTTAGACACCTTCAGTCCAGAGCTTGAAACCAAAAGCCACAATACCTTGCACCTGTGCATTATCATGTGCTATGTCCTTTATAAACACACTGCAAAAGTTGCCCCTACCCAGGAGAGTTTCCACTTCAGTGATGAAAGTCAGCAGATGAATAGTGCCCCCAGAGAGCTTGCAGCAACAGTAAGGCCCCTTATAGTGGTATGAGGACTATGGAACAGACTGCTCAGGGAAGTGGTTCCCCTGGTTCTCCACCATCCCTGGAGGTATTTAAAAGATGTATAGATGTGGTGCTTAGGGACATGGTTTAGTGGTGGACTTGACAGTACTAGGTTTATGGTTGGACTCAATGATATTAAAGGTCTTTTCCAACCTAAATGATCTATGATTCTATGATAATATTTAGCCAACTAATGGGACTCCCTTGACAGGGAACTAGCAGTAAGTAGGGTGAGGATACTGGCCTTGGGATCTGTGGGGACTTTTTCTCTGCTTCTGGGAGAGTCACCAAAAAAAGGGATTGGGCATCTCTTAAAGGCAGGTGTCCGGTATAGGTAGGCAGGTACTGGCACAGGCCAGTACCTCATAGGGCTTCAGATCTTTGGAGGTTGGGAGATTGTCACTGCATACCTGCCTTCCTCTTATTGCTTCTCTGGCACCCACCCTCAGCCACTTTTTGAGAAAAAAATCCTGGGTTATCTGGACCTTTGGTGGCCATTCTGATGTGCTTAATGCCACAGATTTTTAGGAGAAGCCAAAGGAAAATCTCAGTTATTAGAGGGTGATGGAAAATGAATTTTGTAGTGTGGTCAAGCTCCTCTGTCTCACATTTCTTTCTTCTTATTGACTCAGTTTTCTTTCAGTCAGCATCCATGATGTGTCAAAACTTCTGGCTTCACATTTGCATCAAGATGCTCCTCAGCCCAGAGCAGAAAACTACCATGTAATGCTGAAAAAGAGCAAAACAACCAAAACAACAACACTCACAAAAACGTGTGGGGATGATAGCAAACAAACAGAGCTGCTTGGAGAGCACTGGGAGTGGTAAGCAGCTGGCTGCAAGGTGAAGGGATCTGGGATGAGATCCTCAGCCAGTGCAGGACTGAGGCTCAGCCCAGCTGCTTCCCTGAAACCCAATTTGCTCCAAATAGCTCTTTCCTCTTCTTTCCACATGGTTCTGAAATCTGTTATCTTTTCCTTTTGATGCCCTTTTCAAACAAAGAACTTTGCCATATGGAAATTTGCAATTACACCAGCTTGTAGTTACCTCATATCTGCCACATAAAACAAAGACAGTCAATCCTGACATCTGGAAGCCACTGCCTGGAGAGGTCAGATCCAGCTTCAAACAGCATTCACATTTGTTAGGCTTGTCCTCCAAGCCCAGTTCACACATCTGTTTTGACAAAACCAGAATGACAAGTTTATAAGTTTTACAAAAGATGCCTCAGTGCAAGAATGAGGAAGGGCCTTGCCAGGTCAGGTCAGAGACCCACCAGTCCTTGTGTGCCCCTCCAACTTGGCCTAGAGCAGAAGGACACGAAGGGAAGAGGATATGGACATTGCAAGAGGTGGCCATACTTCTTCAGCATCTAGTATCTGAGGTCAAATAATTCAGTCAGATATACATTCACTTCTTGCAGTGCAAGGGAAGGCACAGAAAGTTGCTCATCCAAAGGTAATACAAATTTCTGATACTGTACGCATTCACAAGCGCCATTCAGAAAACTTCTGTCTTAAATCAACAGCTACTGCCCCAGCCTCAGGTCAAAGGCACACTGTGCACTTTGCTAGGCGTGTTGTTGGAGCGAGTCCAGAGGAGGGCCATGAAGATGATCAGAGGGCTGAAGCACCTCTCCTATGAAGACAGGCTGAGAGACTTGGGGTTGTTCAGCCTGGAGAAGAGGAGGCTTCGGGGAGATGTTATAGCAGCCTTCCAGTACCTGAAGGGGGCCTACAGGAAAGTGGGAGAGGGGCTTTTTACAAAAGCAAGTAGTGACAGGACGAGGGGGAATGGTTTTAAACTGAAAGAGGGTAGATTTAGATTAGATATTAGGAAGAAATTCTTTACTTTGAGGGTAGTGAGACACTGTAACAGGTTGCCCAGAGAAGTTGTGGCTGCCCTCTCCCTGGCAGAGTTTAAGGCCAGGTTGGATGGGGCTTTGAGCAACCTGGTCTAGAGGAAAGGTGTCCCTGCCTGTGGCAGGGGGGTTGGAACTAGATGATCTTTAAGGTCCCTTCCAACCCAAACCATTCTATGACTCTATGATCCTATGATCCTATGATGAAAGGAGAAAGAGATGGTTTTCATCCTTAGTCAAGAGGGAAATACAGATGTGAGAGGCTGCGAGTACCAACGGGAATCCTGATTCAGCTTTTCCTCAGCACAGCATGGATGCTGTGAACCACCACTGGGCTAACAGGCAGGAACAAGACTGGAAAGAGCATTGGTGATGAACTCAAGTGCTCAGGCTTGCTCTTCTGCCTGCTCTTCACCTCCTGCTTCAGGGACTGAACCTGTAGCTCTTGATTGCAAATTACTTGGCTTTGGAAGCACCCCGGTGTGGAGTCATTGTGGATATGGATGCATGCAGAAGACAGGGAATAAAAATGGAGGAAACATAAGGTTTTTGCAAATTACTTCAAATTGGATACCAGTTTTACTAATCTTAAGGCTGGATTGCTGGTGTTCAGGATGACGTGTCACCTTGACCTGGAAAAATTTCTCCCTGCTTGCAGACACAACAAGGGGATTTTCGGTTGCGCAAAAACTGCATCTGAGTGTAAGCTGTGATCTGGAAACCTCCACTCCACGCAAGGAAGAGATTTGATTGTGACACCCAGAGAGCAAGAGGTTGCACATTTCCCATTCCCATGCCCTCACCCTAGTCCAGTTCAGTGTAAATAATTCCTTCCTTCTTCTGGGGGTCCTTCCACTCTCACCTTCCTTTTACAGCCCTTTGGCTGAGACAAAGCCGAAAGCTGTTACTTGGAAATTTGTGAAATCACAGAGAGTTAGGAAATGTGGGGTCAGCCCCAGTCTTGCCAGAGATTTGCCATGACTCTGAGCAGGTCACTTAATCTTACATCAGTACCACAAGTGATGAAGACTTCATTGCTATCATATTAATCTGTAATCAAAGCTTCACATAAGGATTACAGGAATAAGCTACTGCAGCAACAGAATATTCTTCATCTAGATGATCCCTTTATTCCAGGAGCCAGTGTGTATTACTGCTATTTTCACATCTGTTCATCACTCGGAGAAAATGTCTTTTGTCCCTTAGTAAGCCCAAGCATTCATTTTCCCCTCCTCACGCACCCCCATACCATTATTTTAAATCTAAAGACATTTTCTAAAGCTTAGGACATGTTGTATAATTAATATCAAGTTGGCAGCAAAGAACTATTTCATTCACTACAGCTCTTTTCACCGTATAATCCTCCAGCTGGAAAGCGGGTCGGGAATTTGAAGTGATCTCGTACTTAGCGGTAACAGCAAGGCCAAGGTCACAGACATGACTGGTAACACTGGTTGTTCATTGTGACACTTGTTATGGGAGCTTAATTTTTCAGAAGTTTTATTCAGTACTTTCTGATAATGAGATTTTCTGTAACGTAATTCCAATGAGCATCCCAAAATCACAAATCACTTCTGTAAGTCTTGCACTTTTGCACTCACACTGGGAATCGCACAGTGTAAGAAAGGTAGACTCTGCTCAGCACTTCCACTACCCCTAATTTTTCTTTTCTGTCTTTTAACTTCCTTCTGTTATATATGAAATAGCTCCATTCTCCTTGCAGACTCCTTCTCAATATCTTGTAAATGAACTTTAAAATTGAAGGTAGTTCTCCAGAGAAGTAATTCAGCAGTAATTCAGCCTACAGAAGTTCCAAAGTCTGTAATTTATTGATTTAACTAACAGTTTGTACTGACTAGATAACAGTTTCCTATCTTATTACCCTGTGTTTTCATTATACCCAACCTGTCTGGTAGAAGGAATATCAATCATTGGCAGCTTACTATTGCTAACAGTAGCTGTTAAATATCTCTAAACTTGCCTTTACTTCATTTTGGAGTCTCTTGAAGTTTCTTGATTTGGAGGGTTGGCAGAGAGTTAAAAAGATTTACTTTTCTTCCCGAGGAAAACAGCAAAAAAAAAAAAAAATTTTGATCTTCACTTGTGTCTCCAAAAGAGAGACAGACGGTTCTGCACTTCTGGTGCTTGTGCAAAATCCTCAGCTGCAGTTCCCATTCAGCCTGCAGAAAGTGTTTGTCACATCACCCCTCCCTCTCTGTAAGCAATAAATGCAGATGATATGCGGTTGCCTAGAAGATGGAATAACAGAAAGCATCAATTCACTTTATGATGCTTGGCAAGGAAGACAGACTAGATCTTACTGTGTTTTTAAGACGGATTAGATGTTGATTGCTGACACTTGTGGCTGAGAAAAGGTTCCCAGTGTCAGAGATGGTAAAATTGAACCTGTGAAGAGGAATGTGTGAGGAGAGCAGGAATAATACAAAGCAAATGTTGTGTACATTGGATTTGTGAAACGACTTTGTTTCAACAATAGTCACAAGCATTTTGTTCTTGGTTTTGGAGGATATTTGAATGATTAGGTAGCTAAAAGGCTTCCAAACAGTGTCTGTCTAAATGGCAAAGAAAAAAAAACAGGTGGTGAATTCAGAGTTCACATACATGTTGCAGTACTGACACTCACATCGGGAGTGCTCTTGTGCTCTTAGTCCAAATCAGATCAGTGCCATCTCCTGGTGAACCTACCTGCTCAGATTGGCCCAATTTTCCCAAGAAAACCTTACGTATTCTGCTACCTTTAAACAGATGACATTGCTAGAGCTGAGGCTTTGCCCTCAAGCAGGGTTTGGCTCTACCATCCCTCACATCTTACCCTGCAAGCAGACCTCTTGGATTTCCTGTTTTTGGGACAGCCCACGTGAGCAGGGATACTGCTAAGGGTTCTGCACAGGTGCTCTACAGTCATGTGTAGTGACCATCCCCTCGCTAGAGCCCAAATAGCCCCCAATATCACCTCCTCTGGCCTGTCTTCTGCACAGCCCCCTGGACTGAAAACCACACAGAGCTCATTAACATTTCCAATGTGCCAAAAGAAAGAAAATAAGATTCCCTTGTCTTCTCCTCCGTTTTCTGAGCTGTGTGATGATCAAGTGACTGTTCTGCTCCTTCTGCCATTATTTTGAGCCTGAGGACCACAGAAGTCTAGACACATTAGCTTTTCTGATGTTGAGCTCACAGACTACATCAATTAGTGCACTGGTTTCAGCCCACATATCCCAGGAGGCAGCAGATACCTTCTCCTAGATTGTCATATTAACATACTTGAATAGGTGGCAGAGACTCCTTACCCAGGGGACTTGTCAAAGTGTGCTGTCCCTGGCCCTCTTTGCAGGATTGAGTCTCACTTTCTCATCTCACTTCTTTCCGAGATGCCCTCTTTGTTGTGGAGTCAATAGGGCCTTAGCAGGGCTCTTGATGCAGCTCACAGTTTGCCGCTGCTTCTGAGAAAGCTGATGTCCCCGAGCAGGGTACAGCCGATTCCCTCTGCATGGCAAAGCACGTGCTTAGTCCTTAAGCAACACACTTGTTACCTGAGCACCAGCCCACTCATAAAGCGGCCACTGGGAGCTTCTATGCTTCTTTTCCTTTTGAAGCAATCAAAGAGGATGAGTGTCCACTATCCCACCGCCTCTGCATCCAGCAGCACTGGAGCACAGCTCTGGCTGAGGCAGCCTGTGTGACTCAGCTCTCCCAGTAAATGTGACAACCTTTGTTAGGAAGAAAACCTAGGGGTTTGGTACCAAAATAAACTCAGCCCTGAGCGTGGCTGAACTGGCCTGACATTATAAGACAGGCTGTGTAGTGCAGCTGCAGCTCTCCTCTCCCATCCCTTTTCTTAGTTGTCTAGCTCAACACCACTGAAACCCTCTGACCAGCATACTACCAGGTAGGAATAAAGAAGTCTGAGCTGTGCTTCATCTTTTTCTCCTGACAAATGTCCCAGACTGAACTTTCCAGCCAGTTATTCCAAGCTGTGGTAACATTAATCAAACTAATGATATCTGGTTATCTGGAGGAAAATCAATACTATATGGCAAAAAAAAAAAAAAAGAATCCCACAATTAGTAGTGTACTATACAGTATCTGTGTTCCTGTGCCAGTCTGGACATAATATAAATTACTTTTTTTTTTTTTTGTCTACTCTCTGGAGGGGAATGTGGTATAATGAGGGTTATTAGAACCCTGGAGCTGTTCAAGGATAAGATAGCTTAGCTGTTGGCTTCACTACGTTACTCATGCAAGGTTATTATGGCCACAGATGCCAATGACAGCCTGGAGTCTCTGTTCTGCCCAGACACTTCGTGCAAACTGCACTGAGGTAACGACTCCTAGGATAAAGCCCTGGAGAAAAGAGATTGCAAATCTAAATGAAACCACAATGACCTGTGGTTTGGGGGACACCAAATCAGCTGTATCAGGAGAGGGAACATCCATCACTTCAGTCTGCCCTATTCCTTTAGAGAAGAAAAAGAAAGCATGGCCCCTTTTCTCCAAACAATGCTGTGGTCAGGAACTGATTTATCTTAAATCTGTCTACAGCACTCGCTCCTGGGTTTTATGATTGTGGGTCTTCAGCCATCTAGCAGCAATAAGAATAATTCAGTGACCAAAAATTCTCTTCAAGTCCCAGTTAAGGCTCTTAGCTGTGAGCTTCGAGCCTTTTGCTGATGTACTAATTTAACCCTTTTACTGTACTACCAAGAAGAAATGTTGTTTAATATGAGATATCCCAGCCCCTGCCTGGCTTTTCCAGAAAAGGCACTGTTGACCAACCAAGGAGGTAAGATGCTAAAACCTGGCTAAACCCAAGAAGCAGGATCCTGGATAAACAGACACTGAATGTCTCAGTTGTTCTTAGCTAGATATTTTGATCCAGGATGCTTTGTAAAAGAAGCTCATTGCTGGTAACGGGGGCTCTGCATTTACTTCATTGACACACACAGACCCTGAGATGCCATCCAGACTCCCATCTCCTCCTCCTTCTAGTTTTACTGGTATCTTGAAAACAAGAAGACAGTATGATGTCCTTTTCCTCTGCAGTGATGTCTTTCTCTTAAGTTTGTTTGCTCTGGGCTCCCTGTCCAGGGGCCCTCAGAGGGACATCTTCAACCTGTTCACTCAGGTCAACCAGACCCCCTTGGTGCTGTGACCTGGAGATCTTTGGGTGGTGGTGGGGACACATACCTGCTCAGAGCAAGCAGAGAAAGGCACCCTACTGCAGCATATGTTCAGAGCCAGACAAACACTTCACATTTCCCCTTTCTGATGGGAAAAGCCTTTGGTGAGGACGGGGTGACAGCAGGAGGAAGCATCCTCTGCAAACACATGGATTGAGGAAATGGGGCAGGTGGCATCCAGACCCCAGCCACATCCAGACCGTGGCCGCAGTGTGTCTGGGTGTGTGGCAGGACAGCAGAGAAGCGGAGTCCTGCAGACTGCTTTAGGAGGCAGCTCTATTTCCTCATCTGACGTCCTCTGCTTCCCCGGTCATGTGGTTTGCATTTGTCTCTTTTTTTCATGTGGAAAATACTGCTTTCAAAGCCTTCAGTGGGGATGAGCCTAGCGGCCATGACGCCATTGCCAGCATGTCTCTCCCACCTGCAACTTGGCAGCTTTTGACAAAGTGGGAAATCCCGAGGGGACTCTTGCAACTTCAGTAGATTCATTCATCTCTTGCATTCAGGTAGTCTCAGTAAACAGCAGGAGAAGGTGTCAGAGAAGTGGAAGCAGCAGAAAGAGTTGGAAAAAGAGGTAAGTTAATTAGAAAGAGGCAGCATCAATTACTGTGATATTTAATATCAGTTTTTTTCCTTTTAATAGAGAACACACTGTTTCTTTTGGGGAAATCTGCTATCAGCTTTGAGTCAAATGTCCAACAAACAGAAGCTAGCACAAGCCCTCTGCAAGCCCATGATGCCATGTGAGATTACCCCTGCTGCGGGCCTGGCCTTGCCTGTCCTGCACAGCCCTGTGGCTGTCTCGGCACATCACTCCTGAAGCACAGCCTGGGCACATACACACAAGCTCGGGCTTCATTAGACAGATTTGTTGTTTACTATAAGATTCTTTGGTTTTATTCAAATCTCCGTTAGGACTTGTCACAGAAAGGCCATGAGGTAAAAAAAAACAGAAACAAAAGCAAACAAAAAAACAAACCAGAAACAAGGACAAAGCTTTCCTTCTACTGAGTCCAAATGTGCACTAACGAGATCTAAGCAGAGAAATAAGAGAGAAAGCAAGGCACCTGACTCAGGATGTATCTGCACTGCACTGCACTGCAGTCAGGAGCAGTGATTGGAGCAGGGCTAGAAATACTCCCACTGGCCTTTCTCCACCTATGCCAAATAAGCAATGCAAGTTCGTTAATGACCCCCTGAGTACCTCCAGGACCACAGGGACTTCAGCAGCTACTTCTCATTGCAATCTCAGCTGTTTTTTCTCTGTTGCTAGGTTCCTGACTGAAAACTTGTACGGAGAGGTTTGCACACACTGTAACCACCCGTCTAAGTGCAGGGTCTTCAGGTGACTATGACTAACTTTGGGTGTCCAGGTCCCAAAAGGGTAGTTCAACGCTTTCACCTTTAGCACTCAGGTTGTCCATCCTTTGTCCACTTTGAGAGTGCTGCATTCAGATGGATTAGTTTTGAAATACATGTTTTAGTCTGATTAGTTGCAAATGATTCATTTTCTGCCAAAGCAGCTCCCTGGTCCACTTGTCTGCCCCACTTCATGGTAGTACTGGCATAAAGCCAGACAAGTCTTGGGAGGTAGGAACACAGACCCACTCCTTTCTATACCAATGTAGATTTAGATCAGCTTAAACAGATGGAAAAATTGCAACAAAAGACAATGCAATGGAATGGGAGCCCCGGAGGTCTGGATCTGTTTCTACCCAAGCTCTGAACCCAAGTTTTAAGCTTAAAAGACTTTTTAAGCATAGCTAAAATATAATGTCTTGTTTTGAAACTCTGACCTGAAATTAAAAATATTAATTTCTAGAGATAGTTTTTAAAAAATGAAGATAATATCCCCCCTTTTGTGTCAATTTTCTTAGAAAAAGAAACATTGACTCAGGGATTTCCAGTGTATCTCTGTGCTTGCAAGAGTAAGTGGGAATTGTGATTCAAAAACCAGTATTGCCACTGCTCACTGCTTGATGCTGATTGCACCTACACTGCTGAGGTCCTCCAAACTCTACTTTCCCTTTGACCAAGATCCAGCACCATGTTACCTTCCAACAACAAATGCACAGAAGATCTCTCACAGTTTTCTTCTCACCAGGGCAGGAGATGGAAGAATCAATTACAGGGATTTTAGTCTGTTGGTGGATGTCAGTGAAACAGAACAGAGGCTTCATCAAGCCTGGGAGAAGGAAGCTTCCTGCTGTTCAGGTCATACTTTTGATTCTCCTTGAAGCTGTTGGCTGCCTGCACAGGAACATTGTCTCTGGCTCAAAGCTCTTCTTGGCCAGTCAGCAACAAAATCATTTGTAGGGATGGCAGAATTGCAGATGATCTCATGGGCATTTATTAATTCTGCATTTGCACTTCTAAATAGGCCAAGGAGCATTTCCTCCTCTTCATTTTCCACCTCCATGCTTCAGCTGCTGGAATGAGAGGTCAAACGGGAAGCATTTGCAACCCAGCTGTGGGCAGCATTCTCTGCCCACGTACTGTCCTTCCCTATCATCTCACAAGACGAACATTGTGTGGCATCCTTGGCCATTAGCAAAACCTTGCCAAGGAGATTTCCCATGGAGAATCGACAAATTCAGCTGTCACTGTCTCACAGCATCTGCAGTGAGAGCTCTGGTTAAGAAGGGATATTTTTAGCCTGGAGGTACTTGGCCAACTGGCCAGAGGCTGTCCCTGGTGCTTGAGGATATAAAAGGAAAGGGGAGGTCCTGGAGGTCCCAGAAGTCCCAGTACCATCTATATTTTGGGAAGTCTGTTTGCAGGTGATGTCTTCTGCAAGGAAAGGGTGTTCCTTTCTTTGTGAGCCAGTGTCACGTCAGTCAAAATTGCCCCTTTTGAAAATTCACACAGTCTGATGAATATGTCCTGAGCCTTTCTAAGGGGTACAATATATATCAAATAATATCCCACAGTACCCCAGGAAAATGAAAGGGAACGGAGCTGCCCTGATACGCATTATATTAAGCATGCCTGGCACGCGCAGTCATACTATAGTGCCAGTGCTTGAGTTCTTCCTTGCCTTTTGCTGCTTATTATTAACTAGAAGGAGAAATGCCCTAAGTGGTGCAGAGAGTCAGAGACAGCTACTGCAACCATCATCAGCTCCAAATCAATAATGGACACCGTCCAGAGATGCTTCAGGATAAGAGACATTTCAATTTCAGGAGACCGATTCTTGAAGTGAAGCAGCTGGCATTGTTAAAAACACAATGAAATAGCAGAGTGGGGTAAAAAGTATTAAGAAAAGAGCGTTCATCAAAAAGTTATTAGTCATTTCATTAAGAGAAAAAAAATAAAAGGCCAGCTTCTTAACTGAGACTGATGAGTCAAACTTGTGTATTGACATTGGGCCTATGCATAAAATTTCCAGCCATAAAGGTCTACCCTGCCCCAGGTTCAGGGCCCAGTTTAAAAGGTGAATCTTTGGTGATGCCACAGTAGACAGCCTCAGTGCTTGCTCTTGCACACCCAGGCACACACACACAGAGCCCTGACCAAGTCTAAGCAGAAGACTTTTCTGCCTTTTGCTGAGTTAATTTGAAGCCACATCATCTCCTGGCCCTTGGTCCAGACATGGTGGCACTCAACTTTTTGCACCTGTACGGTTCCCAGCAGTGTCACCGGTAACTCCTAAAAACTCAGTAATCTGTGTTTAAACTACAGTATAGCTCTAAGAAACACATGCCAACTTGAGTTGAAGTTTTGGTTTAATTCCGTTAATCCAGTGGGTATAGCACAAGGGCTCATCCAGTGGCATTGCATCTGGCTGACACAGCGAGGAGGTCCAGGGAAGCGTAGGACAGCCCCTGGTTGGGACACTGGCCCTGGTCTGCCCTGTGCAACTTTAAGCAAGTGACCTCAGGCCACCATAGCGTGAACAGACTTTCTGTGAAATGGGATAATATTGTCTTCTTTGAATAGAAAAAACCTTGACCACAGTTAGGAATGCTGGGTCATCTGCTCCTGCTCTCGGGAGCCTAGGGAGAAATTACTGTGTACAAACACTTCCAATAACTGCTTTTGTAGAGTCAGTAAACAGAGTGGTTAAAAATTATACCCTGGATGAGTATCCAACAGTGTAACCTTATAAGTTTGGAAATGAGTTTTGGATTGTCTGAGTAAAAACAGCTTTTAACTAACAGGATGGAGTCTAATGAGAGATCAATGTCTATTGTGGGAGCATTATCCCCCTCCCCAGGAAGTTGAAGGAGACATTTGCCACTGTGGGGAGTGCTGAAAGAAAGAGGGGGGAAAGGGGCTGGGAAACAGAAAATGGCTTGATTTTTGGTCAGCAGCACCACAAGAGCGAAGCATGGTCACACTGCAGCCCAAGAGGAAACTGCCTCCAAGACCAAACCTATTTCTGATTCTGATTTCAGCATTCAGCCATTCTGCAGGACCTTTAATTAAATGCACAGTGCATACTAGCGTATAAGCTAATAAAACACAATGAAACACAAATAGCAATCACTCCTTCAGTAGCCTCCCTTGGCAGACCAGAGCCAGAGCAGTCAGGTCAGTGGGAGATATACCCTGAACATGGAGAGCCCTGTGTGTGGCAAAGCAGCTGGGAAGGATGAGAGAAGAGGAGTGACCCCACTGCAGTACTACAAGCTCCAGGTATATAAAGCTAGATGTTAGTTTGCCAAAAAGGTCTCCTCTCCTCATCCCATTCATTAAAGCAAGACAGGTGGGATTTGGGAGGCCCCGATCTGATCACAGGGGCTTTCTAAGTGAAAGAACTGAAGCTTTTTAAGTGGAAAGCTTATAAGTGCGCCACATCTTGTATCAACATTGGGGAAGGATGCTATAGAGAATAATCAGAGCTGTCAGCTGGGCAGGCAGCTGTAAATTACAGCCAAAGGCCAAATTTGCTATTCACTTAACTGGCCATTGAGCGAGATCACCAATTCCATCAATGAGTTATTATAGACAATTCTTCAGGTTACCAAGTTTTTTCATCTTCTTAGGCATCCAGAAAGGAATAAGCAATACCATCTTTGTCATGTTGACTAGCCAGCCAGTGAATAGGAAAGATACCTGGGGAATAAATCTCCTGAAATGAACTGTTTCTGGGAGGAGGAAGGCACTGACTGTGCTCATGTATGCAGAGGGTGATTGATAGGGAAACATGCACCCTTCTTCAAACCTTTTTTGGATAACATACTTCAGACAAGCAGCCACTAAAACATTTGCATTCAGCTGGAAAAAGTCCTGAGCATGGTGACCCATTCAGCACACATTGCAAGAATATAAAGGCAAAAGATTAAAATTCTTGTACAGCTTTAGACTTGCCTTCCTCAAGGCTTGCCTTCTCTGCACCATCATGGTTTATGGGTCTGCCAGGGTCAGCTAGGTTAATTGTTTTACCAATCAATTTTGTTGGACTCAAGAAGCTTGATTTTACTTTAACCAGAAAATCATGTTTTGCTAATGAAACTGGAACAGGGAGACAGATTCAGTGGCTTCTTAAAGTCTCTTACAGCTCTGTCTTCAAAGATTAGTGACCTCTGTTTGACCTGTCATATAGTCTTTGCCTTGAACTTTCAACACTGCCCATGGGTCCAGAGGATCAGAGCAAAGGGTGCTTGCTGCCTTTGGAAGATGTGCTACAGAGGAAGCAGGGCCTGATCCAAGGTGTAATAAAAGCAATGCTGTTTAACCAACCAAAAAGGGATTTTGATCTGGATCTCCTCTCCTCACTTGGGCTGCAGGATGTCAGATTCTGGGGAAAAGGTTTTGCCTACAACATTCCTTCTGAGGAAGCAGCAGTGAGGGTGCATGGCTGCAAAGAGTGGCAAGGCTTGTTAGCGGCTCATGCTCTTCTTGTGGGGTCATCTTTATGTTCTGATTATCTATCTGTCTAAGTGTTTCCATGCCTTTCAGCAGCCCAGAAATTTCTACCTGGATGAGTAACAAGGGAATCCATCACCATTACCTGCATTACCTGCTCAAGTTCCCTGAGTAGTTCAGCTCTATGAAGTGTTGATAATTCTGTACTCACCTCCCTAACACATTTATTTCCCACTCCCTGCATTAAGTGTATATTCAATTATGTTGGAAGAAAATTTCATTCTGAAACTGGAAACCTCCCCGTGTGCAACTTCTCTACTGCTGACCTTCTTCAATGTCATGAAGACAGCCTGTGTCCTTTAGGGATTTCTCCTTATCTGGAATTAATAACTTCTTCCCAGGATACTCACATGCCTGTGGAACTCATCATATATTTCCTAGAAAAGCCAGTCCAGCCAGGCTTGGAGCCTTGTCCTAAGTTTGGAGCACCCACTGCCTGGTTACCTAGACAAAGGTGAAAGATTTTTTGTCTCACAGCTGGCCCTGCTTGGAGCAGGAGGTCACACTAGGGACTTTCTGAGGTCCTTCCAACCCGAATTTTTCTCAAATTCCATGATTCTGTGCTTTATCTGGGAAAACCTAAATGGTGCATGGTCATATATGGGAGAGAGTCTTGCAGCTGCCTCCCATACCTGATGTTACAGTACTCTCTGCAGATCCGTTTAGCTTCTTACAAGTACTCAGCTGTGAGTTAGCTCAGATTTGCTGGGATGGCAACTAGCTCCAGTCTGGAAATCAGCCTGACTCAGGCTGCCCAAGTGAAGAAGCCTGTTGGGGAAGCAGAATTAATAAACCCCAGCGATGTATCACTTTCCTGACCTGAGCTATGCTATTGCACAGTGAGAGCTGTATACTACCTCCCTCCCAACAAATCCAAGGATCTCTCTAAGACAGAGCAATGTGTCAAGGCACAGATGCATTCCATGTATGCAGGTGATGACTGGATGTGCAACACCTAATGACTGGCCAAGGTGACTTGCCCAAACCTACAGCAGGGAATCAGGAATTGGCGGCTGACGCAGGAAGGACACAGCCCTGGTTCGACTGTCCCCAGGGCTCTCCCGTGGGCCAGTCAGTGGTCCACATGTTCAAGGACGAGCAGAGGCTAGAATTGCCCGTTGTTTCAGTGACAAGTGGAAGCTTCTTGCACCTTTTCTCCTAACTCTCTGCTTTCACACACATGCTATTTACAGCACTGTGTCTTTCCTAGGGCTATCCACAGAACAGAAATGTCAGATTTTCATGCTGTCAAGAGGGAACTCAGCGTCGTGTTTTGGACTTACACATATATTATCATCTAAGACTGGAATCTTTGGCACCTGATTCTTCATGGCTGAGTTTTCTGCATCCTGAAAAGGTCTAATCCAGGTCTCCAGGAGGAATCTAGCCTGTGAGTTTGCCCAGAGAGTAGACTGGGGTCACTTTATACCCCTATTATATCTCTTTTGCAAGAGGCGCAGACAATTTTTTTCATTTTGCTCTTGGGGTGCCTTCCATACAAATCATGATGGAAGCATTATTTTGCACCACAAACTTGTATCTTCTTCATCTGGAGGGGTTTTTTTTTGGTAAGATTTAGGCCAGAAACTGCAGAGGAGCACATGAGATCAGAATCTGTTGTTTCTCACAGGATGAAGAAACAGAAAGAAGAATGCAATAAAATCATAATTTTGCCTCCTATAAACAACTTTGTAGATAAATGCAATGAGATGTGCCCTGCATATGAATACTGCCAGGCAGCCCTTTATAGATCTTAAGCTTGTATTGATCTGTGCATCTATAAAAGCTCTTATTTGTCAGGCATAAAAGAACAGACTCAGTATGCATGACCACACATGCCAATGTCAGTGGAGCTATAAAGCTGCACCCTCAGAAAAATAAATTGTAAGTCAGATTTTAGTTCAAAAGAATGGAAATCTGTGACATTAAGAATTAAAAATCAAAGTTTTCTGACCCAGATTAACTTTCTCTGCTTAATCACCCATACATAGCATGCTCTAAGTCAGCTCCTGGAGATGTCCTTTTGCATGTTTTTCATGATTAATTGAATTAGCAATTGATCTGTATAATATGACTCACTTAGAAATAGAGACACACCAAGCTGACAACATGCACACCATTCAGGTAGCAACAAATCACAGGTCCTACAGTTAATCTCACCCCAACCCGCACGGGCAATGCAGATTTGCTATCTACTATCCAGAGCGTAGACTTTCAGAGAAAGATAAGAGTGCCTGTGCGTGCTTTGTGTGTGTGCATACTAAACAAACGTGCACATGCACGCCCTGCAAATGCACAAAGTTGTTCAGGCATTGCAGCGTTGATTCATTCTATAGATGATTTATAGATGCTCTGCTGAGCCCCAGGTTAGGACCTATGCTTGTAGGGCTTGGAGTAAAGGTACGGGGGTTGAAGAAAACAACTAAAAATGGGTTCCTTCAAAGTCAGGGAGGTTTTAAACTGAAAGAGGGTAGATTTAGATTAGATATGAGGAAGAAATTCCTTACTGTGAGGGTGGTGAGACACTGGAACAGGTTGCCCCGAAAAGTTGTGGTTGCCCCCTCGCTGGCAGTGTTTAAGGCCAGGTTGGATGAGGCTTTGAGCAACCTGGTCTAGTGGAAAGGTGTCCCTTGCCTGTGGCAGGGGGGTTGGAACTAGATGATCTTTAAGGTCCCTTCCAACCCAAACCATTCTATGATAATATGGGAAAGTATCTGAATTATTTAAGGTTGGGGGTGGGTGTTTAGTGATCTCTGGTCTAGTGTTAGAGTAGGACTTCACATGTTCTGGGCTTGGCTCACATTTTGGGCCTCGCTAGCAAGATTTAGGATTGAGGCCCATAGGTTTATCTCAGGACAGAACTGGAGAGGAGGACTTGATGGGATAGAGACCATACTGGGATATGTGGGGTTCTGCAGAGTCAAACTGGGCCTGGGTTGGGACATGCAGAAGGGGATTAAGTAGAGTGAGGGTGACAGGAGCCCTCACAGCCCCCGTGCTTGGAGTTAGTGATAAGGACTGCAGAGCCACCCAGGATGGCATCGGGGCAGCTGCACACACGTTGCTTTTCAGGCCATGAATATGGTTTTGGCTTGTAGGGCCTCCAGAGAAGGAGAAAGCTCAAGATCAGATGTTTGCCTGAACTAAGGTTAAAGTATGGCTGAGTGAGAACCCAGGACTAGTTTTTACACAAATGACTGAGCCTTGCTGGTTAGCCCATAGCCCAGCACCATGTACATAGACGGTGGCCCACGGTTGGGTGCATGAAGAGGGTAGCTGCCCTAAGCATTCACACTCCCATCAATGGCAGAACATAAGACTGAATTTTGTGGCAATTCAGGAACAGATTTAGCTGAGATCCCCCTGCCCTGGTGGTTGCCATTCACCCAGGGACCAAGTAACACCCTGATTTTAACCCACTGGGGTGCAGCATACCAAGAAATGGCTGCGTGCTCCCATCACTCAGCCACGGCTCCTCAGCTGGCTGCAAGGGTGCGCCTGCGCAAAATGTGGTGTTGGGGCAGCTGGAGCAGGAAGAGCGGGAGCAGGGAGGCTGATGGAGAGAGCAGGCAACCACAAGTAGGGGCATGGCTAAAAAGTGGATTAATCCAGTTCAGAGCTCCCAGACCAAACACCCAGCAGTAAATGGCAGCCCACATTTTCCACAGTTTCCAGCAGCTGCCAGCAGACTCCCAGCCCCCTTCCTGGGATGACTCTGGTTTTACCAGCAATGTGAGTCCTTATGAAGTGCTAAAAGCTTTCACAAGAGCCCAGGGCTGCCTGGGAAGGAGGGTGGCTAACAGCAGTGGGAAGAGATGACCTTTTCTCAGCCCAATTATTTTGATATTTAAAATGTGGATCCAGAAATAAGAGTTCATCATTTCCTTTGCTGGAGATCATTATGCAGTGAGAAATGGGCAATACTGTGAATTATTATAAACTGGCACCAGACTGAGACTGCTCTTTTCTTTTCCCCTTTCTTTTTCTTTCCCAAGCAGCAGCCCCATTCTCGTAGTGAAGCAGCAGCTTTTCGTGAGAAAATAACATTTTTATGCCTGTCAAAATTTCCTTTAATTTACACCAAAAAGTCATGACTGATGTCATGTCTCCTTTTCTCCTGGGTGCAAATCTCTCTCCCAACACCAGTTAAGTGGAGGGAAGAGTGAACTTTATTTTTCCTGTCACCTCGGCTAGACACTACTGGGAATGGGAAATGCAAGGTTCCCGTTTTCTTCCTTGTCAATTTAACCCTGCGAATCCTGATGCACTGTAATTCTTGAATGGGTATTGTTTAATCCCAGGCTAAGCTATGGCTATTTCCAGGGGGCTCGGGGTAATTTCCCCTTACTCCCCCCACAGTTAGGAAAAGCAATTCTGACTTGTTAAAAATAGCATCCCTGTGTGTAAGAAGAATTGAGTTTACTCCTATTTGCCACTGAAATATTTTCAAATCCACTTAAAACTACCTCTCCCCCAATTTCTTGGGCCGATTCTTTGGATTGCAGTTTTTAAGAGGCTGATGGGTGGGCAGAGCTTCACTGATGTAAAGACCCTGGGATTTGGCTTGCTGGTCATCAATCTGCATAAACACACAGCAGCTCTGTGGTCATTCCATAGTAATTCCCCCCTTTCATGATTTCTCTGCTACACATACACAGGCCAGGGGAAAAAGAGAATAATTTTGTTGTCTGCAACTACATCATTACACTAAAGTGGTGTCCCTGAGGGCCTCTAATCCTGCTTGAATAGAGCTGCTCAGAAAGTTGTGTAGTGCCTTGTTTTGTTCAAAAACCCTGATGTGCAGAAATGAAAACTGGCTTTGTGGGAAATGGTCAGTTTTGATGCATTTTTCAACTTTTTTTATTCTCCCCTCCCTTTTTTCTCTTTACAGAAAGGGGTTTTGAAACAGTGAATTAGCTGCAACATATTAAAAAAAAAAATGCTCGTTGCTCTTTCTGCCTAGAAAATTAATTACTCTAGTGAGAGTAAAGTTATTTCAAAACTAGAGATGCTTTGAATCAAAGGGAAGTATTTCTGAGACTTGTACTGACTTTTTCAGATTTTCATTTCTCAAATGTGTTTTGCTTTTGATGGTTTTACCCTCTTTAAGTCTAGATTTCTTTTTTAATCTAAAAAAAAAAATATGTATTTGCAGGGTGAGGAAATTATTTCCTGCTCAGCAAGACCCCTCAGTGGATGTTTCAGTGCACATGACAAATGTTACAAAGCGAGTCACTGTTCTCATCTGTTCCTGAGGGACCTAGTACTAGTTTCTTATTGTTTTCATCTCTGTGGAAGACAAGTCATCTAGACCAAAAAGCATATTTTGCTCTTTCTGTTCAGGGAAAGGGGAAAAAAAAAACAAACCCAGGTTTGCTTCATCTCCCAGCATTATTTTTATTTTTGGTCTATTGAACAAGGAGTGGAGTTTAAATCAAGTGTTGTGATCTGGTGCCAGCTACTTTTATGGGGCTGCAGAGGCTGTGTTACAGAGTTCACCAGTCACTGGGAAGACACTAGTTCTGCTGTTATTATTTTTGCAGGTATGGTATGGGCAGAAAGAAAAACCCAGATTTAGAATTAATCTCCTTGAAAGAAGTAGTAAAATAACATCTGTGCATCTTCAAGCTGAAGACTAGCAGAATATCAGTAACTGATATTTTACCAACTCTGGGCCAAATTAATCTCCCATGTGCCAGGTGTGATTGAATCCATACTAGCATCACTTTAGATCTGAATGCACCTAGCTCTGGGGATAATAAATTTAAATTTCTCCATTAGCATCTGCGTTGAATGAAGACAAAAGCGATCAAAAGAAACAGCAGCAAACATCAGGATTTTGGTTGAAGTTCAAGGCCGCTAGGAACGTCTCTGCACTTCTCAAACTGAGAAACCCTGCAATGTTTCTAGCAAAGCTTTTCCTTGTGGTCTCCCCGCATGCACATGCACACCCTCTCTCAGCTGGAGAGCTCTCCCTCTGGGAGAGTCTGGGCTGGCAAAACTTCCCCACAACATTACTCCAGTTCACGTCTTTGCTCTGGGCTACACAAACAGCAGGTGAAAACATCGCTGTGCTACAAAGATCTTCTTACCAGCTGGCAGATAAGTTGCACAGAGATTAACTCTTCAGGGCTCACCAATGATTTTTGGTTTTCGTCAGGTGTTTTATGTTTTCAGGGGCAGTCTGAGGTAAGAGCTGAAAAAATAACATTGGTTGGGTGTTTTAAGTAGGCACAATGTGTTTAAGAGGCAGAGGAGTGTTTATACAGTTAGGCTACAGAAAACACTGTAAAATCTTCATCGGGACATAGGCAGCCAGCATAATTGCTTTGCTAACTCATTCCAGTATGGCTTTACTGGAGCAACTGGTTTCAGCCCTTGCAGTCTTATGGAAGATCTGATTTTTGGCCACGGTAAGAAGCAGGCCACCAAGAAGGCTTCACACAAGCACTCTGCTGTATTACAGAAATGCCCTGTCCCTATCCTGACCTGGCCCAAATTTGCACGGTTTAGGAGAGGCACCAGGATCACAGCAAAAGATGGCTGGCTACATCCCAGGTGGGGAAATGGGGTCTGCTCTTCTCACCGGATGATGCAAACAGGGAAAGAGGAGTGTGATCAGGGAAGGTGCTGAGAAATTCTCCCATCTTGCCAAAAAATGTGCCTACTGTTTTGATCCTCTGGCTAGTCCACACTTTCTGGGATTTTCTTTGTTTTAAACTAACCTTTGGTGATAGCAGTGAGACCACAGTAATTATATGGGATCAGTCATGCTTAGTTTTGCTGGCAACCCACCTTGCCTTTTGTGCCCGCTCTGCCTCACAAGCCAACTTCACAGAAATCCCTTGAAGGAGAAGTCAGTCCTATGTGCCAAACAATACCTGTCAAATGTTGCTCCCCTCGAAGTTTAGGCTTAGGTTTGGAAACTAATTTTCATCTGTTTGAAAGTAGGTTTTCATCTGTTTAAACCTTAGAGTCAGCAACAACAGCAAAAATCTAAGAAACTGTAATGGGACTCAGAGAACAGCTTGGCCATTAGTCAAAAGCAAAGGTTATATTTAATTTGGCTGCTTAGCATAAAGCTAAGCATTTTGCAAATACTCTAAAGGTATCTTTTTCGTGTTTTTTTGGGAGAGGTTTTCTCCCAGACATCAGGCGTGAGGAGATTAATGAACATTCAACGCAAGCGTCCCGTGGTGCATGTCAGAGCAGGGCAGTCCTACGGTGGTGGGGCTCAAGGCTAATTAAAGCCTGACAATGTGTCCCCAATTCATACCAACCCTAGAAACAGTGACTGATAGGGAAATCTAGGCACAGCAGCTGCTCTTTTCACAGCGGTACAATAACTATCATCTCTTTATTGGAAAGGGGTGTGGGGGAGGGATGCAGCCCAAATAACAGCACCTGCCTGCTTACGCCACACTGAAAATCACAACAGCTAATCCTCCTTGCCTGTCATATTAATTGTTGCGAAGCTCCTTTTGATATCAAGCTATTTGTCCTTTGACTGAAATAAATCAGGCCTTAAGCACCGCATTCATCTTGCTATGATACAGGAGCAGAGGTGAGCACTGTGGGGAGATTTATACAATGGGAGCAGCATACAGAGTGCTGGGGCGATATTTATGGGTTCAGGATCTTTTCATCAGGAAAAGCAGTCTGTTGACATTGTTCACTACAAAAGAAAAGTTCAAATGCCGTATATTACACTACAGCCCTAACACACCATTTGACCTAAGCAGGAGGTAAACAAAGCAAGGGAGGGGGGGAAATGCTTGGCTGGCTTTTGCATACAGTGATGTTTTCAGCTGGTTCAGCAAGATATTTAAGATTTATACACAACTGTGGGGCCCAGTAGCTTCATTCAGACGGCTTGTACATTTGATGTTAGGGGTGTATTTAATGTCATTTGCTGATGCTGGCTCACATTATGGAAAATGCACTTTTGTAGAGTCCATTGTATGCACAGGCATGGCCCTCCTGGTACAGGGGTGATCGGCAAGAGAGAAAGAAAGGTAACCTCACAAGGGTTGAAGCTGCTCTGTCTCCTTGCCCTTTCCATCTGTTAGCCACTGTGGCAAACCTTTTGTGCAAGGTATTGTGAGAAGATGCTCAGAGAAAGGCGCATGGAAGAGCCTTCCAGACATAGTGCATTGAGGCTGGAGGGTGAGAGGTGGGCAAAAGGATCTTGGACTTCTCTGCTCTTACTGGCATGTTTTGTCTCACAGAACATCACCTTTTCTTAAGAATGACGAAAAACCTTTTTGGGGATCCCGGCTGAAGGGCTGAACTGACCTCACACAGAAGTTTGGGTCTTTTTCTGTTTATTTGTTCCACCAGTGCTCGGATGTGCCTTGTGGGGTCCTCCACCCCCCATGCAATTCCCTCTACAGAGGTCCTGGGCTAATTGTTCCCGAGAATTTGCAAGGATGTCTCTGAAAGGAGAACCTGGATCTACATGGGCAAAGGAAGAGGTTATTTGCTGCAATTCCTCTTTGCCTGCAGGGACTGCAGGCACAGCAGGCACAAACCTGCCCCAATTTCAAGAAGCACCAGTGAATGTTATTGAAAATTTGCCTATATTCTTTGTGGAGAAAAAAAAATAGATACCCTACAGTGACAGCATCATCCACAATCCAAGAAAACCCTGTTAATCTTTCACACCTCCTAAGAAACACCTGTCCTCTATTTTTACTGCTCGTGTTACTAATGGAAACCAAGCAGTTTAACTTTGTTTGTGCAAACGTGCTGCTCTGGAGAGATGTTGCCAGAAAAAAATCTGTCTGAGAGAAAAACAGCAACTCCTTCTCAAACATGTTGGTGTTACTGGGGCTTTTTGATGGGGCAAATCCCAGAGCAGTGTAGAAGGGTTTTACACAGTCTCCTCTATTGGAGGTGAAAGGGAATTTTTACTGATTAAATGAGGTTCCTTGGTATCTTCAGTGTGGAGGTCTCTCTTTCTCCAGAAAAGTGCTCATGGACTTCAGTGGGCTCCTCCATGAGCTCCCCAGATGTGGGCAGTGGTGAGGAGGCCTTACTGCCCCTAGAGAGGGGGCTCTGGTCTCCCTACTCCTGTGATGTTCTATAGAGCAATGCAAAAGTGCCTATGAAGAGCAAGGCTTGTATCTTCCCACAGACTTCAAGCAGGTTCCCAGACACAAAAATCCCCTTACCCTCTTTACCAATGCAAAGGCTGCCCCAAAAAATCAAGCCTAGTGCTCTGAGCAGCATCTGATCTCCACACTCCATGTACCAGGTCTCTTTGCCCTGAGGTCCTCCACATCCCCCTTGCCAGGAAGAACCCCACTTCATGGCGAAGATGGAAAATGTTACCCACCTGCCTCAGTTTACAAGGTGCACTAGAAACCATTAAACAGGGAATCCAAATTGTGGGGAATTCAGTGAAAAAAAAAAAGAGTTCACTGTGTTGCAGACAGTCCCAGAGCAAGGCAGTAAACAAGGCAGATATGTTTGGGAATAATCTCACCCACATTTAAAGCCAAGGAGTTCTTTCTCTTCATTGAGGTAGTTGCATATATCTTAGCAGAGTGAATGCAGTTGCTTTTTTTTGAGGAGAAGGTTGTGCTGTGCCTGCATTTGTCAGCTCTGTTTCCTCTCCTGAGCCTGGGCTGCACCAACCTCCCCTCAGCCTGGCTTCCAACAAGAGCAACATGGCTGTGAACAAAGTCAGTGGCTTTCTTATATCTCTGCCAGACAGTTCCCTCTTCCCAATAAATCCTGAAACCCATTGACTTATTTTAATCAGATCTCCCAGGGCAGCAAAGGTCCCAGAGATTTTACACTCCATTTCTCATGAAAATAAGCAGCCATTGCAGGAGAGGAGAACCTGTTAGCAACATCACCGAAGGGGAGGCTGAGCCATGAGCTTAATGAGACACGGGGGAATCTGTTGCGATGAACATGTCCCAGCAGCTGGAAAACCTTCACTCATGGCTTGCAGCTTATTAGACACCAGAGAGTCCAGGCAGGAGGCAGACGTACATAAGTAAACAGGATGCTGATGCATTCTGCTCATGCAACTGCTTGTTGCACAGTCCATCCCAGCTGCTTTCAGCATGACATAAAATTAAGCTCCTGTATTAAAAATACATATATTTTTGAAATCATGTCAATCATTGTAACATGCCATAAAAACATGTGCCCGTCCATTAGTGAGAGCATTTATGCCATGTATGTGGCCCAAGGTGGTGTACACCTTGGGTACAGGTGCTGCGATGCCACTGGCATTGTGCACCATTCGTTATTGCAGATGCTGGATGGAGCTAAGATAAGGGTCCTGTGCCTGACTCCAGAAGCCCCTGAACCACCCTTCACTGCAGGCAGGGAAAATAATTCTAGGAGACAGGTCAAGGGAATTATCCTCCCCCTCTACACGGCCCTGGTGAGGACACACCTGGAGTACTCTGTCCAGTTCTGGGCCCCCCGGTTCAAGAAAGACAAGGAACAACTGGAGGGAGTCCAGCAGAGAGCTACAAAGATGATTGATTAGAGCACTGGAGCATCTCTCTTATGAGGAGAGGCTGAGGGAGCTTGGTCTGTTTAGCCTGGAGAAGAGAAGACTGAGGGGGGATCTTATCAATGCTTACAAATACCTTAGAGGCAGGTGTCAAGAGGATGGGGCCAGACTCTTCTCAGTGGTGCCCAGTGACAGGACAAGGGGCAACAGGCACAAACTGAAACATGGGAAGTTCCATCTCAATATGAGAAAAATTTCTTTACTTTGAGGGTGACAGAGCACTGCAACAGGCTGCCCAGGGAGGTTGTGGAGTCTCCTTCTCTGGAGATATTCAAAACCTGCCTGGACGCGACCCTGTGCAACATGCTCTGAGTGAACCTACTTTGGCAGGGGGTTGGACTGGATGATCTCCAGAGGTCCCTTCCAACCCTTAACCATTCTGTGATTCTGTGAGACACCTCTCCCTGATGGCTGTTCATACGCTTTTCATAAGCATCTGGGTGAGATGAAGTTTTGCCTCCAGCTGATGCTGCCCTTCACACAGCCTTCAGTGCCTATGAAGTTTCTTCCAAACAGGGCTGCACCATCAACAATGGAGCACACCCCGTTCCCAGGGCTGCTTCTCGCCTCTGTGCACTACATTACAAGCCTGTGTTTTATGTTTGCATTTAATTTGCTTTCTGTTTGATTGGGGTTTTTTTGTGTTTATAACCTGCATGAGGGTGGGTGACTGTTGTGTTTGCTTTTCTGACTTTAACACGGTTTTGCAGCGAAGGACATGGTTTCTGTGAGAATTGCTGTTCACAAGCAGTAAGGCTGTGTTCACAGGCGGCAGGGAGTTTGAATCTTAATTTCTTAATGACATTCTTCCTGGCTGTGAAGCTTTCTGTCTCCATTACTTGCCTTTTGTTGTTTCTGTGGAAATCTGCAATTAACAGCCTCGCTATGTGAAAAGAAAGCCGTGAAGCTGGCACCGTAAACTGAGGCCTGGGTCACTGTGGAGTATGTCCGTCTGTCCATGCCCATCAGCATTTTTCTAGGACAGACTCCTCCATTCCTGTTGTTTCTACTCCTTCCTTTGTGAAAGCGCCTCTCCACTCTCTCATTAATTTGCTTTCAGTGTCACCAGCAGGTCTAATATCAATATGTAGAAATTCGCCCCCTTCCCCACTCGAGTCCCTGCAGGGCTGGTAGGAGCGGTACCCGCAGCCCACCCGTGCGTCAGGGGAGCGTGCTGCTTCACCTCCCACGTGTCTGTAAGGGTTTCATCGCAGTTTACAAACATGTTAGATTTGCCCAATGGTCCCTGCTCCGCTTTTCATGTTTTGTGCATGGCAAATAGCACTGATCAGCGCCTTCATCTGTAGTCAGCAAAATCACTTGCTCGTGTTTTCTAAAACAGCAGGGAGGAGGGGGGAGAAGCCATCTGGTGATTAGCTCTAATAAAAATAAAAGGGGTCTCTTCGCATAATAGAGTATTAGGGGATGATACTGGGGGGTTGTTGGGACAAATGGCTCTAAAGGGTTTTGACAGCTCACAGGCATCTTGGCTTATGTTGCAATATAAACATCATGAAACCAGAGCGCCATTAGAGTTGGTGGCAACGTGTCTATTGATTGCAATGAGGCCGTGATTCCTTCCCCATATAAATGTCTCGGTCAGCTGAATCCCATTACAACAATGTGCAAAGTATTTATTCAATATGATTGTGCTTCATGAGTTGTTCATTTCTTCTACTGTTCCTGTAAAGTTGCTTTAACATTTGTACTGTTCATTACTCACCCAACTTGTTCTGCTGCTTGGGATCTTTCGTTGGCACATATGGGCTTTTTTAAGAGTCATAAAAGTTAGTGCTTATTTGATACTTGTTTAATTTCTCTTTGCAGGAGAGCAGTCTTCCCAGGGAAGAGGGAGAGGATTTTTCTTGAAGGCAGTAGGACCCAAAGGGGCCACAGCCCGCCCCTGGGTCAGCAGTTAACATTAGCTGTGTTAAGTTCAAAATGGTGATTTTTCATACCCACATCCTAGGGGGCAGTGAAGGGATGCTTGCTTGTTTCTGTTTCCAGTTCTGGGTGAAAGAAGACTGTACTTGAGACGACATAGATGAGGATGACTTTCAGGCAGTGAGATTTAAAATAGGTACAGTTTGCAGGCAGCTGGCATGATCTCAGATTTCGTTTGGAAACTATCTATCTGCTCCAATTTGCTCTACGAAGGAAAGAGATTAGGATTCTATTTTTGTTTGATTCTAGTCAGACCTCTCGTTTCCCTTCCCTTCCACCACGCACACATCCAGACAAAGGTGCACACATGTACACACCTGCCCACGTTAGTTAGCCTCTAATTTCAAGCGTATTTAAGGCTCAAGCTCTGCTAAAGAGTCAACATGGATCCATTATTTGGTGGATAAATAGAAGATTGATTGGCTGGAAAAGACTTTCACTGATGGGGAAATGGCTGCAGGTGCCCTGCCCCAGGGAAACCACACCTGAAAACACAGCTGATGAGTGTTTATAGCAGATCTTGCCAGAGGTGAAGTCCCACTTCTGTTTTCTGCTGAATTACTCATGCACTGGAAAGTAACTGCAGACATGCCCCTTTGCAGGATTTATCTGTTTTCAGTTGTACATGGGTCCCCACTGTGCTATGGCTCATGGTAGAAACAGATCTGAAGACAACCTGTGTCTCAGAGATCTCCTCTCCCACATGGACAAGATTATAGCCAGGCAAGGAAAAATGCAGCAAAGTGCTACCTCCTAGCTACTGGGGGCAAGCTAGGGAGAGCAGAACCAGCACGATGTGGTTGTGGTGGTACTGTGTGTATTCACAGTGGTGTTGGCTAGAAGGGACCTCTGGAGGTCTCTAGTCCAACCTCCCACCTGGAGCAGGACTGTGGCTAGCACCAGGTCAAGCCAGCCACGGCTTCGTCTAGCCGAGCTGTGAGAAACTCCAAGGACAGAGGTTGGAGTAGGCTGCTCCAGCACTGCAGCATGCTCCTGGTGAAGCATTTTCTCCATCTGTCCATCCTGAACATCTCAAGCCACAGTCAAGGCCATTGCCCCGTGCTTGAGAGCAGCTTGGTTCCTTCATCACTGTAACTGTCTTTGTAGCAGGCTGTATCAGCTCAGCCCTTAGCCTCATCCTCAGGAAAATGAAGCCCAGCTGTCTCGGTGTCTTCTCATGGGAACTCAAGGCCCATGAACATCTCCACAGCACCCTCTCCAGCTTCTGTACACCCCTTTTGAACAGGGAGACTCCAGTCTAGACACATGGTCTCGCTCATGCCAAGTAGAGGAGGGCAGAAACTTCTTCTGACCCGGTGGCCACATTCCAGCTAACATAGCCTGGTACGTGGTTTGCCTTATCTGAGATGAGAGCATATGGTTGGCTCAAGCCTGATGTAGCATCCTCTGTCATTTTTGGCAGGGCTGCTGGCCAGGTAGACACGTCCCAGCCTGTATCCTAGACTGGGGTTATTGCAGCCTTTGTGCAGAACTTCGCACGTCTTCTTGTGGACTCCTTCTCTTTCTTCCCTTTTATAGCTACCCTTTGTGTACATAGATATACATATATATATATGTACATACGTACACAGGAGAACAGTTATACGGGGAATTCAAAAACTACTGGGATCTAGAAGTAAAATCCGAGGTGGTACATGAAACAAAAAGCTGCTGTGGCAACAGCTATTGTGCAACAGAAATTATCCTTACAAGTGGGAGGACACACTAACTAAATGATCCAGAAGCCCCAGCCTGTAACTACAGAAGAGTTGAGCTGTAAAAGCGCTAGTGTTTCCAATACAGAAAGACCTAAAACTTCCCAACATCTGTAATTAGGTTTGTGTCAATGTCCTTTACCTCAGCTCTACCTCTCACAAGAGCAGACCTGACTCCTTTGCTTTATCAAGCTGTAAACATCAGCAGTCCACAAGCCCGCAGCCTCTCCAGGGCAGCTCAGCTGGTTTCTTGCCCAACACCACAGCTGGGCTGTTTCCAGCAGTTGCAGCAAAGAGGAGCAATGAAAGGCTTCTGGTGGTGTTGGGGCACTGCAGATCAAACAGCAGATGAAGAAAAGCTCCTCCTCCCCCTCCCAGCTCCTCTAGGGCTGGGTGTGACAGTTTATGGACAGAGCCTAGCAAGTAGATGATTTGGGGCAGTAAGATACCCATGAAGTTTGGTGACCTGAGTTCACCAAGTCATTTTGGACTCCCCCTCCTAACAGCCTGTTGCCAAATCATGTACATCCCACCTTTATGCACCTAACGCTGAGCCAGGGCAGGCACTGTAAGACAATGCAGGCTGCAGGACACAGTTGGTGTCTCACTGCACAGGTTTAGCTGCTCTGGGCCGTTGCTCTCCATATTAATCATCTGCAGCCAAGACTGTGCTCCCTTCAAGCTGTGCCTCCCTTTTAAGCTGTGGGCAGGTCAAACATCTGCTCCAGGCAGCTGAATTGCATCATGATGACTTTTTTTTGCTATGTTGCAAACTTTGTTAAGTCTCCAGCCTCCACTTTGCCCCAGTGCTGCTGCTCACCAGTGCTTCCATCAAGGGGTTGATATTGTTTCATGTTGCTTCTCTGGCTCAGAATTACATTAATATTTGCTAAACAGAGTCAGTGCCCGTGTGAGGAAACAGCGTTTTGCTCTAATAGTTATCAAGTGTCAGTGTGAGAGCACCGGAGGAAAAAAGGGGCAAGAAGCATAAGGTAAGGACAGACCTTTTCTTTCCCTTACAGTATTGTTTGGATTTCAAGACTTTTCCAGTTCATGTTCTCCTGAAGTATAGCACCCACCAGCTTTTCAAAAGTAGAAAGACACAATCTGCTTCAACAGCACCGTTTCTAGAAGCGGTGGGCATGGGGGAGGTTGGGAGCAAGTAAGAGTTTCCTTGTGACAAAGCTGTCGACGGAGCAGCCGCTTGTAACCTCACAGCTTGGCAAACCTCCTCCTATTTAACTGCTTTCCCTTTGGGCTTTGCTCTGTGCTTCCCAGCACTGGAGGGCCAGAGTAAAACCTTCCCTAGTGCAGGAGTGTTGTTTTGAATGGGGATGAAAGGGGCAATGCTGCAGCAGTACAATTATCAGCTGGTAGAAAATTACAGGCGGCCATGGGTGCAAGAGCCATGGTGGCACTAGAAACAAAAGCTGGGGAAGGCAAATGGGTGATAGTCAGAGGTGGAGGTGCCCCAAGGAGACCCACGGGACTGTCTGACAGTCATGAGAGCGGGTGTCCAGTAAGTTGTAAAATACACAAGAACTTCTTATATTCTGCTAATGCAAAGCGCTTGTGCACTGTGGTGTGCATGGCTGGAAATGGGGATGAGAGGAGCGGCACACGGAGTGGCTCCTGCAAAGGCTGGCTGCACAAAGTACTACATTACGCAGACATGGACTTGCATGATGCTGACCAAGTAGAAACTCATACAGTAAATGAGTTCCTTCACAAGTTTTTTTGGCTGTGGGTGATTCCTGAACACCACATTGCTGAGAGCACAATCTTAGCACGTTTATCCTATATTTTGCCTTACCAAAATAAAATTTTAAAAGTACTGGACATTCAAAGGAGTCTGAAATGGAGCCTGGGAGCAGCTTTGCCAGAGCTGTTCCCCCCGATTCCCTGCCTCCCCACTCATATCCATCCCCTGCAGCCTCTTCATTTTCACTCACTGTCCCCAGAAGGAGCCTTCTGCAAAGCCAGCGCACAGCTGTGGAAGGCAGCAGGGCTCGGATGCAGCGGGATGACCAGAAGTGGGACGCAGGTGCTGCCCACCTAGATAGGGATTTGCCTCACCTAACTTGGAACAAGTCACCCTCATCTCACCTCGTAGTTAGAGAGACCAGCAGAGACTGATTCGTCTCGCTCCAGAGCAGATGTCAGAAGGTGATCAGGTGTATCACACCTTGCATGTGCCTGTTTTTCATTCAGTGTGAAGTGAATGTGACAGCTCATCCCAGAGAGGTGCTCACAGCCAGGCAGCTCATTGCGACCCAGGTGCTCCCATGGGCCCCACAGGCAGCCCGGCTCCCTGATCTCTTGCTATGGAAAAAGCAATACTCTTCGCATCAATTCCCATCAGCATGTGCCTGCTCCTCTTCCCAGCAGGACCCTCCCCTCAGTCTTCAGGGTCAAGTCTTCCCGGAGAGTCCAAGACCTCTGTCAGGGTAGGGGATGACCAGGAAAATGGTGAGACTCAGCTTGAGCAATGCACAGTGACCCTCCAGACCTGCAAAATGCCACTGAGGAGACTGCGATGCCCGTGGCAATGACACCCTCCACCCCCGCTGAAGGATTGGTGGGGTACCTGGTGACAGGGCAGTGGCTGACAGTGTGATGCTGATGAAGTCATCCTGCTGTGAAGCTGTCTGGGAACTTTATCACTGCTGAGATCATGCTGGGCCAGCAGCCTGCTAACGGACACCGAGCACTGTCAGAGGGACATTACCTTCACATGGAAAGGCTAAAGGACATGGCAAAAAACAACAGGCAAAGGGTTTTTTTCAGAAAGAATCAAACAAACAGACCTTACTTTGCTTCCAGCTGAATCATGAACCTAAGGCTGGTGTGTAGATCTGCAGAGACAGATGGGCAGTGATGCTAACACTTCCCTGGGAAGCCACCGCCAGCCTGTCACTCCACATACTCAGCATTTTCTCAGAAGAAGACAGGGGTTCGCCAGGCCACACAAGCAGATTTCGTCATTATTTGAGAGTGAAACTATCTGTGAAGGCTATGCTTCATGTGAACTGATTTGAAATCCAGGTAAACACCCCGACTCTCAAAGTGAGGCAACTTTTCCATATTATTGCTGCACCATTTGTAAGTCCTCGAGATTTACACTAAAGCTAATGAGATCAGGCTCATCTGAAGCCAGTTGCTGCTGCTGTCCTGCAGAAAATGGTCTCCTGAGTGCAGAGGGAGCACTGTCTGCTGGCAAGGTGCGCTTGGCTCTGGGACCAGCAATGTCCTCACCTTCTCAGCAGCCAGACCTTGTCCACTAATCCCTAGAGCAGAGCCGATGGCCTGGAAGTACATTTTCTCTGTTCCTTTTGAAATGGGTCTGGATAGCGTGGTTTTCCACACTGAATATGACAAATGCCTTGTATCGGTGATGAGGAGGTCTGAATGAGCTCTCTGCTCAGAGGCTCTGCTCCCACATTTGCTGCCATGCTGGGGGTGGTGGCAGAGTCCCTTACTCCAGGGACATGTCACGCAGACACTCACTTACTCCAGAGATGCTGCCCTGGCTGAAGCATCTTGCTCAGACATAGGTGAACATTCAGCCAAGCACAGCTTGCCGACCTTACTGATGATTTTAATAACTTCCACTACAAAGGACTTGTGTGAACTGAGAAGAAACAAGTAAATACTCGACTGAAGAACACAAACTTTTTAAAAAACATTCACGCACTAGCTCTTCATTTTGTACTCCCTGTATTTAAGTGCCAGTTGAACACAGCAAAAACCAGCCTGCCAGGCTTGGTTTCTGGCACCATTTATAACTGCCAGCTAATTGTACTGAATGATACACCTACTTGATGTATTTGATATTGAAATAAAAAACAGAACATAAGACAAGCATCATGAAAATATCTTGCATGCGTCAGAGGAGAGTGAGAGGGATTAATTTATTAATATTTAATGAGTGATTTGAAAAGGTGAAGTGTCTAAAAATGAAAAGCACTATGAGAACTCTGTTAATGATGAAAGATGCAGGAGATATTTTATTTATGCAGTTTGACTCTATAACAGCCAGAACAATGCAATTCCAAACAAGGATGAAGAGACAGTCCCTGCAATGGAGACTTTGTCTCATGAGACATGTACTGGTTTCATTAAATTAACATCTTTCCTCTCTGAGAGCAGTCTTCTGTGCATCAGAGAGGGTTAAGTACGATGGGGTCAATGCAGCGTGTTGCTGATGGTGGGGTCAGGTCCCAGCGGCAGCGATAGCACAGAGATAGCTCTCAGCTCTGTGCTGGGACACGGTCTCCCCTTCCCCCACATGTGATGTGAGATGCTTACACTTCACCAGTGCCCCCAGACTTGGACCTCACCCAATTCCTTCTCCCTCCTCTGGCTCAGTGTTAATGTGGGTGGAGGCACAGATATGATCACCTATGTACGGGTATTTGCTGCTCTGATAAGGGTTTGCATAGGGAAACATGTACGATGGCTTGAGTTAGGACCTCCACGAGGCTTCTGGCTGCCAGGCACAGCTTTGAGCTGTTTTGTGTAGTGTAGGCTGAAAATCTCTGCTTTGCATGCCTTGATAATAAATGCATGTATATAAATAGATCTGCGTGCACCTCATGTACCACAAACACTTGAACATAAATCAAATTGCCCGCAGGCAACGCACTTAGCAAATGCACACTCATCTGAGGTGTGAGCAAGAAATAACTCTCAAAGCTGTCAAAGACTGCTGTTTGCTTCGGTTGGGAGGCCAAACGAAGGCCAAGTCTTCCCTCTAACTACCTTGTACTGTCTTTATTTTGATATAGTCTCAGCTGTTCCTGTATCATCTTTTGCGCATGCAAATACCTTCCCCACCTTGGTCTCTTTCAATTTCCAGCTGGTTTCACTATGGGAAAATATTGGAAAAGGCTTGTTAAACTTCTCTTCCTTCCCTAAACTCTCCCTACTGTTTTTCACAAAGAAAACTACAGGCTACACTGAAAAAAAGATAAAACTTGAAAAAAAGAATTCAGATGATGGTTGAATGGTTGCGATCACCACAAACATTCAGGGTGTCACTGCATTCACTGCTTGGCTCTTGGAGACAGTCAAATAGACTCTGGATCTCCTGTCACTGCTGAGTGTGATGATAACGGTGGAGTATCCACATGAGGTGAAGTCCCCTAACCCTCCCACCTGATCAAGGCATCTCATATCCCCTGTCTCCCTATTTCCCCAAAGATAAAGACAGACTGTGTTTCCCCCAGGGGAAAAGCACCGTGGCCAATCACCAGGTGCCAGAAATTTCCATGCTATCCCACTCAGAAGGGGAAGGGGGGTTCGTACGGCAGTGAGCTCTACATCAAAGCAGCACCACTGTGTTTTTTATCCCGTTGCACTCCCCTCCCTCATGCAGCTCCCTCTGAAAGCTCATCCTGGGCCAGGGGTTGGCTGTGGCAGGTTTATTACCCTGGGAGGCTGAGAAGTAGCTACTATTTAATGCTGTATAATCACTCTTTCAGAGGATGGAGCAGGGCACTGTTGACACACAGGCTCTGGGTTCGTGGGTTCAAGGTTTAGTTTTGCTGTAGACTCTCTGGATGAGCTGGGAGAAGACACTTGCTTCTTCTAAACACTCTCACTTGTATTAGCATGGAGAAGAGGGTCCCTTTTTTCCATTTTGGTTTATTTAGATTGTAAGAGTCAGAAGGTTATGAAATGAGAGCAAAGAGTCTGACATACAGCCTTTTGGTGTTAATATCGTCACTGTAAAAGAAGGTGCTTGCATAAACACTTATACAGTCTTACACACACAGACAAGTATTTTAGTGTGGTTTCCCAAGGGAAAAGTGGTCCCTACTAAGCATCCTCACTGGAGAACAGGCTGTGACCTGAGCCCAGAACAGAGACAGAGGGAAATAATATCTTCGGGGAGGATGGCGGGGGTGGGGGGGCGATGGAGGGCCCTGCTGCCCCCAGGAGCACTCCTTGCGCTGGGGAGCCACCTGCACCCTTGCTTGGGTGTCCTGAACAGAAATTCATGTAACTGGTGTGCACCTTCACACTCCCAAAATCACAGGGTGGACTGGAAGAACTCAGTCCTTCTCCATCACCCTTGAAATGCAACTGAAAGCAGGTTTCTCATACCAGCAACCGTGGAGCTCAGCTTCTGGGTCATATTTTTGTTGTGTTTGGGCTATAGAAATCTTCTTTGTCATATATTCATTAATGCCACATATAATTTGAAGTCCCTTCTAGCAGCTACAGGTTAATTTCCTTTACTCTAAACTTAGATGTGAACTCTCTATTACTTGTATACTCGCTAAATGATATCACTTAATAGGTTCTCTTTGCCTCTACCACATTTCCATAACTTGTTCTTTAATCTTCCTTTGATCCTGAATACCAGAGAGATTTATGTGTAATTTATTCTTACGTTGTTGTACTTGTTTAATCTTTCATTTTCAGTTGGATTCATTTTCAAACAAGGGTGCTAGTTATAGGTTCAGATTATTGTTGACAGTTGGGACCTACCTGCTGTTTCTGAGACAAATTTCCATTCTTGTGTTTTATCTTTATCAGTTCCTCTCAACATGTATTTAACTCAAGGGCTCCGAGAGATTCAGCATAACTCCTTTCTGCCTTCAGATGGAGACTAGGGTTTTCCCTTTCTTTGGCACGTACTTGATTAGATCTTCTTGCTCTAAAGACAAAAAATACAACATCCCTTTTCCATCTCACGCAGCTTGCTGGTGATCCATAACATCATCTCCATCCCTTTTCCATCTGCTTTGATCAATGAATGAAGCTCCCTTTTCTCCATTTTTTTTTGTTTTCTATGTGGAGAAGTTAACAACAAATTTGGTGCCTTAGGATTGCCCTCGTCCTGGTAGGTCTAACAGATGATAAGGGGTGTCTGAAGTCATCCCTTGCAGAGGTACCTGAATTAAAGACTCCAGCTGGCCTCACAGTTGAACAGATTAGCGAAGAACCGACTTGCTCCCCAGGAAGACCATTTCCATATGTCCACCTGATTCTTCAAAACAGAAGAAGGAAGAACAAGCAGCTGGCCAGCCCCTGTGTGATGCTGGCCAGATAGCTCACCGAGGACATCACAGAAGGTGATCCATGAGTGAACAGTTTCCCTGAGTTTATTTTGGATCAAAGGAAGGAGGTTGCCTTTAGGAAGAAGCTGTGGTAACTGAAGCAAAGAAAAATCCTCCCCAGCTGAGACAGAGACAGCTCACGCCTTTTCAAACTATATCAGTCCCTAAAGAGCCTTAGGTTCACTTTGAAATCTGAGATCAGCCCGGATTTTGCTACCAAAATAAGACTTGTTTAAAAAAAAAAATTAAAAAAATACAAAGAAAAAGGAACCAAAGCTTCTAGCTCACTTGAGAGCAAATAATTTGTGAATATTATGTGGTCCAAGACCTGCTGAACAGACACCCTATGGATGGATGACCTTATGCTGGGGAGTGACCCTGAAAATCACGGTACTTCTCCCCCAGGCCACACACTCAGTCCTGGGAAACTGAGGCAAGGCTGGTGGGTCAGCCCTGGGCACTGAGCTGCAGGAGTCACAGGTGGTGGCGGTCCCGGACACACCGCAGGGACGCAGCCCTCCAAACCACCGGTTTGGCCGCACGGTAGGAGCCAGCACCTCCAGGTGTCTTGGTGGCTCTGTGTTGCCTTTCTTATGCAGAGCTGCTATAAATATAGCCTGGAAAGACGGAGCTCCTTGGTAGCTTCGGGGTCCTGGTGAATCTGCCTTCAGCAGCCTCAACTGATGCAGGAAATATGAAATATTTTTTGGGGAAAAAAATTAAAAACCAGAAATTCTCAGGAAACTGTCAGAGTGATAAGATGGAGGGAGTGTATCAGTAATTTAAGTACATAAACAAGTGGTACAAAACATTCAGTTTACTTCCCCCACATGGATCCTGGATTTATTGTAAAGGAAAAATCAGAAAGTGAAGCAACAAAAAAAAAATTTACTCAGCATTGTAATGGCGCCATGAGGAAAAAATATGGGAGAAAAAAGCCCATCTAATATCTCGTTAAAATAGATTTAATCTCATCTCAGACCACAGATGCTAAAATGATTTCATCATAATTGTATTGTTATGGAATGACTGTTCCATGTAATCTTCGCTCTGAATTTCTCAGCGTTATAATGTTTGATTATGAGGGGAGGGAGGTTCAGCATTAATTTTTCCATTCAGCTTTGAAGAGCTCTAAGTAGGTAACAGAAAAAGGGATGTCTAATGGTGATACGTGCAACTTTTGTCAAGTTGGAGAACATTTTAAAAAGCAATTTGGTAGCAGACTGGATGTTTTACAGCCTTTTATTCTTCAATTTTGTTTTCCAAAGTTGAGAGAAAGAAAAAATTCTTCCTTTTCAGACCCACGCTCCACTCCCAGCACATCTGAGCCGCTGCAAAGCCTGCCGGGGTGTCCCTGAGGGACCAGCGTGGGCTGATGGGAAAAGCCCGAAGTGGCTCTTGTCCATACTGAAATTAGGGCTTCACAGTCTGTTCAGAGTCCAGCTGCAGACACTGGAAAGATTTATAAGCTCTCACAGTGCAGATTTTTATTTAAAATAGAAAGCCAGCACTCCAGGCCATAGCAACTCCAACAGCAAGTCAGAGATGGGGTGTTACCTTCCTTCTCTTCTGTCGATGGGTGTACAAGGGTCTCACAGCACTCCAGCACAGTCGACATAACCTGGAGGTCATGTGCATCTCCAGCTTACTTAAGGCTGCATTAGGTTAGGATTGTCCCTAAACAGGAATTGTAGCTCCTCCCTGAAATCCTTTATCAGCACATCAGAGTGAAATCTGTCTGGAGATAACCAGGGAGCTAAAGGGCATTCAGCTGCACTTCTCCTTATCTGGGCTTGCACAGGGAGGCCAAACTAAATGAGACCCTTGGTGCATAATGAAGTTCTTCTGTCAGCAGCAAAAACAATTCAACCTGCATTCCTACAGATTTGCCTCTGAAGTTGTGTGCACGCCTACCGCACAAAGCCAGCAGATCTCCTCCTACAGCACCTTCAATACAGAACCTGAGGGTCTCTCCTGACCATCTCTATGTCCTCCACCCTTTTTCCCCTTGGTCACGCCATGGTGATGCTCCCATCTTATGTCGTGTGCTCTACCTCTGCCTTTTGGGCAAAACACGGGATGTGTAGCAGCCAGGAGCTTGTGGGGGGGGCCTGCATGGGCATTGATTCAGCTCTCCCTCCTCAATGCAATCTCCTGTTTTTACAGAACTTGCAGGAATTTCATAGCTTGAAGAGCATTAGCTCCCTGACAAAGTTTGTTGACGTTGGCCAACGGATTGAGAAGCTGTGGGGAAAGGCAGGGGGCATGGGCAGACAAACCATGCAATGGCAGAAGCTTTGTCGTCTTCAAGCCTCAGGCCTATAAGCAAATTATCAACGACAAAAATCAACCATTTCCACAGGATGTGTGACTTGGACAGGAGTCAGGTGCGCCTGATCATGCCGCAAATGAAGGAAAGGAAAGGCATCCAGCTCCGGCACAGAGCAGCCAGGTGGGCTCATACATTCTTATGGAGGCTTTGTATGGCCCTTTATCCCTTCTCACTGGTAAAGCCCTGTAACCAGCAGCAGTTTGGAGCATTACACAATAAACACTGAAAATAGTGACAGAAGGAGAACAGCGTGATCAGAGCCTGCTGCTGCCACTAATCTGCCTGGTGCAACTTCTGTTGTTGCTATTTTGGCTTCTGCTTCTTCCATATTGTCTCTTGTAGTGTGTCCAAGAAATCTGGGCTATTGATCCTAAACTCAGATGTACCAAACTCAAGCAAAGACCTAGCAGGGAGACGCCAGCACGATATTCAAGTGGGAAAAAAGTCTATGCCCAGATACCTACACTGATTGCTGTCACTCAAGATAGTCCAGATCCACAGTGCCATAGTTTAAAGTTGTTCACGCACAAATAAATCAAAGAAGTTTAGGGCTCTACCTCACTGTCCAGCCCCAGAGGAGCCTTGCAGGGAGCAAAGTCCTTGCTGTTTTCTCCCAGAGGCAGTAAAGATCATTCCTTATGCTGCGCTTGTGAAGGAGGGACACTTTGCAAACCCAGGAACAATTTTGTATCTTAAAGTTGGGTTCTAGTCTGTCTTTCAAATGCAGAAAGGGTTATGTTCTAAGGAAAACACATTTCAGACAGCCCTGAATTAGCAAGGTCACCGAAGCCCACCACATGAAGACACCAGAGCTGGGTTTTCTCTGCATTGTGTTTTTTATCATCTCACTCATCATATTTTGTAGCAAAAGATCTGCCTGTTGCCCTCCCTCTCCAGATTTCCTTCACAAAACCCATGACATGAGCAACACACACATCTGCTCTGAAGCTACAGTCATCTGTTGTTCCCTGCAAGGCCACTGTATGCATGGGGACATTGTGTATAGACATGGGGTATTATTTAAGTGTCAGGAGCGTATGCTGCACAATGGAAGGGACCCGCACAGTCCTCAGGGCTCCATCAGCGGTGGCAAGCACGTAGAGCTGACACCACCGCAGCAGCTGGTCCAAGAGGTGCTTTTCCAGAGGGAGGAGGAATAAGCATTAGCAGTGATGAGCTCTGCTGAAAGGCATATTTTGAGGAGGAATATGTGTAAATAATAGGAACTGTTGCCCTCTAAGTCAGGAGAGTAAAGGTAACTGGATTTTAAAGAGGCTTAGGCTCAAACAGTCCAGCTAGGACAGCTGTTGGGAGCTAGCTGGTGCTTGGATGGTAAATATTCACCTCTCTATTAGAAGCTCTTTCCTTTTGCATCTGTCAGCCTTCATGTTATCACAGAATCACAGAATGGTTGGGGTTGGAAGGGACCACTGGAGATCATCTAGTCCAACCCCCTGCCAAAGCAGGTTCACCCAGAGCTCGTTGCACAGGGTCACGTCCAGGCAGGTTTTGAATATCTCCAGAGAAGGAGACTCCACAACCTCCCTGGGCAGCCTGTTCCAGTGCTCTGTCACCCTCAAAGTAAAGAAGTTTTCCCTCATTTTCAGATGGAACTTCCCATGTTTCAGTTTGTGCCCATTGCCCCTTGTCCTGTCACTGGGCACCACTGAAAAGAGGCTGGCCAACTGAGAAGAGTTATGCCACCACCGCAATGCCCAGCACAACCCTGTTAGGAACAAGCCTCAAAGGATGCATCAGGGATGAGCATCAGCCTGGGAGAAAGCCCCATATGGACTTTCAGGATGGGAGGTTGGAGGAGGCACAGCAGCAGCGAGACATGGTATCCTGCCAAACTGGGACGGAGAGCAGAGAGACACCAGGCTTTGGTGCAACGCAAAGGACAAACAGCTTGGGCCAGATGAAGAAAAAAGGAGCCACTAAGGAGCTGTGAAAAGGGGAGGGAGAGAAGCTGAGGGGTAGAGGAGGGAGAAGTTTTTGCAGAATGGATGTCTAAATTTGCACGAAAGAGGGCAGAGATCCAAAGGTTTATTGACAGTTAAATGTCATTCTCCTCAGTTAATTAGTTTCATAGCTACTGTTAACAATATATCAAGTGAGCTGAAAATCTCTCCAGTAATACCAGGAAATGGATGGAAAATGTTAGGAGCAGGCACTTTCTTATTGAAAAGCCCCTGTGTTGTCGGCATCTGTCTGATAAATCCCTGTCGTATATCATGTGGGCTGCACAGTATGGTCCAGGGGACCTGCTTTGCATCATTTGAAAAGCATGGGGACATTTTTGGTGTTGGAATAAAGTGAGGCTTGGATGGTAGGGTTTATATCTAGATGCTTGTGGAATTTATCCCAAGACACATCTCCTCTCTTTAGAGAGTGATGGTGAATGGGGCGAAGTCCAGCTGGAGGCTGGTCACTAGCAGTGTTCCCCAGGGCTCAGTTTTGGGGCCGGTGCTGTTCAATATCTTTATAGATGGTCTAGATGTAGAGATTGAGTGCACCCTCAGTAAATTTGCAGATGACACCAAGCTGGGTGGGAGTGTCGATCTGCTGGAGGGTAGGAAGGCCCTACAGAGGGATCTGGACAGGTTAGATAGATGGGCCGAGACCAACGGCATGAGGTTCAACAAGAACAAGTGCCGGGTCTTACACTTGGGTCACAACAACCCCATGCAGCGCTACAGGCTGGGAAAGACACCTGGGGGTGCTGATCGACAGCTGGCTAAACATAAGCCAGCAGTGTGCCCAGGTGGCCAAGAAGGCCAATGGCATCCTGGCCTCTATTAGGAATAGTGTAGCCAGCTGGTCTAGGGAAGTGATTGTCCCTCTGTACTCTGCACTGGTGAGGCTGCACCTTGAATACTGTGTTCAGTTCTGGGCCCCGCACTTCAAGAAAGATGTTGAGGTGTTGGAGCGAGTCCAGAGGAGGGCGAGCAAGCTGGGGAAGGGTCTGGAGTGTCTGACCTATGAGGAACGGCTGAGGGAGCTGGGGTTGTTTAGCCTGGAGAAGAGGAGGCTCAGAGGTGACCTTATTGCAGTCTACAACTACCTGAAGAGAGGTTGTAGTGAAGTGGGAGTCGGCCTCTTCTCCCGGGCAGCTAGCGATAGGACAAGAGGACAGTCTCAAGCTTCACCAGGGGAGGTTCAGGTTAGACATTAGGAAGCATTTCTTCTCAGAAAGGATCATTAGACATTAGAACAGGCTGTCCATGGGGGTGGTGGTGTCACCATCTCTGGATGTGTTTAAGAAAAGACCGGACATGGCACTTAGCGCCATGGTCTAGTTGACACGGTGGTGTCAGGGCAATGGTTGGACTCAATGATCCCAGAGGCCTCTTCCAACCTGACTGATTCTGTGATTCTGTGATTCTGTGATCCTTCTAGGCTGATCCTCATCCCTTATAAAGGATGGTAGTATCTTGTGCCCATCCTGGCTGTGTGACCTTTAAAACAACATAATCTTGAGATCATGGTCAAGGCCTCTCAGAAGTGTGAGATGTCTCACAAGACCTGAACACTAATACCCCCAACAACTCACTCTCACAAGGGTACTCAAACAGTGCCATCCAAAACCATTAGTCACTTCTGAATATCTTGGCTTGTGGGGGTGGTTTTGTAAGAGCTTTCCCATTTAAAAAAAACAGACAAGCGAGAGAGCTGTAAAAATGCATTTCAGGAATAGCATGTAGACACCCACCTTAGTCCTAAGTAAGACCAGGGAGGTACTGCCCGCAGCACAGTGGTAGGGAACTGCATCTCTGGGATAATTCATGCTGCTCTGCAGTAAGCAACTGCTAAGGTTCAAAAACGAAAATTTGGAGGATAAATTTCAAGAGTCAGGTATAACCTTTACTTTTGTAACTGATTATTGCTTTTCACTCAGGACCAACACTGCAGAACTATTCTGCAAACGCCATTTTCCTTTAACTACCTTCCCGACTGCCAGTTCATGGACACCTGCAGTGGGGAAATGCATGGTGGTGGCACACCATATGGCCATCACTGCTCCTTGCTGTTGCACATCAGCTGTGCAATGAAGCCAGCCTCAGGGTATTTTTCAGCAGGACTCTGCCTGCTTCTTTTGCAACCCCAGAGCACATCTTGGGTTTCTCTGCTGCTGCTTACCTCAGGATCTGTAAGGGAACTGCTCGCTGCAATGGATGAGTGACAGCTACACAGACCCAGCGGACAATATGGTGTGTTCACTGTGGAGCTGACAGCGGCGGCAGCAGCGAAAGCGGCGGCAGCGACTTGAGGTTAGTGTGGGGGCGAGGGCGACATCGGGCTTAACCGGGCAGTTTTTTGTACTCTGGGCCCCCCCTGAGCCCCCCGCGAGCATCAGCCCCGAGCTGCTTCCTCCTGACCCCGGACCCAGACCCGGACCTGGACCCGGACCCGGACCCGGAGGTTCCCGGCAACGAATCAGGAGAGGAGGGGGCGTAGCCGGAGGCACCGCGGAGGCACCGCGGGCGATTTAAACGCTCCACCCCCTGTTATCGGGTGATAAAAAGCCTCCTGGAGGACAGGGACTAGTCCCTGCCCAGAAGGGAGAGGGAGACTCAGCTGTGACTGGGTGTGTTCCAGGGCAGGAGAGGCTGCAGTTGTTTGCAGCTCGTTGGGGAGGGCACTGACTCCCTCCCAGTGCACAAGGCGAGGAAGGTGCCAAGGAGCTGTGAACCAGGGGTGGCACCAACAGGTATTTCCCAGTTCAGTGAAAGAACAATGGTATCTACCCGGTGGAAGAAGACCAAAATGGATGTGGGAACCCAGACAGAGCTCCCACGGAAGGAGGAGATGGTGCAGGTTGCAGGCTGCAGGGAATGCTACACCGTCTCTGTGGTGTCAGGGGGCTGTGTGCGCTGTGAGCAAGTAGATGATCTGCTCGGCCAAGCGGCACAGCTGCAAAGACAGGTTGAAAGGCTTCAAGCCGAAGTAGAAAGGCTTAGGAGCATTCAGGAGGCTGAAATGGAGATAGACTGGTGGAGCCAGGCTCTGCCCTCCCTGCAACAAAAATGGGAGCACCTGCCAGAGAGCTCCCAGGATCGAGGGACCCCTGTACTCTGCCCCTCTCAGGTGGAAAACGATAACCTAGAGGAGAGGAGTGAGTGGAGGCAAGTCTATGGCCGTGGCAAAAGGCGAGTGCCCTCCTTGCCTCCACAGGTGCCTCTGAGCAATAGATATGAAGCCCTAGTGGAATACAGCCGGACCAACGGGGATGTGGTGGAGAGGCAACCTATATCAGAGGTCCCACCACAGTCAGAAAAACCTGACGGGCGTATAGCTACCTCCTCCACAAGGAAGAAGAGAAGAGTTTTAGTGGTTGGAGACTCCTTCCTAAAGGGATCTGAGGGCCCAATATGCAGAGCTGACCCCCATCACAGGGAGGTCTGCAGCCTGCCTGGAGCCCGAATCAGGGATATCACCAGGCAACTCCCCAACCTGGTGAAGGCCACAGACTACTACCCCCTGCTGATCTTCCAGACAGGTGGGGAAGAAGCTGCATCCCGTAGTCTGAGGGGGATGAAGAAAGACTACAAGGCCCTAGGACGGTTGGTGAAAGAGTCTGGGGCACAAGTTGTTTTCTCCTCCCTCCTTCCATTTTCAGGTGATGACGTGGGATGGAATAGTAGGATTCTCTCTATTAACGCCTGGCTACGAGACTGGTGCTACAGGCAGGGATTTGGGTTCTTTGATAATGGCTGGTTTTATAAGACAACAGGCGTGACAGTGATACATGGGAAAGGTTTATGTCGTAGGGGCAAAAGGGTTCTGGGACAGGAATTAGCAGGGCTCATTCGGAGAGCTTTAAACTAGATTCGAAGGGGGATGGGGTAGTAGCTGGGCTTGCACCACTGGGGCAACACTCTAGTGTTGAGGTAGACCAGGAGGCCTCCCATCCCCCTGGGGTGAAATCGGTGTGCCCAGCTCGCTCCCTGAAATGCCTGTACACAAATGCACGCAGCATGGGGAATAAACAGGAGGAGCTGGAAATCCGTGTTCGGTCGGGGGGCTATGATCTAGTGGCAATTACAGAGACTTGGTGGGACGCCTCGCATGACTGGAATGTGGTCATGGATGGCTATGTCCTGTTAAGGAAAGACAGGCCGCTAAGGAGAGGTGGTGGAGTTGCTCTTTATGTGAGTGAGCAGCTAGAATGTATTGAGTTCTGTCCAGAGGCGGATCAGGAGCGAGTTGAGAGTTTGTGGGTGCGAATTAAGGGGCAGGCTGGCAGGGGTGATACTGTTGTGGGTGTCTATTACAGGCCACCGGATCAGGATGAGGAGGGTGATGAGGCCTTCTATAGGCAGCTGAGAGCAGTCTCTCAATTACAGGGTCTGGTTGTTGTGGGGGATTTCAACTACCCTGATATTTGCTGGGAGGCCTACTCAGCCAGCCATCCCCAGTCCAGGAGGTTCCTCCAGTGCGTTGATGATAACTTTCTGATGCAAATGGTGGATGAGCCAACTAGGAGAGGAGCGCTGCTGGATCTTATCCTCACTAACAAGGAGGGTCTGGTTGAAGAGGTGAAGGTTGAGGGCAGCCTTGGTTGTAGTGACCATGAGATGGTAGAGTTCAGGATCTCATGTGGCAGGAACAGAATAGCTAGCAGAATCACAACCCTGAACTTCAGGAGGGCCAACTTTGGCCTTTTCAAGCAATTGCTAGGGGAAATCCCATGGGACAGGGTACTAGAAGGTAAGGGGGCCCAAGATAGTTGGTTAGCATTCAAGGACTGCTTCTTCCGAGGTCAAGATCACAGCATCCCAGCAGGTAGGAAGTCAAGGAAGGGTAGCAGGAGACCTGCATGGTTGAACAGGGAACTGCTGGGCAAACTCAAGTGGAAGAAGAGGGTGTACAGATCATGGAAGGAGGGGCTGGCCACTTGGGAGGAATATAAGTCTGTTGTCAGAGAATGTAGGGAGGCAACTAGGAAAGCTAAGGCCTCCTTGGAATTAAACCTTGCAAGAGAGGTCAAGGACAACAGAAAGGGCTTCTTCAAATACATTGCAGGTAAAGCCAACACTAGAGGCATTGTAGGCCCACTGATGAATGAGGTGGGGGCCCTGGAGACAGAGGATAAAAAGAAGGCGGAGTTACTGAATGCCTTCTTTGCCTCTGTCTATACTGCTGGAGGCTGTCCTGAGGAGCCCCGGACCCCTGAGGCCTCAGAAGAAGTCAGGATAGAGGAGGAATCTGTCTTGGTTGATGAGGGCTGGGTCAGGGACCAATTAAGCAACCTGGACGTCCATAAATCCATGGGCCCTGATGGGATGCACCCGCGGGTGCTGAGGGAGCTGGCGGAAGTCATTGCTAGGCCACTGTCCATCATCTTTGCTAAGTCGTGGGCAACGGGAGAGGTGCCTGAGGACTGGAGGAAAGCGAATGTCACTCCAGTCTTCAAAAAGGGCAAGAAGGAGGACCCGGGTAACTATAGACCGGTCAGCCTCACCTCCATCCCCGGAAAGGTGATGGAGCAACTTGTTCTTGGTGCTGTCTCTAGACACATCAAGGATAGGTGGATCATTAGGGGCACTCAGCATGGCTTCACCAATGGGAAGTCTTGCTCAACCAACTTGATAGCCTTTTATGAGGATGTTACCCAGTGGATAGATGATGGTAAAGCTGTGGATGTGGTCTATCTCGATTTCAGTAAAGCTTTTGACACGGTCTCCCACAGCATCCTCGCAGCTAAACTGAGGAAGTGTGGTCTGGATGATCGGGTAGTGAGGTGGATTGTGAACTGGCTGAAGGAAAGAAGCCAGAGAGTAGTGGTCAGCGGGACAGAGTCCAGTTGGAGGTCTGTGTCTAGCGGAGTCCCGCAAGGGTCGGTTCTGGGACCAGTACTATTCAATATATTCATTAATGACTTGGATGAGGGATTAGAGTGCGCTGTCAGCAAGTTCGCTGATGACACAAAACTGGGAGGAGTGGCTGACACACCGGAAGGCTGCGCAGCCATTCAGAGAGACCTGGACAGGCTGGAGAGTTGGGCGGGGAGAAATTTAATGAAATATAACAAGGGCAAGTGTAGAGTCCTGCATCTGGGCAAGAACAAGCCCATGTACCAGTACAAGTTGGGGGCAGAGCTGTTGGAGACCAGAGTAGGGGAAAGGGACCTGGGGGTCCTACTGGACAACAGGATGACCATGAGCCAGCAGTGTGCCCTTGTGGCCAAGAAGGCCAATGGCATCCTGGGGTGTATTAGAAGGGGTGTGGTCAGCAGGTCGAGAGAGGTTCTCCTCCCCCTCTACTCTGCCCTGGTGAGGCCGCATCTGGAGTATTGTGTCCAGTTCTGGGCCCCTCAGTTCAAGAATGACAGGGAACGCTAGAGAGAGTCCAGCGCAGAGCCACGAAGATGATTAAGGGAGTGGAACATCTCCCTTATGAGGAGAGGCTGAGGGAGCTGGGTCTCTTTAGCTTGGAGGAGACTGAAGGGTGACTTCATTAATGTTTATAAATATGTAAAGGGCAAGTGTCAAGAGGATGGAGCCAGGCTCTTCTCAGTGACATCCATTGACAGGACAAGGGGCAATGGGTGCAAGCTGGAGCACAGGAGGTTCCACTTAAATTTGAGGAAAAACTTCTTTACGGTGAGGGTGACTGAACACTGGAACAGGCTGCCCAGAGAGGTTGTGGAGTCTCCTTCTCTGGAGACATTCAAAACCCGCCTGGACGCGTTCCTGTGTGATATGGTCTAGGCAATCCTGCCCCGGCAGGGGGATTGGACTAGATGATCTTTCGAGGTCCCTTCCAATCCCTAACATTCTGTGCTTCTGTGATTCTGTGATTCTGTGTGTTTCCAGCAGCCTGCTCTACCTGGCACTTAAAGTTCTCCTGTCTCTTTCTGGTCTGACCACTGCCTTTCCCTGCACATCAGGGTGCTCGGTGCTAGCTTGGGATGGGTGCATCACCTCCCTCCCAGCAGATGTGGCTCCAGCAACGCCATCCGCCCTGGGAGCAACTCCCTGTTTCATACCTTTATCACTCACAGGATGAGAGTGGCTCAGAGCCATGTAACAGGCAGTTATTTGTAAACATTTTCAGTGCTTGGACTTGTCAAAGACTTTTTTCCTCTTCTACCCTCCCCAGGGGGGAAGACATCCCATGGGGGTGCCTGTGGCAAACATCTCAACCTTTGGGCTTAAAACAGTATGACAACCATCACCAGGCAGCAAAGCCTGGTAGAAGCAACCCAGCCAGGAGAGACATGCTCAGGGAAGCCTCTTCGCCCCCGTGGCACCCCAGGAGTCCTGGTGGGTGTCCTCGGGCTGTCTGCACTCCTCTGCTTGCTATCAGAGGGTGCAGCTGGAGGGTGGCCAAAGAGAGAGACAATAGCCAACCACCCTGCCTAAAACCCCTGTCTCTGGAGCCAGCAGAGTGCCCTGACAGGCTTGCAGGATAGTGAGGCCTGCTCATCGCACTGGTGTACAATTTAGCGTTAAGATTCAATAGTGCCTGAGATACCTCTGAGGCAGAGCAGAGGAGGGGGCAGGGGATTTCCCAGCACTAATTATCGAGCAGTCGTTAGCCGGAGAGTCTCCCCCTGCCAAATGATTAGACGAAGCATTGTTTCTCGCTCAATAAATCTTTACAACAAACGCCTAGTTCTGCATGCACCGTGTACAAAAATTAATCCTGATCCCCTCCCTCTTTTTTGTCATCACAAGGATGTTTCCCTGCCACTGCTCCCTGCAGCCCAAGGCTGCAATGGAAGTGATGTTCCAGGATGGCACAGGGAAGGTGTATGTGCAGTGAGCTGGGCTGGTGGGGATGGGGACAGTGATGGTGTCCCTCCAGCATGCCCAGTGAGCAGCATAGCAGCCCGGGTAGCACTCGTGCTCTTGCAGCGCAGCCATCAGTGAGAAGCACAGTCCTGGGAGAGACCCAGGACCTCGTGTTGCCTCTGGCTCTCTGGGTGCCACAAGGAAATGGCAAGGCCATTTTCATCTGTGAGTGGCATCATTGACAGGTTTTTGGTAGTTAGCTGCTGAGCATGTTATAAATGCTCAGAAATGCTGACTAGGAGGGCCGTGGTGGGGATTTCAGCGCAAGGAGAAGCTCCTGGCTCTGGGGTCAGAGCAGCCTGAAGAGGAGCTGCAGGATGCAATACCAATGGTGGGGGGGAAGGGGGGGTGCAGCCAGCGAAAGGGATATTTGTTTCAAACCATGCTTTTAGCAGGAGCTAGGAGCCACGTGTGAGCAGTGAGTCAAACACCATCATGCTGTAGGACCTCGGGAGCCTCCTCCATTCCTGCAGGTCGTCAGCCCCAGGAGGGAAGCAGAGCAGCTGTGCCCTCTCCCTGATTCCCACTCTGAGGAGAAAGCAAGAGCTCAGGCTGGGTTTTATTCAGGACAGAGGAGCAGGCCTACAGGTTTTATCCATTAAATTACTACATCATCCGTGCAATCAAGCCTGCTGCTGCACAATTCCTGCTGTTCCCCAAAGGGCCAGTGTGTCTCTCAGCCACGAACAAGAGTATCCTCCCCGATGCCATTATTCACCCTGTTGCATTGCCTTCACCTCAACCTTCCTGCTCACCCTCCGGGACACATCTGCCTGCAGGATGTGCCTGCATACCCTGCTTGGACAAGTCTCAGCCCTGAGAGCAGAGGGAGGGCACACTTCTGTCTGCCCACAGTCATGGATAGAAGCATCGTCACCAAGAGAGAGGCTACATCGGGCAGTGTGGGACACAGGAGCATCAAAGGCACTATCACTTTTATGAGAAATGCTTTATTAATAAGGCCCTAGTTCATGCACACTGTGGCTTTTTCGGTGTTGTGGAAGATGTTCCCATCCAATAGACCAAAAGAGGAGCATGTCCCAGGCATGTGGGTTTGCCCTTGGGCCTGGCACCGGGGCAACCCCATCTAATTTCACATCCAGACACATCTCTGCAATGCCAAGAGCTCCTCGCCTTCCAGCTTACACGCTTACTGTCACGATGAGGATAGACAGCAGCCAAGAGGCTCCTGGCCCTTCCTTGAGTGGCTGCTGCCCGTGCTGTGCTGCATGTTGTTTGCAGCTCTCACAGAATCACAGACTGGTTGGGGTTGGAAGGGACCTCTGGAGATCATCTAGTACAACCCCCTGCCAAAGCAGGTTCACCCAGAGCACGTTGCACAGGGTCGTGTTCAGGCAGGTTTTGAATATCTCCAGAGAAGGAGACTCCACAGCCTCCCTGGGCAGCCTGTTCCAGTGCTCTGTCACCCTCAAAGTAAAGAAGTTTTCCCTTATATTGTGATAGAACTTCCCATGTTTCAGTTTGTGCCTATTGCCCCTTGTCCTGTCACTAGGCACCACTGAGAAGAGTCTGGCCCCCTCCTCTTGACACCCATCCTTAAGGTATTTGTAAGCATAGATAAGATCCCCCCTCAATCTTCTCTTCTCCAGGCTAAACAGACCCAGCTCCCTCAGCCTCTCCTCATAAGAGAGATGCTCCTATCCTCTAATCATCTTTGTAGCCCTCCGCTGGACTCTCTCCAGTAGTTTCTTGTCTTTCTTGAACTGTGAGGCCCAGAATTGCACACAGTTACTCCAGGTGTGTCCTCACCAGGGCTGTGCAGAGGGGCAGGATAACCTCCCTTGACCTGCTGGCCACACTCTTCCTAATGCACATCCTGCTCCAGCATCACCATTTCCTGTTCATGTACCCTCAGAAAAAAACACGGCAATTTTCCCCCAGCCACACAGCGACATCCTCGAGTCAGCACATGCAACCCTCCCTTGGCAGCGCTGGGACTGTCAATCTTTTCACACCTGCTAAGTGGTAGAGTGCTCCTCCCAATTTACTTATCCATCATTTTTATTGAGAAATCTGCTCTAGTCCCACACAGTTATATGAGTTAATGGAACGTTTATTAGGAGATTCTGCCGGAATGAGCTGTGATTTCAGGCACATCAGTGCAAAGTCGGGACTACGCTGCACCACTTCCAGTACAGCTGCTCCGAGCAGGATTTGATCCCTTTTGCTGTGATTTTCTAATAATTTGCATACTCCTTGCTCATTTTTGTAATTTTAAATATCTATTATTAATAATAAATAATAATACATAATAATTATTATTATTTTTAAAGCCATCTGGCCAATTATTGCTGTGTTCCTGAGCAGTGAGAATACGGTGCCAGTCTGTTCACATTAGAGAGCCTCTCTTCCTGCTGCCAGTTTGATCCCCACTAAGCCGTGGGGTGTTCACGGCTGCTAACACCCCAGTGAAGGCAGGGAACAAGCAGTGTCCCAGTCAGTGGAAGCACTGTGGGACAGAAACAGAGTCATTTAAAGGAACACAAAGGGGTAAAAAAAAAGAAAAAAAAGACATTTTCCCAGTGAGTCCCATTTCAGTAGGAGATGAAGCCTGGGAGAGGTCACCAATAAGCTTCTGCATACTCCAAGTCCCAAAGCACTTCAGCACCTTAAAACATGTATGAGAGCTTTCACAAAACATCTCCTGTTAATAAAAGCTTCTGGGGCTTAAAGCCACACTTGACTTGTGAGGTTTAGAGAGAGTTTTTCCTCTGCAAAATAGAGATCAGCATCTTTCTGGTCTGAGTACAGGTTGGGGGAAGGAAAAAGGACCAAGAAGAGGGTTTGAGGTTTTTAAACAGCAGCGTAGAGGTTGCAGTGAAACTCCAGTGACGTCCCCGAGCCAGAGCCAGTTTAGCCTCAGCAAGGGAATCTGCACCGTCGATGGGAAATCCAAAGTCTCAGCTAATTTACAAAACATTTTAAATGTGTGTGTTAAAAGGCACTGAGGGACATTCCCGTCTCATCAGGACTAGTGTTAATGGAAGCCAGATAAATGTTCACTCACTGGGAAGGGAATAGTGTATCACCCCTGACGTCCTTAATCACAACCAACCCAGGAAAAACACCTACAATGAGGCACCTGACAAGTGCATTTAGTTCACGATAAACATCAGCTGCTCCTTTCAAACATTTGCTTGCTCTGCACTCCCATCCCTCTGGCCTGGTTGAAGCAGGGCTGGGATTTTGCCTTGGAGCTGATAGAGAAAACAGACCTTGTGCCAGCTGCTGGCCGGACCCAGGGAGCAGGTGAGCGATTAGCAGGTCCCTGTCCAGTGCCTGGCCTGCTATCTCATCATCCTATATGTGCTACAGCAGGTGAAATTCAAGCTGGTTCAAGACCCTTTTAATCTACAGAGAGCAGGCGAGATGTTGAGAGCAAGCTTTTCCCATGCAAAGCCACTACAAACTGTCAAATCTGTCTCAACCCAAGAGCTGCTGCTCCATGTGTCTTTGACATTCAAGTGGCTTGTTTAGCACATATATATCACAAAACTCCAGGAACTGAACTCTCTTTAAATGACAATTGATTAAACATTCAAGCTATATAAAGTACTGAAGTATTGTAAATACATTTTGAAAGGGAAAAAAAATCTTTGAAATTCACTTTAAGCTTTCTTTTCAATTATTTATCACAGAATCTCAGCCCCATTAAAGTCAGGCTTAATGGGCTTGTTTATATATTACAGAAAACATTCTGCTTTTAATTGCCTGCTGAAAGGCTCTTACACTCGCCTCTCTCAGCCGGAAGGCAGGAGCCCAGCGAGGCAGGAGGTGGGCAAATCCCCTACCCAGCCACCCACAGAGACCAGTCTGTCCCTCGAGAGGCTCTTTTGCTGGTGAATTCACTCCAGCACTCCTTCTCAGTCGAGTATACATAAGGAGATCAGGTCAATGTGATGATATTCCTGTCAGTCAATTTTTCCATAGACCCATTATCTGCATGGGTCTTATATCCATGTCTGTTCCCATGGTACAGAATTATTTTGCCCATGGTTTCTGTTCCCAAGATCCCTTTTGTATCTGTTGTTTCTTGCTGGAAATGATCAAAGTTGTTTCCATGAGGGCTGACACAGTGAGAGACCCATGACAATTCAGAGCCGGGGGCCCCCCCGTCCTATAGCAGCACTTCTGGGGGGGTCGGATGTTGGCTATATCCTTCTTCTGCTTAACCAGCTGCTTTGGGGTTGCAGGACAGGGCTGAGTACAGGCTGAAGAGCACAACCGAAGAAGAAGCATCATTAACTGAGGAAATAAGGTGTATTCTCATCTTTAGCAGCAACTCCCTGAGAACTGGGAAGGGAAGAGGCTTCTGCTTGTGTTGGGGAGGCTCTAGAACAGCATAAATGTGTGCATGGGTTGAGAGAGGGAAGGGAAGGGAAGGGAAGGGAAGGGAAGGGAAGGGAAGGGAAGGGAAGGGAAGGGAAGGGAAGGGAAGGGAAGGGAAGGGAAGGGAAGGGAAGGGAAGGGGAAGGGAGGGGGGGGGAGGAGAGGAGAGGAGAGGAGAGGAGAGGAGAGGAGAGGAGAGGAGAGGAGAGGAGAGGAGAGGAGAAAAAAAGGAAAAAGAAATCCTAGGTTCCTCTTCTGTGACACTTGGGCTTGACTGGTTTTACCATCTGTTCCCGATGTTAGGAACTCAGAATATCTTGGGTCAGTGTCTGCAAATGGCCACTGAATCACATATCTACAGTGTCAGCCCAGTGTTGTTGTCCTCACAGACTACGTGCAAGGTGGAGTATTTCAGACTGCTAAGTCAGTGAGTGTACCATGCTCAGGAAAGCAAGAACTGTCACACACACAGTCTGGAGCAGAAATCATTAACGTCACCCTGTAGGTTGCTTTCTCTCTATGTGAGGATTACGAGTGAACAGTAGCACATCTGTGCACAGCCACATGGCCATTTCTGACCCTGCTGACCAGAGCATCTTGTCTGACTTGCCTTGAGGGGAAAAGAGAGAGAACTTCTTTCTATAAATACACAGCAAGCACAGGGACAACCATCCTTGTCTGTCATTACCAATATTAAAATAATGAGTTTGTACAAATGCTGTGTGAGGAAAAAAACACCAAATTTGGTGTTTCTTATTTTTAAGCCCGTTTCAGCCCAACGGTTAGTCTGAAAATGGAGGAGTAAGTTCTCTGAATTCACTTCAGAGAAATGGCTTCAGTTTCGTCAGAAGTTTGATCCTCAGGCACCTTAAGTTTGGAAGAAAAAGGAGAGTTGATGTCATAATGACTTCTGGGTTTTATGCTGAAATTACATTTTTGGCGCCGTTATATCCCATTGTGTGCTATGGAGGATATAATGTAATACTCATCAGAGGCAGGCAGCAGTGAGGTTTACTGGCACTAAAATCAATAGGCACTGAATAAAATGGCTCCAAATGATTTAGGATCGTGCACACATCTTCTTTTTGTAAGCTTAAAACCATTTGGAGAGGCATTACTTCATTAAAGGCCTCTTGAAGAATGTCATCATACTCTGTAGTTTAGGCCTGTGCACATCAAGAACATCATAGATTGTGGCTTTTATTAAGGAGGCTGGAGAATATAATTCTTCCTGGAGTATAACAGGCTTTAAAATACGGTGCACTTTGAGATCAAAACAGTGTTTATAGCAATGTAGTTACTAAATATTTTAACATGTACAATATGTGCATCCTGGAATGTGTGTTTATGCTACTGAAGTAGCTGCTAGACTTGTCAGATCCATTACAAACCACCATGTAGAGGATTTTTTTTCTTTTTATTTCCTCCTGTTGTTTTTTTTTTCTGTTTTTTTTTTCTTATTGGGTGCATGACATTATCATTTATTTTTATGTAGGAACACCAACCCAAATCTCAATGCCTTTTCTCTTAAACATCTTGCAGACATGCAATTAGCATGTCTGTCCTTATTCTTATCTTTGGGTATGGGCATTTATACTTTCACACCAGTAATGGGCTAGAATCCCTTGCTGGGAGGTGCAATATGATTCCATTAAAAGGAAAGTAGTCTGCAATAACTGGAGACCTCCTCATTGCCTCATCCTACACAAGCCTGCAGCTGAAAATGTCACTGTGACACAGAAGATAAAACGCAGAGCTTCTCGCTCTGGACATGCTGGTCGATGGAAATCAAGGCGACTCACGGACTCTAATATGGGCCATGGTGATGGGGGTTGCTCTAACATATCATCTCACACTGAATGGCTGCAAAGCAGATTATGATGGGCCATTTCCTCACCTGGAGCAATGTGGCATCACCCTGGAGATAAGCAACAGGTCTACACCCATACATGGCAGCTGAAGAGTCAGCCTGGTGGGTACCCTTTGCAGATCTACCTCTGGATGTTATTTTAACCGCTGAGCACTCCCTCACATTTTAGCTACGACACATCTGCTGTGGGATGTGCAGAGCAGAAACTCCACGTGCTGCTCTGGCAGCAGCGAGGACAGGATCTGCCGTGGTCACGCTTGCGGCAGTACACAGCCAGGGGAGCATGGCAGCGGTGTCAGTGAGGCGAGGAGCCAGCCCTCCCTCCTGAGATGTGCACGATGGATTCCAGCAGCTCAGCACGTGAGCAAGGCCCCTTTGATGTACGGGCTCTCTTCCTGGGGATAGGATTTCATATGCAGGAGGGGACAGCCCTGTCCTGCTCCCCTGCCTCCCAAACCACAACAGAGAAGCTGACCATTAATTTAAATACTTAAAACCAGACCCTTCCTTTAAAAAAGATGTATCCTCCTAAAATTTCAGAATTAACTACAGTCAACTCAGACCTATATGGCTTCCGAAGTTCACAGCGCTACCGACACCTTGAGGGAGGACAATTTTCCCTGGGCCAAGTGCTCTGCTCTGCTGGGAGACAGCTGACTTCACACCACCCTGGAAACTTCCCGGTCTCTGCCAGTTAATAGGATAGCTTAGGAACAGCAAGGATGCGTATCCAGTTGCTTATGGCTGTAAATCAGAAATCACGGGCATGGAATTACATTGGCCACATCCCCTCAGCCCAGCCCTGAAATGCAGGAACAATGGGCATGAACACAGCATGTGCTGTGGTCAGAGAAGTCTGACAGTGAGGGTGATTCTCCATGGTCAACCAGAGTTGGTTCCCAGCCTGGCTTTTTCCACCTTATTTTATGGAGAATGCTGTTTTCTTTCTAAAAACTAGGAAATTTGGCACAAGGATAATAAAATAAACTAGATTTGACGGGGAAGGATGGGTGAAATTGAAATGTGCTGTTTTGTCCTCATCACATATGTTTGACAGAGCCTTCTCATGAAGATTTAGACAGAATTGAGGACGGATTTTCCTGTTGTTGCTAGATGGAGGGACCCCTAAGTAAGGACATTTTGGCTCAATTCCATTTTACAAAAAGCATTTGGAAGGATCAGTTTCTACCTCCACAGACTAAAAAATTGTTAGAAAACCTCTGAAGCTGTCCCACAAACATATCCTCACACCTGCCCTTTTTAATTTTTTTTGTTATTTTTTTTAATTTGCAAGAGCAAAATACATGCACTAAGGCTGGATTTAGTCGGACTTGCATCACATCCTGCCTCCTCGCCAGCAGACTAACTGCAGCACCCAGGTCCTGCTGCCTTTGCAAGGACTGAAGGGTCCACACAGAAGCACGGGGAACATGAAATAGGGATGAGGAATCACAGTTGAACCATCCTGCAGGTGGAGGAATGGCAGTGAGGAGAAAGGCTGTGCAATTCCTAGGCATCTTCCAGCAACTGAAGTTCAAAGAAAACTACATTATTTGCGAAAGCTTTGAAAATATTCATTGAAAGTTACCAAAAATTGCTGCTCAAATTCCAGGGCCTTTTCCCTGTTAACTGAAATGCTAAATGAGTTTCTGCCTGTCCTGATTTTTCCACCCTTTTACCTGTTATCAGAAAAACATTATCCTCCATGGAATAAGCTTCAAGACACCCACAACCAAAGAAAAGTTGCAACTTCAGGATTTATTTCATAAATATTAATATTTACCTACCTAATAGATTCCCTCTTTCCTTCACAGGGTATATATTCAGGTGTCTGAAATCAAACATTCTGGGGTAGAAAATCACTGCTGCTTCCTTTTCATATCTGTTTGATATTGGGTTGCACTGTGTTTTCAATGGTGCTGAAAGCTCCCAGCTCCCACCAAGTTCAGCCGAAACCACAGTGTCTTCTAAAAAAATTATAAACCAGCCCATCAGGTGGGTGCATGGTGGGGTGGGCTGGTACAGGGGAGTGTAAGGGCTGAGAGGTAATGGCTGGCAACATGCTCCCGGTCAAGATGCTGAAATAAAAGGGTTCCCTATACAAGTGCTTGTCACTCTCAGCACACCTCCTTGCCACTTGCTGTGCATCAAAGAGGCTGAGGTTTAAGCTCTTGGGAAATGTTGTACAGAAGGTGCTCTGGTTGACCCGTCCAGTGTTTGGGTAGGTGAATACTCACTGGTTCATCACTAACAAGGGCAGCCTGCTGGGTGAAGCGCCAGTGGCCAGGGAGGCAGGTGAAGGTGTGTTCAGCCATTCCCCGAGTGGTGCTGGCTCTCACCTGGCCAGGGTGGGAAAGTTTCCTCCTGATGCCACTGCAACACACCTGGATGGGAGTCGTAGGATGCTCCATCAAACCAGATGGAGCCAGGAAACCAAGGTGGTTGGTTTTAATTCTCTTGCAAAACACAAGGCTCTCTTGCTGCTGGCTTTCAGAGCACTGCCCGGGATGATGCAGAGGAAGAGCAGACACTGCAGAGTCACAGGTGTGTGCTTATAGGAAGGACCCAGTGAGAGGTTTTCCCACTGTTTTTTATCGCTGCTCTCAACTGACTCTTTAAACCCTAGTAGGGCAGGATCCTGTCCTCAATTACCTATGGTCCGTGCCTGCTGCCCCGCAGCTACTGGTCTTGAGGCTCCCTCTGAGCATAAGCTAGGTTTTAAGCACAGGCTGAAATCCCGGTGAGCCTAAGCACAAGCGAGCACGGGCTCAGCCACGCTGCTCGGGAGCTTCACTGAAGAAATATCTGCAGTAGGTCTCCTTGCGGAAAAGAAACTGCACCATAATGTCTCATCTCATCTCATCTCAAGGGAAATGCAAAGCAATCAAGCCATTTAAGAATATATTTCAAGCTCTTCATAGCAGGTGTTAGCCACTATTCTCCGGCTGCTGACAGGAAATGTGTGTGCAATTCTCCTAGGTACCACACTCAGAATATACTTCTTTTAAGGGCTTGCTGCTTAAAAAATTCTGCAAAGTGTAAATGGCTCTCATAAAATCAGACAGTAAATTGTCTTATCTGTTTGTCCTGAAAGTGCTCAGCCAGCTGGGTCTTTACTGCACATCGGAGCCAGCCAGCCAACACACCACAGGGCTGTAATGAAATGTTGGGAGGAACAGAAAAATCCAGGCTAGGGGCTCATCTTAGGAAAACTTTCTGAAGAGAAGACTGAGTTCAAAGTCCCATCAGCTGAGAAAAAAATTAAAAGAGGAAATCAGCATTTCTACAGAGTCTGTGTAAAAAGCATTTCTCACACGTTCTTCTTCCATCCTGGCCATGGGATTGAGCAACCAACACAACATAAATCAGCAGTTTGCAATGTATTCTTATGTGGGAAAAAACCCTTCCTTCCATGTTGACACTGAAGCACTCCCTTCTGCTACTCAGGGCAGAAAATTATGAACAGAAAACCCAGGCAGAGTTAAAGAGAATTTTAAAGCCTCTTTCCCTCATGTTCCCTGAATAAGTCATTGCATAACAAAAGCATCTGCGAAGGAATGACAGCGGACATGTGTGCAGGGTCACAGTGGCAGAGGGGTTTTTGACTCCATGCGCTGTCCGGTCCAACCCTGAACACAACCCCCTCCCCAAAATCTCCTGCCGTGATGGCAGACTGTGACAGGGACCCTGGCTGGGGACGTCCCAGTGAATAGGGGCTGTCAGTGATGGTGATGGAGGCGCTGCAAGTGCAGAGTGGGAGGGAGGGGACGGTGAAGGGGTCACCCCACAGAAGCATCTGTTGGGACCCGGGACATATGGAGTCTTTATTCTTCCTTGTGGAGGCACGAGCGTTTTCCTCACCTTCTGCCATCCTTCTATTGTGCGAGGGGGCTGCGACCGGCTCTGGGGACAGCTGCTGCCGTGAAGCTGCCTCCTTGGGGCACACCACAAAGGGCCCTGTCCTGTCCCTGATCAATCAGGCAGGCACAGCTTGCCAGGAGGAGTGGTGGATACCTTGGCTCTGGTTACCAGGGGATGAGAACTTGAGGCCTTTTTTACTTTTTTTTTTTTTTAAATAAAAGCTAAGGAAAAAATCTGGTGGGCTGCACCTTCTGTGAAAGAGAAAAACACCCTCCCTTTGAATTTCTGTGAATTTTGAAATATGGATATTTAAAGATGTGGAGGGAAAAAAAGTAGTCATCCAGAGCTAATTATACAGCTGTTGAAAAGCCCGGTAAATACGTTACTCAGGGATATATAATACCTTTGATGTAGTTGTAATCCGACTGAAGTTATTATAGGTTTTCACAGCTGCAAAGCAATCCAGCTTAGGAAGGCTTTTTTTTTTTTTGTAATTTACAGAAGCAGAAAAGAAATTCTGCTGCCAAAGCAAAATGAAGATCCTCATATAAACACAGTAACAAAGCCTAAGAAAAATTATACTCATGCTGAGGAGTATTAACCTGTCCCAAAGCTTAAAAGAGTTTACTGGATAATATACAGCATCAGTGACTCCAAAAGAGCTAGATCTCAAAAAGGCTCTTCTGTAAGACAATTAAAGCTTTAAATAAAAGTGTGACTTTGCAGTTGGGTATTCTCTATTCCCTTCAAATCAACAATAAGTATAAGCTATAAATGCCCTGAAAAAATAGGTACTGAGGCATGAAATACAGGAAGGCTGCTAGTAAACCTCCAACATTAAATTGATCATGGAAGCAATAATATCACGAGGCTTTGTAAATGGATGGGTTAAAAGCTGGACCTTTATTGCTGTTTTCATTCCCCAGGGATGTGTGGTAAAACAAGTCTCCACACAAGATCTCTAGGCACTGACTGAATTATTCACTCAGTTATGGGTCATTAAATGAGACTGAGCAAGGGCTGGTGTCCATTATTACAGTGTGGTGTATGAAAAAAGACTTATTTTGTGGAGATTGGCATGGGCATACTCTCAGGATGCCCGGTCATTTCTGCCACAGCTTCTTCTGAACTCCTGTGGCAGAGAGGGGACGTTGCGAAGCAGCAGCCCAGCTGCACCAAACAGGATAAAAGAGGTCTGAGGCTAACACCACATGTGAAAGAGGAAACGTTAAGCTAATTGCAGAGATGTCTATGCTGGTTTTAAGCTGTTACTATCCTGCAGCTGCTTTTTGTCACCTTTCTGCATCCCCCGAGGCATCGCAGCCCTCCCTGGGTTAGCACCTTCTCTCCCAGGCACCTATGACTGCTGAAGGCTTTCACCACGCCTGCATAACCCATAGTTGGGCACTCTTGATTTCATCTTAGATAAAGCTGCTCACAGTTTTAGTGACTTGTAGTAACCTTTTGGTGATTTCTAAACCAAATTCAAAATAGACTAAAGTAAACTTTTTCTGAGAATGAAGTTTTCCCATACAACATGTCATTCTCCATTAATAAAACTGGGGCAGCCTCTCCACAGTGTCCAGAAGTGCTGAATTACAGTTTTGCCCTTGGTCGCACTTTCTCCTTGAAAAAAAGAGCTTTTTTCTGAGGTCAGGAAAAGAGTGAAATTGCTGTTATCTAAGTAGTCCACGTTTCTGGTGAGAGAGAGGATCATGGTGAGGACACACCATTCTCTGGGGCTGGAAAGCCAGTGCATCCCATAATCCAGCACTATCTTGTATGATCAGAGGCAGATATGTAAACAAGTCCCTGTTTCAACACAGTCTCCACGGGAATGATTTAGCCAGACTTTGACTTTAGATCATGGCAAAAAAATCAGTTAAAACTTCTGGGGCCTTTTTAATCAGAAAAAAAAAAAAAAGGCTAGATTTTTGTTGACCTAAATGTTTTGGTAGTTATCTTGATATCTTCATGTTATTTTAGTTGAAAAAAGCCCCTAACGTTTTTAACTGACATTTTCTAAACGAAATATGATGGCTTTTCAGTTGAAATGACCTTCTGCTTAGAAATTCAGAAGAAAAACATTTCACAAATCCTCAAAAACAAACCAAAAAGGTGGTGAGTCCTAACTGCTTTCTTCCCACTCTTTCAGCGCTGTCAGAAAAGCAACAGGAAAGAAAAATTGGGAGAAAGAAAAAAAAAAGAAAAGGTTATTATCATGGCCACATTTCTTGCTGCTTACTCAAGCAAAATTCCCAATAGTCCAAATCCCAGGGCTCCCTTTCAGTTTTCAGTCAGAGACATCCACTGAAATTAACGAGAAAGCATCCGAGGTATGAGTGAAAACTGAGAAAGGAATTCAGGACTTGTCTTAATGACTTAAAAAGACTGTACCCTGAGTAAGAAGGTATTTGTAATCAAATGTAAGCCCCAGATGCAGCAAATGCAATTTAGCCTGCTATATTGCTTTTCTTAGTATTACTTTTTTTTAATGTTATTGTTGAGCTCAACATACACAACCAGTCTCGAGGGGTGAGGAGGGAATAGCTGTTCTCTAATACAGTCTTTCATTTCTGAGCCCTCAGTTCAAGCCCTTCAGGACACTAATTATCCAAAGTTGTTACCATCTGACAGCTGTCGATGACCTCTGTGAAATGAGGTGGTGGTGGCAGCCGTGCTCCTGTGGGCATATGTCAGCATCATACAAACACTGTTACAGTTTGCCTGGTTTTTTGTTGGCAGCCTGAGCATTTATTGGAACAAACTTGTCTTCTCATTCCTAGCAGGAGCTGCTGCTCTTCAATCTGAAAGAAAGGGGTGCATCGCTGAAGAGCGTGCCCCTCCAGTGTTAATGCTGGTGGTGGATCACTGAAGAGCATGTCCCTCCAGTGTTAACGCTGCGGAACATTGCTAGTGATCTTCAGGCTCCAGAGATGTCACCTGGACACACTTCAGGGATACTGACTCCAGGGAGGAAGATTAATTGAATAGTTAGCACACTAACAGGGAATGGGCAGCTCTTGGTCACAGACCCATTATGGACATGTTCACCTTCCTCTGTGCCCTCATGTGGGACTTCAACCCATTTAGCCTGTTGTGAGCCAATTAGCACATGGTCAGGTACACAGCTCAGCTCAACAGGCAGGCAATGGACTTATGCTTCTTTACTCCACCCTACTACTAAAAAGGAGTGTCTTTGTCCTGCAACGGATTGGGGGATCATGGCCCTACAGCCAGGCACCACCTTCAGAGGGAACAGGGCTGTAAGCAACACTGCTTCTTAGCCTCATTGCCAAAATTTCTCTATATATCACTTTTCATACTTCACAATCAGCTAGGAATAGGTTCACCAGACTTCCCTACACCAATTCTGGACAGCTCTGCCTGTGTACATGTGGGTGTAGAAGGCTCCTGCTCTGGCTCAGTAGCAGCACAGGGGCAGATGGAACCTTTCAACTTGTTCAGTGCCTAGCACTCACCGGGCACTCAGCCATGGCCTACAAGCCAACAGGCTGGACGTGATGGTACCAGAGGCTTCCTGGATCATGATCCCTCCAACCACTGGGCAACCCAAGGGCCACGTGACACCCGCAAGCAAGTATATTGAGACTGAATTCTACAGGCAGCACTCAAAAAGATAACATTAATAAATTGGTTTTGGAGGAGCAGAACTAACAAGATCCAGTTTCCCTTGGGTTTATGTCCTCTACCCTCTAGCTTACACAATGATGACTTCTCCCTCTCATAATCTCCATCCTAAGAAGCAGCAATTCTAAGATGCTGCATACTGACTAGCCAGGTGGCTGCTGCCCTCCTGGTGCATGCTAGGGACTGGCACCTCCTTTTTTTTTTTTTTTATGTGGGGCTATAATTCAGGCATCTCTCCTCCAACAGATGCCAGTTTTCACCCAACTTCTAAGATTTGGCTTATCTTTGAAATTCCAGGTGAGAGCATATCTTTTCCCTGAATCACTGTCCCCATACAAGCAAGAATGAGAGATTTCCCAAAGCAAGAGAGGACAGGCATGCAAGGTCAGTCCTGCAGCCTGATGCTTATGGTATTCAGCCAGACAGGTGGGTCTCATTTCTGTTCCCTGCCATGGGCATATTTTCCATATTTTCTCCCATTTCTGCTATGGAAACACTAGAGTTGCACCACTCACAGGGGGTGCCCCAGCTGGCACAGTGGGGTTTAACCCCCTTTCCAGAACTATGTCCATATGAAATAGCTGGAAATTAGGGCTGGGATGAATTAAGGCGGTTAAAATCCTTTTGCTAATGGCCCCATCATTAGGACATGAACCTCCCTCAGGAGGGAAATTGTGAGGATGAGGCTCAGTTAATGGATCATCCAGGTACTACAACAGTGTAGAGCATATGCAGATAGTTAAATGACAGAAAATCAAGCAGGGTAAAATGAGTAATAATAAGTAAGTTACTGCCTCCTCCTTCTGTAACACCTCTCCTACTTCATTAGATAGAATTTCACTCCTCTGAATATGACAAATTGGGCCAAAAATTCCTGGCATAACTCAGTCATCCCACTAGCTGTGATGAGTAACTGAAGGAAATCTAATTTGCTTCTTTTCTAGAACTTGCACTGGAGGAGTAAAATAGAAGAAAGGGGGCAAGAAAAAATATTGTGTAATATAACATGATTTATGTACGTGTCTTAAGCAGATAATTCAGGCTGAATGATGCTTAAAAGGCTATTATAGACTTGCTTCCAGCAATGATATAGCCTGTACTGCTATAAAATGTCTGCCCAGGGCACTTCAGTGAGTTTGGGATTCTCTTTCTAGATTAGCCAGGGGAAATAGCTGAAGTCTTTGATAATGCAACCTTCTTTTTTTGATGGTGCTGGAACAGCTCTATGCTGTTAGCATGAGGCTGTTGGAGATGACTGAAACATGTATTTTTAAACCTAGTGATTTTAAAAAGTGCTAGCTCTTCTCCACATTGAAATATTGGGAGATCTTCCATTAGGCCAATTGGTTACTATATATTCCTTAGACCCACACTGAACCGAATGTGATGGGTAAAGGCTCTCTCCCAGGGACTGTCAGTCTGTTCATTTATAATGAGCAGAAACGATTAGAATTTCTTCTTTCCAGTCAGAAAATGATGATTCAAGAAAATAAACTCTGTTGGCAGGAACTTACTGCTCATGAGAGACCTGTTGGGAAATGCCTCTGAGCTGCAGGAAAGCCACTGCTCTTGCACAGAGACCCGAAAAGAGAGACGGGTGCATGGACAGGCACCCACTTCTGCTGCCACATCTACCTGGCCATGGCACCCAGAGGTCAGAGCACCCATTGGAAAGGGCATTTTTCATTTCATTTTGGACAGCTAATGCTGTGTGAAGGAGCGGATGTCAACAAAGACCAAAATTATGTTGTGCCACACCAATCTGTCACAAACCTAGAAGGCATTTTATTTCTGCATAGGAGGAGGAAATACTGAAGACTCAGAAAAGTCCCATGGCATAGGAACATCATTTTCCACTCAGCTCAGATAAAGGGTTTTTAAAAGCCAGTGCTGTCCTTGTCAGACATGGGCACTGAAACAAGCATAAGATGTTCATTATTAACACTCTGAAGTCCAAAAGCTCCAGAGATGTGTCAGAAGGGTTCTTGTCAGGTATAAAAACCAGTATAGCATACAGCCATAGCCAAAGGAAACATCATGAATTGAAACACTGGCATATAAAATGTATAGTGCAGATATTATTTAGAGACACCATTTTTAAAGGCCCTGTAAAAGCTCTGGCAAAATTTTTTTACACCCCAAAAGCTGGCATATTTAATTTTTCCCCTCCAGTTTTAATACTTGGATTTTGTGTAGATAACATTTGGATGAGTAAAACTGGAAGGGAAACTGCAAGCTTGCCCTATAAAATCCAAGGTGCAGAAGAAGACATACATAGAACTGTTTAACCATTTTTCCTTTTTCCTGTTGAGCCCATACTGTGAAAAGAAAAATAACTGTGGGGGCCAGAACAGCTGTGTTTAACTGTTGGCTTTAGTCTGTAGATTGATTTCCTTGCGCACTTTTAAAAGGAATATCTGTGTTTAGTCTAATGGAAAGCGTCTGTCTGAAGGTGCTCACTGCTCCTATGAACGTTTTCACAGACACAGTGCTCAGCCCCATCTGGCTGGGTGACTGGTGATGTCATTTCACACAGCATTGACCAAAACGCTGTTGAGCAGATTTTTTTCGTAGCTCTTCCTTCATTTCAAGGAAATGCAACTCTCAAATAGCAAATGCCTGCCCTGTGCTGCGCCTGCTGTGCTGCAGAGGAGGATTTCCAGATTGCAGATTTGTTTGTTTGGAAGAAAAGGCTTTTTGCCCTGATCTGGGAAGTTGCCATCTATAGGTAGGTTCAGTGAGGAGTTAAGACTCACAGGCCAAGAACATTCAGCTTTTCTAAAGGACTTTATAGACAGATGACATTGGACAGAAGACTGAATTTGCACAGGTTGATATGGGTCAAGGCAGAGAGAAGGATAAGGAGCAGCAGGAAGATAAGACTGTAAAACTTTAAGGACACTGTCAAAAAATGAGTTTTCTCTCTCTTTGTCACCAATAAATAAAATACTCTATAGTCTTCCCTTGATCACTGATTGCTTGGGTTCTGCTTCAATAAATAACTTGCAGCAAAGGTAGATGCCTTTTATGCCTCTTTCCTTCACTGCCTCTCCAAAGGCATGGACTGCTGATAGCTGTCCAGGGCCAGATGCATAGTGTTGCTTTCACAGCGTAGTTTCACTCACTTGAGCCTTCATTTTGAAATGTGGGAGCTCCCAAGCTGACTGGAGCTACGAGGTCCTCCTGGCTGGACCAGAGCCCTGGGTACTGGGTTGCTGGCACAGCTCAAGGGCTGGATGGTGCAAGGTGCAGACCACCTTGCCCAGACTGGACATCTAATGGCAAGGGATGCACAGTGGGCACATGGCACCAGGGCTGCCCTACAATTCATTTACGAAGGCCTTATAATGCCTGCCCTAAATTTAACGTGAAGGGGACCATGGCCCTTGGCACAGCACTTCCCATCACCCTTTTACACAGGACAGGGAATCAATGAGAGCAACTGGGCAACTATCTCCAGAGATTAAGGGCACCTTAATCAAAGGTTTTAAAAAAAGTGCATAAACCAGTGAATTACTGCTTGGCTCTTTAATTTCTGTCACTGGGGTGCCCAGTCTGGCTAAAAGGCTTTGTATAAAAGGTCATTCACGAAGTCCACCACCCGCGTTGTGCCTGGATGCACTGCGCTCTGCCGACCAAGCTGTGCTGGAGCAAGACCGCAGGCTAGAAAATGAGATGTGTATCTTGAAAGGTTCACGTCTTTGAGGACATCTCAAAATAAACAACCACTGCTCTCAAAGGCTTTCTGGCCGCTCAGAAAAAGCACATGGCAAATGAGCCCAGACAGGTACCGCGGAGGGGAGCAGGGGCTGGCAGCTACATGACAGTCACAAAGCAGCACCTGCAACCACAAGCACGGGCGCGCATCGCCCTTGAACCTACAGAGAAATCAGCCCTGGTGTAAGAGGGTCTTCTAGATCCTACTAAAAGTCAAATCCTGCAAACCTGTCCATGACCAAGCAATGCATAACTCTATGAAGGGGAATTTTCTCCCTGAATAAACAGTATTTTTTTCCCTCTAACTTCCCCACGGTATTAGTAAATTCTGCATTGGGAAAAGATTCAACAGACTTTCAAAAAAGAAAAATGGGAGTTCAGTACTTGACAAGTCCACCTGATTTGGACATTTTGAGATTACTTTATCCCCCTACACATATTATCACCAATCTTTTATCTTTTAAAACCCTTGAGTGATGTTTGAGGACTCGGGCTTACTACAAGTACTTTTCTTATACTGTCTGCTCCCTTTTCTCACCATATGTACTCTGTAGAAGTCTCTTCCAGTTTCTTTCACTGTTGTTCTCTATCCTTTTAACCTTTAAAAAAATCACTGTTATGAAAGGTTGTTGTAGAGACACCCTCAACTGTTTTGATAAAATATGTTAATCTCTCCATCTACCAAGTTGCATTGTTTTTAATGGAGAAATCATTCTCCATTAATATTACATTAAAAACACTACTTCCCTACATGAAGGGCCAAACTCTGCTCTCAGAAGTGCACACACAATGCTGTTGAAAGGAATGGCAGTTCCACACAGGAATCCAACAGCAACATCTGGCCCCAGATGTTTTATTTATTTGTAATTTAACATTGCATTATACAATATTCATAATTTTGCTGCTTTCCATTTCAATGCCTGTTATTTGTATGACTTTAGGAGGCTGGCTGAATGTGTTTTTAGTCTCAAACAAGGAGAAATGAGTACAGCTAAGCAAACTTGCATGTATTTCTGGAGGTTCAGAAATCTTCCTGATGAACTAAATTCATCTCAGAAGACAGACATGCTGAACCACTGTAATTCCAGGGGAAATCAACTGAGAAAACACCTAGGGCCCATATGAGAGACGGGTTTCAAAAAGCAAGGCAGATCATGGGCAAGGGCATGTCCATAAGTTTTAGGAAAGGCAACTGGTCAGAGAGCACAAGGCAACCATGTGGTACAGATGGACAAGAGGGCAGGTCCCAATGCAGCATCTCTTCCCCCATATGAGTCCATGTATCTCTTATCTCCATTGTGGGGACTGGGCTGAAGATGAAGGCACAAAGGTCTGATGTGGGAGCTGAGCACGTGATTTAGCCTTTCAGAATTGGAAGAGTTTATAAAAAACAAGATGCCTTCATTACTTGATTTTGCTAATTTATTACATTTAAGGCTTTTCTTTCCCCATGTTCAACTAAACTGGACCCCTCATGCGTGTAAAGTTGTTCCTCCCCATAAAACAGAAATCATTGTTAATATTTGCACCTCTTATCACTGGAATGGAAATGGTGACCTGTGGGACTGTCCCACTTTTCAAGCAATTGAAGCATTAAGACGTAATTTATGCACTTGAGAAGAAATTTCCATATCACAGAGATTGCTTCATTCCCTGTTATAACTTATGAAGGGTGTTACTAGTAAATGAAACCACAGACATCTGTATTACATAAGAACTTGTTTTGACATGTATAGTTCATCTTATTTATGGTGATAGTCCAATGCACTATTTTAATGAAACTGAACATTATTCCAAGGTTGTCTAGACAAAAAAAATAAAAGACTAAAGCAAGATCATATGATCTTCATTTCACTATGCATCAAAATCCCAGATAGCTGTGACACTTTGGGCAAGCTGTCTGTGATGCACTGAGAATAATTTTTTGTTTTAATAGTATTTATGTGAAAGATGGCCTATTGGGGAAGGGAGGGACAGAAGGAGTGAGAAAGGGAGGGAAGGAAAAGACAGTGGCAGGGGGAAGGAAGGAAGGAAGGAAGGAAGGAAGGAAGGAAGGAAGGTAGGAAGGAAGGAAGGAAGGAAGGAAGGAAGGAAGGAAGGGAGGGAGGGAGGGAGGAAAGAAGAAGGGAGGGAAGGAGGAAGGGAGGAAGGAAGGAAGGAGGGAAGGAAGGAAGAAAGTTCTCTTATGAGTTGAGGACTCAACCACCACTTCATCATCTGTATCTCTCAGATGCAACCCACTAAGAGCAGCCTTCCCCTGAGACATCTCTGCATTGCACCCCACTCAAGCAGGGCTCTTCATCTCTCCTGTGCTCCTGGGCTCCCCAGTAAGCTTCTGGAGTGTAATTAAAGCTTATCTCCCCAGAACTGCTTTTCCTCCCCAGTTCTGACAAGGCCCACAGCACCTTGATGAGTGCAATACTTGTTCCAATGACTTACTGATGACTACACTTAGTTGAGCGTTGCTGTATATTTCTGTAAAACAACACTAAGTAAAACCAGAAAAGCATGGATTCCTCTCAAATGCCTCTCTTGAACACGTTATGCACTTTGAAACCTTATCCGACATTTACCATAAGAGCCCTGGTTAGAATTATCACACACGTAATTGTCTTTGCTACATGCTTGATCCAACTCCATCCATAGGCAAGAGGTTCCACCACCAAACTATGCACTTTATAGACTTGTGAGAGGGTTTACTTAGTTAGAGTCCATAATATATTCCACAAAGATACTCATCAAAATACCAGCTGGTGATCCCCTGCTTAGCCACTTCTCCTATGAATCAAAATAAATTATTCTTTTTCTCCCTTGTACAAGAGTATTGCTGAAAACAAACTACTAAATTTTGCTTTTAGGGCTCTCAAAAGACTAAGCAAGATATATTATCTGCCTGAGGACAGAGAACTTTCTATTCTTGGTGGAATTCTTGTTGGTTTAATTGGGCTTTGTAGAAAAAATGTTATTTTAAAGGAGCAACTATAGAGTGTGGGTGTATTTTTATACACTCAATTGCTGATATATTCGAAGTCTGTTGTAGAGTTAACCTTACACACATTTATTATTTTCTGTGATTTGTATAAACAGTATTTGGGTATTTTAAAAATATACATGAGTATTACTGTTATGCAGATGTAACAATCCAGCCAGAATACCAGCATTTGCTCTTTTTGATGGAGATTACAGTCTGGGCAGCTGCAGGGTAGTTTTTAACCACATCACAGCAATCTGGGCTTCAACCAAGGGCTTGACAATTCTCCCACATTCCCATTTTTCACAGGTCTTTCCAGTTTTTACCATCCAGGCTCCAAGCTGTGGGAAGTATTAGTGACCCTCTGACTCTCACCCCCATGTAACCGTACCCACAGGTATGTTATGTGTTTGCATTGCCTCTACATGTGTGTCCTGAATCTGGGAAGTGGGAGCTGGGCTCTATAGGCAGTTCCTACAGCATATAGGACAGTATGATGAAAAACCACATTCTTCTTCTGTGATTTCCAAAACGTAGGGCTCTGAGGTGCTTTTGGTAAGCAGCAAGCTGGAATTTCTGTCTCTATACCTTGCAACCACTGACACTGAGAGTCTAGCTTGGATTTCATCCACAGACACAAGATAAACACAAGGGTTTTCAAATCAAGAGGGGCAGACTGATTCCCATTCCTGCATAAGATGATCAGTGATGCAGAATTGGAGGATAAACCTGGAATTTACGGTTTCATTCAGACACACAACACTTCATCTTCCATCTACTCCATGGAGTCAAGAGAGAGCTACACCATCATATAAACTAACCACTTTCAAGCCCATAACTTGCCAAGTGCTCTGCTATAGACTTTTCCTAAGCAGGATAAGTATCTTCCATTTCATACTGAGTCAAAACCCAGTTGCTAGCATGAACTGATCAACATGAAGTAATTTAAGGAAGCTGTTACAAGAAACACATTGTAAATTATACCTTTTCTTTTGGCTTAATAAAACTTTCAACGGGCGTTTCAATGAACAACGTCAGGCTCTTTCCCCAAGATCTTAATGTTATCCAAGCCCTACTGGTCCTGCCTTTCTACAGGGAAAGCTTCCTCAGCTCAGGCAGGCTGTATTTTCTAACTCACCGTCTTGCTTCTGGATGGTTGTTTCCCTCATCTGAAAGGCAGATGAAAGAAAAGGACAACCACAGTGTTAGGAAAAGCAACCTGGCAAGGAGCTGGGGTAGCTGTGCTCTTGTGTAACATCTAACTGTTGTCAGCAGGCTACAGTTGAACCTGCCCAAGGAAATCAGAGATATGAGTCCAGATTCCTCTGTCAGCATAAGCTTTTCATTCACACCTTAGTACAGTTTTTGACAGCTGTGGCTTACTTGTCAGATTAAATGTATCAGGGCTCTGCGCCTGTTTTCAAACCAAGTAAGTAAAAATAGCTTATTAGAAAACATGCCAGCTGCAAAAAAGATCAGAATAGTTGTACTGATTGTACAGTCCTCATTACATCTCATTAATCCTGACAGTGAAGGTGGGAAGGTGAGTAGTGAATATAGACCGAGGCAAGCAATCCTATGCACTAGGAATACAACGAAATACATTGCTTATTTGTGGTGGTGTCTAGTACAATCTCAGTGTTTTCCAAACACCCAGAGATCGTTCACTCTGCAAGAAATGCAAACCCAAAAAGAATGCATTACAAGCCTGTGGGAGGGTGCTGAAGATGTGGGCACCCTTCTCCCCAGCCTGTGACAAACCAAGGACAGCCCGACCAGCATAGGCAGGCGATGAAATCCCTCCCAAACTTGCCTTTCTGGCTCTGAGGCTGACTCACACACAGAGCTGTGTGGCAGAGCACCCTCTCACTGCTCCCTACCCTGATGGCCAAGAGGCTGCCGGTCCCCCACGGAGGATGCCTGCAGTTTGACGGTTACCCTGCAGTCTCTCCTGGTGCCAACTAAATGTCAAGGTTAAAAGTAAAGGCAGTTGCTATAATGCAGGTTTTGCAGGTGTGCAGAAACAAAGTCTTTAGTTACGGGTATTTCCTTCAAGAGGCACTTCTTTGTCTCATCTACCCAAAAAGCTGACAGGACACTTGCACAACTCCTGTGGGTGGAAACCAATCCTGAAAATCACAACCTGGGAGTGATGATGTCCTTAAATATACATTTCCTCTGTACTCAAGCCTTCCCCCAATGTGAACCAAGTGATTCACCACTCAGTGCTTGTAACACAGCAAGGGCAGTGTGTTGTCTCCATCTGGCAGAAGGGACATGAATGGAGCAAATCAAAATTCTCTGTTGGGGTGAGAGCCTTGCTTAATTCTATGCCACTGCAAAGGAAATGATCTTGTCTCATCAGCAGGCTGGTGGAGACCCAAACTCTTTATAAATTGAAAGCTGTTTAACACAAATGACCACCTACCATTTATAGAAACAATAGGTGTAGTTTATCGTTAGCTCTTCAAAATCCTGGGCATGGTAACAAAACATTTCCAAAAAGAAGATTAGTGCAGGGGTAACTGCATCATATACCAGGCTTTGGTGGACACGGTACCAAAACAATGTCTTCTTTTGCTGTATGACACCATGATTACTCCTATATTTAGCATCTATATGCTGTGCTTCTAAGTATGAGAGCTGGGTTATTTGGGATATTTGTGTGCAAGAATACTCAAGCATCTTTTCCTTGATGTCTAGAAAACTGGGAGACAGAATTAATCTGAAGTTCTTGTCTGAATTCACATGTCTAATTTGAAAGGGTCAGAAAAAGGAGTGTGTGTTTTCAGATCCAGCAGTAGATATTATTGCTTTTTTTTTTTTTAAACTGTATTAACATGCCTGTGGGCAGCTATATGGGCCATTAAGTGGGATTCTGAGAATAAAAAAGAAGAGGAAGAGGAGAAATGATCACCTGCTGGCAGAACTTAACCAACTGGAGAATGGAGGTGCTAAAAGTCTTCAGAAAATGAAAAAACCTCTCCCAAATAAACAACAGAACAATGTAATGAAAATATGACATCCAGGACTGATGGGACCTGTCCATAGCAGAAATCACTCTCACTGCCACATTAAAGACACAGAAGAGTTTCCTGCTTTGGATCCCCCTTACAGAGAGCGATGGGTGGAGAGTCTCACTGCCGTGCTGTTCCTGTGCCAGGGCAGGTACAGCCAGAGCTCTGCAAAAGAGGATCTCAGATCTTTTTTGAAGGGCTGGAGCAGGCAGTCTGAGAGAAACTAAACCCTCAGTGGTGAATGCTACTATAAAGGAAGCTCAGAGTGAGCCCACTGACAAGAAGAGGATCAAATATTTTCATCCCCTGAAAAAGAAGTTTTGAAATCTTATGAAGTATTATCTGTCACTCCTATAGCCTGTTCTTACTAGTGGTATTTCTGACACGGACTGATCTCGGTGATCTCTCACTTAAGCAATACATACAGCCTGTATTATCCCGTTAATTTCCCTCTGACTCAGTGCAGGATGCAGGCAGAATCTGTAATGATTTCATTGCAGCCATCCTGTCTTGGACTCTAATCTCAATAGACCTCAAAGGTAAGCAAAATCGAGGCAAAAACCTAACTGAAAAGTCTCCAAGGAAAATCCAAATGCTAAAGAGAGAGGCAGGATGACTCAGGACTCTTTCCCAAGGGCTGTTTCTGAATCTGTTCTCTTAACGAGGTTGCAGAGGGCACTGAACAGTAGAATATAGTTTCAGATCCAGTAAGTTTTAGACCTAGCCATTTATAACCATTAGCAAGATTGTATTGCAGGATAGGACCTATGAGTTACTGTCATGGCTACGGATATTGAATTAGGCATTGAACAAACTCAGAACCGAAGACAATCTATGGGTCAAAAAAGGTTACAGATGATATTCTAAAGAAAAAAGGAGCATTAGGAAAAATCCATCTCCTCCTTCACAGTCCCTTCTCTTACGTTCACACAGATGCATTTTTGTCCCAACTGGAGCCTGTTCAATAGCATCATTTTTAAAACTGCGAGGCCACTTTGCCTCTGCTTGCAAATAAATGTTTTTTGGCAAACAAATGGCAAAACTTCCTTTAGAATCTCTGGCTGGAGAGTGCTTCATAAAAAATATTAACGTAATTTCATGCTGTCATTTCTAAAGCATCTCTTTAATGAGGGGAGTTGTTTACCGGTGACTGAGGCAGGCTTTGCTATCTCAGAGATCATTTATATTTCACAACGTTGTCAAATCCTGACAAGCAGCAGATTGTAACAGGACGGCTTCTGCTTTTTGATGCAATGTTTGGTAACTCTCCACTCACATGTGAACGGGGCTTTCTGTTTGTACCTTGTCAAACGAGGGGAGAGCAGCTCCAGGGAGGGGGGTAGGTGTTTCTACTCAGCCTGACACATTCAATTTACATCAGTTATGCTTGCAACGGGGTAAACATTTTTCTAAAAGAGGGTGTTGGCAATAGTGGTGGTTGTCTCAGCACTTTATTGATAATTTTTTGCATTTCTTATCGTTCAGGGACGTGCGTGCCCCCTGCACTGGCCAGCAGTAACTCACATCATATGGCCAGGGAGTATTTTGCTGCCCTCTTCTCGATGACCACTACAGCCAGGGAGAACAGTTCCCTCTGTCCCTAATGGAGGCAGTACTTCACGATGTGAGAGCCCTAAGGCAGGAGCTTTATGGAAGCTAAAATTGCAGCAGCCAGATTGTCCTTGTTTAAGCATCCTGGAGGATTTAGGCAACTGCTTGAGCACTTTGAAGCGTGTGAAGGACTGAAGCCCAACTCCTCAGGGGTGAGAGGCGATGCAGCTCTGCTGACGGCAGTGGAGACACACTGATTGAAACTAGCTGGCATTTTGGCTCTCCAGGCCACGTCCATAAATTTTCTAGGAGCTCTTGGGCTCATTTGAAACAGTTCTTCATGAAGGGCAGTGCAAATGCTCAACTCTGGGCTATCTCCTGCAGAGTCTGGTATTACAAGAGCTGGGCAGCAAGCTCATAGCAAACAAGCAATCTGCCAAACTAGCAGGTTTTAAAAGAAACTGAACTGAAGAGAAGCTAAAATGCAGCTTGCCAGAAAGAAATGGCCCAGCTGCAGAAATAGCTGGAGCAACTGTTTTCAAGGTATTAATCATATCTCCCTCCCAACCCACCCTCCTCATTCTCACCAGGGCGGCTGTGCTGGGCAAGCAGATTTTCTGCTCTCCTACTGACAGAGATGTCGTGAAGCTCCAGCCTGGCGCCCGCAGCCTGCCCCTTTTTAAGGCTCAGCGGCACTCCAGCGATGCGAAGGCAGCTGAGGTAATCGAGGAGTACAGATTTTACAGCATTGTCTGCCGTTCAGCAGTTAGCTGGTACATAAAGGCTTTCATTCGAAGCCAGTGCTGGCAGAAGGCCTGTATTAATGCCCTTTCATTTAAGACAAAGGCTCTCACACTGCAGTCTCCGGTGTGGAGAAATCTTTTGTACAGGCGGAGCCAGTGGGAGAAGGAGCCTTCTGGTCCCTGTGCTCCTTCTGCGGGGAGATTATAAAGAAAACCTTTTCCTTCTGCACATGGGCCAGATGAAGAACTGAAGCAATAATGCCTTTTTATCACAGTAATTACAGTGCCCATTGTTTTAATGACAGTGTTGTTGGGAAACAGAAATAGACCTCAGTCCCAAGGAGTTGTTCCAGTGTACACAAATAAACGATTTATTATATTGTTGTCAGATTAGACAGAGCACTCAGCCTTACTTATACTACCGTTTTCCCCCACAATTCTTTGTGCCTGTGTGTATTCGTTTTATTTAACTAGATTATGCACACTACCCGGCCCAGGAAGAGACAAAAGGCTGCTTTCTCCAAAGAACTTCCTTCGGGACCGGCAACTACAGGCTGAGATGGGCAAGGGAGACCTCGTCCAACCGCGGCATGGCCTGCTTAGTGTGTTTATATATGGGGGAACTATACTGTGCTCATAGAAAATCTGCTGGGAATCACTGTTTTCTGTTATTTCTTAAAATGGACATCTCCAGCACACTCAAACACACCTCTGTCTAGGCGCTTGTGTGTGTGCTACCAGACAGAAACCTATAGAGAAGCCTCTACAGGCTGAGAAGTCCTGGGTTTGAGCAAAGTGGGTTTATAAAAGAAATAAAGAAAAATGGTGATGAAGCAAAATCCAGCTTTAGAGGAACTAAAATCAGTGCTGGAAGGTGTTAATGTCAGTGACCAGTGCTACAGATAGTTGGCAAGACACAGTGAGTCATGTAAGAAAGTATCTGAGAAAGAAATTTCCAAGAAAGGGTCATGATCTGGTAACTGTCTCAGTCACAGGGTGGGAAACACAGATCCTCTGGGTGCAGCCTACGGGATGCAGAGCACGAAATCAAGACACGTCCTACCTCTCGCACATAAAAAACTCGACAAGCAACCACATACTCTGAGTCAACTGGAATTTTTCCTTTGTCAGTAGGGACAGATAGGCATCTGAAAAAGCCTCTGCTCCCCTGGGATGGCAGGAACCACATCTGACTGTTTTCTGCTCTCCACTGAGAGAGCCAATTGACAAGCTCTGGCTAGATGTTGGCTTTCAGATAGCCAAAGCTAGTTGCAGGGAGCCCCATGTGGAGTGGTTTACATGTGAAGACTTAATTTTCCCAAACTTGTCTGCAGGCCAACCTAATTCAGATCATAGCTTTCTAAGAAAATTTGTGGAGCAGCTTTCTGACTCACTGACCTCAATTTATAACACTTCTTGGAAAATTAGAAGAGTCATGAAGCCTGGGAGATGCTATTGTACCAGTGCAGAAAGAAGCCACTGATAAAAACTTGCATAACTATCTGTTGCTTCATCTGGAATTGACTGCACGCAAAATCTGATATGGGAGAAAATCAGGAAATAATTAACAGATAGCAGCATAATGATTGCAGTCAAGATGAGTTTATGGAAAGTAAGTCGGTCATAAAGAAACTTGATGCTGTCTTCTTCGGGACAAGTATGTCTGAGAAAGTTAACTTTGCTGACATCAGATGCCGTCTCTGGATAGTCCAGTTTTCAGTAAGCAGTTTGATATCCACACTGGAAAAAGGATTTTGTAAAATTACTGGGAGTTTAGGAAAAAAATGTCAAGTTTTGCAAGACAAAGCTCAAGAAGGCTTGGTCACAATAAGAGATGACTTGATCTCATCCTATTGAGAAGATTTCTATAATCAGGTGCACACAGAGTACCCCGGTCCAACAATGGAGTTAACTGGAACTAAAGATAGGGTTAAAGACAGCGCATGGCCTTGTAATATGGCTGGTAATTATGTATGAGAAAAGTTTGTCCACATATGTGGTAATTTATCTATCCTGTAGAACAGTATCTCAAAAATTTCAAAAGCTGTGAGGTAATTTGGCTTCTCTCTGCACCTACTCTCTTTAGCTAGACCCCAAATGCACTCACCACCCTGTACTCCTTGGTGAACCACAGCCACGAGTTACAGCTCCGCAGTGCAGACCTGATCAAGGGAGGGCTGGTTTTCCCTAGACCTCTGAGCTGGGGTAACATCAGGCAGAGCCCATCTTCTGATCAAATCCAGCAGTGCTTGAACAACATGACCCTGATTTACAAAGAAACCCACCAGTATTGCACTTGTGCTGCTTTCACCACAGATCCTTGGCTCCTTAATTGCTTTTGACCTTCCCACAAATGTAAAGGGCACCTTAGGATTTGGCTTATTACCCACTATAGCAGCAAGCCCTTGGGTAGTAATGGAGAGTAATTGATATCACTCCAAACTCACAATAATTTGTGTAACTGAGATCAAATATTTGCCAATTTCAGGGGAATTTAACTCACAAATTGTTGCAGGGAGGGGGGTGTTGGTTTTGTTGTGGTTTCTTGGTTTTTTTTTTAATGCCACCCTAAAAAAAATAATCGCAAAATGATTTGGGTTTACTTCTCTTATGATATTTTTAGATTGAGCGTAGAGAACTGTGGGGTTTTTTGCCATTTTCAGAGGCTAGGGATGTTGGTAGCACACAGAAAAGCCAGACAGCTTTTCCTGTGTAATATTCACAGATTTTAAAAGTACAAATCCTTCAGCCTTCCAAAATTTCATTTTTCTTCATTCCAGGTCAGCCCTACCTGACCCCATCCAGTAGCAATTTTGAAAAGGTGAGGGTTGAAAAGTCTTTACATTTGTAAGATTTTTCTGTGTTTAAACACTCTTACTTATTTTTAACTTGAAGTAGCTTAGCATGAAATCACAGCCACCAGATACTGCTACTCAGGAAGCTTTCTTGGCATTAAGAAGTAAAAAACCCAAATAACCATTTTTTGCAAAGTTCAAAAAATCACCAAGACAGCAAAACATCATCCATAACTTTCAAGAAGATGTTCTGTTGTACATTAATAAATCTTCAATGGCTCACGGCCGAGGGACCAGCCAACCCAACTGTCAGCATGGAAACGTGACATCCAGTCACGTAGAAGGAGCTCAGCAATATTACTTGTGCTTTCTGCGTACAGCTTGCAGGCAACTGACAGAGAACAAGGCGCCTACCTCAATTTGCAAGTGGCTGATTTCAGGGTGGACATACTGCATTGGTCCTGGGCTTTCCCTCAGGCAAAACATACATGCAGTCAGCGAATGTTGTAATGTGTTTTTTAATAAAACAAGGATGGCTGTCAAGCAAGGACCATGGTGTTTCATTTCTGGAGCTTCTCTACCAGCTCTCAGCAATACAGACCTTTGCTTGCAGTTCCTGCAAGGAAAACACATTTGTTTAGATGAAGAAGAGTAAGTTCAAGGGAGCAAAGTGTTGTGGCTCCTGCTGCAGCCAAGGAACTCCTGTTGCTGCCTAAGGAGGGCTGGCCAGGGTGGTAGGGAATTAGCCCAGTGCACACACACACACCCTCCACTCCCTGGACAACAGTCCAGCTCCATGCCATGCTGCATCCTGCCAGCAACGTGCTAATAAGAGCTGTCCTTACCTGGCACCTCTCTGTGCAAGAGAGAGGAAAAATAACATCTCTTTCCCTCTATGTGCAGGGAGAATTAAGTGAGATGATGAAACAGAAAATTAGATCTTTTTTTTTTCCCAAGACAGTACTCAAGTTTTTTTGTTCAAAAAACCCCACAACCTTCCTTCTGTTGCACCCTTCTGGGTCATTTAGGAAAATGGTGTGACAAAACAAAAACTATCCTTCAGAGCACTGACCCCATACACTTGCCAAGGCAGGAGAGAGTTTTTCTTGATGCATCTGATTTTAATTTAACACTATACTTCACCTTCCCAGCAAATAATTTCACATACATGCTCTAGTTGGTGATGGGGAAACCTCAGCAGGTTTTGAGTCTGGCTTCAGTTTAATAAAGGAAAAATCTGGATGTTTTATCTAAACCTCATGAGGATGAAAACATAGGAAATCGGAAATCTCTTCATAAGAACAAGGTTTCTTGTAAGACTGTTTGCTTGTTTCAGTTTCAGTCTGAGGTGGAAACCAGAAATGACAGAATTTCCCTGGACATTTCTGAGCCATTATACAAGGACAGCTCTGAAAGAGAGATCTTAAAATGGAATTGAATACAGATTTTAACTACTTTTCATTTTCCCTGATTCCTGGCCTAGACAAAGCTCTTCTTGACCTTATATATTTAAAACACTGCTGCAAAAATAATGCTCTTGACGGCACTATTACCGCTAGGACCACAAAGTTTTCCGTGAGTGTGATGCTCTGAGTAAAAAATGTTCTTATGGAAGAAAATTAAAATCTGTGTGGAAGAAAATCAGTTTTGTAAATAATTTCCATTTTCTGTTGGGAGAAAAAAATCAAACTATCGTGGAAGGTTCAATGTTACTCTCTAGGGAGAGGGAAGATGAACGGCCAACTGGGGGAGAAAAGATGAACGGCCAACAGCTTTCCAGAGAATGGAAGGATTTGCAGCTAAGTTCAGGAGAACATGTGGAAGAAGTTTTGCACCTGCCTCTGCCTCCACCTCCACAACAGTCCAGATCTCTCTGTAAATCCTGGTTTCAGGGAGACAGGGATAGAGGTCTGGCTCTTGGGAAGCGAGGCTGGGGAAGAAGGAGGAGGGACACCAATGCCCACTTCTATTGCGTGCCTTTTCCTGGGTGGGAAAGGATGCTGCCAGGGTATCCCGCATCCTGCAGGCAGGGTGTAAAACTGGCACAACTGTCCCAGCTTGGTAACTGCCAAACCAAACTGCTTAGCTTTTGTTTTTCCCAAGGTGGGCTTTCTGGAAAGGCCTTCACATAAAAAAAAAATAAATAAATAAATCAGTGTTTATTTTTCTCCAATTCAGTACATTTGGATGAGAAAATGCCATTGCCACTCTCCAGCCACCTCTGCCCATCCCATTATCCCATACTGTACTCCTAGCTGGTGACTCCCTTTCTCCCACAGCATCCCAGACATCCTCCTCACCTTCCTCTCTTACAAACTGTGGCATGCCACTGAAGCCTTGACACCTCTCCAGCTCTCACCACACCTCCAGCTTTCGTTGTCCTCCCACCCAGAAACGTGCACAATGCATTATCACCAGCTTCCTCTCCTCCCTAAGGCTCCTCAGCCTGTCCAACACGGCCAGCCCAGCACAGCTGGTGCTAACCAGGGCGGGGTCTGACCAGTCTTCCCATCCCCTTCTGCTCCTCCTTTGTGCTAGTGGTGTCCAAACACTCTGCCTGTTGCCTCCTGCCCCTACTCAGACCACTCAGGAAGGAGGAAGCTTCTTTTTTACAACCTTTTACATGTATTTTGCAGTCTATAACTACCTGAAGGGAGGTTGTAGTGAAGTGGGAGTTGGCCTCTTTTCCCGGGCAACTAGCAATAGGACAAGAGGGCACAGCCTCAAGCTTCGCCAGGGGAGGTTCAGGTTGGACATCAGGAAGAATTTCTTTACAGAAAGGGTTATTAGACAATGGAATGGGCTGCCCAGGGAGGTGGTGGAGTCACCATCTCTGGATGTGTTTAAGAAAAGACTGGACATGGCACTTAGTGCCATGGTCTAGTTGACAGGGTGGTGTCAGGGCAACGGTTGGACTCGATGATCCCTGAGGTCTCTTCCAACCTGGTTGATTCTGTGTGATTATGGTGAAGTCCTGATTTCTGTCTGGAGACAGTAGGTGATGCTATGTTCAAACAATAAATAATCACCATTCCTAACCACAGCCATTTAAAAATAATTGTGTTTTGGCTCCTGGAACACCTAGTTGCTTTTAGTTTTGAATGCTCTCAATGTAACCCATGTAGGTTTTGCAGCAGTATTTGTTGTTCTGGCTGGTTAAATACATTTCTTCTGAGCAGGGGGATGTCAATCAATGCAGCTACACCACTAAACAAATACAACTCCCTACTCCGATCCATAATCTGAAGAGGTTTTTTCTGTATCCACTTACAGAGGAAAGTAATTTTAAAGAAATATCATGAATAGCAAACACAGGAGCCTTTTCCAATACTGCAATTTTCACACATGGATGAGTTTGGGTGATTGTTCTTGGGCCGTGACACCAGAGCAAAACAGTCAGCAAGTGAATTTATGTAGCATTTTCCCTTTATTACATTTACACTTGGAAAGCGTGTTCATCCACACAAACACATCCTCATTGCAGACTCTGCTCTCTGGCTCCCCTTCACAGCTTATCCATGGAGCTAACCAAGGAGGAGGTAGTGAGGAAGCTTCTTGAAACAAAAAAACAGGTAAAACACACTATTGGTTTGAACAGGCAAGTGAGGGGCAGCTCCGTCCTGTGGCCTCTGGATCTGTGAGGCCATTAAGGGCTGCTGTTTTTTCCTCCAGGTCTGCTAGTGGTCTACCTTGAGACTCCAAACAGGGGTCCGTATGTCTGTCACCATTTCTGTTTTCTTGCTTTTGTCTGTTTAGGTGAGAGAAAAGGCCCCTTCAGCCACACTGCTTCATATAACCCATCATCACCAGGACATTTTTCTGCTCTTTCTAGGTCAACCTCTACTGTACTTTGATAGCCAGATAGCCAAAGTGCTTCAACAGCTGTTTAGCCACCATGAAAGAGAAAGTTTCCCCATCTCAGAGGTGCACTCTAGTTCGCTGGGAGAAGAGATGCATGCCCATGTGTTTGCACAGCACAGATCTCTGGACCCCCGTGCACAAGGGACTGGTCCCTGTTGGCACCCGCCCCAGCGAGCCTGGGCAGGATGGGCACTTATCTGAAAACACCTCAGAAAGCACTCAACTACATAACTGTGCTTTCTGCCTTGGAAAGAACAGAGGTCTCAGATTTCACTACAAGCTTTGAGTTACTAAATGCTTTAACCACACTACTCCACTTACGATGTGAGGAGTAGGTGGTTGATTTTCTTTTTCTCTGAGACCTTGTGGAGTTGGTACTGCATCTGGTTTTGGTAGCTCACCAACCAATACATCCCACACCTAAGTCACTAATAAATACACAGTGTTCATAGTCATTAATGGGATGAGTTGGACTAAACTAAATGAAGAATAACCGAGGAAGAAAAAAAAAAAAAAAGACAGGTCTAATGTAAGTGGAAGCGCTGCACTCTCCCTCTCCTTTCCAGGAGGGACTGCCTGAAGGGGTGACAGGGAGCAGGGAGCCTTGGCTTCCTTCTGCAGCCACCACAGTGGGCACCGGCTGTTCACATCTGTCTGAGGAGCCCCACTGGGAGCAGGCACTGGTTCCACAGAAAACTATGCTGTCATTTTAATTAAACTGGTTCATGCCAACAGCAACAAGTTATACTAATGAGAACAGATGTATCCAGTAAACAGTGGCATGTTTGTAGTTTAATCTACTTAAACGTGGATATATACTAATTCCTAAGTAAATACCTTAGTGGCCAGCAAAATGAGAAACAGATGATAAAAGAAGAAGTTTGCTTGTGACCCTTGAGACATGGGTATAATGTTTGGCTTGGCATCATTAATCTTATGGTCAGAAGAGCACAGCTTCAGCATATTTAATGTGAGAGCGAGCTGCTCACAACCAAGTTTCTTCTCTACAGTGCCCTCTGCAAACAGTAATTTCCACGTTTTTCTCTCTTCTCTCTGATTAGCTTCCCTTTGGCCTGACACGCTCTGAAAGTGTTGCCAGCTGAAGAGACCTATCCATCTCCTCTCTTGAATAAAAACATGAGCTAATTGAGTGGAAGGTATTTAAGCACAGTGAACTGTATAAGGTATCACGTCTTGAGATAACTGATTCTTAAAGAACAGCACCTTAAATAAATCCTTTTGAAATGCTCTCTCAGGCTGATGGGTAAATAATTAATTGCTCCCCCGTGTGTCAATAAAAATCAATCCTCTGACATGAGGTTAAAATGAATGGGAATTTTGTCACCAAATTCAGTGGGGCCAGCATTTCGCTGTATGCAACACAGGGATAAAGACAAGGCTCTGCCTCAGTCTGACAAACTTTTGATGTTAGCATTTAACTGAAAAAAACAAGTTACATGAAAAACATAGGTGACTTTGATTGCCTCCTTCCACTGTAGCCAATGGGAAGCAGCTTTTGATACTGAACTGATCAAAACACTCATTTCAAATAATGTGTGCTAGGAATTTAGTTCTTTCTACAGCCAGTGAATCATTGGCAAATTGATTCTGATTTCTGGAAATGTCATTCTTAAGCAGGCTATGATTAGTGTTGAGTATCACACAATATTTTTTCATCATCTGGCTGTTTGTAAGGTGTAACCTTTAGGTATTCATTATACAGATTTTGTAATTGGAGACTTCAGTCACTGCGCTTATCCTCCCTGGTTGGATGATGGGCTTTTTAAAACAAAGCTTTATCAAACAACAAATGAAAACTTCCATCCCACATACAGCACTTGTGGGAAATTAAGTGCACACAAATATCACGACAAATAAACAAAGATATTCGCACAGGGAAAAGTAACCCGTTTACACCCTCAACTTTATCAAGCTGAAAGTACTTTCAATAAAAAATAAAAAATCACTGTGGCATTTGAATGCTTTTTTGTGATTCACCCTGCACAGAAACATCCCTGTGCAATCATACTCCCTCCAGGGATTTCTACTCGGGGTCCACTGGGACCCAGAACCTCGCTAGGGCTTTGCCATAGAGCACGTGCCGTCTTCCTTTATCTGTGCAGAATGACTCACTTAATGGTCCTTTATACCATGTAAAAACTGAAAGGAACTTGACGATATTGCAAGCCATTAATGTCATACAAGGAAGGAAAAAAATAAAGGAGTCGAAGTCTGACTGTAGTTAATTTCATTAAACTGTTTCCTATCTCCTGGGCAGAAATACAAGGTGACTAAGAACCAAGTAAGCCAGGTTGTCTATTTATTGGTAGATTTGCATAATACCTGCAATACAATGTGCTGAAACTGGCTATTTATCGGTTCACCAAAAGTTTGTCACAAGCCAGGGCTTGTGACAGGATCTGTGACTGATCCATTCCCTTGCAGATAGCACTGTTGTAACTTGTCATGGAGTGACACCTCTTAGTAATGCTAAAAGGTGAATTTGTATGAAGCTGCTTACTTAAACAAAACTTTTTTTTCCTTCACCATGATGGAGGACTCTTTGAGATTCTTTTCCAGATTTCACATGGAAAGTTGAAGACTTTAAATCATTCCTTGTGAGTGTTATCTTCTCTATGCCCACCAGGTTTGGGCTCAGGAAGGAATTAAAAGTAACAAACACAAATCCTTGGAGAAAAAGGAGGATAAATATTTAAACAGTCTTTGAAAGTTATGCACACAGAAGTGATTAACAACAGGAATTGTGCTTGTTCTCTTTGCAGACCACTAAAAACTCTCCACTCACCAGGCTGGCACATTAACAAATAATATGATTTGTACCACTTTCTGAGCCTGTTCTACAGAACTGAAAAAAAGAACAACAGGGAGGCAGGGAAAACAACTGCAAGCAAAAACAATCATCTTCCCCACAGTAGTTTCCATAAAAAGACTTCATCCCCTCTAATATTATGGTAAACTACCTTGTTAATCCTCATGCAGCCAATAAGTGGGGTTTTCCCCTCTTGTTCAAAATGGATCTCTCTCCTTTTTTTTAAAAAAATATGTGTTATTAGGAACAGAAGAGTCACAAAAGCCACTTTCAGATACAGTCTTGTTCCTGCTGACCCCTGCTTGCTGGCCAGCTGTGCTGTTCTGTAGCCAAACCCCATCAAGCTGTACCATGAAAGTCACCGTCTTTAAGCAGACTCCCCCTGACATAACACAACGTAATTACCATTGCATCAACACAGGTGCATTTACTTTGTCTGGCCTATAAATCTGGCCTGTAGAATGACTTATATAAATAAAGTGAATGATTTTGTACTTGTAAGGACTTGATAGGGGTCAGCGATTTGCTGAACACTAGCAGAATTTCTCGGCACAGAATGGGTAAACCAGGACGGCTTAATTCAAAGTGTTAGATTATCCAGGCGTGATGGCTTAATATGAGTGGGAGGAAGGCATAACACAGGGAATCATTACTCAGACACATGCATTTATGAAATCATTACTGGGCTAAAGTAGTTAATTTGTCTGCCTTTTTAACTACAGACCTTTGGTTTGAGGAAGACCAACAGTGCATCCACTAGTAGGGGCTCTGGGCTGAATCCTGATCACCTATAACTGGGGATTTTCTGTTAACTGCTCCGCGCCCTTAGCTTGCTCCTTCTGGAAAGGTGCCGGTCTCATTTCTACGAGGTGGGTAAGAGATGCCAGTGGCATCTTGTCTTCATTAGGTTAATTTGGAGAGGCGCTGGGCTCTCAGGGAGTGCTAGCTCCTGATTGAATGAGAGACTCTGGGATCCCTTTAATTATCACATCTTTGTGCTGTGCTAACTTTTATTTGAACAGATTTTGCTGGGATTATTTGAGGCCTTGTCAATACTTCTTTTGTGACCAAAAGATAAGGCCTCCTCTCTCTCCATGACTGGAAGAACACAGAAGCAAGTATTAAAAAGCTTTGTTTTCTTTCCAGTTCAACAAACCTGTGAGTCTCATTTTCAGCTGCCTTCCTTTAGCTGTCTCACCTCAAAAGGCAAGTTTTCTTAGGCAGCCATTTGCATCAAGTGTTGAAAGGAAGACAGGGGTGGACCATGTTCTCTGTGTGGACACCATCTTGGTCCCTAGTTTCACACCTCTGCTCTTCAGGGACATCTCTCCTCCAAAGCACTGCACAGCTTGGAGCAGCACCAAGTAACTTCAAGGAGAAAACAATCCTCCCACCAATTCCCACACACTCCACCCTCCCTCACCTTCAACACAAGATGTCATCATGAGGACATGAAAAGGAAAAGCCAAGCCCAGCCTGAACGAAAACAATCCTTGGCAACACAAACCAGTTTGGAACAACTTTTTACAACGCTGCCAACAGAAACATGAACCTTCTCTTGTGAGCCTTCTCCTGGTTTTATCCACCATTAGGGCTGCCATTGCAGCCTCAGGTTTGAACAGTCTCTCTCAGAGAATTTAGGGGCAGGGTGTTCTTCCCTGATGACCTTATTTCCAGCTAATCTCTTGCCTGTCAACTGTTTCAGCTGAGGTAAGTTTAGGAATGAATTTGCTGCTGGCAGAGATGAAGGACACCAGCAAAAGCTCTGCCCATATCAGCAGAACACCTGTGTTTGAGCAAGATCAGGGTCAAGCACTCAGTAATTCTGAATAAGTCATATGAAGCACCCACTCATCACCAGCATTAACATTTTCTGCTTGTGCCTGACCTCTGACAGGTTTTCTTTTATCCCTTCCTTTTCAATAATACAATTTACCAAAAACTGTTAGACCCAAGATGATATGCCACTGATTGCAAATCAGCCATCACACTGACAGCACAAAGCCTGATCACAGGAGCTTAGAGCAGCCATGATGTTCATTTGAATGCTGTAAGGAATTTTCCTCAAACTTGCTAGTTTTGTTTTCCATGTTTTACCAATATTTGCAAAAAAGCAAATCTATTTCAAACAGATTTCAAGCAAATATTTCAGGACACTTTTGCAAGGTTTAAAAATTCATATTCATAACTGGGATTACTCAGAACAGAAATTTGAACTTCAGGAGTTACACTCATCTAACCAGGGAACAGATCCTACCAGGGAACTGACACACCTCATAAAAATAGCTCAAGTTGCAAACTTTGAATATGAAATGCTGCCAGCAAATTGCTCTCCAAGAAGCTGCCAGTGAAGAATGATTTCCAGAAGCGATTCAGCAAACAGCTCAAGAAAATTACAGTCTCTTCACAGACAATTCACAAATGGAAGATGCGGTTTGTTGAACGATATTCATTACAAATGATTCTTCCACCTATATTTATCCCTATGAAAACAGTCAGGGCTCTCAGGTGGACCCTCTAACATTTACAACACCTGTAATGCACGGTGTGTGGAGGCTAAGCAATGTTATGCAGAACTTCTGTACAAAGTAATAAGAAATTATGCTAAATGTCTAAAGCAAGAAACAGTAAAAGATTTTCCTTTTTTCCCCTTGTTTTTCCTTTTCACATCATGTAGCAATTAATTCACAAAGGGCAGTAATAGAAACTTAGATAAGACAATGTCATCCTGAAGGACTGTATTTTTCAAGCAGTGCCATTTTGGAAGGCAGGGAGATTTTGCCTCTGTAGGACAATACTGACATAAACTGGACCATGAGGTCATTTCTGTGTGTCTTTGCCCACATGATATGCATCTTTAACAGTTTCTACCAGAGGAGCACTCAAGTTTATACAGCATGTCTTGAACACCAAAGTAGGCAGAAATCGCTTTTCACAGGAAGCACCTTCAATTCCCAGGGGCTGGATTCACTTCTAAAATAATAAGTTGGGCCATGAGATCAGAGGGATTTCTTCAGAGCCTCCCCCTCATGTGTTCTGTGCTGGCCTCACAAAATGCTCATGGGACACCAGAGAAAGGAAAAATAGGGAAATACAAGAGCTGCCATTTCCTTAGATGACACAACATCATTCGCTGGTGCATCCTTTTGTCCGGTCAAAGTAGCCCCATCTACGAAAGAAAATAAAGGATTAGTTGAAAGGATTGCTACTATTATTATTATTACTGTTGTTATTTACTGGCTGTCCTACTATAACTTAGTTAGTTTATTGTTTCCCTCTTGTGGAAATATTAGTACTGAAGGATGCTATTCTGGAAGTATATTTATACCAAAAGGAGGCAAACATTATCTGCCATTCCCGGGCATTGTCTTGGCATTGGTTACTCCCTCACTGCTAAATTGCCTTGGGAAGCAAACAGAAGTTTCAGGTATTACTACAGCAAGGCCAGTCAAGGCTTCAGTGCTCAGCTGTGTTTGCTCACTGAGTCACGGCTTGGTCTGGCTTGGGTACGATGGTGTTGTGGAGACCTCTCCCTGCTCCTGCCCAGACCTGCCTCCTTGGAACTTGTGCTACGTGAGCTCCTGAGCTGTAAACAAATGATATTGTCCAGGTGCTGGTGACAGCAGTACTGCTCAGTGTTTGCTGATATCCTTTTTTAATTTCCTGGGGCACGGAAGCCCACGTGTACATGAGTTCATAAATTCTCCCCTCCCAGTTCACTACCTCCGAGGTGGCCTGAGCACCCCTGTATTCACCGGAGAGAGGTTGGCAACTTCACGGAGTGATTCATCACATCAGGAAGAAGACTTTGGGACAACAAGAGTCTTACATGGAAGGGGGAACTAGAACAGTTGTTGATGCTAAAAAGAGAACCTGGGCTGACAAAGCAAATGTTCAATCAGGTTTAACGAGGGCTGAGGTACTTTCATGCTGCCAAAATAGAGATACCACTCCAGTTGCCCTAGCAGCTCAGATGTCCCTGACACAGAGGCTCTTTAGCACAAAGCCTGAAGATAACGGAAAGTCAATTATGTTTTTCTTGTTTATGGGGGGGTTTTTGTGCAATTTTTTGTATATTTTTTAAATTAAAATGCAGATGGTGTACCTAAAATATTTTGGGGTATTTTATACAACTTTGTAAATAATCCTAGACTCACCTTGCAGACTGACACAAAGTACAGACAAATAAGAAAGTTTTCTTCCCTTTTCTTTCTGCATACTTGACACAGGAGTGGGGCTAAAATAGGGAGGAAGAGACAATATCACCCAAAAATATATTTCAAAATAGGTGGCAGAGGGCAGTTGTGTCAGGCTGTTTGGGTGCCCATTCCAATACATTGCGATGAGTTGGTTAGAGGCAGTGAGCAGTTGAAAGCCAACAGGTGTCACTGCAGAAAATCACTGAAACCACCAAAATATCGCACATCTAGAGAGCAACTCTGGGGCTGAGCAGAGCTTGTCACTTTCCCAGAATCACAGTGATGCTGCTTGGAAGGGACTGTGGAGATCTCTAGCACACCTTTCCACTTGAACCAACACTATTGTCAACATAAGATGGTATCAGCCAGAAGACTGGCAGGAAAAGAGAAATCATGAAAAAAAAAAAAAAAGGGATAGAGGGAGGGAAGCCCTGGGAAGTAAAGGGTCAGAAAGAGAGAGAATTTGGGATGAAGGAAAGGACATGAGCAACCTGATCTAGTTGCAGATGTCCCTGCTCACTGCAGGGGAATTGGACTAGTTGACCTTTAAAGGTCCCTTCCAACCTAAACTGTTCTATGATTCCATGATTCATGAGAAGCTGGTCTTGAACCCATGTTATCTGAGGCAACAGCACAAGTGAGGACACTCAGACTGATTTGGAAGTAAATGAACTCATGCTTCCTCACTGCTCTCTCTACAGTCATGAGCCTCCCTCTCCCATGAACATTTGAAACTTGGCAGCTCAGTTTTGCTTTGCTTGTTATTGGGAGTGATTGCCCTGGCAGGGATCCTGAACCAGCACGCCACATGCAGTGGGACATTCTCTGCATCTCATTCAGAGCCCTAGGGAGCCAGGTTTCCACAAAAGAAATTGGATTTGGAAATTCTTTACCCTCCAGTAGAACGAATGCATGAATATTTCTGTTCCTGACCTGATTTTACATCAGTTCCACGGGGTATTTCAATTCTTTATTTCACTTGATTAGTGAAGGGGAGACTGCTTTGCTTTGCTGTTTCTTTTCCAAGTTCACTGGGTAGCTGGTTGTGAATGTCCTGGGTGTTTCCCTGTCCCCTCCCCAGTAACCCTTTCAGAAAGTTTCCCAGTTACGATTTTGATCCATTTTAAATAGCTAGTTACTCCCAGCTGGTTTCTCTACCACTCCCTTCTGAGGTCAGCCCACCAGAAGTGAGACGGGGTGAAAATCATTTCATTCAGCTCTCAGATGCTATTCCAAGAAAGAAGGAAGCTCACCAGCCACAGACAGTGATGCTTTGTGCTCACACACTGGATCCACTCAATCATAGCCTTTCCCTGACTCACCTGATGACCTCACCTTTGCTTTCCTCAGCAGATGTCCATAAATCACTAGGAAGATGGCAAAGATGCGGCTGAGATAAACTTCATGCTCTGTGGCTGTCCCCATGTGTCTATCAGTGAGATGCCATGTTCACAACAGTTCTGCAAGCAGGTTGAGTTGAGGTATCGTCCCCATCCTCAGGGACAGATTTTCTGCCCTTCATCGCCCTTCATGTCTCCCACAACATCATGGCAGCTATGGCCCATTCTCAGCTATGCCTTAATGGACAAAGCAAGCTCTGGTTTATCTCCAGCTGTGCTCCAGGGCTCACCTGCAGCTTTCGCCTCTGTGAAAGCTGAGTTTGATCAGTTTGGATGCTGGGTGAGCGTTGGCTCAGACCCACACACAAACTGATGAGGACTTGGTATCCAGCAGAACTTCTGAGCTCAGCCTACCTCTGGTCAGCGTGCAAAATCCAGCCAGGATAATGGGAAGGGAGAAGCCGCTCTGTGGCTGCACTACCTCTCCCTCAGGTTGGGAGTCATTTCACCCTGGTTGCACAATGTCTTCAAAAGACAAAGTGAGGAATGTTTCTGAGAGTTTTGCTTCTTTTACAGCTGTCAGCTGACATTCAAGTTCCTGCCATGCAGCAAAGCTGTAGTCACTCTTCTCAGACCTCTCTTATGTAAAGGCAAGCTGAATAATAACTGTGTAGCAGGGAAGGTTTTCTCAGTCATTCGCCTGTCCCTGAGAAGCATGACTAAACTTTGTCAGCGTGTATCACAAGCAAGTCATTCATGAGTAATTCCAGAAAGAAGGAGTAAATTATTTTTTGAGTCATATCACCACTGATTGTTAAAAACATCTACCTCAGTGCACTTAATTCCAAAATAAATTCTTGGTTTTCTTGGTCAGTCTGTCCTGACTATGCAACCTTGTGTGTCAGTGATGTGATGGGTGGTATCAGGGTCTCAAGGTTCTTCTCTTTCTTTCTTCTTCCCTTAATGTATAACTTGCTCCTAGCAATCAATCTGAAAGTAGCAGCTACTATGAGGGAGCACACTGTCAATCCAACAAAGAAATAAAAGCTCTTCTATCAGATCTGTATTTTTCACAACATTTATGGTTATAAGAAACTCCTTTTTACAATCCGATCCTAATGATCAGATTATTCAGGTCATGAACAAATAAGAATGCAAAATGACTACTGCATGCTTGAAAAAGTTTATTGGTTTCCACCTTATGGTGAAATCCACACCTACAGATTAAAATATTAAGTGATAGCTGGTGTTTCATCAACAAAAACTGATTTAACAGGTACCTATTACTCTTCCATTATGGGGCACACACAATGAGGTATAAAAAGTTTGACCTTTTATTCATGCAAATTACAGCTCTACTGGGAACATGAAATCCCTGGGAAAGGACCTCTGGCAGTCCTCTGGTCCATCATCCTGCTCTCACACAGGATCAACTTGACCTGCGCAGTTCCTGGAGGTCATTCTTAAGGAGGCAGCCTCCCCAGCCTCCCCAAGCAATCTCAATTTAATTGAGAACTTCCTCAACCAAAGCATTAGCTGCCTGTTTCTACTAAAGAGCTGCAGCAGCTGAGGCAGCTTCACGCAGGTCCTCTGCCAGATGGGAATGTTCCCCTGTGGGTTATGTGGGTATCTCTTTAGCTGAAATCTCAGGAAATCTCACTAAGAATTTGACAGTAAAGGGTCTGACTGAAAAACTGTCTATGAAGGAGAGAGCTGTTTAGATGAATACAGAGCTTCCATCTCCTGTTCAGGAGGGTATTTAGACATGACCCTTGAAATTCAGCTCACCTGTGTGCTTGGTGTTAAGTGAATGCTGAAGCACTTTGCTGAATTGAGACCAAACATCCATGTTTGTCTTCCTTAAACGGCTGAAGCCACATTAGTTAAAGAGTTTGGACAGCACAGGAAACCTTAAATTACCTGTCAATCAGTAACAGTAGAGTTAATCCCTGTGCTTGATTTCCTACATCTCTGTGAGGGTAAATGCAAATACAGCATTGCCATGAGTCCTATGTCATCTCCCCACCAGTCCAAAAAGATGGGGCTTTAACATCAGGCGTATGGCTACCTCTTCCATTTCGGAGTCAGACCATGTGTTAAACCTCACTTTTCTGCCATGGGTCATTGTTTTACAAGGAGGTCCATCATCAAACACAATATACAGTTTTAGGTAAAAAAAAATCATGGTAGGCTTCATCTACAACCCCACAAAGCAGCCTCAGAAAACTTCCCAGAAGAGGAATGCCCTATTTTGATTCTAACAAAGGCAAGGGATATGAGATCATGGGAGACACAGCCACTTGGCAATGGTAATGAAGTGTTACTAGATACCACACAATGATTTCAAGTTCTTGGCAACCTGGTCATGTAGCCTGGGTTAGGGTAGACTTGACTATTGTGGTTCTCTGAGTATCTGCAATATTTCTTTACAGAAGAATAACATATGGGAAACGTATGCAATTCCAACAGTGACACCCAGTTGAATTTTACTTGTTGCAGGAGAAATTAACTCTCTTACTGCTATTTGACTGAGTAGGAACATGAAGGTAGTCAGGTCTTCTTAGGGTTGCCTTCATGTTTGCTAGCTCCAAAGCTCTGGTGCCCAGAAACTAGACATCTGCAAAGGCAAATGTGATTAATTCCACATAAGTTTCAGATCATTTGCTGGTTTATGCAGTGTTCTAGCCAACTAAATTTGTCTCAGTAATTAATGCATTTATACCAGCAAGCAGCCTTCTTTATGAACCATCATCAACAATTGTCACTAGCCTTTTCACATATCTTTCAGTAACCAAATATAAATAAATCTGTGCCTTTAGAGACCATGCCGTTGTGGTCTAGGCCACACTCTAATTAATGAATGGTGTTTTCAATGAATTACTTCTCTCCTTCAATATTGATTTAGGATGATTTCTGACCAGGGGATGTTTTTAAGCATTTAACTTCTTGCAGAGAACAGCTTGGTTGTTAGGGTTTTTTTTTTTTAGAATGGTGTTCAGATACTGTATAGCACTATGACATGGAAAAAGCAAGGTTAAATGACTAACTATGCCTGAGATAAAGCATAAAATTTTTTTCTCCTATAGAATATGTGCCATGCACCATTGTCCATGTAGGTCCCAGAAGATGCCAGCTAGCGTGGAGCTGGTAAATTAGCCTGAACAGAACTGCTCCTATAGAGCTGAATTAGGGTGGACACCTTTATCGTACATCCCCTGGGATGGATCAGACACCAAGGGTTCCTTCATCCCAACGAGTACCATAAGAACCAAAGCTATGCCCTTGCTTTTCACCATTCTCCTGCCTTCTCAGTCAAATACCAGCCAAAATCAGTCCATCACAGCAACACAGTCCAGCCTGAAGCAGCACAAATCATGGTGGAAAAGTCTGTTCACCAAAATGCCTTCCAGGCTGCTGTAGCTTGAGCAATGGCTTGGCTGGATTTGCTCCCACACCTCAATTGGGAGCAAAGCAATTATACTCCAAATAGCTCAAAAAGAGAACTACTGAAAATGAGGATCTGCTTTTCACCAAGATGTAGTTACTGGCTGAAAATTCCTTAGATAAGACTGGAGTAGTTGCCAGTAGTGACTGCTCTAATTAAAAGCATAACAATTTTCATTACCGCTGCTTTGCTTCACACAACAGCAATGGCCTGAAGCAGTCACCTCTTTAACCTATGTCCGTTACTATAAAAGAGGCCTCTACTCTGCAAATGTTGTCTGCTCAGGCAATGCAAACAAATATTCTCTCTATAATTTTAGAGGACAGTTGTAACAACTTGTAATCTTGTGCTCATGTCCAGTGTGCACAAGGTCTCCCCACTTTCCATGTAACATCATCCCACCTGCGAGGAAATGGCAGGGGGTTGGACTAGATGATCTCCAGAGGTCCCTTCCAACCCCAACGATTCTGTGAGTCTGTGATTCTGTGAAATGAGATTTCAGTTACCAACTCTGAAACTCCAGCCTGGCTCAAAGTCAAGCCATACCCTTTGTGCCTGTGCATCACAACCCCTTCTCCTGACCCAGGTGGGACAGACAGTCTGTAGTGGAATGCTGTTTTCATCTTGTCAGTACATTTTGGAGTAAAACTTCTGGAACCAGGGCTTAATAATTGCATGAAAGCTGGCACAGATTTTCACTCCCGTCTTCCACTGCTTTGTCACTTCTGCAGCCCTAAAGGATTAAAGGAAAGAAAGGTGTTGTCTCTGAAGAAGCTGGACATGGCTGATCCCTCACAGAGAACAAATCTTGGGAAAAAAAGATGAGACTGTCACTATTCTCAGCACAGAGGATTCAAAGCAGAAAGCTGGCAGTATGTGTGCATGGAGGAGAGGATGCTCAGTGTGTGGGTGCCAGGGAATGCAGTATCTCACTTCCAGAGCAAAATCAGCTTATGTTTGAAGCATGACATGACCACATACCTCACTGAGGGCTAGCTCCTTTGCCTGCTGTGGAGAAATTACTACGACTCTAAAGCTGACATGATGGATTGTGCAGCAAAATGCTGCTCTTAAGCAGCAGGCATAGCTAGTCAGCATCTGTTGGCTCAAGAGCAAGCAGAAACTCTTAGCTCCATGCTGCAGAGCACTGAACTTGTGCTGAGCAGTAGCAACCACCATCGCTAGACCCCAGTTCACAGTGTTCATTTAGGATGCTTATGGTTTACTTTAAAATGATTAAATCTGCACAGCTGCCATGAGGACCCGTTCTGCCTTCCCCTCCACCTCCAGCTGCACATTCCTGCCTCCTCCCCTGCTCTCAGCAGATGGTGATCTGGCTCACAGACCTGAGCAATCTGAAAACCAACCACACCATTGTGTTGGTAGGGTTAGTCAGGTGGCGTGAGCACATGGCTGAAGGGGGGATGAGTGTGAAGGGATGGGGTGGGATTAGCGTTTCAGCAGCTGTGCAGGCTTAGATCAACTCCGATCAGCCCAGGAAGGATCTCACCCATGCTAAATCTCCAAGCCCATTTCAGAGTTTGCAGGGAACACACATAGGACCCCAGGAGTTTACAGTAAGTGCACCTAATTTCACAAGATAAAGAGCTGTGCTCTGCAAGCGCTGACTGCTTCAGCATTCAGGTTGGGGAAGAGTCCTGTCCAAAGGTCCCAATTCAGCCTTGTTCATCAAATGCACTTTGAGTCACAAGGTACTAGAAACAATGAAATGAAAAGGATTGGGGTTTATATCCCAGCAGCCAAAAAATGCAAGAGGTAAGATTTTAACTGTAAAGTTAGCTTAGCTGTTCTATCAATAGAAAATATTTTCCACACTTGCTGTTTCCACTAATTTTTGTAGCAGCACCATACTGATCGCTCCATCAAATACACTCCAGAAGAGCAGCCAGGTCAGTACAGCAGCATAGGTGATGTTTTCCATCACTCCTTCCCTTTATCACTCTGAGTGAATTCAAGCACGCAGTCTCATGTTGCAGTCACAAGGGCTTGTGCTTCTCACTTTGTTTGGGAAGTCTATTCCTGTAACCAGGTTGGAGAAAGCCTGATGTTGCTGCTCTTGGAGAGAGATCATAAGCTCACATTCTCTGATCAAGTTTGGGCTAGGTATTTGCAGCGGCATGTTCACCAACCAGATCCTGCAGTTTCCTTTCGAGTTCTGAGGTGAACAGAGGTGAAGGTTCAAGTCCTCATCCAATTAAAGGGTTAAATGTATCCCTGTGAGACAGCTCACTTCCCTTAAGGATGCCGACTACAGTGTCTTATCTGGATCTTTCAGATCTTCTTGGTGATTGCACCCTTCTTTACAGGGAGTAAAGTTATCAGGTGTGATATAAAACCTCAAAGCAAGACATTTCACATCTTTGCTCCCATTTGTTATTTAAGACACTGGACTCCTCATGCTACATCGACCATACATAACAAATTGTTTTAAAGAATGTTTTAATATCTGTTCCACAAACCTGCATAGGCATCCTCTCTCACACTTTATTAAAGCCAATAAACTCACGCCTACAACAGAGAACTGCTGTACCAGCACTTGGCTTTTTGACTGGGGTATCCATTCTCCCTTTGTGTGCGGGAAAAGAGGGCATTTATTTAATTGTGTTTCCTTCTCCTGGGCTTCACAGTTTGTGCTGTTCCCAGTCATGTTCCACAAAGTCCGGAGGATATCAGCTTCACTGCTAATACTCCGGTAGCTGAACCTTGTCGGGATCAGCCAAGGATTTCATCAGTGCAAGGTCAGTGCAGACACCTCCCTTCCTGTGGGAAACTGCTGTGAAGCGGCTCGCTGGCCTCCTGCTCTGCAGCACAGAGAGCGCATTCTGGAAACTGCAGATTCCTCTTCAGTCTGAGTAGGGCTATCAGAGATCAAATCACAGCTATTTGAGCATAATGCAGTGAGCATTACACACCACTGAACCACCAGAAGAGCAAGGCTGCGCCTACACAGACTCTCGCTGGGCTGAGAGCTGCAATGTGCCTGGGCAGCGGCTGTGTGTGAGAGGATGCGAGTGCAGGCAGACAAAATGATTGAAGGAGAAGAATTACTCCTGGCAGTCCTCTTCAGGAGGTAGATACACACAGGAATCGGTGTGCATGCACCAATGTGTCCGTATGCACAGGTGCGCTGAGCAGGCAGACGAGCACATAAAGACAGAGCATTAACCACACAGCATTCTGTGCGATTACTGACCCATTTTTCCATGCTACATTCTGGTTTCTTTGGAAGTTATTAGTGTTGAGCCCTGCAAGAAGACAGAAAGCCCTTTCAGCAGCAAGGCCTGAGCGCTGTGCTTTGCAGCATGTTTACATCCTGGGGTTCCTGCCTACCCCAAAATCCCATCTGGCATAAGCCAGTAAGAGCAAGTCAGGGTCTCAAAAGGAACAAAGTTTTTTGTGTCTCCAAGGTGTTATGTTAAATAAACAAACATACAAAAAACCCTGTCTGTGAAAAATAACACTTTCTGACTCAACAGAGCCGTTTCCCAAGCTTACTTTTTGTTTCAGGTATACTGAGTTCCTTCAGCAGTAACACTATGTGAGGCACATGATGGCATCCTGCTTCTAAGTTTAATAGCAGCACATAAGGTTGTAGATGCCCTATCCCTGGAAACATTCAAGGTTATGTTGGATGGGGCTCTGAGCAACCTGATCTAGTTGAAGATGTCCCTGCTCACTGCAGGGGGGGTGGACTAGGTGACCTTCAAAGGTCCCTTCCAACTCAAACCATTCTGTGACTCTATGATTCTATAAGCCCAGAATAGGGACCAATGTGCACACCCTCTACACAGCATCTGTTTGGTTTACAGTCTCTAGTAAATGTTTACTCCTCCCAGCTCTGTGGTTAGAGAGCAAGAGCCATTCTGCTCAACTCCTGTCTCTTTAGTAGCGTTGTCACAACCGCAGATTTCTTCATCAGTGGCACAAGAAAGAGAGAGCATAGCCCAGTCTTCCAAGCCCAAATTGATTTTGTGAGGCTGGTATTTCAGGGATTTTTTTAAAAAAAATTTGAAGCCCAAGTGCTTCATTTGGTGGCCAGTAAGATTTGTCTCAGACATTATTCAACAGCAAACAGAACATAGAAGAACATCACTTTCATAGAGGGGCGAGTGGCTTAAGAGGACAGAACCAGACTTTTAAATAAATGGTCATGTCATTTAAAAGGATGCAATGTATTCAAGTTACAATATATTCCTTACTAAGAAATATAATGGGTCCTGTGATGGGTTGACCCTGGCTGGATGCCAGGTGCCCACCAAAGCCGCTCTATCACTCCCCTCCTCCGCTGGACAGGAGAGAGAGAATATAATGAAAAGCTTGTGGGTCAAGATAAGAGCAGGGAGAGATCATTCACCAGTTACCGTCATGGGCAAAACAGACACGACTTGGGGAAATTAATTTAATTTATTATCAATCAAATCAGACTAAGATAATGAGAAATAAAACCAAGTCTTAAAACACCTTCTCCCCATCTCTTCTTTCTTCCCAGGCTCAACTTCACTCCCGATTTCTCTACCTCCTCCCCACCCAGCAGCGCTGGGGGACAGGGAATGGGGGTTGTGATCATTTCACCACACATCGTCTCTGCCGCTCCTTCCTCCTCACTCTCTTCCCCTACTCCAGCGTGGGGTCCTTCCCACGGGAAGCAGTTCTCCACAAACTTGTCCAACATGCGTCCTTCCCATGGGCTGCAGTTCTTCACAAACTGCTCCAGTGTGGGTCCCTTCCACGGGGTGCAGTCCTTCAGGAACAGACTGCTCCCGCATGGGTCACCCACAGGGACACAAGTCCTGCCAGCAAACCTGCTCCAGCATGGGCTCCTCTCTCCACGGGCCACAGGTCCTGCCGGGAGCCTGCTCCAGCACGAGAGGCTTCCCATGGGGTCACAGCCTCCTCTGAGCGCATACACGTGCTCCAGCGTGGGGTCCTCCACAGGCTGCAGGTGGACATCAGCTCCACCATTGACGTCCCTGAGTTGTAGGGGACAGTCTGCTTCACCATAGTCTTCACCACGGCCTGCATGGGAATCTCTGCTCCAGCGCCTGGAGCACCTCTGAGTGGATATGAGGCTCTCCGAGAAGGGAGCCCTTTGCACAGGGGACAAGAACCATGAGTGCAGAGCGGGGTCTGGCTGTTCTTGCTGAAGCTTCAGAGCAAGGCTTGGGCACAAGCCAGCGCAGAGCAGCGGCTCTGAGGACTGGAGGCATAGCTTCCTGGGCAGCCTGTTCCAATGCTTGATAACCCTTTTGGGGAAGAAATTTTTCCTGATATCCAATCAACCTCCCTTGGCGCAACTTGAGGCCGTTTCCTCTCATCCTGTCACTTGTTACCTGGGAGAAGAGACTGACACTCACCTCGCTACAGGCTACCTGCCTGTTTCTTTCCACGTCATTCCCTACAAGTGGGAGGACAGAGGAGAATACTACGTGTGCTCCTGATCACTTTACAAATCTCCCCGAGGCCCTGAAGTCTCTTTTGACCACCCTTGGCCTTCTCAGCACGACTTTGTACCCACGTGGCAAAGCAAGAGCTGATAATAATCCGAGGGCCGTTACAAGGCTAGGAAGTTTCCTGGTAATAAGGCCTTCAACCCGAGCCGCAGGGAGGCAGAACGCTTGCTGAAAAGGCAGGTCTGCTCAGAGTAGTGAATAAATTCTTTATTTTGCCTTGCTTGGGTGCGTAGCTCTTGCTTGACCTACAAAAGTGTCTTAGCTCAACCCACAGGTTTTCCCACTTTTACCCTTGAGATTCTCTCCATCATCCCACTGGGGGCAAGTGATTGAGCAGCTGGGTGATGCCAAACTCTCTCCTGGGATTAACCTACAAGCCCTGAGAAGCCAAAGCCCAGTGAATCATGAAACCAGAGCCCACTGCAGCAGCTCTTGTGCAAAATGCTCCCTGACTCTGTGGCAGCCGAGCTGTCAGCACCCTATGTCCGTGTTCCCCAGTAAAGTGATGCACAGACCCTCACGGATGCAGCATTTATTCAAACACCTCATTTATTGTCAACTTTGCACAGAGTAAAGCCCCCAGAGGGAATGGACACTCTTGAAGAGGGAGGGAAGTTGCTGTTCAGGTGGTAAGAGGATTCTCTGTTGCAAGGCTCCTTGCGATGGCCTCTTCATCTGCATCGGGTCCCGCTTCCCAGAGTGTGCTTTTGCTGTGGAGGAAAGGTGCGGCAGCAATTCCCACTGTCAGTTGAGCAGCGTGTTCTCCATGTCCAGCGTGCTCAGTTCTGCGGCACCAGCTGCCGGGGGAGTGTCTTCAAGCCTGGCCCTGTGCCTGAAGAACTGCACCTCTGCCATAGCTCTCTGACCATGTCGTGCTGCTGCTAACACTGCCCTCTGCTTACTCCATGCTCAGGAAGTTTTGCGAGTCACCTTGCTGCATGCCAAACATCATGTCAATCAGGGTGGTGCTACCAGAAATGTTCTTCAGCTGGAGCTTGCAGGAGTGCCTGGAGGGCAGCACTGTTAGACGCCAGTCTCTCGACCGAGGCAAAACCAACCAGGTTGCTCTTACCAATACCTGGAACCAGAAGGTGGTTTTCTCCATGTCTACGTAGGGTCCAGTGCAGAGGGTGTCTAGGAGACTGGGACCCTGTTTTTCCCTCAGCTCTTTCTTGGGGTGGTGGAGGAAGCACAGCATGTCCCCCACAAGCTGTTCCCTTCACACGCACCTGGAAGTTCCTCAACGACATCTCCTGCTCAGTGCCCAGCTCCAAGTGGAAGGCGTGCTCACGGGGGGGCTTCAGGGGCACGAGGAGGTGGTAGACAGCTTCACCCTCATTGGGATTCCAACCTTCTAAGGGGACGCTCATCCTGATGGCTGGCTCCACCTGCAGCAAGAAACTATTCCTGGAGAGTTTTCGGCAGCTATGGAGAAGTTCATCCACCAGCTCATCCACCACCGTGAATGGTTGTGGCAGGTCCAGAAGGTGCTTGGCCAAAATCCTGCCCACGGTCCGTGCAACACTGTTTTTTTCTTCTTGCTCCTCCTTATGTGCGTTGTTTCTGGCACTGCCCTCCTTGCTGCTGCTGCCTGGCTGACGGGTCTTTTTCCTGAGCCAGCAGCAGAGCCCAAAGAGCAGGACCAGCACTCCAGCAATGGCCCAGAACTGCCACATCTGCAAGGCAGCAAAGAGCAGGGCTCCCCAGGCAAAGGCGCTCCGCTCTAGGCTCCTCTGCTCCAGGCTCCTCAGCTCCAGGCTCCACAGATGCAGCTCCTGCAGCAGCCGAGTCATCTCCTGTCTCAGCTGCTCCACACGGTGCTGCACGCGCTCGCGCGTGGCTTCATCCAGCTCATCACCGACCATCTGCAGGAGCTGGATGATGCTTTGCACAAGCACGGCGAAGAATTTTGTGGCAGCCATGGCCTGCGGGACAAGAGAGAGAAGGGGTTCAGTGGGGCTGTGAGGGAGGGAGCTGATGGCGGGGGAAGCGGGGACGGGAGCCACAGGGAGCTGGGGGCAGGTAGGAGAGGGGCCGAGGCAGCTGGGAGGCAGCAAGGCCTGCCCCCAGCCCCCTGTAGCCCCCTCTCTGCCAAAACCTTGCCATGCAAACCCAATACAGGAGCAAAACTAGAAGATAATGAAGGAGGAATTAGGAAAATGAAGCAATACGGAAGACACTAAAAGCAAAGCTGCAGATGGCTGTATTAGGGTCTCCTCTCTTGAGCCTAAAAGGACGTATTCCAGAAGAACATGCTCGACAAAACAAACCCTAACAAAGCAGGATAGGGCAAGGAATTCACAAAGGAGGGATTTCTGGGAGATGGAGTTGTCCTGGCTTCTATCTATCCCTTTCAAATAGGAGTCAATATACAGGCAATTGCTTAGCTTAAACAGTCTGAGTCTGTTGAACTCGTTGCCACTGAACGATTTTGAAGGTCACATCTTAATCTCTGACATGTCTAAAAGAGATGTTTTCATTTATATATTTGCTCAAATCACTTAGCCATACGGGTTTATTCTAAGCTGCTGTTTGCTAGGTTTTTTTATTTATATTTAAAAAACACCACCAAAATGTTTAAAAATAGATTGAAACAATCTTTTATTAATGCATGGAGAAAAGAAACATTTCATATGTTATGCTCATGCACTGCGCAAATAGTTCAGAAATGTCAACCTGTATATCCAAGAGGATGATAAAATTAGGATAATATTTAGGTAATAGTGACCCCATAATAGTCCCTAACTAATGAGAGGGTCAAATCTTTGTCACGTGTGCATTACCAATAATAGCTGCATTACACATGTGCCACTGGTAATAGACTTGCTTTTCTGAGTGTCTCTTTTCAAATCCCCTTAGAAACAGGTCCTAGATGCCCTGGTGTTCACAAATCACACAGGACAAACCCACATCTCTCAAACACATCACAACACTCTCTTTTTTGACTTTGTGGTGTCCTGGACTTGTCAGCATCACTGGGTTTCCTGAGTTTCCCCAGGTCTGACAGGCCAGATCCTCTCCAAGCAGCTCCCAGAGCTGTCAGAGCTGTCAGGTCAGGTAAGGACTGTCAGGAAGCCCTGCCACTCAGGAATGAGTGACTTACAGGTACTCATAGCATCATATCTGATGACAGACTATCTGACTTATCCTTATGTCTTTCTGCCCACACCTAACATCTAGTTTGCAGTAAAGACAGCCCATGCACGCACCGACAGGCAGGTGAGGTGGCTGATACTAGACCAGGACAGAAGTGTGCAATCAGGAAAACTCCAGCATGACCAAAAATTTTACCACTTGCAATCTGCCAAGCAAGCCAATGATTTTTACATGAATCACTTCGATGCATTTTGAGCTGCACTTTTATGTTTTTGATGTGGGGTCTGTTTGGATTCTCTTTTTCCAACCTTAAATCCATACATCACAGAATCACAGAATCACACAGAATCACAGAATGTTAGGGAACTGGACACAAAACTGGGAGGAGTGGCTGACGTGCCGGAAGGCTGCGCAGCCATTCAGAGGGACCTGGACAGGCTGGAGAGTTGGGCGGGGAGAAATTTAATGAAATATAACAAGGGCAAGTGTAGAGTCCTGCATCTGGGCAAGAACAAGCCCATGTACCAGTACAAGTTGGGGGCAGAGCTGTTGGAGAGCAGCGTAGGGGAAAGGGACCTGGGGGTCCTAGTGGACAACAGGATGACCATGAGCCAGCAGTGTGCCCTTGTGGCCAAGAAGGCCAATGGCATCCTGGGGTGTATTAGAAGGGGTGTGGTCAGCAGGTCGAGAGAGGTTCTCCTCCCCCTCTACTCTGCCCTGGTGAGGCCGCATCTGGAGTATTGTGTCCAGTTCTGGGCCCCTCAGTTCAAGAAGGACAGGGAACTGCTAGAGAGAGTCCAGCGCAGAGCCACGAAGATGATTAAGGGAGTGGAACATCTCCCTTATGAGGAGAGGCTGAGGGAGCTGGGTCTCTTTAGCTTGGAGAAGAGGAGACTGAGGGGTGACCTCATTAATGTTTATAAATATGTAAAGGGCAAGTGACATGAGGATGGAGCCAGGCTCTTCTCAGTGACATCCCTTGACAGGACAAGGGACAACGGGTGCAAGCTGGAACACAGGAGGTTCCACATAAATATGAGGAAAAGCTGCTTTATGGTGAGGGTAACTGAACACTGGAACAGGCTGCCCAGAGAGGTTGTGGAGTCTCCTTCTCTGGAGACATTCAAAACCCACCTGGACGCGTTCCTGTGTGACATGATCTAGGTAATCCTTCTCCGGCAGGGGGATTGGACTAGATGATCTTTCGAGGTCCCTTCCAATCCCTAACATTCTGTGCTTTTGTGAAAAGATTGCCTCTTGGATAGAGAACAAGCATAGGAATCACCAGCCCAGATGGCCCACGCAAAATGTATGATCAATCAAAAATGGAGCGAAGGAAGAGCAGATTACATGGGGTGGTGGAAGGCTCACTACAGAAATTGCTGTTATTTCCACTGTGGTACTCTGGAAGGCAGCTACAAAAACCACTTACTTCTCTTAAAGCAAGATGCAATTTGTACCTAGTACAGTTGTCATATCAGGGTGAGGTATCTGCAAACTATTGACTAGGGGACTCTGCAGCTGTTACAGTGATTCAGAGGCATAGCATTTGCCCCCCTTTATCATGGTCTCATGCATCTGTATTTCTCCTTTAAAACAGAGTTTTTAGAGCTTTTAAATCAAAGATGCTCAACTTTGCACAAATTTAGAGTCTGGCTTCTGTTCTGATACACCCATACTAGATAAGTCCCATGACAGATAGGTAGACGGATAGCTGGACAGACAGATGTCAAAAGACAATGAATGAATGCATAATTAAGCAAGCAATGAACCTAACAGAAAATCCTGGATACCTTACTCTGTATATACCCCCACATGCACATTCAGAGTGTGTATGCACTTATGCATATGTGAGTATATGCACAAAAACACACCCATTCTAAAACCAGATGCAGTTTAATATTGATTACATCAGATCTTATTGAACACTTCCTCTCAAAACCATATTAAATACGGCAGGTTGGGCTGTAAAGATAGGAAAACACTATTTTTGGCTCTCTTCACAACTTCTTATGCTACTGAAATGTCTAACTTATGTGGAAAATTAGATGGGTTTGGAAATTTGCCCAAAACAGTTGCCAGCTCAGTATATCTCTAATACTTGGAGTCCTCTAAATATAGGCCTTTTATTCTGGAAGAAGCAAACGCTGAGGATGCTATTCTGCTACTCGGAGCAGTGGTTTCATTTTCCCTTCCGAGACCTACAGTTTAAAATGAGCGGGAAACAAAGGAACTGCTGTTCTCCCTATTCAAATTAATTTATTTAATAAACAACTCAATAATTTCTTCTTTGTTACAGGGAAATTTTTTAGGGTCTTTATTTTGGAAAGACAGTTTCTCCAGAGGAATTGCCAGGGGCCCATCTAGTCCAGTATCCTGTCTCTGACAGTAGCTAATGCCACGGACAGTTATGGAATAATCTATTTATAAGGGAAGTTTCTTCGCCCTGAGGAGTTTGAAGTTGCCTGTGCCTGGAAGCATGTGAGTTTATAAATGCTTATTTTTATCCGTTCATATATAACCACAGATGCTCTCATTAGCCCTATCCAGTTCTAATCCTTCCTGCTAGACTGTCTGACGCAGTGATGCCTAATGGCAGCCATTTCCCACAGGTTCTTCCAGGCTGCATCGCTGTGGGGCTCGCTGGATAAATTTGCTGTGTGTTGCCTTTCAGTGGTACTGGAAGCTCCTGTCTGACGAGGAGGGGGAGTAGAAAAGCCTAATTTATGTTCCCTGAACCATTTGATAGAGAGTCGGGGTCCTTTTGGGAGTTTTTTCTCTTTTTTTTACTTTTAGCATGTTGCCTTCCATTTCTCCCTCCCACACCTCTAATTTTTTACAGTCTGTTTTCAGAGACAGCTTGCTGTGTCTTAGCATTTCTCTTATCTGATGGGTGGAAACCAGTTAATGTGATGACCATTCGCTGTGGCCCAGCTTACAGCTTTGTGTGCTTGCAATCATCCAAGAGGTTTGCCACCCACCAGCTCTTCACGTGGCTGATGTAAAGGGCACTTGGCATCCATCACATGGTCTACTTGAACTGCAAAAAGAGATGCTTTTCTCCTGTCTTCCTGAAAGACGCCTTCCTCTATCCCCTTGTTCAGACAGAAATTTCAGTACCACTGATCTGTGAAATGGTGAAACACTCACAAGGTTGTATCCTAAGGACTTTCTGTCCCATTCTTTATACATCCTTGAGTTTTATTTGCTCTCCTAACCATCCCTTCCCAGTGTGCAGGCAATACCACACAGCCTCCCCCAAGTCTCTTCCTGGGCAGTGACAGCTGACCATGTATCAAGCAGAGAGAGAAAATCTTCTGTACCCAAACTTACCAGCTGTCTTCACACACATATTCAACAGAGAGAGGCAGATCGGCATTGATGTCTCAACTTGTATCAATGGCATGAACACAACACAGATGGTACCTTCACCTCCTCAGGATTCAAGCATCTTGATGCTGCCAGTGGTGGTGGCCAGAACCTGTTTGCAGAGCTGTTTGTTACTAGGAGCAAGAAGGTACCGTGGATGAGTGTTTTCTAGATCATGCAGTGAGACTTCACCCTTTTTTCCCCTTGAAAGACTGGTTAATTCAGAGGGGCTTCAACTCACTGACACCCCGATTTTTAATGTTCCCGTGGCCATCCTGCTAAATCAGTCAGCAGGAAGAAGAGAGGGGTGGACAGTCCTCATGCTTCCTACAAGGGAGTTTAGAGATTTGGAGACCTTCACAAGGCAAAAGGCTGACTGGAGATACCACCTCACAGGCTGAGGCAAGGATGGGAAAGCCAAAATCCCCAGAGGGGACTCGGCAGAGCAAAGTTACTTACGCTGCTCCCTTGGTGTCACCCAGGTCCCATGGGGCATGCAGTCCCCCAATGCACGGGCTGACGGGGAGGGGAGGGATGGGTCTGCCGTGGACAAAGCAGGACAGGGAGCACCAGCTCTGGCAGGAGGTAGCTGTGTGAGGGCAGAGTGCCTGGCCAGAGCAAAACCCAGGCTGAAGTCACACAGAGGAGAGGTGAGAGAAGGATGCTCTGCTGGGGAGGACAGGGGTGGAAATGGGCAGGACAGCTCTTCCATAGGGGACACAGAGGGGACACCTGCTCCAGCTCACCTCATGAGGACAGTGAAAGAAAGCCAGCCACAGAGGTGGACTTTCATCTTGGTGCGGTGTTCTTTGCTCTTCATTAGCAGGAAGCTTCTCTTTGTGAAATTAAATCTTCAGTACGACTTCAGGGTCCCAGCCTTGCTACTGCCTCTTCCAAATGCCAGGCAGCAGTAGCCAGAAAGCCTGAACACTTCAATGAACATCCTACCAGCTAGAGGAGAAGACTAAAGGCCAACCATTAACACATACCCTAATTAGCAAATGTGTGCGGCCAAAAACAGCTATGTGATGCCTGCAGGGTGGAGGCAGTCCTACAACTGGAGATGGACTGTGAGGCAGCAAGGAAAATATCAAAATCAAAGGAGGATTTGATGGATAGAGAGGCAAATTTTACACAGACAGGAGAAAGCACTGAGCTTTATTACCTGTGCCCCTGGTGAAAGGGAAGATATCAAAGAACAGCAGGACAGAAATGAACAAAGCAAATAATGAGGCAAATTAAATATTTGTCTTCTTTGCACTCTGATATGCTGAAACAGTCAGTAGTAGAGGGTCCTGTTAAAGACCAGCCTGTTCAGGGTATCCAGTCAACTCCTCTCTGCATGGAGCCAGAAAAAAAGCAGCCTGAAGCAGCTCCACCTGAACCAGCCCAAACAGATGTGCATCTAACCGGGGTTAAAATCCCAGAGCTGGAGAGTCCACCCTCTCCCCAGACAATCCTTTCCAGCATTCCACACATCACTTCCAGGAGGTTTTTTCTAACATTTAAGCTATGTCTTTCCTTGCTATAATTTCAGGACATCTCCTCTTCTCCCATCCACTGCAAACATGTGGAACAGATGACTCTGTCTGTCTTTGCAGCCACCTTTTACACATTTAGAGTCAGTTGTTGTATCTGCACTTTTATCACTCTCCCTGTCCAAGGCTTCTGAAAGGACTCTGTTACCGCAGAAGCTGACAGTCTCACATCTCTAATGGTGTCATCCTATAAAAAACACCCTTCTGAGCAAGGCCAGGCCACCACTCTCAGTTTACAGTCTAAATTCTGAAGAGGCTATGTGACTTCCCCAAGGTCAGATGGCAATCCTTGGAGAGAAGCAAGCTGCATCTCCCTCTCTTTCAATCCCACCTGCTGGGCTCTCCCCCTCCCGTTCCAGGCAGCAGGGTGAGAACTGAGTGCTGCAGGCTCTGTTCCTCAAAATGACTCACTTTCTCAGTGTTTTCATAATGTGGAGAAGAAGGTGACTCAGAAACCTCTCCTCAATAAATAAATCATGGGCTGTTCACAAGGGGTGAGCTACAACAGGACAGCGACTCTCTTCAGCACTGTGGAAGCAGCTTGGGTTGTACCTCCCGACCACTTTGTGGCTGGAGCCTCTCCAACATCTGCCAGACTATTTAAGATAATCTGCCTGCTTTATCTTGTGATTGGTGTTATGCGATTGTCTGGGGACCTTGTCCAAAAGGAAAGCCCCCAATTTATAAACACATAATTACGAATGGCCTCTCCCCAGCTCTCTCGAGAGGCAGCAAGTCCGAGAGGTGTGATTTTGCAGACAGGGAGTGAGGCCCAGGGAGATTTGATGACCTGCCAAGAATCACACAGGAAAGACATGTCAGCTCAAGGAATTAAACCCCACTCCACTGAGCCCCAGCCCAACTGTGTGTCTGAGCCCAGCTCCTGCCTGTTACTGCAGCAATGGTTCGTGTTGAGCGTGCATAGCTCAAAAGCTGTCTGTGGATCTTTACCAGAAAGGGGATCAAGTTAAAATATTTGGAACTGGCTCTCCAGCACACTAAACTCCTGGTTACCTGAATTCAGGCATTTAGTTTTTAACCTTTCCATATAAAAAGAGAGGACCTTCCAAAAGAAAAAAAGTTCATTTTGGAAACCAGAACCCTCTCACGGAAGCTCAGGGTGCAAAAGACCAGGGTGAATGTCTTCACTCATTGCCTTGCTTTTTATTTTCATAATATACACAGGATTTAAGGTCAGACAGTCTGCCTGCTCTGTGAGAGAGCCACCCCATTCACAGGACCAGCTTGGCAGCTGTGCAGAACATAAGTGGTAAGAAGAGACACTCCCCCCTCCCTCCCTGCCTCCAAACAGCCCAGCTCCATAGGGCTGCTTCATACTCCTCACAGCCCTGCAGGAGCTGAGGCAATGTCAGGGTGACTCAGTATATTAAAAATGAACTCCTTTCTTTTCTAAATTCTTCAGGGAACCTTTCAAGGTAGAATGTTTTGTAATGGAAGCCCTAAGTCACCACAGTCCTGGTCAAGAATAACCATGCCCTTGAAAAGGAAGAGGAAAACAAGTGTTAGCGTATTGTCAAGAGGCACCATCTCACCAGTCAGGGAGAAGCTGGACCTAGAACATCTCCAGTCTTACAGCACTCTGACCATTTTTCCTGCTTGTCCATGTGCCTTCTGGGCTTTCCCAGCCTCCTCTTCGTTTCACTGGGCTGCAGTGTGTGGGGAGCCTGAAAGTCCCTAAACTCTGAAGCTCTGGGGCAGTCCAAGGAATTTAAGCTGAACTCTGAAACTCTGGGGCAGTCCAAGGAATTTAAGCTGTTTGAGAGTGAGTGAGATGGGAACACTTCTCTCTACAAACACCCAACTCCTCCATCTGTCCCGAAGAGCAGCTTGGGTGCACACAGCCATCCTTACCAGATGCTTGTTTCCCTGGAAGGAAAATCCAAACTTGCGGCCAAGACACACCACTGATCTAGAAGATTAGAAAACCAGGGCTGAGGGATGCTCTTAGCCCAGAATATAAATGACCCTCAAAAAAAAAAAATCTTCAGAAAATGAAAATCTAAAGTTTTCTTAATTTTCACACTGACTAGTCCCTCTCTCATTTACCTTCTACTTCCACTCTGCGGGAAATCTTGAAATGTAACTTTGTCACGTTCTTTACATGTTTTTCCTTCCAAAATTTCAATTTCTAGTGAGCTCTGGTCATCATCCCATTATTACCATATCAATAAGCAAAGCTCATTTAAACAGTACTAGTGCCGCACTACATGATCATATACCAGTGTCCCTAAAAGAGAAGTTGAAAGGAAAAACTTTGCAGGCATAAAGCTCCATTTGCAGTGACCAGGAAAGCAGATCTCAGTTCAGTTTGGAAGGTGTTTGGTGCATTTTATGTAATCCCAAATTGTAGCATTTTGTGTTTCTTTATTAGCTCAGATATTGGTAAACAACCGCTATATGTTTGGAATAGAATATTGATGTCATTTCCCAGGTGACAAGTTTAATAGTCAATATATTTGATTCAAGAACTGACAGCTGCAGTTTAGAGCTGGAAAGATTTGATTTAATAAGAGATATATCCAGTGCGATAGGCAATTTGGTTAATGCAGGAAGGAATTTGGTTTGCGACTGAGCAAAATATGAACGAGCTTCAGCCAGCAGCGCCTGGGTTTCAGCACCCTGAACCAATTTCTCTCTGTTCTCCATTTCAGCATATGAGATATGCATTTCCCAATTAATAAACATCTCATACTGCTCACTTGACTTCTTCGATGTGTCAAGTATCTGCAGCATTTCTGAATCCAGAGCAGAGTCCTCCAGCACCTCACAAGTGAGTGGCAGGTTGACCAACCCGCCCAACATGGACGCCTCATAATCCATGCAGGAAAAGCACAGGACCAAGGTCGGAAAGGGAGGAGGGAGCTCTTAAACCCTACGTATCGGAAAATAAGAAAGCAAAAGGGGAGGCAGGGCTTTTTGGATATGAAAGGAATGACAAAGGAAAGTAAAATAGATCTTCAGGACAGATTTTGTTCCTCCTGAAGGAAAAAAATCAGAATTCATGGAAGGGAGGGGAGAGAACAATATTAAATTTGATCTCAAGTCATCTTAGGCCTTACTTGCAATATATGTGGGGCTGCAGAAAGGACTTCCTGGATTTATACCAGGGAGGGGGAAAAACCAACTTGCTAATCTTGGTAGCCTTTGCTTAAGTAGGTACATTTGTTGTAGCTGCCTTTTGCTAAAGCCAAGTTACTTATTCCTGATGCAAAATACTTCCTCCCAAAATACCTCAGTTACATCCCTCAGACAACTGTGGCTATGCCACCAGTGCACACTTCACACCTTGTTTTTTGAAGCTTTAACTAATTTGTCAAATATTGTGTCTTCTTTCCTTACCCTGTGTGAGACATCCATCAGACACCTTTGAAGTCCACTTTTCCAAGTGCAATTATAAGCCTAACAGACTTGGTGTTACTTCACAGTCTGTGCTCTCATGTACGAGTCTGGAGTAATTCCACCCATTTCAGTGTGCATGGACATCCCCTGCCCTGGCAGGGCCAAATCAGTAGCTGATGCAAATCAGATGAGCTGAGCTGAAGTCAGCAGGATGTGAACTTACACCAGCAGACCACACAGACGGCTATTTCCATGTCAGTGGAAGGGGAATGTAAAGACACATGGAGGAGCAGTGCAGAGCCCCTGGCTGCAGTGGGGTGCTGCCACAGGATGACTCACACATCAGCCATGGTGGGGTGGTCAGACAAGGACCTATGGCAGATGGGTGAGTAGTGGTCCCTACTCCAGGGTAGAGGAGGTAGGAGGGTGGGGTCTCTTTCCCAAATGTCTGCAAAAGGACAGAGAGCTGGTTGGTACCAAATACTACAGGGAAGAAAATTTGTATTGCTTTTACTCACTTTCCCCAAAACAATCAGCAAATGAGGAACTTCTGTTTCCTTTTTCTTCCTTCTTTCTAGTGGAAAATCAGTGGTTTCTGAAAAGGGTGGACATTTTAATTTTGCTGGACAAAATAAACACATACGTTTATTTTTTTTTTTAATGAAAAACATTTGTTTTCCTAGTGGCCTTTCTTCTAGCCCTCTTCGTCCCTCCTTCTCCTTCAGGAAATGACACCACATCTTCTAAGCATAAAAAGGGAATGTTTATTTTTTAAGTGCAAGTATAGAAAAGATGACTAATATTTATATCTTTTCCTTCTCTTCTTTTGGTAAGGAAATGCAACGGGACCTTAAAACACCCAGATATGACCTGTGGTGACAAGCCCTGCAGAGGAGAGCCCAGCAGTGAGCAATATCTGAAAGCAAGAGGCTCACGGGGTCCCACATGAGCTGACTCTCCACAGGGAAGATGGAGGAAAGAGTGTCCATCTCACATGAAGGGAGCAAAGGGGTGGCAAGTCAGAACCGAGTCCTGCTGTGACAGGTCCTAGAAAAGGTGACAACTTTGCAGCATGAGCAAAGGCTGCCTTTGGCGGATGGGGCAAGTGCTGCTACTGCATGACTGTGGACTGATTCAGTTCCTACATGTGCCCCAGCTCTCAGCATCCATGCATAATATATGTGGGATGCAAAATCCAGCCTCTTGCCTTTGATGGTGCCCTGGCTTACACACACATGATCTAATTAAATTCAATGAATCTGCAGAGGGTAAGGGGTTAACCTCTTCATTTGGAGCTTGATTCTACTGCTGATGCACTAACAAGAATTGAGTCCACTGACACTTGCTCTCTCTCCAAATCATATTAGTCCTCCAGGCTCCACAGGGAGAAATGAAAAAAAAAGTCCACGAATAATGAAAAATCCCTACAGCCTGGTCAGATGGTGCTTACAATCTAGTTAGAATGGTTTAAAATCTTACCACTCCCCCAGCTGTGAGGCAATACTTGGATTTACTCGATTGAAGAGGCTCATCTGCTGTGTCCTCACAATAGACCCCAGCCCTGCAATTAACTGTGCACTGGCTCACTGCTCTCCCTCCTGGAAACTTGTGACCCACCAGAACATGCTGGGGACTTAGCAGCTCCTGGGTGACCCACTGAATGCCAGATCAGGGCTCTCACCAGGGAGCCAGGCAGCTACAGACAAGTCACCGAGCTATTCAGCAAGAAGGGTTTCATTACTATGCTTTAAACACAGTCCCCTTTAAAAATATAAGCACACTTTTTAATTAAGCTTTTGGTGTCTCTTTTCATCTTTAGATATCTTAGTGCCTCTGTCCTTTCTTTTTTAATCTAATTCAATTGGAAATGTATTTGGCCATATTGTATATATGACAAAAGGCATTTTTTTCTTATTGCTTCAAATTATTTTTCCAATCATGTTCTATACACTGTGCACAGGAGTGAATTATAAGGAGTTAGGCAACATACATGGTGTTAATTAGATAGGGGACGTAGGAGGTAATTTTTCCATGACTCCAGGGAAACCTTTATGTTATGCTTATAAAGCAAATGCAAACGGCCATGCAATACAAAGTGCTTCTTAAAAATCAAGTTACACACTGAAATAAAATACTAAGAGCAAAATTAGTTTCTCCAATTTAATTCAGTAAAACTTTAATAGCATCTGACTGCTCTCTGCAAAAGTCATTTAAAAAATTATAAGGAATTCACAAATGACTGATAATGTAAAAACATGAAGGCTTGGATTCTGTTCTAACAAAGGTCCTGATGCAGCAAAGCGTTGGAGCCCACACCTAATTCTGCACTCCGGGAATGTGCTCGCGGGCCAAAGTTAACAGCCAAAGTCGCACCGACTTCAGCAGGAGGCTGATCTGGCGCGGGAGGACGTGGGAGCTTTGATCTAGAGGGAAAGGTTCAGGGAACATTCAAAACCTGAACTCAGCCTTATGCACACATCAGTAATTGCATGTGCTAATCAGTCAAACACTTCTGAAAAATAAGACAAGATTGAGCAAGAGAAAGGCAGGCGCAGTGAATCAGGCGAGCCAGTGGGTCTCTCATCTCTGACACTGAGATAACCAGTGGAAGATGTTGGAAGCTTCACTGCATGCACAGAAAAACACAAATGGAAATTTTCCTGAATGTCATTCAATAACTACAGACAATAGATTGTTCTTACAAAAGCCCTAACTGTTAGTAGCAGGAAGATCAGAGGAAACAGGGCTGCCACTCATGCCTTTGCTATGGTGTCTCAGAAGAGCACAGTGGCAGGAAAAAAATACTTCCTGGAAAAGTGATTTTTCCAGTAGGAATTTGTACAGTTATAACTCATCTGGTATATATTTTTGTGTGAAGTGAAGGGCATAATGCACAACCAATCATATAAGGAACATTTCTTTTCCACTACAGATTTTTCCACCATCTTTGTGATAATTAACACTCTTTCATTAAAATGCTGTGTCCCCCCCTTGCCAGAATGAAAGTGTGCACATCTTATAGCCTACTCTTAATAATGTTTTTAAGGTCATGAATTTTACCAATTAATATTTCAGAGTGATTCATACCATTTCTAATATGCAGTAGCTGGGCAGAATCTTGCAGATAAAAATATTTTCTGAACAGATTCAAAATAATTGCTTTTTAAAATTGCTGATGGGGGTTCTGCCACTCAAGCAGTTAAGCCTGAAAATGTGCTTAAGAGATTAAACAAGGAAAACTGAGCTGGTCTGGTAGCTGGCCCCTTTCCATGTGTCAAAGAGTTGTCACTACTCCAAATGCAACGAGATGACTTGGGATTTGCCTTGGTTCATCCTGCACACAAGACGTACAAGGTGCAGAAGTTCTCGTGTTCAACCAGGCTTTGCACAGCTTTCTCATGCATCCACCAAGGCACTGAGGGACTCAGCCAAGGGAAATATGTGTGCCAGGGAGTGATATGGTACTTGGAATCAGAAAACTGCTGCCGGCGGATCCAAACAGGCAGTGTGTAGTTTCTGCAGTGTTCTCAGCGAGGTTTGCAGAAGGATAGCTGCAGCCCCGGTGGGGCCAGAGCCATGTTTAGCCATTGTGCATCCAGCCCGAGGGGACCTCTCCTGTCCTTCCTACACAGGAAGTTTCACAAATTGTTCCAAAATGTAATTTCTTAACACAATGGTACTTTTTGAGAGACTGTGCCCTGTGCTGAGGGCTGAAATGTAGGGCATGTTTACTACACAAATAAGTAGTTTTGGATCCACCACCAAACTGTAATTTAATGTATGTGCGTGTGTATATGTACACACACCCTCCCCTCCATGGCTCAATATTGTGTATTTGTACAGTTTTATACATGTTTTTACGTGTTTGTTTACAAAAACAAACAGTGAGGAAGTCTTTGAAATTTCTCTGTATGCAAAACAAAAAGCAGATGGAAAAATTATCTTTTTTTTTACATAAATACAGTTGAATCACTGCATATTTAACACTTCTTTCTTCTAAAAGGGAAGCCCCGTGCTCAGCTTCCCTGTGTACTTGTGGAGCCAAACTTTCAGGTAATTAGAGGTTTTGGCTGCTCCAGTGTCAGGTGCCTAAAGATATGTCAAAGCTGTTTAATTTCCATACACTATGTCTAATCTCTCTTATTCCCTTTACATCATTTTTAGGCACTGCAGTATTAAGACACCTGAAGTCACTAGTCTGTCTTTGGCATCTGGCTAAACGCCCTGATTTCACAAACCTGGATCGCCCAAAGCAGCCAGGGAATCTGCATAGCACTGGAGAGGAGCTGATCACTTGAGCTTCTCTTATTTGCACTCTTACTTCCAAAATCCAGTCCGTTTTTCAGGCTGACATTTCCAAGAATGTCTTCCAGAGCTCTCTGCCTCATCTCCAGGGGATGTCTGCACTACCTTCTAACGTAAGAGTCAAGGGATCAGGGAGCAAGCAAGTTAATTTAGTGTAAGTCATATCACAAGCTTATTCATCCCACTGCAAAGCTGAGGGCATGCAGGTGAAAAGCTGTAGGTGAAAGCTGAGGGACCTTCAGGACAAGGAAGTCCACATGGGCAGGCCCTGGCAGGTCAAGAAGGAAGGCAAGGAAGACATGGTCAAGAGGCCCCAGAGACTGAAAGCCTAACAATTAACTCACAGGCACTCCTTGGAGGCTCCCAACTTTATATTCACAAGATTGTCCTACTTTCTGTTCTCAGATGATTTTTGCTTTGCAGTGCAACTTCATTACATGCCTTTCACCAAGGGGACTCCATCCCTCCCAGGTGCTGACTTCAGGAGGCAGCTATTCTCCTTGCTCTTACACAAGCTAGGGAGATGACACTAAGTCCTTTTTTAGGTAACTTTGTCCATTCAAAAACCAAAAAATCAAACATTTCTGAGGAAAATGCTAGTCTAGAATAATGATGTACCATGCAAAGGGGAAAGGTGAACAAGGCAATTAGAGGGACAATCTAATGGCTGGAGGGTTTCTTCTTCTGAAATTAAGCCTTGAATTTTATTCTTCATTAATAATGCAAAATTTGACTGATAATTAAAACATGATTAGTGGTGTGGAACAGAGATAATAACACAAGAATAGACAGTAATAACTATGCCTTGGTCTTACAAAGCTGGCCTTTTAAATGCTTTGCAAAAGGAGGAATGTTACCTGTGATAATGGTAATGTGCTGAGCTTTGTGAATAGCTGATGTTTTCTTCTGATTTTGCTGTATCCAATAGCATCCTCAAATTGTACATGGCACATGTTGTTCCCCTAAACACCAGACAAAAATCCATAAGAAAACAGATCATAAAGATGACACTATAATAACAAAATGTACATGCTTCAGTCCTTGAGACAATTCAATACAAGCTGGTCTGTTATGCTGGATAAATCTGAGTTTTTAGGAAAATACATGTGGTAACAAAAATATCAATTTTTATGTTATAAATATTGGATGATACTTGAAACTGGTCATCTCTGCCTGGATAACAAATTTGTTTTAATAATACCATTCAGCAAAGAAAGATCATATGACCTTTTGTCCCAAAGACCTGTGTACTGCACTGAATAAAATCCAAAACCCACTAATTCTAGCATGGTTATCAATTATTTTAAATTAGGTCAGAGAGATTCAAAAAGCCTTATGAAATTCCATTTAAAAAGAAGACAATCCAGCAAATGTTTCACTGGATTTTTTTACCATAAGTGAATGTTAGGGAAGATACCATGCTGTTCTCCTCAGTTCACATTGTTTTCCTGTCAAATGGCATCTAAAACATTCTGGATACAAAGTGAGATTCAGGAGTACCTTGTAGCGATCAAAATCACTGGACATCTTGATTAGAAAAGAAGCGAGTGCAAATTATTGGCTTGTATAGGCATAGCTCTACCCTGTTGCTTGTCTCCAGTCCTGTCTTTGGCCCTGTCTCCTGGATGGACTTCGGATCCATGCTGTAGCCTTGTGTCCAGCTCTGGCTCTGGCCCTGGATCCATTTCCTTCTGACCGTACTCCTCGTTTGGACCCTGGATCTGGTTCAATTCTTGCCGGGTCTGGGAATGCTGGTGGAGCCATCGAGGTCTGCCCACCATGTACATACCCTGCACGACTGCACCCCATCACTGCCCAGGCTGTCTCCCAGCTCGTCCTCCTTTAGGGAGCAACTGTCTCTTGCTGCTTGTGGGTAATGAGTTGTTTTGTCACTTCAGTAGCCAGTTACCTCCCTTCAGCATCTCTAGAAACATGCTAGCAGAGTTATCCCATTCTTCTGCCTACACTGGATTCCATGACCGTTACATGCTTGAAGATCCTTTTGGCCTGCTGGGACATGCTTTTCGTGTTCTTGGCAAGAATATTGGATCTAGAGTGAAGGAGGCAAAATCAGCGATCTCTCTTCAGAGAATCTGGGTGTCTTTTCAGAATCCCATGTGTGCTATTCTGCTGCTGAGTCTTGACAGAGAAATAACTCTTCAGAAAATTTAGGTTTGTGCCTTCTTCACATCCTCTAAAAAAGGAAACACTAAATTTGGAAGACAGTTAATTAAAAATCAAAGGGGAATTCCACTTGATTGGATGGGGCTGGCTGGCTGAGGGTATCCAAGGTAAAGTGTTCTCCACCAGAGCTAAGCCCTTTCCTTAACAGCCCTATCCCTTAAGTAGAGCAGTTCACAAACTACTTCTGAGACCTCATAGTCCCTGGCCCAAGAAGCCTTTGCACAGAGAGGGACCTGAAGCCTTCGGTACCCCAAGATGATCAGCAATGCAAGACACTGACCACCCAGCATGACAGGCTTTGCTGGTACTCCTGTGGGAATAGCATCTGTCTCAGGTAGAGGTGGTCACACCAGTAAAAAGGACCTGTTGAAGCTCTTCAGCAGGTCACAGGAGAAAGCAGGTGCCGCAGCACCAACACAAGCAAAGCTCACACAAGGAAGCTAGCAAGGTTAAGTACAATATTAGACTGCTGTAATAAAGCCAGAAAATGCTGCAATATCTTTTCTCTTGCTCTGTTTCAGTGTTGGACAGAGGTGTTGCAGTCACCATAGTCACTTGAGACATGGTGAACTGATTTAACAGCAACCAAAAAGAGTGAGCGCCCCAAGTATACTCTTCTCCCACCATGGTCACAGACTTGTGCTGACTCCAATGACCATCAGATCCCCACATGAGCTGATTTAGCTCACTAAAACGGAAGAATACACTTAGCCAGAAAGAAGCTGTAGTTCACAGAAGAGCTCCATGAGCTCCCATACTGGCACTGGCAGAATTGCCTAGCTGGGAGAAACTGGGAGGAAGAGAAAGAGGGAGAGAAACAGAGAGTTGCTCCTGTCACCACACCTTTTGTCATCAGCTGTATGGCCCATGGCCATACACATCTACTGGGCAGTGGGGTCAGCATGAGCATATACTACTGGAAAGGCTCTGTGTCATGAAAATGTTCATAAAGTCCCAGCAAAAGGTGGGTGCATAAGTCAGGCTATCAGTGCACTTTCCTTGTGAAGTGGAAAGAAGTCTGATCTGAGCCAAAATCCACAAAAATCCAAAATCTCCTCCAGCTATTATTCCTAGCTTGTATTGGAAAGGTTTAAAACCTTCCTGAGTGCGGAAGAGAGGAGAGTAAGCTGAAATGGGGTCCAGCTGAGGACACTTGGCTTCCAACACAAGGCCTCCATTTCCCCAGTGGAAAGCCTCCCTGAACCTCTTCTGCTCAGCTCTTGGGTGGACCTTGCTGTCCTCTCCACAAGGCTTCCACCCACACGGGGCAGGAGGAAGAAGAAAATGGGAGGGATTCTGCCAAAAACTACAAAGTTACAAAGCCCAGAGCTGTTTTCAGTTTGAAGAAAATACAGCGTCTCTCAGAAGCAAATTGCAGACTTGCAGTGTTTGCATGAGTGACCTGGAAAGGTGTGAAGGGCAGCAAACCAGCAGAAGTCATTAGATCTGTTTGAACAAGTTTTAGATGCCAGTTTTAATCTTTTTAATTATAGACTCTGTGTTTTAGCTGCCTTTTTCTCCCTCTTTCAGAAAGGCTGGCAGTGTTTTGATAATTGTTCTTCCATGAGCCTGCTGAGCCACCTAAGTGACACACCAAGAAGATATCAAAGATCTGAAGTTTGGGTGATCTCTGCAGCATGCTGAGCTCTGTGGCCTGCTCCTCCCAGCCCTTGTGTCTGATCTGGTGGCCTGCCTTTCCCTTTAGTTGCTCTGCCTTATTTGTCTCCAGTTATGGTCTTGGAAATCTCTTCTTGCCTGTTCAAGCATTTATGTACGGGTCCCACAGCGCTCAGATCTGCCAGCGTAATTGCTGCTTTCACTGCCATCTTCTGTCTCAACAGTCACTGGCTTTCCCCTCCAAAAATCTTTATCTCTTGGGTTGAAAAGAAAAATCTGTCCATAAAAAGGCAAGCGTCTCAGCTCAACTCCCATCTCTGCTGGAGTCGAAGGGAAATTTGCCAGTGACTTGAACAACACCAGGAGATAACGCTCTTCCTTAATCTGTGCATCAATAGTCTTCTGCTGCCAATCTCCCCATCAAGACAGTCTTGTCAGTTCCCACACAGTGCACAAAGACACTGTTACTTACGCCTCTAACACAAGATAGGCCCATCAGAGCTTTTCCATTGCCTTGGATGAATTTACTGTGTGCTAATACACATGTAATTTGAACATCTGGTTTGGTTTCACACAAAGACAATAGGAATTTGTTGGGGGAGCGGGGCGGGCAAGAAACTGTAGAAAGCAAGCATCCTTGTACTAAATAGGATAACCAAGGATCACCTCCACCCCAAGCTAAGGTGGGCAGCCTGGCACATGGGCTGTATTGCAGAAGATAGCTGTGTGGGAGGCTGGAGCTGGGTTCCTCAGCCCCATATCTGGTTGTGTGGTCTGAGGCAGAACAGTTATCATTGCACTGTGTCCTGGTTTGGCCTAAACCAGGCCGATTTTCCTTTCAGTGATTTTTACTTTCGGCTAAGTCTCCTCTAACTAACTGCATGTTTTTGCAGACAGTGTCTGCTTCCAGGACTGATAACGCTCGAAGTTTGTAGTTATCACTGAGGCACCGGTAGGGATGTTGTGCAGAAGGGCTCTTGCTGTACTTATTCTTGAGAGAAACCAAGGTCACTGCTGAATTCCTCATTGCTTACGAGTGAAGAGCCGAAGGGGGGTCGCAGCTGCAGTGGGGAGCAGACAGGGCAGGTGACCCAAAATTGACCAACGAGGGTATTCCATCCCATACACGTCATTCTCGGTATAAAGTGGGGGGATCACGAGGGTCTCGCTCTCTTTCTGCTATGGCCGGTGTCCAGGGAGGACTCCGTCTGTTTTCCTGCTGCCCCCGATCCCGATCCGTGCGTTCCTGAATCCAGCTCTCGACCGTCGCTAGGCCCAGGCTGGGCCTTCCCGGAGCCTGCCCTGCAGTGCCGGTGGTGACGTGGCTGACTTCAGGGGAGCTCAATCTTGGTTTTGTATATATATTTGTATATATTTGATTATTTCTATTATTATTATTATACTTTTTTTTCATTATTATAGTTTATTAAAACTGTTTTAATTTTCCAACCCAGAAGTCTCTCTCCCTTTTCCCTTTCCCTTTCCCTCTGGGGGGAGGGGGGGGGGGATAACAGAGGGCATCTGCCGCAGGTTTAATCGCCAGCCCAGCTTTAAACCGTGACAGATTTATTGGCGCCCAACGTGGGGCTCGAGAGAAGCTCCGACAGGTTGCTCTGATAAGTCGAATCCCAGCTCCCGTGGGAGGAGACCCGGAGAGCTCAGCCAAGAGAGTATCAGATTTCTTCCTTTGAGCTTTACGAGGGGTTGGAAATTAAAACAGATAGCTAAGATGATAATGTTATTTGTGAGCCTTGTGTTACCTCTTTTCTTTATAAAGCTTGTTTTAGAGTTATGTGTAATGATACCTTACTTGCCGTATGCGCTGTGTGTTAGTGCTTTCATGTGGTTTAACAGGGCGTGCTGGTCGAAATGTGTCTTTTTGGTATGGGTTTTGATACTGATTTATGTCATGATAAACCGGGCAGTTATTATTCCGATCTCTTATCTCTATGATACAATGATGGGCAGCTTTAATCGCGAATCCGTAGCTGCGCACACCGGGCGTCTTTTAACTGATTTTGATAGTATCTGCTCCTTTTTTGCCAAGCTGATTCCTGCAAAATTCGAACAGGGCATGTCGTTATTTTCGTGTGTCCTGAATGCATTACTGGTGTGCTATGTGATTAGATGTCAGTGCAGCAACAGCGGGAGGTATCATGCTGCCCCTGTAACCAGGAGAAAACACCGAAAGAAATCAGCTAGTAAAGTGAAGGATGATGACTCAGAGGCTTCTAAGGCAGAGACAGCACAGGACCCAGGTGAGGGCCCTTCTCAGTCAGAGTCAGGGCCTGACACAGAGGGGGGTTTCCTTGATCGTCTTTTTAAAGAAGGCCCATTACACAAGAAGGACAAGAAAGGTCCTTCTAAAGCAGAACAATCACAGGAGGACTCGGACTCGGAAGTAGAGATAACCTACCACTCCTTATCCCTGAAAGAACTGCGAAATATAAGAAAAGATTTTAGTCGTTATGACGGTGAGCCAATAATTACCTCGTTGCTCCGATGCTGGGATAATGGGGCAGATAGCATAGAATTGGATGGCAGAGAAGCCAGACAGTTGGGATCCCTGTCCAGAGATGGTGGTATTGATAAGATGCTTCCAAGAAGGTCGAACAGTATCAGTCTCTGGAGGCGACTCTTGTCAGCTGTAAAGAGCAGGTATCCCTATAAAGATGATGTTATGAGCCACCTAAGCAAATGGACCACTATAGAAAAAGGTATTAACTACCTTAGAGAACTAGCTGTGCAAGAGATCATTTATAAACACCCTCAGGACATTGTAGATCCTGTAAATCCTGATGAAGTGGCATGCAACCGATCCATGTTCCGGAAGGTTGTGAAGAGTGCTCCACCAACACATGCCCCTACATTGTCAATATTAGTCTGGGGAGAAGATGCTATGGCACGACCTAGTGTGGGCGAAATGGCTAACTATATGTGACAGTATGAAGATAGTATTTCTTCCCCACTGCAGGCCCGTGTCTCGGCTGTGGAAAAACTGACTAAGGAAAACAAAGACTCATTGAAACAACTGTCAGACAAACTGTCCAGGATCGAGAATAAACTTGACTCTCTACCTACACAGGCCCGCGTTGCAGCCTTTAGGAGGCAACGCCCTCCTACTGGACCGGCTCAAAGGAAACGGAACACGTCACGAGGTATCCTGTGGTTTACCCTGCGTGATTATGGGGAGGACATGAACAGATGGCATGGACAACCTACCAGTACCCTACAGGCACGAGTACGTGAGTTGCAAGCTAACAGAAATACCAGAGAGAATTTTTCTAGGAGGATGGCTGCTCCAGTTACCAATGAGCAGGACCCCAGTCAGGGTAGATGGGCCTCAAATCCTTTTTTTCCAAGAGTGAATAGAGGAAATGAAGGTCCAATCCCCGTGAGCAGCACGAATCCAATCTTTAATTAGAGGGGCCCTGCCTCTAGCCAGGAGGAGGAGAGGGATAACCGGATTTATTGGACTGTGTGGATTCGATGGCCTGGCACATTAGAACCACAAAAGTATCGAGCCCTGGTAGACACTGGTGCACAGTGCACCCTCATGCCATCGAATCATAAAGGGACAGAATCTGTCAGTATCTCGGGAATAACAGGGGGATCTCAAGAGTTATCTGTATTGGAGGCCGAAGTGAGCCTAACTGAAAATGAATGGAAAAAGCACCCCATTGTGACTGGTCCAGATGCTCCGTGCATCCTTGGCATAGACTACCTTAAGAAAGGGTATTTTAAGGACCCAAAAGGATATAGATGGGCCTTTGGTGTAGCAGCTGTAGAGACTGAGGACATTAAACAGCTGTCTACCTTGCCTGGCCTCTCAGAGGATCCTTCTGTTGTGGGGTTGCTGAAAGTTGAAGAACAACAGGTGCCAATTGCTACTGCCACGGTGCACCGACGACAATATCGCACCAATCGAGACTCCCTGATCCCCATTCATAAACTGATTAGACAATTAGAAAATCAAGGAGTGATTAGCAAGACTCGCTCACCCTTTAATAGTCCTATATGGCCAGTGCAAAAGTCTAATGGAGAATGGAGATTAACTGTGGACTATCGTGGCCTAAATGAAGTTACACCACCTCTGAGTGCTGCTGTGCCAGACATGCTAGAACTTCAATACGAACTGGAGTCAAAGGCAGCCAAGTGCTACGCCACTATAGACATTGCTAATGCATTTTTCTCTATTCCTTTGGCACCAAAGTGCAGGCCACAGTTTGCTTTTACCTGGAGAGGTATCCAGTACACCTGGAATCGACTGCCCCAGGGGTGGAAACACAGTCCTACTATTTGCCACGGACTGATCCAGACTGCACTAGAAGAGGGTGGAGCTCCAGAACATTTGCAATATATTGATGACATCATTGTATGGGGTGATACAGCAGCAGAAGTTTTTGACAAAGGGGAGAAAATAATTCAAATTCTTCTGCAAGCTGGTTTTGCCATAAAAAGAGGCAAGGTCAAGGGGCCTGCCCGGGAGATCCAGTTTTTAGGGATTAAATGGCAAGATGGGCGTCGCCAGATCCCGATAGAGGTGATCAACAAAATAACAGCTATGTCCCCACCAACTAACAAAAAGGAAACACAAGCCTTCTTAGGCATTGTGGGTTTCTGGAGAATGCATATTCCAGATTACAGCCAGATTGTACGCCCTCTTTATCAGGTGACCAGAAAGAAAAATGATTTTCAGTGGGGCCCTGAACAACAACAGGCTTTTGAACAGATTAAACAAGAAATTGTGCATGCAGTAGCCCTTGGACCAGTCCGTATGGGACAAGATGTTAAAAATGTGCTCTACACCTCAGCTGGGGACAATGGTCCTACCTGGAGCCTCTGGCAGAAAGTGCCAGGGGAGACTCGAGGTCGACCCCTAGGATTTTGGAGTCGAGGATACAAGGGCTCTGAGGCCAATTACACCCCAACTGAAAAAGAGATACTGGCAGCATATGAAGGAGTTAGAGCTGCCTCAGAGGTAATCGGTACTGAAGCACAGCTTCTCCTGGCACCCCGATTACCAGTACTAGGCTGGATGTTCAAGGGTAAGGTTCCTACTACTCATCATGCAACTGATGCTACATGGAGTAAATGGATTGCATTAATTACACAGAGGGCTCGAATAGGAAACCCTAATCGCCCAGGAATCTTAGAAGTGATCATGGACTGGCCAGAAGGCAAAGACTTCGGAATGCCACCAGAAAAGGAGGTGACACGTGCTGAAGAAGCCCCACCATATAATGAACTACCAGAGGATGAGAAGCAGTATGCCCTGTTCACCGATGGATCCTGCCGTCTTGTAGGAAAGCATCGGAAGTGGAAAGCTGCTGTATGGAGTCCCATACGACGAGTCACAGAAGCCACAGAAGGACAAGGTGAATCAAGTCAATTTGCAGAGGTAAAAGCCATCCAGCTGGCTTTAGACATTGCTGAACGAGAAAAGTGGCCAAGGCTGTATCTTTATACTGACTCATGGATGGTGGCAAATGCCTTGTGGGGGTGGTTAAAGCAGTGGAAGCGAAGCAACTGGCAGCGTAAAGGTAAACCTATTTGGGCTGTTGAACTGTGGCAAGATATTGCTGCTCGGCTAGAGAAACTAGTCGTGAAGGTACGTCATGTAGATGCTCACGTACCTAAAAGTCGGGCAACTGAGGAACATCGAAACAACCAACAAGCAGATCAGGCTGCTAAAGTGTTCCAAATAGATTTGGACTGGGAACATAAAGGTGAACTATTTTTAGCTCGGTGGGCTCATGACACTTCAGGTCATCAAGGGAGAGATGCAACATACAGATGGGCTCGTGACCGAGGGGTGGACTTAACTATGGACTCTATTGCACAGGTTATCCATGATTGTGAAACATGCGCCGCAATTAAGCAAGCCAAACGGTTAAAACCTTTGTGGTATGGGGGGCGGTGGTTGAAATATAAATATGGGGAGGCCTGGCAAATTGACTACATCACACTCCCTCAGACCCGCCAGGGTAAACGTTATGTACTTACCATGGTGGAGGCGACCACCGGATGGCTGGAAACATACTCTGTGCCCCATGCCACTGCCCGGAACACTATCCTGGGCCTCGAAAAGCAAATCTTGTGGCGACACGGCACACCAGAGAGAATTGAGTCGGACAATGGTACTCATTTCAAAAACAGTCTCATAGACAACTGGGCCAAAGAGCATGGCATCGAATGGGTATATCACATCCCCTATCATGCACCAGCCTCTGGGAAAGTTGAACGGTATAATGGGCTGTTAAAAACTACCCTAAAAGCAATGGGGGGTGGAACCTTTAAAAACTGGGATAAGCATTTGGCACAAGCTACCTGGCTAGTTAACACCAGAGGATCTATCAACCGAGCTGGCCCTGCTCAGTCAGACCTTTTACATACAATAGAAGGGGATAAAGTCCCTGTGGTGCATGAAAGGAATCTGTTGGGAAAAACTGTCTGGGTTCTTCCTGCTACGGGCAAAGGTAAACCCATTCATGGGATTGCTTTTGCTCAAGGACCTGGATGTACTTGGTGGGTGATGCTGCAGGATGGTGGAGTCCGATGTGTCCCCGAAGGTGATCTGATCTTGGGTGAGAATACTTAATTCTGAACTGCATGATGTTAATTGCTGCATAATACTAACAGTGTTCATAAGTGTCTTTCAGGTTGAAGCAGTGGTGATGAGACCGGAGCTAGCTGCAAGTGGCGTCCAGTAACCTCCTCGAGACTGACATCTTTAACCTGCAACCCGTGGGCACGAACTGTGACAAAGCTCATATCATCTCTCCTACCCTGGGAGACTCCTAGCCAGATGGAAACCCACAATCCTGAACTAAATGAACTTGATGAACTTTTTTTTTTTTGTATAGAGATGAATTATAAACTAATGTTATCTGTATATATTTTAAAATGAAAAGTTAGTGGTGATCTGAGTATGACGTGAATGGTATGGAATAAGGGGTGGAATGTCCTGGTTTGGCCTAAACCAGGCCGATTTTCCTTTCAGTGATTTTTACTTTCGGCTAAGTCTCCTCTAACTAACTGCATGTTTTTGCAGACAGTGTCTGCTTCCAGGACTGATAACGCTCGAAGTTTGTAGTTATCACTGAGGCACCGGTAGGGATGTTGTGCAGAAGGGCTCTTGCTGTACTTATTCTTGAGAGAAACCAAGGTCACTGCTGAATTCCTCATTGCTTACGAGTGAAGAGCCGAAGGGGGGTCGCAGCTGCAGTGGGGAGCAGACAGGGCAGGTGACCCAAAATTGACCAACGAGGGTATTCCATCCCATACACGTCATTCTCGGTATAAAGTGGGGGGATCACGAGGGTCTCGCTCTCTTTCTGCTATGGCCGGTGTCCAGGGAGGACTCCGTCTGTTTTCCTGCTGCCCCGATCCCGATCCGTGCGTTCCTGAATCCAGCTCTCGACCGTCGCTAGGCCCAGGCTGGGCCTTCCCGGAGCCTGCCCTGCAGTGCCGGTGGTGACGTGGCTGACTTCAGGGGAGCTCAATCTTGGTTTTGTATATATATTTGTATATATTTGATTATTTCTATTATTATTATTATACTTTTTTTTTCATTATTATAGTTTATTAAAACTGTTTTAATTTTCCAACCCAGAAGTCTCTCTCCCTTTTCCCTTTCCCTTTCCCTCTGGGGGGAGGGGGGGGGGGATAACAGAGGGCATCTGCCGCAGGTTTAATCGCCAGCCCAGCTTTAAACCGTGACACACTGGGACAGGACAAACTCCCAGGCTGGCAGCTTGGGAAAAGGAAACAAGGGGAATTGGGGACAAAATGGCATACAGAACACTTTTGGCCACCCCTTTTCAGTCATCCTCGCTCATGCTATACACATGAAGGTGGTTACATGAAGCATGAGATGATGAACATATTACTGTCTGCAGGGCCAAATCTGAATCTTAGTCCAAGACAAATTCTAGGTAACACTCACTGACTGAAAAGCTGTTTTCAAGGCTTTTCTTCATCACTAGTGCAGAGAAACAGTGATCCAATGCGCAAGTATATATATTTGAAAAAAGTAAACAGGTGGATTACAGACATTGGTTGCCTATTATTTCAGGCTTAAAAGACAAGCAAAGTCTTCAGAAAGTATACATGATTATTTCAGAAATAACATTAGAATTAAGTAACACAGTAATTATTTATTGGTTTTACTAGTGTCTGAGTATAACACTTCCAAAGCCGTGGAAAGAGCAATAACCTACCTTACTACTTTAATCACTTCAATATGTTAGTGATGTTAGACTTTGGCAATCTATAAATACAGGCACCAGGTGTGTTACACACCTGGATGTATATGTGCTATTTATCTCAAACCCTTTCAGGACATAAAAACAGAAATGTATGTGTAGATGTGGTGCTTAGGGACATGGTTTAGAGGTGGACTTGGCAGTGCTAGGTTAACAGTTGGACTTGAAGATCTTAAAGGTCTTTTCCAACTAAACCGATTGTATGATTCTAATATCAGTCACTGGTAATGGAGAATTTCCACATCACATTTACCTCTGGATCAGAGCACAGTCCCAGGTTTGCAGATCTTTGCCACACAGCCAGCAGACCAGCACTGTCTCTGCCTTCATGCAATCTCACACTAACCCCATTCAGAACATCATTCCCAAACCCATCACAAAAGCTTGGGACCTTCCTTTTGATACAGCATCAGTTTGGTCTCAGGTAAAGACAACTTGTCAAAGGAGTTATGCCAGCATCAACCCTCCCGTCTACATGTATACCCACACTTACGTGTGGCAGATTGAGGTGTTACCACTTCCTACTAAAATGCTTTACGCTACCTACATGCAGTAAGACCCTGAACCCAGCTGCTACAGATTTCGCTAAATGTTCACTAAAGGAGCTAAAATTTCCCATGTGAGTGTTGTCTTTCAGCTGAATTTTGCTATTCTCACCTCAGGGGGGGAGCAGGAAAAACTATGCTTTTTCACTCATATTTAAAAATCCCAAGGTAGTCCTTGCTTGGAAGCTCGTATTCGGGGGCAGGAACTTGGCAGTGGTGGCTGGAGGGCAGGAGTTTAACCAAGGACGTCGTTCCCACACCCCTACTAGATTAAAAAACCCTGCCCATATTTAGCCAAGTTTATGCGTGAAAGATAACTACTTCCAGAGGCTCATGCTCAGCCTTCAGAGCCTGCTGTCCTCACATGGACCAAACTGACCCCTGTAGCTGCAGCGTGGGTCTATACCTGAGTTGAAAGCAAGGACATTGCCTCTCCCATTCTCTCAGCTGCATTTTTACAAGTAAACTAAACAGCACCGAGGCCTGTAGAACAGTCTATAGTGTTTAATTATTAGCATGCTCCCTGGCACAGTTTTGGCTTGTCCTACGGAGTACTCTCAGAGACTGTGTCTGGGCAGGGTTCGGAGAGTAGCCCTTGCCAAGGGCTGCTCCCAATAGGCAGAAAGGATAAAGCCATCCTGTTATGGGAGGAAGAGAGTTTAGCTGTATGGATGTGAGCCAGGCTGTGCCACTTGCTCTTAGTGCCAGAGAATGGGCTCTGGCCCAGTTTAATTACAATGAAGACGTATAATCAGTGACTCCTTCTCTGTCAGGCATTGGCACTGAGGAAGGAGAAAAAAAATCAAACAGTGGAGAGGGAAGAGCTGAAGCCACTGGAAAGGAAGGGATGGCAGCAGAAGAGGGTAATCTTAAAGTTCGAGTTTGGGCTAGGAAAAAATAGGAGTGAGAGGTAGTGCAAGGGAGAAGTTAGGAATGTATGAGAAGAGATTAAGAGATCATGAAGAAGGATTTGGATGGGAATGGGAATTGCATTACTTTGAGAAAGAGTTTAGTAAGCGGAACAAAATGAGGTTGTTGTTCAAAAATTAAGAGCAAGATGAGGGGCAAAAAAAGATGCAGAATAGGTGAGATGGTGGAAACTGGAAATGGTTAGCTCAGGAGAATGGGGCAAAAAGTCAGTCAGGCCTTTGGGCAAGCAGAGGCTACAAGCCCTTTGAGATAACAAGGAGAACTTCTGTCCTCTGGAATGTATGGTGCACTTGGTCCTAGGAAAGAGCTCAGGCTTTATCAGGAGTTTTCATGTGTTGCTTACACATTTCTGTATCTTTATCTTTGGCTTTCACCTGTGTCACATCTCATTTTTACAGGAGCAATTTAAACTTCCCATCTCAGGAACCTCATGGTCAGATGGAAGAAATGCCAGAAACAGTTAAGGTAACCCACCCTGTGTGTATCCCTGAGAGAAAACGTGGAGCAGCAATTTCCACCAACAACTAACTCCCTGCAGAGATTTGGAAAGGCTCCATGTTCCCTTAAAGGTATCCTTGAAGAATCATTTTAATTAACCGTTTACCTGCTGCACGTTGCCTGAGGCTTTCAGTAGCTAACATTGCAGTCACTTTAGCATCAGCTTGTCACTAGTCATACAAGCAGTCTAGGCAGGATGCACTTGCAGTCTTTGATTTCTGTCAAAAGAAGTACAAGCCACACTGGGGTAAAAATCCATACTGGGAACCATCTGACCTACCTGAAAATTGAGACACAAGGAGAGACCTCTGACTTCCTTCTCACCACTACTGCAACGTAAATATTTCTTTTTTCCTTTTTTCTTTTTTTTTTCCTTTAGAACTGAATATTTTACTGGCCCTGCAAAAAAAAAAAAAAAAAAAGGAAAAGAAATCTTCTTACTGTGATCACTAATGAACAAAAAAGCAGAACGCTCCCACTGCTATTGTGCTTGGAATATAATAGTCAAGGTTAGCACATAATAGCTAAACAATATGCATTTGAAAGCCATCAAGAGAATAGCGCTTTGTTCTAATGAAAAGGATTGAAATGTTTTCTACTGTCTGCCTTGACACTTCATGTTACAGTACTTGGAATTACTTCAGTCAGGGAAGCTGTCACATCACTCATAAAGTGCCTATAGAGCAGCAACACCGCAGCAGCAGCGCCGAGCCAGTGCAGTGCATCCACAAAGAGGGGATCGTTTTTATCCTCCTTCCTTGCCAGAACCACATTTGCTTGGGGACCACGAGAGGAAAGCGGTTTTCTGGCGGTTTGGGTTGGATTTTTTTTTTTCTTTTTTTTGGTTGCTCTTTGGCACTGTACCAGTGTATCCTGTGGGCCAGGACACAGCAGTTGGCTATTGCAGCAGGAGCAGCTCCAGGGTGAGTGTTTGCTGAGTGGGTGCTTGTGTACAGCCCTGTCCATTCTGAGCCTGTCTGCATGGATTTTGCCAGTCACAGTTATTTCAAGATATAAACCAAAGGATGGAAATTCTGTTCCTGACCATATCAGGCATGCAGAGGACAAGCAATTTCAGCTACAGGCTATGCCTGGGTTATTATCAGGCAGGTGTCTTAAGATGGGGCTAAATAAGGAACTTTCCTAACTGGGGCAAGCCCAGTTTTGTAGAGGGAGGAGGTGTGTGATGAAGCTGGCTGAGATGCTGTTGAGTTTTAGAAATACGTAAGCGTAGAGTCAGGAAGAAATTACCCTTTCAGGTGTAAACCAGTTCCAGAAGGACATTCTGGCTTGTGGAAACAGCTCTGAGAAAAAACCTGCTTGGTTTGGAGGGTAATTAATGAGATCAGTAATTAAATGAGCACTGAAGTCATTCCTCCTGCCCTCCCCCCCCACCAGTAAAGGACAGCCACAACCATTCTCATAAGATTATTTCATCCACAATAATGGCATAAAATTGTGTAATAGAAAAGCATAAAAGCAAAGCTCCATGAACGAAAAAGAAAAAGAAAAAAAAAGAGGGTGATGACAAAAAAAAACCAGTTAACGAGTTCTTTTTCGGTGAGATGCCGTTTCAACTTTGCTAGTGTTTCATTAATGCACAGGTAGAGCTGCAGCCTAGCACTTAGCATCGTCAAGGAAGCTAAAGTGCATCCTTCTTATCACTAAAAAATTCCGAATTCCTTGTGACAGGAATAACATTTGTAATCACGGTCCCTCTTCATTCACCTGCCACCATCACAGAGAGCTGCTCCGCATTCGTGGACTGAAGATCAGACCCAGAACAGGGTCAGGGACAGAAGCAGGAGCAAAGCAGGACTTAGTTACCTAAGCTCAGAGTTGCAGTCGTCAAAATACCCATCTCAATGCTGCCTCTTCTTGGATGTAAGCACCACAGCCTTTGCCCCTTCTCAGGTAGCTGAAACAGTCACTCACACACATCAGGATAGGGTTTGAGTGGTGCTCAATGTGCTTTAAGGTGAAGTACCTGGATCCCAATCAGGCAGGGCAGCCCTGGGCACATAGAAGTGCTGCTGCAGGTATTTAGACAGATATTGAACCCAGACACTCTCAGGGTTAGGCAGCAGCTGATTTACATTACAGTTTTGGTCTGCAGGACCAAATTTTACCCCTGTCGTCCTCTGGGTTCCCAAATCCTCATCTGGAACGAGCCTCAGCCAAAACACACTCTTACCAGGAGAAAAGCATCTGTCCTATTTTCATTTCTACCTGGGAAACATCCACCCTGTCTCCCTATCTAGCCTGGAACTAATCAGCCCTACATGTCTTTGCTATGCAGTAGTAGTTACCCTCAACCTCAGGCAGGGTTTTCACGCCTGAGCCAAGTATAAGTCAACAGAAAAATCTTTCCATCTACCAACCACAGACGTGTTCACTACTGGCTAGTGGGCAATTGCTCCCAGTAGCCAAAAGAGAAATACAGTTACACAATTATTAAATGGTTCCATTAAATGGCTCCGTACTCTATTTCTGCTTGACTCTTTCACATGCTTCCATCCCACCCACTGGATATCCCCTGACCATCTGAATGCTGTTTCCAGTACCTCCCTGTGTTGACTTTAGGAAAACATCCCACCAAACAACCCAGCACTGACATCCTGAAGAGCTGACAGGGAAGTCTGTTAGGGGGCAATTACTTAACTTCCTTCTCCTAAATGGAGCAGCCTTTGCGACCAAGTAGCCCGTGACAACAGGGGAAAAAAATGAATCCAGGGTGTGCTCTGTTTCGAGTAGCTCTTAGAAATGCAAAGAGTTAAGAGTTGAGAACCAAGTTCTTCACTTGCCCAAGAAAATAAAACCTTACACCTCAACTCAAGGAAAGAATGAAATATTTTTTTTCTTTTTTGATGCAGAGGACAAAGTTGGTGTTAATAACAAATATAATGTGTTCATGGAAATATTTTAAATGATCTTTCTTAACTTAGAGGCATTAAGATGGTTAATTAAGGGTTAATATTTATAGTGCCAGAATATATAAGGCAAAAAATGCTTTTTGCAGTTAATGAAGAACTGAATCTTTCTGACAATGACACAAATGTATTGCAAGCATATATTCCAATGCAATAAATATCATTCCTATTTTTAACTAGGCAAGATATGATGATTAAGGAAGGGATAATCTTTAAAAAACAGCACAAAATACATTGCTCTTCATCGTTCATTAGAAGAAGGCTTGTCCTGTAACAAATGCCAACATATTCCAATTTCTTTTCATTCAAAATCAGAACAAGGAGTTAACTTGAAAATGTTTCTGAGAACAGGAATTCCAGAACATTTAGACTCAGGAATCTCAAAATGTTTTGCTATCGAAAATAACTATTAAATTAGCTACTAAATAGAGTAACAATATCAAATAACAATGAAAAAACAGTTCTGACATGAGGAAAATACTATCGGAAAAGTAAATAGGGATGTTTTTTATGCTGTCTCTTTTTTTAAGTTGTCAGAGTTCACAGGCAACATCTGGATTTTGACAAATGTTTCAATTTTCTTGACCACATAGTATTTCAGAGGACACTGCTCACCAGGTCAAAGGCTCTGGGTTCAGTTCCTACCTCTGCTCTTCTATGGACTGCTTTTATCAACTCAGGCAAACCATTTAGCATCTCTAAGCCTTGCTTTTGATCTCAGTAGTCAGGGTAATATTTATTTTCTCCTGTCCTTGCCTTGTTTGGTTAGCTTGCATGCTCTTTGAAGAAAGACCTGCCTTTTCCTCATTTAAATAGCACCTCCCAAGAGGGCAAAGAGGAATAGCTTCATCTTGGTTTTATGTACAAATAATGAATGACATTCTCCAGAATGTGCTTGCAGTCACCTTCAGTTCTTTGCTGATGCGATCTTGCACTGTGGAAGTAACTTCATTCTTTGTGAAGCTGTGCACCTCACTCACCTAACCCAATCTTTTCCCTGCTTCAGTAAAGCAGTTTTGACAAATGGGATCTCGCTAGCAAAACTAGCAGCAGCAAAATGAAAAATAATGCATCTAGGAAGCAGCAAGAAGCACAGGAACTACAATGTGAATGGAGGCAGAGTGCTGCACACCAAGGGCAGAGGGAACTCATGGCCCTTTTGGGTAGTACCCTTGAGCTGCCATCATTGCTGAGCCGTTAAGTAAGATGAGCAAGGACCTACAGCTGGTCTGTACGGATGGCCAGATGCACAGACAGTTCTCATGCTTTTAAGCATGCAGGACAGCAAAGGCAAAAGTGGAAGACCACTTCATCACACCTTCTTCCAGGCCAAATAAAACCAACTGCAATCCATAATAACACTCTTGTTGCCTCTGGATCAAGCATGTGTGAGGATGGTGCAGCCCTCACCAAGGCAGCTGACAGCTGTAAACACTACAGGCTTCAAAAGAGTTGCACCTCAGTGGCTCAGTTTTCAACCTTAGCTCCTTACTTTAACAGAAAGATTAGTTAAACTTGGCTTCTTTTATTGATAGTAAATGGGGGCAGGGGAGCAGCAAGAAAGAGAAAGATCTCTACTGTGACTCAGAGTTACAGCAGGACAATAGAGAAAGTCATGTGCTGTCCTTCACCAGCTCTACCTCCAAAAAGTTATCATCTTTTTGGAGAGAAAGTGCTATAGCTCAAGCAGAAGAAGTCATCACCATTTATCTCCCCAAACCATGAAAATCACTGTTTCAGCAGAGGGCCAAGTCTGAGGCATGGGGTTGGATGGGGAAATACGTATTACAAAGTCAAGGGCAGTGGGATGCAGGATGCTCCTTCCCACGAACCACAGGTTTGTCTGAAGATCCTTGGCCTTCCCTACATTTACCTTCACAGACCACACTGGTCATCTCTCAGAATGCCCTCCTGAGCCAGAGCAGTCTGCGATGGCATCCAAATCCACAGAGTGTTGAAGGACTCACAGGTATCCCCCTCACAGGTATCCCCCGGGGGACTCATTTTGGTTAAGGCCAAAAATAACCACTGTGGCAAGAGCTCGCTTCCATCTCAAATGATGGCCAAGTGTTGCAGTGAGACATTTTCTGATCACAGCTTAAAGGAAGCAGAGACACTAAGTGCAAGAGTGCCTCCAGTACCCACACCAAGGCTGTACTTAAAAACTAAGCCAGATGTTACTCAAAATTGAGCTAAAGTTCTAAACTCCTTCAAAAACTTTGTGACCTGTCCAGTTCCAGGAAGAAATATCCTGAAGTATTTAACACTGCAGGTAGAAGGCCTAGGCAATGGCTAAAACACTTGTCCAGACCTTTCCAAGACTTGGAGGAGTTTATGTCTGCTATTCGCCAACCACTTGGCACTTGCTCTCATGGTTTAATGATCTGGATGCTGCCATAAACCATTCCACACGATTTATGAAACAACATAGCACTGTATATTTGGGAAAGGAGAGGGTAAAGAACTGGAGCCCTTCTACCCAATATCACCGAGTACCCAACCATTGACATACACAACAGCTCTCATTCCAAACAGCTCCTTTCTCCCGGTCATCAGTGAACCGACCCTTTCACCAGACAACCCAGTAGTTACTAAGAGAAAACTCAAAAAGAAAAGAGTAAGCTTGCTTGCCAATGAAAATTGGCCCCATCAGAAAAAAAACATAGAATCATAGAATACCAGGTTGGAAGGGACCTCAAGGATTATCTGGTCCAACCTTTCTTGGCAAAAGCACAGTCTAGACAAGATGGCGCAGTACCTTGTCCAGACGAATCTAAAAAATGTCCAATGTTGGGGAAAAAAATCCTACCACTTCATGAAGTATTGCCAGCAAGTATCATCAGGCTGTTAGACTGCTAGAAGAGCAAAGGAACTGCCATATGGGGTCAGTCAAAGGCCCATCCCAGCTGGACCCTAGCTTGGGCAGTGAGCAGGGGACGAGGTAAGAAGGAGCCATGCACAGGGCTAACATCCCCAGGCACGTGCTCCCAGCCTTTGCAGTGGTTCATTCCCAAGAGGGAAGTTGCATCCAGACTATCAGGTTTGAGAATTGCCAAGGGGACAAGTGAAAATCATTTTAACTTTCAAGCATAACAAATTGCCCAAGAGCTACAGAGTCCAACCCCCCCTCCTTTTAACATTAAACCAGTGTAAATTCATACACTTTAACAGAGGTGCTTTTGTTTGGGTTTTGTTTAAGCGGTCATGGCTTAACTCACTAGCCCTTCAATCAATGGCCCTTGAAACTTGTCCCTCCTTCCCGACTCCCTTCACCCTTTCATAGATGGCATCAGAGATTTTCTAACATGCCCTTCCTGAAAACTGTCCTTCAAACTTGTCCTGTTCCTTTTCTTCATTCAGCTCAACTTTGCTTTCCTGTGGATATGTGCACACTAACTTTAAGAGCCTAGAACAGGGCTCAAAAGAATAACGTGGAGGCAAAGAAAGTCAAAAAAGTGTTGTGAGGTGAGTTTTTTTTCATTATTCAAATGCTCATGAACTGTCAGAAAACTGGACAGGTAATACCTTTTCTAAACAGAGTCTTTAATTTGGAAAAAATACTAAAAGCTCAGCATTTCACGCCTCCACTGAGATATGCCTCTGGCTATGCTTTTATTTTTCATGCCATGTTTTCTGAAACGTTACATTCAAGAGAATATATTGCCTTCAAATCATGTACACATGCATGTTTATTAAGTCATTACCATAGCCTTAAGTCCATAAAATCACTGTGGACTGCAATACCACATGTGCATCCAGCAATTAGATGAATAAATTAACCCTGAAAAATTTCTGCTTGGGGTGGAAGGGAACAAGCTGTACTGTGAAAGTTGAAATAACACTCCAGAATAGAGAAATCATTTTGTATTTAAAAGACTGCTACCTGGCTAGCACTCAAAAAAGAGGAAAAAAAAAAGAAAAAAGTCACCTAATCATGTTGATTATTACCAATAGCTTTAAATTTCTGAAGCAAAAGGAAGAAAAAAATAGTAGAAAACAAGGACCTGGCAGAGCACAGCTCCAAAGTGGATTACTCCCTCAGTGTCATTTTCTATGCGGCAGTGTTCTTTCAATTATTTCTTCCCCTCTCTTCCTCTCTGCAAAGAAAATTGGCAGAAAAAGTTGCCTGCAGGATCAGAGAGGGGTATTTTTATCAACCTACAACTAGATTAAAAATCCTTTATCTAAAATGCAGCAGAGGACTGGCCTAAATTAAATCCCATCTGCCTTTGCTTCTAGGCTGTGAAGGAGTATCACACAAAGGGCATTTTGCTTAATTTGTATCATTGTTTAATTTCTGTTAGTTTTAGTTTACACTTGCACAAGTTACCCTTGCAAAAAGGAATAAGAGAGGGAGCAGAGAGCTACACAGTAAACGTCCAAAAGGGGACACCAGATGACGGATGTTACCTGAAATGTTTGGTCAGTCCATCACCTGAGGACACGGGAGTAGGTCAAGCCCAAAGCTCTGAAGGGCAACTTCTAGCCAGTGTGTCATTAGCCCGGACATGCGCTTTCTACACTTGCTGTAGTGCCCTCTTTATCTCCACAGAGACTATTCGCATGGCAGAGCATTTGCAGAACTTGGGCTTGCATGAATTTTTGATGGTGTTAATAGCCACTGTTTGCAGTGTTTCACTGCAGTGTGACTACCAGAGAGCCTTTCAGCAACGGGGTCACCAGAAATGCCCTCTGTCACCATGCCCATCGCATTGCTGACATAATCACCAGGTGTTAAAAGTACCCACACACGTGCACTTGGTTAATTACGCCCATTTGATGCAGGCCTCTTTTATCTGCACAGCCCTAAAGCCCAGGGCTGTTGATGTTGCAACACAGATACATCTGGATAAAAATGGGGAAGAGAACGCTAAACAAAGTCGGGAAACAGAGGCAGGGAAAAACAGGACCTGAGAAGGCAGCATCACTGCCTAACTTGTTACTTTCCCATGAGCGAACTGCTTGGCTTATGCAGGAAGGGTTATAAACATCTGGGTCTCTTCCCTTTCAACCCTGTAAGGGACACCACCACCAAAAATAAGGTTGGGTGAAGAATCAGCAGGTATCTTGTCCAGGATACTTTTGGGTAGTTGTTCCAATTTCTGCACTGCTGGCTTCTCTGGCTCTGTCTCATGTCAGAGTGCACAGGAGCAAACAGCTATTAACTTGGCTCGGCAGTGATTGCTGTGCACAGTGGCCTGGGCAGAGATTTTTCATTTCATTTTCATACATCATTTACAGCTTGCTGCAGCCATTCCAGAAAGTCAGCACCAATCTCCTTAAGTTAACATGGAACAAACAGGAAAGGAGATAGAATTCTTCTGTTGTTATTTAAAAGTCTTGTCATGTCTGGGCACATTTGGTGCTACCACTGATTTCATTTTCAATATAATTCACTGATATAACAAAGTCATTTCCTTGAGAATACACAGGGGAGGCCTGGACAGCATTAATGTAGAAAAAAACAAACACAACAAATTTGCTTGTAAAAAACCTATTTTCTGTATTGCCCTTTGCTTGTTGTTGGGTATTTTTTCCTCACATTTTATATTAATATTATGGGCCGAATTCTGATTTTCAGCATTGCTCTAAACCCTTCAAGGACCAAACAGAATTTCTCCAGATTTACAAGTGTAACACAGATGAGGATAAGGCCCTGATGATTGTCTAAAAATAGCTTATGCAGTTCCTCCTGTTTATTCCTCAATTGAGACTGCTAAAAAATATGTGAAAAGTGCTCCAAAGAGCTCCAAGAGCCCTTCTTCACCCAAGTTCAGAAAATCATTACGCCTGTCCTTTAGTCATTTCTCCTCTCTGCTTCAGTTACACACTCGATGAAGAGAAGTATAATAATAACTCCTTTGCAGCCTCCAATGGCTATAAGGAGGATTAATTAGTTAATGTTTGTACAGCACAGGGGCCAGGCTCTGTGCTGATTTATGCTTGATGCATGTCAGCTGGCGTGGATTAAGCTGGGAGCCGACACAGGATTGTGCTTCTTGCAAAGAACATGTCAGGTCCAACACTACTAATTTGCCTCAGTTTAATTTTTTCTGTCTTTATGATGGCTTCACAGGGCTGACAAGGCTTCACACCTATCTAGTGAGCTCTGTGCCTCAGCAGATGGGTGTGGGGACCCAGCCTGGCAGTGGTCCTTAGGGAACATCTGAGGTTGTACAGGTGAAGCCACGATAAGCAGCTCTCCAGAACAAGGAGTGGTGGCACAGAGCTCTGACTCCATGAAGAAGGGGATAAGCAGACTTTACTCTAAAACAGAGTCAGGCAGTGGAGAAACAGTTATTTAAGGAAGAAACAGTTTCCTCAGTTCTTCTAAATCTCTGCTTTGCACAGGTGCAACCAGTACATTTAGATACTTTAGTTTGGTGAAGAAATGATGGTGTATACCCTTAGAGTAAGGCAAAATAAGCAAAAATAAGTCTAATTTGGCTTTTCGGTTTGCAAAGTCTTATAGGCAGTGATTGCATTTCACTGTGTAAGAACATACGGCACTATTACTTGATCCTCTTACCAAGGGCAACACTAATGACTTTCCCCTAACCTGACAGCATACACTGTTGAATGGTTAAAAGGATGTTCCAGTAAACAAAATGCTCAAAAGGCAGAGTCTGTACTGTTATCTTTCTCTCCTTTGCCCTTTGAATCCAGGCCAGGAACATCTCACGTATCATATGAAAGGATTGCCACAGCAAGAGCACAGTGACAGTCGCACTGATATCAGCTGCAGCAGCGAGCACTGGTGTGCAGAGCAGATCTGCTGCTGAGCTTGATTTAGTGCCTGCCTATTCTAGGAATCATGAGAAAAGCCAAGAATACAGTACTATTCCCCCATGCAAACTCGGTCCTTGTGTAATTTTTCCAGGAGGTGCATCCCATAGTTTTCCCACAACAGTCCAAGAATTACTTTCATGTGAAACAGGCCAGATTAATTCCTGTGACTGAGCAGGGAGCCTTGACGCCTAATTCAGCCATCTATGTTAGATGGCCAAAACCAGAGAGAGTAAATAGTTCTTGTCAAATAATCATTCTGCTGAAATCAGCCTGACTTACAGTACCCAATAATACTCCTGATCAACAAAGATAAAAGTGTCAGGTCCAAAAATCCTGACAGTTACTAAACTTCAGAATGTATAAAGCAGTAACACATCAAAGAAAAGAGGGGAATAGAAGAAAAAAACCCTTTGTATTTAAGACTGCCACAGCTTACATAGCACCTTGTGTCAGGACCAGCTCTCAGGATATCTGCTTATGTGAGAACCTTGCAAGGGAGAAGGGGAGGAAGGATTCTTGGCCTCATTGAAGTTAATAGCTAACTGGATTCAATGGAGTTAAATTCCTCTCTCCCTCTGTTCTTAGTGGAATACCACGTTTGTTCAGTCCCTTGTACTTGGTCCTACTGCCCTCTGCTATATGAAGTATTACTGCATTCCCAGATACAATTTTCTCATTTTGTTGCCTCAGTTATGGGCCCATAAAAACAGTTTCAATGGATAGAATTGTTAATTGCAGGAATGGGGAAATAGATCTGCCATCAATGTTAATATTCTTTGATAATTAGCTGTCTAGAAATCACTTGAAAGTAACTGAGAGACATTGACGTAATTTCCATCAAGAACAGCGCTTGATAGACAGACACATGAGCAGGTGAATAGAAGCCTAAGTTAGGAGGATAACACATGCATATTTATATATAAATGAATGCTGATGCAAAAGGGCTCTTTCAACTGATACAGAGAGATGCAAAATATTTTGGTGAGTCACTCTATTAACCAGGCTTAGAAGCCACTAAATGAGACAAGAACTGGTAAGGCTACATGAAGACAGCAAGCTCCTGGTGACCCTCTCACAGAAAAAAATTGAGGGAGTATTTCCTGAGATTGCAAGTACAAATGAAATGACAAAATAGCTACAACTAAGAGTCAGAAAAAGGGGGAGGCAGCCCCAGAAAGGCAGTTTGAAATGCTGAAGAAAGCATGAAGAATTTCAGTCCTAGCTTTGAGCAGATGCTGAAACAATCAGTCATAGACCAGCATACAGTGAAGGTGAAGAAGATTAAAAGGTTTTAAAAAAGAATATGTTAATAAAAAATAGGAACTCTGGGTGGTGAAGGAGTAGGAAGGAATTTAAAAGTGAATTTAAAAAATTATCAACTTTTGATGAGCTTTAATTGAAGATGCTCCAAAAGCAGACTAATATAGGCACAATGATCAAAGATTTTTAGGGACAAAAACTCTAAAAACAAATCCTCAGGAAGAAGAAGCTTGGAAAATATCCAGAGAGGATTATCTCATGAGAGACATAGTAGAAACACTGCTTCTTTATATTCCTCTTCGTACTAAACCCATAGTAAACTGGTGTTTTTCAAAGCAACCACAAAAAATCGATCATCAGAATGATGTGCATATGACCAGTCATATGGAAGCGTCAAAGTGGGAGTTCACCAGTATGATCTGTGCAGTTTCTAAAAAGGATCATTCATAGCAGCATTACAGTAGTGTCTAGGGGCCAAGCTATGATGTCTTTGTTCTAGGCTCTGCACAAACAGTGCAGAGAGTTTGCCCGAGGAACTAATGACCTTAACAGACAAGACAAAAGGTTGGAGAAGGAAACAATCCAGGAAAGACAGAGTACTCTCCCCATGTGCGCTAAGACAGATCTATGTCTCTGTATAAACTAGGGCCAACTACCAAAAGTGGGATAGAGGATCCCAGTCCTTTGAACACATACCCATTGCTTGAGCAATTCCAAAGTATGTATGACAACTGCACACTGCTGATTACCTTCGGTTTGTGGAGGGGTCGTAAGTCAAAACTTAGACCTCCTACGAAGCTGCAGGATTTAAAAAACTTTTGCTTTTTACTGTAAGGAGGCAGAACGCAGCATATGTGAAAGATTAAAGGAACATCAGGCAGCTGTTAGAGGTTTGCATATTATGCATTCATCTTCGGCAGCATATTCTGCGAACAGAGAGGTAGAGAGAACAGGATGAAAGTTGGTAGCAGAGTCCAGTGGTCTCGGTGGACTCACAGGATTCCTGCTGCCTAAGAACACTTGCACAGCTATGCCGTACATGAAGTCATTAACTTAGCCAATCACATTTTCTTAATTGTTTGACCTCACCTACCTTTATTCCTTAGATGACCCCGAGCAGAAGTCTGTGCTCCCTGGCATTTCACTCTGTGACGTGCTGCCTACCAGAGCGTGGAGAAAGCACTGAGACCATTTCCAACTGAAAAGGTGCCTGGAAATTAAGCAAAAATGGCAAGCACATACCGCACAGAACTCAGCATTAGTCAGGCCTGTACAAATATTCAAAGAAAGGACAATAAAATATAAATTGTTATTAATCTTCCTATGTTATCCCTGCCCGTGAATGGGGAACCATTTTGGAGGCATTATACTCTGCAATACACTGAAGGCCTTTGTTCATCACTGGACGTGGGGTTACAGAAGCAGCCCTACAAACTACAAGTCCATCTTGTCCTGAACAATGGTCAAGGGCAGATGTCCAGGGCAGAACACAAGAGAGAAAGCCTGCAGCGATATTTCCTCAGAATAAACACCTTGCCTTCGTAGGCTTTCTGAGTCAGAGGTTGCTGCCAGTAGTCTTCACTAGATTTTTTCCTTCCATTAATCTGTCTAGGGCTGTTTTGTTTGTTTGTTTGTTTGTTTTGAACCCTATAACAGGCACAGCTACCTGTGGCAAGAAGAACTTTCACAGAACTACATACCATGCAAAGAAACATTTCCTTCTGCCTCTCTTGAACCACCCATCTGCCAGTTTCTTCTGATACGCCCTTACATTCCCTTATGTGGGGGAGGACAGTGAACAAGCCTTCCTTATTTACCATCTTTATGACATCCTGTCCATCAGTATAGACCTTCAATTATCTCATCTCCAGATGTTATTCCAGTCAGTTTTTCCTCAGACAGAAGCTCTTCCATATTTCATTCTTGCTGCCAATCTCTGAACCTGTTCCACCTGTGCTCTATCCTTTATGAGAGGGGCTGTACCAGAAATGCATACAGCATTACAGAGTTACAAAGTGCCATAAAAATGCTCCCTGTTATGTTCTCTGTTCCTCTCTTGATTGTTTAACATTTGTTTTGCTTCTTTATCAATATCACAGATGATGCACCATGTCATTAAGGAATGAAATCTGAGGGAAATAAATACAGTTTCACAGAGACAGAAGCTACTACTGGCAGCATGGCCCAGACAGTCTTAGATGTAATTGCCAACAAATTAATTCACCAAAGAGTGTTGAACCAGTGATGCTATTTTAGGCTTCATTTTGGTAAATAGGAAGCACATTATGGAAGAAGCGATCAAAGAAAATAACCTTTGACTGAGCGATCACAAGTTGATTCAGTTCAAATTAAATGGAAGAGTAAATAAAAATAGGTCTGTAATTAGGGTTCTACATTTCACATGGGCAAAATTTGAGAAATTAAAGGAACTAATTAGTGAACTCAGCTGGACTAAAGAACTGAAAGGCATGAATGTGGGAAAGGCCTGCGAGTCCTTTCAGCCAAAAGGATACAAACTACCTCCAGCACAAGACCCAAGCCAGGGAAAAACAAAGCCTGTAAAAATTACTCTAAATTTACGTGAATGGGTAAACCACCTCAACCAAGGATAATAGCAATCAGCCAAGGGCCAACAAAGAATGGAAAAAAGACAACTCAGCAAAGAAAAAAGTACTTTAGAGGTAAAGAAGCTTGAGACTGAAATGAGAAATGCCAAAACTCAAGTGGAATAAGACCTTGCAAAGGATACAGAAGTAAACAGAAATGGACTTTTCAGTTCTATGAGTAAAATAAACAGTGGAGAAAAGAGTGGGGCAGATAGGCAAGAACTTAAAGTCATGAAGGTTCTAGCACTAAAATTAGATGGATACTCTACACTGATTTTTCAGCAAAGATAATAGTGATAAAGAATGGCAGGATGGCTGATGATAACAAAAGGATGATAAGGACCATATCTGAGAGAGAAGCTAAACTCAAAAAGCTTAATACCTTCAAGAGCATCTTCATTTTCTTGGGGTTGCAGCTACCAATGTGAGCCAGCACACCAAAACAGAGGTAAGTGGGAGAGTCCAGAGAAAGGGGAGAGAAAAGGAAAGGGAATGGGAGATGAGAGGAATGAGGTGAGCTAAGACAGAAGTTAAGATGAACTTGGGTGTGAAGTGCTGTTGAACTGTCTCCAGGCACCTGCTCCAGGAAGTCCAGAAGCAGTGAAGACCCCAGTGGGACAATGGGCATTTTCACCCCCAATACTTGTGTCTTCCTCCTCTGAGAACAGGCGATCCGCTCCAGAAGCTATCTTCTCCTCATTCCTTGATACAGGAAAGATGCAAATTTTAAATATCTTCAAAATACTCTTGAGGGGCATCAGGAGTGGAGTAATGAGATTGTTCTCCTGTATAAATATTGGCTATAGGTTAGTCTCCAGAAAGGCTTGGAATAAATGGGATGACCTTTTCGTTAGGGAGAACTTAAAATATGAGCTGCCCCACAGGGAGAATTCAACAGAAAAGCCTTTGGGCAATTTCTCACTGCTCAATGTTTATGCTAATACCATTCTAAATTAGAGCAAATTAAGTAAATTTTGTTCTGCACGGGGAGGGTGCATCAGGTCGGGAGTCTAGTCTACGAGAGTTACTAAGTGAGACAATAACTCACTTAAAGAACTATTTAGCTATCAGCTGGGGAACACATCACACTCATTTGACAGGGCATGCATGGCTTATAAGACATTAATCAGGCATCCACTGGAGAAGAAAATAGTGATACTTTTACAATAGACTGTAATTTCAAGGGTGGTTTATAAGAGAATAAATAAAACAGCTATCAATACAAGTAGGTGCATTTTTTATATCTGTAGAACTCCATTAAAAGGGCCACACAGCCCTTTCATCACATTGAATTCATGCTAAGATATCTTCCTGACCCCAGCTGCACTCTGTAGCCTTCCACATTGCACCATAGTTTTCAACTAGCCTCTCCATGAGAGCTTCCTTGTTTTTTCCTTGCTGTATTCAGGACCTGCATGTGCAACATCTGTCCTACAAAATGACCCAGTCATGGAGTCCAAGACCTGCTCAGCATTTGTTCTAGAAGATCTGCTGAAATCAGCAGCAGCTGAAAGTCCAAAGTCCTTTGAAAATTCTGGTCTCAGTCACACAGCAGAGCATCAGCCATAGGGTTGCCATATTTCTGTCCCAGGTTTTCAGGAAACATCAAACATGCTGTGCCTATGTTTCACAGATGGTCTGTGCTTGGAAACACATGGCATTTATCGTGCATATACAGACCATCTGTCCAGCGTACAGACCAAAGGCCCGTGACTCCTGGATATGCTGGACACACCACACATGCTCTGTAGCTTATCTGGGCACATGCAGAAAATGTATCTGAAATTTTCACTCTGTCTGAGCAGTCAGAGCCTTTGAAATCCCAGACAGAAGTAATGAATTGCTTAACAGAAAATTCTGTAGGGGAAGAAAGTGTATGTCCAGAGTGAACAGTAGCTCAAAACACGCACTTTCACAGGGTAAGAAGGATCTTACCAATGCTGCCTGCTCTGTTGTGAGCAGAGCAACAGTTAACATTTCACACTGGAAGGGAACCAGACCTCTCCAGCCCTCAAGAAAGGGCCTGAACCCTCTAATGAAACAGCCAGCCAAAGAGATCTCAGTCTCAACAGCCAGAAAGGCTGGGGGGTTTGTGACAAACTGATTTCGTAGGAACAACTTGGCAGCTCCAGAGAAGTGCCTTGAGATTTCAGGAACGCAGTCCTGTTCCTTCCCAGCCATACTCACTCCCATGAAGACAACTGGGGTGGCTGTCACACATGTCCCAGGGTTGATCTTCTCCACATAAAGGGGTATAGAAGATCTGACACAGTTTCTCCTATGGTCACATTCCCTGGTCATCTCTTCCCATAGCTCTCACAAACATGTTGCAAAGCACACACTGGGTGAGGGATGTGCGGTCAGAGCATGCTCTCCACTGGTCAGCCTCACAAAAGCTGTTAAAGCACAGAAGAAGGTACCGTTTCTGGGGTCACTCTAACTTGGTGCTATCCAACCTTTTGACAGATCCCTAAAAAAATTCCAGCAGTGATGCTGTCATTTATACAGAGATGTAAGTCTATTCTTCCTTACTGGCTAGGCAATCTCAAACGCATGAATACCTTACTTCACTGAAAGGCACTGCTGGACCTATTGTGAAGGTAAAAAGTTGCACAGAATCTGCTCCAGCACTGGGCAGATGCACACACCTCTCAAGAGTCACAATACACATGCAAATTACTGCTCCGGGCAGCAAGCAGGACACCCACATGTTATTACATTATGTCCCCTAATAGAAAGGAAGCTATATAGAGATGATCGGTATATTTGATATCTGGGTATTTCAGGCAGTCCTGCCCTCATGTTCTTCTCTGAATCATCTGATCACATATCACCTCAGCTGTAGCTCGGTGGGTGGAGAGGAAGAGTGATGATAGCATATGTCTTCTCCAAAGGTTACACCTGCCAGACGGAAAGGCCTCCTGAAGATGCAGTAGCAGCTAGAGGTTACTCAGCTGCTCACCACCTCTCACTTTCTCTTCTCCGCATAAAGGGCAGCCGAGCAATTACCGAAGGAAAGGAATGAGCAGCCTACGCCTGCACACGTGAGGATCCTGTTGCAGGAGCATAAATCCTGAGCCTATGGCACTAAAATGCAGCCTGAAAAACACCTGCCTTGACAAAGCTTGCTTTATTAGCACTGTTTAATCACAGAAAGGTCCCTGGGTGCTGACCAGACCGGGAATACCTGCGTGCTGCCACCACTAGCTAGATCGCACCTTAGATCTACAGTCAGAGACACCCCCATGATCCTGGTGTGCCCAGCAGGAGACAGCCACACGGCTTCAGGGAACACCCCACCACCCTCCTCAGACACCCTGCTCAGCGTGTCCCCTTTGGGACAAAGAGGAAGTGGAAAGCAGCCCTGGATGGCGGATGCTGGAGTGAGGAGTCTTGTTGAGAAGCATATGACAGGGCAGCGCCACAGCCATCCTGGGGGAAGGCACCGAGGGAAGGGCAGCATGTCCTGGTGGCTCTGCTCACCCACCCCAGCAGAGTGAGGGGGCTCGGGACAGGTGGTGCAAGTCAGAAAAGCCACCAGATCTTGTGAAATCATAAGGGAAAGAGAAGTCAGCTCAGCCCAACCAGGAGCTCTGCAGTGAGGCATCGCCGTGCAGCCCACGGTCTCAGCCAGCATCACCCCGAGGAGGTGGAAAGGAAGGGTGTCGGCATCGCCTGCTCTCCGACTGGGAGGGCGAGAAAAGCCGCAAAGGTGAGACTTAGAGAGGGGAAATGACTCAGGGGCTTGAAGCGTCAGACAAATGGGAAGCATAAATAACAACAAACACCCAGATGCTCAGAGCCGAGTAGCCACGGGAGATAGTCAGATTAGAAAAGCCAAATAAATTTGTGTGGGGGAGTGGATATGAGATCAGAGAAGCAGGGTCAGGCAAGTTCAAAAACAAACTCCGAAGGCCCTTAGCATACTATTGAGCTTGATCGGGAGGAAAGGAAGCCTTTGAAAGCGGTGAAGGGACAGGGGTGATATAATACCATAGCCTGCGTGCAGAGAATAGCATGGCTTTGGCATAATGAAAATCTCAGTGCACTGTTGTTCTCTCTCTTAGCCTCAGTTAAATCATGGATAATGACATGGCAAACCACAACAGGTTAAAGCCAGAGAGAAGAATCACATCCCTTTTGTTTAGAGAGAGACTCACGGAAAAAAAAAATTGCAAGAGAAGGAGATTTACACCAGTCAAGAGAAAAACAATCATGGATGGCATGAAAAGGAGTTGCACCGGCAGAATTGCAACAGGGTAAGGTCTGGAGGAGGAAGCAGAGGAGACTGCACGTGTGGAAAGGAGAAGGCTAAGCAAAAATGAGGGGCAAGCAGAATTCAGCATAGATTCCGTTAGAGAGACAGCTTTGCCATGTGCCCCAAATCACAAAACTTCCTTTTCTAACTAGAAATGTCCTCTTCAGAGGACTTGATAAGGGTGATCAGTGCTTCTGCCACCTCCTTTTCCGGTGGCTGAACGACATTAAAAGGACAGCTAAAAATATACTCAGAACCACCCATTACTTTGCCATGAAATCAGTTGTTCTGGTCGCCACATGCCAGTAATGCAGCTGTGGATGGCAGGGGGCAGGCTGAGTAGGAGAGGTGTGGGGACCCTATCGCTGGCTTTGAAATGTTGTCACACAGAATCACAGAATCACAGAATGTTAGGGATTGGAAGGGACCTCGAAAGATCATCTAGTCCAATCCCCCTGCCGGAGAAGGATTACCTAGATCATATCACACAGGAATGCATCCAGGCAGGTTTTGAATGTCTCCAGAGAAGGAGACTCCACAACCTCTCTGGGCAGCCTGTTCCAGCGTTCAGTTACCCTCACCGTAAAGAAGTTTTTCCTCATATTTATGTGGAACCTCCTGTGTTCCAGCTTGCACCCATTGCCCCTTGTCCTGTCAATGGATGTCACTGAGAAGAGCCTGGCTCCGTCCTCATGACACTTGCCCTTTACATATTTATAAACATTAATGAGGTCACCCCTCAGTCTCCTCCAAGCTAAAGAGACCCAGCTCCCTCAGCCTCTCCTCATAAGGGAGATGTTCCACCCCCTTAATCATCTTCGTGGCTCTGCACTGGAAAGAATTATAAATTGAGAGCCCATGCTTTGAATGCAACTTGTTCCCAAGTCACCAGCTAGACTCCCTATTTTGCAGCCACACTATTACCAGAGAGCTCCAAACACTCCAGTGCCCTTGATAGTGTATGTTAAACCAGAGGTAGGCTGCCAGTCAGTTTATAAAGCAAAGAAAGATCTCTAGAGATATTGTCATTTTAGATGGAGTTTGCAGAGCAAGAGGTTACATGAAATGCCATTTAAGACAGCTAACAATTGCTTTGTTTGTCACAAGGAAAAGAAAAAATGATTTTGGGACCCCATAAAAGAATAGTTTGGGGGTCATAATTTCGTATTGACAATCTTTGGATGTAAAAGCAGAATTTTTAATGAAGAATGAACACAAAAAATCCTTGGGGATTGTAAGTGAATCTCAGTACTTTCAACTGGCCCTGATACATAGTCTTGCTGTGTGTCACAGAATGCACACATACACATCCTGCTACCAGCATCCCATCAAACTGAAATGACAAACACTGCCTAGCCACGCTGTTTCTGCAAGAGATGCAGGCTTCTGTTTATTTCTCATTTGGGAAAAAATGACATTGCTATCAAGCAAGAGATTAGTGTGTGTTCCTGGATAGGAAGAATAGCAGTGGTGGAAAATACCCCCTATTCCCAAATGATAGGGATGAGTATATCTAATTAAAAAATAATCTTTTATTGTCTGCCAACTCAATCTAAGTTTCAATATACAAACCAGCAATTACAGGAAGTAGATAATCAGTTATGCATTTAAAAGACTTTCTGCTGAATTACATGTCCTTTAATTACATGTACATTTTTAAAACAAAAATTGGATTTCTTGGAAGTCAAGGAGAAGGAGTAGCCACACTAGGAATGGATTTACTGTATCCATGGCCAACAGAAACAATCTGGAGTAACAAAAGCTAATCATCCTATTTTAAATTATGTGTCACAAATACCTCTAACTTTCATTGCCCTAAGGCACCTTATGTATTCACGTTATCCTTCCAGTCTTTGAAGCATGAACATCACTGAATTTTAAGCACCAAAAACAAATGTGGAAAGCTTTAAAGGTGTTGCTGGCACATGTGTGTATGTAACAGAGGTATTAGCTGGATACACATTTTTCTGTCATATATACATGGTTAATACACAATACTTGTTGCAGTGATTTCTGTGCCGTGGTGTGTCTTTTTGAAAGTACATTAAGGATGCCAGTCCTGGAGGTAGGAAAACACAGGGTGTGAATGTCAGGCTTAAAATATTCAAGGATGTAAGCTGCTGCAGGCATCCCTCTTACCAGACACAAGGCTCAGAAGCAAATGTCACTTTGGCACCACGTTTCTGCCGTCATCACCACTCCAGTTCTCATTAAAGCTCACTCTTGTGTCCATCACAAGGGACAATGGACTGTGTGCTGGCTTTCAGCTATACCAGGCCTCCAGAGTAAAAGGGGCAAGGGGAAAAAAGTGATGGGGGGGCTTACAAATTGGACAATTTGCTGATTACCTGTTGCTGATACCTGTTCCTGATACCTGTTGCTATTTCTTTCTTTCAAGATGAACTGCTAAGTATTGCTAAATCTCCCACATCTTCTCTGTCCTGTCTGCTCTATCACACAATCCCTTCTAGAAAAACTTGTGGCCTTCTTCTATAAATCAGATCCTTTAACAGTGATAGGTTTCACTACAGCTTCCTCCAAACAGATTTTTCTACAGGCACTGGCTCTTCCTCCATGGCTGGCACTCCATGGCAGTGGGTAGCTATAAATCTAGCAGTAGTATCTACAGGCTTAAACATCCAATTTGGTCTTCTATTCTTAGAATTCTGTGTGGGCTTAGAATTCTGATTGTTGGGCTTTTTTAGTGCAAAGTAACCCATACACATAGGAATAATCCCTAGGCATGGACAGGTGGCTCCCTCTAGTCCTAGGTCAGATGGAGTGTTCCTATGAGCATTAGCTCACCAGCACACTCACAAAATGTGTTCCCCTTCAGCAGCATTCAGCTCTGAATATGTTTCTGCTCTCCAAGACAGGCTTTAAACCACAGGGAGTAGGTCTCCTTCAGTGGCCATCATCTGGCAGCATCCTGGGACTAGAAAGGCAAAGGGGTGACAAGGTCTTGGAGGAGAATTGCTCTGGTACAGGATCTGTGGATGTGACGTTCCCACATCCACTGGTGCAGAAGGTGGAGGCAGAACACAGGCTTCAGGCCAGCAACGTGCTAATGCTGATTTATGGCTCCAGAAGGAGGAGAGAAATCTGGCTGCTTCATCTCCAAGTTTTCCACCTTTGAGCAATCACACCGACTCTGATGCGAGTAGTTGTCAACAAAACTCAAAAGCAGTTCTTTCAAATTGCAGGGTAAAGGAATACCAACTTCCATGGAAATGTCATGCTTATAAGCACATTTAGGTTCATCCCAGACTGCTGGAGGAAAAATTGTCACCAACATCCCACTGCAGCTGTGTCTATCCCGCTCAAGTGTGAGACACCAGATTGGCACCAGCCCACTTATCCTGCCTAATTGGATAAAATTATTGACTTCCTGCAATTGAGTGTTTTATTGGGATTTTGTTTTTCAGAGGGACTTGGAGTTGTCAGATTGTAGCTAGTAGTGCTGCTATGTTTTGGTTTGCCTGGACAGCTGCTAGGTGGCAATGTACTTGTCACTCCTTGAAAGGCTTTTTATGTGATGGTGCAGGAATTCAAAGAACCTGTCTGCAAAGGGCTCTATTTTCAGCTGTTGCTGGTGCATCTTGCATATTTACATGGGCTCCTTGTTTAACAGGAAGGAGCATTAGTGTTTGACCGTTATTTACCATTCATTAAAACATTGTGTAATAAAATTATCACCCAGATGTATTTTAATGTACATAAATCTCATTCTCTGAGGCCAATATCTATCTTTTGATGGACACTCCTCTTCTTAGCATTTCAGAAGATATTGGCTATAACACCATTTCCCTTTGAAGTCAGCCTACATATCACATTTCAAGTATAGCTACAACAGTCGTTTTAAGGTGCCAAACAGCACCTTAAACCTTACCTTGCCAGATTTTACTCCTCCAGCTTCTAAAATCAGTCACTTTTACATCCTTTTCATTTCTTTTCTATAGGAAAGAGTTTCTCAAAAAGTGCCAGGACTCATTAATGAAAATCTGCCAAGTCCCTTTTCCCAAACACTCTCCTCTTTCTCAAAGGGTTCCCCCACTGTCCTGAGTCATCGTGCAATATCCTAATACATGCAATTAGCCAGGCAGATCACAGATGGAAAAAAGACATTCCAGTTTCAAGACAAATATTTGGTGATGCAATACACAGCAGTGTGCAGGCAGACTCCGTCTCTGCTTGGAGCAAAGGGACGCTATAAGGACAACACTAGCACATTTGGCCTGTGCTGATATATCCTTGACTCTCACTGAAGCTTATTAGTTGCAGCTCAACACCATGTTCACATGACTTTGGTGACAAGGAGTGTGGGCAGACCATGCTCATCCCTGCCTAGATGATGTCTTGCAGACACTCTAACAGATCCTCCATTATCCTCCCTTGGATTAGGATCAGGACTCTACATCACCTTTGAAAAATCAAATGAATTTTTCTTTCCTGGACAACTACTGCACGTTTTGTCATCTCCACGAGCAGGAAGAAATAATTTCAAATAGGCAACATACCCTTTTGTTAGTATTCAGTTCAGGAAAGGACATTTAATTCTTGACCATGCAATTCTTCTCTCTGTCCCCCAGCTTCTCACAAGGAGAAGTTGGGTACCCTCCAAACAGATGCCCAAGCACATGCCATCGCATCAGCACTGCAGAAGGCTGATGGGGTCTCTGGCATTATCCAGAGTTACCAGCACAGCCAGGTAGATGTATCTGGAGGAAATGCAAAGACTGAAATTGGAAATGAGAAGGGAAAGAAACTAAATTTTCAGCACACACAAAAGTAGCCTAACAAACACACACTCCCTGAGCAATGACTAGGTAAAATGCAGTTTACAAAACACATGTTTCCTTTAATACTGTATAAATAAGTTACTTGGTCATATTCTTTGGCCTCAGCTGTACAAGAGGTCAGGCTAGACGAACATAATGGTCCCTCCTGGCTGTGAAAATCCATAAGTATAGGTTCATTTTCAGTTTCCCAATTTTCTGAAAAATTTATTCCAGCCTCTACTTTACGTCTAGATAACATGACTGATTGTGAGTAAAAAAGGCCTTCAATGAACAGGGTACATCAATAGGGTAGTTGATGCAAAGGGGTTTTCCCTGAGTAACAAGATATACCTCTCACAAAGTAAACAATAGCCTGGTCAGTTTTCCCCAGGGTTCGTGGATTAATAAATGTGTTTTCATTACAGTGATGATGGTGGCATATGGTAAAGCTGTATAAGAATCAGGAAAAACAGCAAGAAAGAAATATGTTTTATCACACATCAGGAATTGCCTTTTAGGATCGAACAATTGTTTCTGGCCTGCACTAGGGATGTGCTATAGGAATGTGCTATAGCAAAGTACAAACTGCCAGTGTCTCCTGGAAGAAAACAAGACCTACAAGAGCCACAGCAGCTGCAGGCTGCAGTACTGTCAGTACACCCATTCTCATGTCCTGACAACCAGCCAGGACAACGGCACTGTCACCTTTGGGTAAGCCTCCGCTTGCCCTCGGTCTCCTTAAGGGCAAAACATGGATGACAAAGAATATTTCCTCCCCTTCTGTTCCTCAAGATGGTCTCAGTCTAATCTGAAGCCTTTTCCTCTGTGAAGTGATCCAGAATCACTGACAAGAATCACACTGGTTGATTACAGCAGCTTTAACTTTCCATCCCATGCTAAGACTCTCATTTTACCAATCAATATGTGGGGAAAGGATTGTCCTTTTTCTCCAGATCCTTAATATAGCTCTAGCTTGAATGATATATATTTGCATCATTCACCTGAGCTCCTTAAAACTTAAAAGCTCAAGTCCCAATTACAGTTCTCACCTGTTTCTGTCATGGTTATTGTTCTTCTCAGTCCAATGTGCCCAGGTCCCTGTCCCTCATCTTTGGCCAGTGCAGAAGTGAGCACAAGATTTTTAGAGCAAGACAGGAAGTTTGTCTGTCCAAGGTTACTAGTTCACCCTCCTCCCACCCTGCACTGACCCACCAAATCTGCTGCAATTACATGTTCACCCTGCACTTAGCTTTGGTTCAAACTAAGTCTTTGGGAGAGAAGCCACATGGCCCCATTTGGGAAGAATTTTAATCCTTATGCCTGTAGATGTCCACCAAGAAACTCACATGAAATCAAGGGAAAATAATTTCTCCCACATACATCTTCCCTAAGACTCTATCACCATCATCCAAAGTACTGTTTTTAGAGATAGGCTACTAGCCTAATAGGACTGTAGTGACAAACCAGTCTTGCAATTCTGAGGTTTCTTAAAGCACACTCTCCATTTACAGTGGCTGCCAAATCATGAATAATTTACCACTTTATGTCAGAGTGGTTGGATCTGTGCGCCATAATTGCAGATGATGTCAGGTCTGGGATTTGTCCTGGGAGGCTAAGAGCCACTGTAGAGTCGTTGTCTCTTGTGGCCACTTTTTCAGCTCCTAAAGCAACAAGTAATGCAGAAGTATAGGTCTGAAAAAGACAGCCTATAATTAATATCCCACAGGTAGTTAAAATGCTGTTGAGTGGGATGGAGAGCAGCTGATTTACAGTCACTGAAGTTTGATCTCAGCAGCAGTTAAGATCAACTGTAGCAAGTAAAGGATTTAAATTCTGGTGAGAAAAGGCACCTGGTTTGAGTGACAAGAAGCATGCGAATGGCAAGACTGTATGTCACTAAGACCAGCCACTGTCTTTGAGAAACTCTTCACCCAAGCAGGTCCCCATTCCTGGTTTAGAAATCTGCCTGGGTTGTACAGGAACATTGGGGTGCAGGGTCCCATCCCAGGACAAGGGGTGCTACAGACCCCTGACTCCTCTTTCTGCAGAGGACCTGTTCCTAGAAATGCTGGTAGCCAGGGTATGCATACAGGGTTTTGGAATATGCAAGAAGGAAGGAGACAAATTTCCTGTAACCCTTTTCCCTTCTCCTTCTGAGTTTGGTGTCAGAGTGTAATGCTAATACCAGAGCTGAGGAGCAGAGAGTGGAGGAGGGACTAGAGAGACAGGAGGAGGACACCCAGGCACAACTGGACTCAACCTGGTGATACCTACAGGCTCTCTGCTTGGTGAAGGCTTACAGCTGGGAAAATGTTTCTCCTTGTATCTAACATGCAACTACTTTTATTTTGTCCTTTATTGGGTTTAACTCATTCTTTACTCAGTTGCTTAAGTTCTCCCTATACACAGCACAACACACAACAGTATGAAGCTCAGTTAAAGCCTTTGACTTGCACTTCTTTTTATTTTTCTAGAGGAATTACAAGATGTCACCACCCTGCAGGTTCTGACATGACAGATCTTCCCCAGAACTGCAATGCAGAACAACAGACTGAGTCATGCCTGAGAGTGCTGCCCACTGAAATTTCCCAGCAGGCTGGGCTGTCTGGTCTCACCTCCCAAGCCCAATGTTGCTAAAGAACAGCCTGTTGTGTGCTAATTTTTCAAGTAGCTCTCATGGACCCAGGCACAGCCCACATGTTCCGTAAAACACGGGGTTGGTTTAACCCTATTCAGAACATGAGGCCAAGCCTGGAGCTGGCATTTGTCATTAACCTGTAACTTCTTTGCGATAGGTGAGGGTTTGGCTCACCACAGTTAACCATGGATTTGCCTGTTTCCTCCAGCAGCTTTCAGGGGAACAGGACAAAAAGGCTAACGTTACAAAGGGGAGAGAAGAAAGTCTTGGAAGATCTGAATGCCCCACGCTGGGTCTCTGGAAAAGGCAGGACTGTGACCCATTACCATGGTCTCCAGGTCACCCCAGGGCTCTGGGGCAGGGTGTCAATTCAGCAGGGATTTTATTTTAACACCACTTCTTTTCCCTGTGAAACTACTCTGGGCACAGATAGCTGGTTTCCATACAGCTTTACATTTACCAGTAATCAAACAGCAGACCCTGCTAATTGTATGACCCCATACAAAGGAAACTGCAGTTTCAAGGTTTCAGTTTTGCTCTAGGTGCTACATTAAGGTTGCAAGGCTTTATTGCAATGTAAAGTCGGGGCTGGCACTCTGTCCCTGCACAGAGTTCCTACGCGACAGCTATAAAGGGCTTGGAAATAGCCAAGAGAAATACTAGCATGGGAGAAGGGGGAAGACATTTCTTACACAGCGTTGAGCTGTTTTATTTTTCGTCACATGGAAGATAGATAGAGGTGGGGGGGGTCAGCATGTCCTGCGGAGCAGTTATTCTGGACTACCAGCAGTGCTAGGAAGGAAGCCCCTTAGGCCAGAGTTTCAAAGCACTCTTGGAGTCATTTGAACAAGAGGAGCAGGGTAGGTGGAAGTCTCAAAGAGCACAAAAGAAATGCAGCTATGAATGAAGCCCAACGAGCAAGCCTCCTTTGGGAACCCTGGTCTTGGGCTCCTGACAGACCAGCGATGCTGCAAGAAATAAGAGATAGAATTACCATAGAGAAGGCACCTCTGAAGGAGGGGAACCCAAATCGCCTGACAGAATGTTTCAGGAGGATCTGATAATATCCCGACCAAGGGAACTTGAGGGAGACCTCCCACTCACACAGGTTTGCAAGGGAACAGTCATTCAAGAAAGTCCTTTGCCCTGTCCTCCCCCCTGGTGACGTGGGATCACAAACCAGAGGTCATTCCTGCTACCACTGTTCACTCACCAGTTTGGAACATGTCTCCCTAGGGTGGTCCTGTGGAGGGGTGAATGTTGTTGCAGCTTCTAGCTACATCCTAGCGCTTCATTCTGCAGTGGGCACCATAAAAAGACTTTCAGTTCTAGGAATTCCCCATGTGTGGTTGGAATGAGAGGCAGCCGAGGGGCAAGGAAGAGTTGGTTGTTTGCTTTTTTTCACCAAAAGTTTAATTTTTTGTGGAACGTTCTCTTTTCATGCATTTTCTAAAGTGAAAAACAACTCTTCTTAATGTAAAACATTGGGTTTTCGTCAGAAAAAGAAACTCTCCAAAATAATCACCTAGAAATCGGTGAAGAGAGGCAGGTTTTGACCAAAAAGAGTAACTTTCAATATATTCTGACATTTCAAAGTGAAATATTTCATAGTTCAGAAACAAGAATCATCCGTCTCAAACCACTGCCATGCCCCTTGGGAGCTGTAGTGTGGGCTCCTCAGTTCCTCAAAGCTGTCCATAAACCAGGCTGTACTGTATCCTTCTGGAGGCCTTGAAGCCTCCCATCAAGACAACGCAATGAGACATCGTGAGAAGGCAGAAGAACAGAGATCATGGCATGGCCTCGGAGGCAAAGCTGTAACTCCCATAAGCCACCACGCAAGCAGGCACTATCCAGTGGGCTGCTGAAGTACAGCATTTTCACTCGGATTGGCTCAACTCCAAATGAGGTATTTTTGATTTTGTTTTCCCATGAGGCACTGTTCCAGAAAAAAATGCTTAAGATTTTCAATAGTCAATATTATCCAATGGCAACCTTTAAAGAAAAAATTCTTTTCATCTTCAATTACATTTTAATCGTGACAGATAAACAGATACTTAGACAAACAGAAAATATATATTCTGATCAGCTCCGTGATGTATAACTCCAAATCTATGCTTGGGCTCCAAAAGACATGTAAAACCAGTAATGCTATTTCCACAGTGTCCAAGCAATAAAGCATGATCACCTGCGACAAGAGAACATGGTTAATGAATGTGGCTGAAAGCAACTTCAAGAACCATTCATGTCAATGAGGACACCAGTTTAAACTATCTTTAACAGATATTGCTTTAGCCTGCTATGGGAAACCTTCGATGTGCCTCTACAGCCAGCCCAATCTCACCCAGTTCTTAACTACCTTTACATCAGGAAGTTTCTCCTAATGCCTTAATGAATTTTCCCTTTCTGAACTTTAAACCCATTCCTCTTTGCTCTGTCCATTGTGGAGAACAAACTGCCTGTTCTGCTCTGCAGCAGCTTGGTACACATCTGAAGATCACCAAATCACACACCATTGTGTTCTTCTCTGGACGAAACATCCTCAGCTTTTTTCAGATCCAAGTTTTCAGGTCTTGGAAACACCTCCCTTCTGTTGACCTGCATTTTTCATGGAGTGCAGTGTCCAAAAGCGGACATGATATCCCAGCTGAGGCTTAAACAGGGCTTCGTAATGCAGAAGGATGCCTTCACATGTCTCTTCTCTGTTAGTTTTCAAGTAAATTCTTGTTTCAGTCCCTAACAATAGCCAAGATTATTATACTATATTATCATTAATTCCTCATGTTCATAAGACAAATTCCAGAGAAATTCCAGAATCTCAGCTGATGTGACCTTAATCAATGAAACTATACTTTCTCTTTCTAACAGAGTAGCACAAGGTGGTTGAAAACTCTTAATATTTGAGACTTGACAGTCTGTTTATGTTCTATGATTGGGATATTTTCCTTTGACAATAAGAGCAAATTTACAGCTCATGATACTGTGAGGAGCCTGGAAACCCTTCAGCACTTTTAAAGTCGAGATTTACTCTTAGAAGTACAGTGTGTTTTTTAAACCATCTAAATATATCCTCTTAATTATTACTTGACTGTTACATGCCTCAGAATGTAAAGGCTTAAATCCTCATGTCTAATTAAAGCTACATATGGAGAGAGAGCCAGCGGATTAGGAGGGAGCAGTCTATCTTTGCAACAACTAGCAAGATGCTGTTTTATTTATTTTGAACCAAACAAAGTAGCCTTTTAGAGATGAAGAAGAGGACAACAAGCGTGATATGTACCAGTTCTACCACTCAGTGGTGAAACTAATTACAGAAGAAAGCAAAACCAGACAAGTAATACAGCTCTACGCTTGCAAGCAAGCGAAATAAGTGACAAACATTTACTGTGATCAAATCAATAACTTGAAGTGCACATTACAAATATTTCTTATTCATCTCTAATTCCGGAAGCCCTTCTTTCCCCGTGTTGTGCTAATTGTCTTATATCCAAGGCCTCTGGCCCCCTGCCAGATATTTGCTGTTCTCTGAAAGGCTTTTCTATTCTAGAAGATAAATGCCAGCCCAGCATGGAAACCATTTAGCAGCCAAAGAACTGATGGATTTCCAGTTCTGATTCACTGTACTTTGGGACCATTGTAGCTCTAAATACTATCTGTCTTTTTAGTAATAGGTGTTTTTTTTTAACACCATTAATGTATGGTGGCAGCATCAATAGAAGTGAATATCAAAAGAATTTTAAATAAAATATTCAGACATGGAAAGATTTTCTTGTTAGTACTTTGAAAATAAACACCACTTTCAGATCAAAGTTCTCAAACAAGGGCTGGATGAAAGATTAAAATAAATGAACCCTGACTAAATAAATTAGGTGTTGGGATTTTTAAAATGTCATCTGCAAAACAGCAGAGCACAGCATTGACTTCAAGCCTTTTAAGTTCAGGCATGTTATATAGCCAATGTTTAGCTGAAGTAATTCAGGAGGCAACATGCCCCTGTTCGTTCTCTCTGGCCATATGGATGGAAATGGTCTTGCTGGATTTTTGCATAGTCCAAAACAACAGCACAATCAAGATCTGAAACCTTCAAAAAGTGGTAGAGGAAGAACTAAGATGGACACCTTGCTTGCCTGCTCTCTTGAGCTCTCAGCCACATGCTGGTTTCATTGCAGGATTTCTTGCCCATAGTCCATCTCCCTCTGTTTATCAACCACCTTCCCCAAGGAAAGATGCACAAGATACCTGCTTTAAGGCATCTGGGCCACATCAAGTCACCCAGAGAAGGCGATCTTTCCAACAAAGTCCCAGTTGGTCCCATGGAGGCAACAAGCTTCCATCCTGATACTAACCGATACAAGGAACTTGGGAAAGTGGCTTGCTGCTGGGCAATCCTAGGGCTTTGGGAACGAAACTTCCTTTTTTCTTCAGCGCAGCATAAGCTGGACTTCATCCTGATAGAGAAATTCCAGGGAAAAAAGAAAAGAATAATACTGAAGTCCTTTTCCTCACTGGTCTCTACCACAGTTTTCCCACACACACACCTCCAACTCAGGGAATGAGCTGAGCTCTAGTTGCAAGCATCTGCCTATATTATGTATTTTTGGGTTTCTTTACCTTCTTATTTGAGCCTGTATCCCCTACTGAGTGATAAAGATCTCCCACTCATTGACTATGCCTGTGAGGACATCTTCACATCTCTCTGAAAACAAGCAATTGTGCAGCATCAGCATTACATGTCATTATGATGCAGCTACAGTACTTCAGCCCTTTCCTGTACTTTGATCAGCAAAGATTAATTATCCTCGACTGAATTATTAGTGGTGATTAAACCTAGCAGAAAATAAATGGGACTGCAATATTACTGGGTTATAATTTCACCAGTGTGGTCATTTGCAAGCAATTTCCTCATGCACAATTTTTTCTTAATCATTATTCTCTAAGAGTTTTTTTATCATGTAGTAATTAGGGTGAGACAGCTAGTACACAATACCATATCATACATTACATGACATATGCAAATCATGCGCAAAGCCCACATAGAGCTATATGTACAAAGCTCAGGCTGACTTGGGCCAATCTTTAATTGAAGTCAGTGGAGGTTTGCTTGTGGTAGAGTGTGATCTTTGTACATGCAGCTGTACATGAGTTTTGCATATGATTCGCATATGTCATGTCATCTTGACCCAAGATTTGATCAATTGGTTTACAGGGTCAATTTCCATTAAAACTACACTAACAGTGATTTCCTATGAATTCTGAATGTAATAAATATTAAATGAGGAACTTCCTGTAATCACAGTACAGCCAGGCAGGAGGATTAGATAGCTCTTCCTTGGAGAGTTCATATGTCCTACACTCACAACTCTCTGCCATGCTCTTCTGTTCACATAATCACAGAATCAACTAGGTTGGAAGAGACCTCTGGGATCATCGAGTCCAACCGTTGCCCTGACACCACCCTGTCAACTAGACCATGGCACTAAGTGCCACATCCAGTCTTTTCTTAAACACCTCCAGGGGTGGTGACTCCACCACCTCCCTGGGTAGCCCATTCCAATGCCTAATAACCCTTTCTGTGAGGAAATTTTTCCTAATGTCTAACCTGAACCTCCCCTGGTGCAGCTTGAGGCTGTGTCCTCTAGTCCTATCACTAGTTGCCTGGCAGAAGAGACCAATGTATGGGCAGAGGCTGCAGAGGCAGGCTTATGAAAGTGAGCAGGGATATATGGCACCCTGGGCTGTCCTTTGAGAGTGCTGACAGCGCTGCCAGCCTTACTTTCCTCAGAGGGTAGCTCAGCTCTCAGAGCATCCTGAAATACAAGCCCCTGTCTTTCTCTTTGGCTCCTCTGTAGAACCAGGTATCCTCAGATGTTTTGTCACCAGAAGAGCTCCGTACCACTTATTTCTCTAGGGCATCTAGGACTTACCCATCATTGTCAGGGACAGCACTTTATCATTAATTTTATTCTTTTTTCCCTACAACACATCAATTCTCCAGTAGTAAAAAAAAAGGAAAAAAAATTCATTTTTGCAACACCTGTCCTCACTGCTCATATCAGTCCAAGAAGGACATAAATTTTTCACTCCAGGCTTTTTATTCCCCAGACGGTAGTCCTTGGAAAGAGAAGGAACTGCTGGAACAAGTCTTCTCTCATATAATGACAGTCCACAATCTTGCAGTCTGTGCAAGTCTTAGTCTTGGCTTGAGCCGTAAAGTCACACGTTAATTAGTCCAATCCCCATCTTGGGTCAGAGTCTTTCTTGTTCACAACAACTGTTTGCTCAAGTGTTTTTGCTGCCTTATTCTCAAGCAATTCTGATGGCAGGCTGTGAATACCGTGGTGAGCACCATGGTTTTAAACTACTCTAACGTAACTCAAGCCTGGAAGTGTATCTCTCAGAATACCACTTAATGGTCCCCACAGACCATGCCATTACCTGGAAGGCCTCAGAGCTCCTGCAGCGGCGTTGGCTCCAGAGCCAGAAATAGCCAGCACAGATTCTTTCTCTGAGCAGAACATCTCTGCTCTAAACCAGAAAACAACTTGCTTTTCATAAGAATGTAATAAGGTCAATAAGAGGCCTTCCAAGCCAATACTCTGTCTCCTGCGGTGACCAGTAGTAAACATGCAGGGAAGAGAGGGGCTTAGAGGGGCTTGACTTTTAACTCTTCATTGGCAGGAAAATTCATTCTCAGTATCTGAACTAAGACAAACAATTTCTTTACATTTCTGGCTCTGGCTGTATAACATGCAGTCAATAGGAATTACCTGGTTTGTTCGACTTCCAGAGTCACAGAAAGAGCTCCAGCTCTATGAATTTGTTACATCTTTCGCTTTTCCATTGCTGAGATCCCTCAGCTCCTGAACCAGCTGGACAGGCATCATGCACAACGTGCATCCAGTTACCCCACAGTCCAGCTGAAAAGTTTTGCTGTTCAACTCTTTAATATTTGTGAAACCAGCCACGGGACTGGCTTTTCTTAAGTAAAATCTGCACGACAACCTTATAATTTCACAGTGCCACAAGAAAGAACATGTTTTGTAAAAATTCAGGGGACCACGAGTGCCAAACGGGAACGCTTCCATTTGATGATATAGCATGTAGATCAGCCCTGCATTTGTTTAAATGCTCAGATAAGTCATTTGTGACTCTGCCGGAGTGACAGATCTGAGATTGTGTATAAATACACACGTATGCACACACGCACACACAGACAAGTGCACACTGCAGATCAAAAAGGCATCTGGCTGTCAAACATGAAAAAGAAAACAAAAGGTGTAATTGTCAGCTGTCTCCCTTGGACACCTGGAGCCACAGCTAATGCAATCATCTGAAAGGCACCTCCGAGCATCTGCCATAGTTGTGGCTTTCATGTCAGGCAGAAACTGCTTCCAAAGGCGGCTAAAAGCCCACCGAGTTTTATTTGGTTTCTCTCCCCTCCCCTGAGCCCCATGGCAAAGAGATTTGGGCAGTGCAGCTTGGTTTCTCACTTTAGGGGTTGTTTCTTTCTCTGCAGCTCAGAGGATTTTCAAATGAGTGTGGCCACTGTTCCCCATTTGCTTTACACATTAGGCATGCACATCTGTAGTTGACAGAGATGTGATTTCATACCAGCCTCTTTTTTTTTTCCTAGCAATCCTGCTGAAATTAGAAAAAAAAAAATACATGCCAGTCTGTCTGCATCTCTGGCTCTGAGAAGCAATCCTTGTCCTTGCTCCCTCCTCTGCATCAGTCACCCCTCAGCAGATGGTGCGTTGCCTGTGCAGGCGGGCATGTGCACAGCCCAAGACCTGCCCTTCCCAGAGCAAGTGCCTCCGGATCCGGCTGCCCTTCCCCAGTAGCTCTCCGTGAGGAACAGCTACCATCGCTGCACCTTGCTGGGTGTCAGAGAAGGAAGGCGAGCAGCTGTTTCAGAGCCGCTGCCGGCGCCGATGGAGGAAGATGCCAGCAGGCAGCACTGAAGCTACAATGCAGCCCGTATACTGCGGCTGAGAGCTCGGACTTGCCTCTGCTACTCTGTCCTGCGCTTCCCTTGAACTAGGCCTAAGCTCGGCAGCTCTCTGAGCCCACTGATCACTCCAGATTATGTAGCAAATCCCCTTGATGCTCTGCAAGGCCAGTCAAGATAGAGTTGTATTATGCTTCGCCTAGTTTTTTCCCCTCTTGAATTGTTGGCACCTCCCCGCCTGGAGCTGGCAGGAAAGGTGAACAGCCTGTGGACGTGCAGCAGGTCAGTAACAGCGTGTGATGGCAGCCACACGGTCCCAGGGCTCACCCCTCCCGGGGGATGCAGCTCTTTGGCCTCACAGTGCACTTGCAATTGCTACTCTCACACCGCCCGAGGACTGGCAAACTGGTCGCATCTCCCGACCTTGGAGGGCTCGCCAGCCAGAACATGATGCTGAAACACAAAAATGCTTCTCCTGTACAGGGCAGGGTTTTCATCCAGGGGACTTTCCTCGTCTTGTGAGAAAGCCTTAGAAACCTGCATCCTCCAGACATGTTGCTGCAATATCCTTTTGCTGTTAAAACTAACCTTTCTCCTTTAGCCTCAGGTATTAAATCTGGTGCTAGTAAGGAGGTTTTGTGAAGACAATGCAAATCAGTTATATCAGAAATGGGCTATATGCTAGCAAGGAAAAACAAATCAGGTTATTTATCTTCAGCATCATTATCCTGAATTTAGAGTTCAGTATCCCAAGCCGTCTTTTTGGTGTTTTACATGCTCAGCTTCATTATACTGACATAGCTCCTTTGAACTGACGGAGCTATGCACAAACACAGTGAATGGGAGTCTGAGTTTTAAAGACAATATAATCGAGAAAAATGCAACCTGGCCCTTAAGTGATTGGAAGAAGAAAGGAAGAGCAGGTGCCAAGGGAAATCTCTGAGCACTGCCGCCTCCCAGGCAGAGGAAGCAGAGCGATTTCAAGCAGATCTGGAAACCCCAGTTGTTTTATTTTGCAAGGAGATCCCCATCCCATCTGCAGTGCCAGAACACATGCTGGGAACATTTTAACTGGAACTGGCACGTAGGCCTTGAAGAAGCTGCTAATTCCCACTACATATAAGAAGCTACAGGGTCGTAAGAAAGAGAGAGACAACCTCATTCCCTAGAGGGTGTTATTATCCCCCCAATATTATTATTGCTCAAATTCCATAATATTCAAGATATTATTATTCCTCCAAAGCCTTGTCAGCATGAAGCTGCTTGTAATCCAATCCCCGCTGTACAGCAGCCAAAGATAGAGCCGCCCTGTGAGATATTTGGCTCATCTCTAGAGAGCTGGGGCCTCTGGCAGCTGCAGGCTTCGTCACATCAAACGGCTCACAGGGGAAGGCAGACGGACCAGCACTGGGGTATGGGCACAGACCCCCAGCACTCTGGACCGACTGAAGCCTTAATGCATACGAAACATCTCTGCTTCCCCCCCAGCTCCTCTGCCTGGAACAAAGAGTCTCAGCAGTGGAGACACACATGACTCCTTGCATCAAAACCCCAAGTCCCGGCATTAAGCGGGCAGGGTTAAGCCTGCCTGCACAGTGTGAATGGGAAAGCCCAGGACTCTGCCTATTCTGGTCACTTTTAGCCTTTGATCATGAAGCCGATGCAGATTGTATAAATAGGCAGCAATCCTTGCAGGTGCTCTCCCCTTTCCCTGACTCCTGAGCCAGGCTGCTCTCCCCTGGGAAAGACGACAGAGGACTTGAGGGTGGATTCACCACTCTTGCACATCTAGAGTGATTGCACTGACGTCTGTGGAGTTATTTCAGGTTTGGACTTGTGTAAAAGAGATCAGCTTCTCATCGGAAGATTCTTGCTTGAGGCAACAATTAGTTTTGCTCTCCTAGTGCTTGCATCGGAAACCCCGGATCGTTCACACCATCTCTTAGCAAAGTCAAGCCAGGACGACATTGTTTGACAATGTATCTTAAGCAGCTATTCAGCGGTAGAAAGTAAGACTGGGATGTGATGGGGAAAATCAAGACTATTTCTGAATTTGCTCCAAGCAAAGGAGAAAAAAAATTACAACTGAGGGCAGAGAGACAAGGAAAGACTTGGGTGTTCATATCCCACCTAAACACACTGTCTGTCCTTCAGTGATTCATGACAAGAATAGAAATTGCTTTAATGCCAAAGCTACAAAGCCTCATACTTTAAAAAACACCTTTAGAGATATTACTTCTTGCTTATTCAAACTCAACTTATATTCATCCGCTAGTATCCTGCTAAAAAAGAAAAAAACACCATTTTTCTTCCGCTTTGTTTTCTTCAGATTCAGTCCAGTGGAAATTTAGCAGCCCAGATTTACTCAGGCGTTTTGAAGTCAGGCTGTGGTTCCTGCTACCTGATCCCACTCGTCTGGCATCTGGCACAGTCCTGCTTTTGTTTCCTATGACTTAAGCATCAGGCTTTACTGATGTGTGGCCATATTTTGCTCAGCCCTGCGGGTCAAGTGAATTCCATGTCTGTATTGGTTCCCAAAGGGCCAAGAAGGCGGTCGGGTATAAGCTCTCACATAACCTCTTCTTCTGCAGCCAACTTTCCAAACGGCTCTTATTGCTCTTCATGTTCACTGAGGGGCTTTTATTTAACTTGGCAACTGCTGTCACTTTTCATGTCCATTTCCGCTCTCTCTTTTTGATGTGTAAATTATCCCTGGATATTGGCAAACAGGACAATTTGGGTATTGCTGAGGGCCCCTAGCCTCACTTCCCCCCACCTTCTACAATCATACAGGCCTCATTGACTATCCTGCTTCCACCCCCCACTTTTAATTTGTTCAAGTAGCTTGAACATACACAGTCAGTAATTTGACCACGTACAATCGGACACTGCAGCTTTCTGTATCCTGAGTCTTTGCCCCGATGCCTTTCTGATTTAATATATGTACAAATTGGTCGTGGTGCCAGAGAGGTCCTGATTCAGCAAAGTGTTTCAGTACATACCTGTAAGGAAGAAGCAAAGCTCTGTGCTGAGGGGGGACCAGGTGCCCCAAACTACACTGTGCAGCTAGAAGAAGGCTTAAGCAAAACACCATTCATGACCCATGGGCTCTGCAGCAGCAACACTCCAGGTTCAAACAATCCATCCAGTGCCAAGCTTAAGATGTGGATGAGTCCACAGCCCACTCGCATGGATGGTGCCGAATCCAGTCAAACCACATGGGCAAGAGCTGTGCCTTCGCAGAGATACCAACCCCACAGCTGAGGCAGCCTTCCTCCGCACAAGAAAACATGTTGGAAAAAAAGAATAATGGACAAGTCTGGTCTTGAAGTGAGCTCAGATCTATGCTTACTTGAGATTATGCAGCTGCCTTTGCTAGGGATGTTTCCCACTTCAAGTGCCATCATGCTGTAACTCTTGGGACAGACACATTGTGTGTTACAGCACCTGAGGAAGAATATCCCATGACATGAGATCTCTACTGTAAGTCTTGACAGCACAGGTTCTGCCAACACCACCATCTCCAACTCCTCAACCCATATACATTGCACAGCTACAAAAGCTCGATCTCTGTGATGGCACAGCATAGCACCTTGCATCATCCCCTTTCCATCCACTGCCTCTCCATGTTCCCGCTCTACTAGAAACTTCAGGAAGAAACCACAGAGAACTGCACCTGAACCATCTGTAGCCTATAGAATAGTCAAGGTGGAGCCCAGTCCTCACCTCCCTCTTCAAACACAGTGAGATAAAGTGCAGACACTGGTCAAGGTGGCAGTTGCTGCAGGCTGATGGGAGTGTGTTTTGGTGTGGGCTGTTCTATACTACATGTAGGTACAGGACACCAGGATTCCACACCCAGGTTTTTCCAGCCAGAGAACTGTTTAGTTTGCCCCACCGTAGGCATAAAGCAATGTGTACACAGTTTGAAAAATAGGAGGGGCAAGACTTGGGTGTGAAATGGGGAATACGTCGATATGACTGTATAAATTCAGTGCCTTAATGTGTCACCAATACCCTTATGAACCTTTGGCAAAGTAACCTCTGTACTCTGTGCTCCAGTTTGTTATCCCTGAAGTGGGGAAAGCACAGAAGTGGTGTAAGAAGAACAACATAGTAACTGTGAGGCACTCGGAGCCCACGCCTAGCGATATGCAAACACTAGGCTGGTTCAATAAATGGTGTACGGAATGGGAGCCTAAACTAGGGTCCTTTGAAGGGTTTCTCACAGAGAATCAAATTACCCTGCTCGGGGTAGTTGGTCAGCAGCTGGAAGAGAGGAGAGGATGCGTTAGCCATGGGAGAGAGGGACTCCTTATTTCCTCTTTACTTTGCTTGACTGGTTTTCAGGGAAGGGGAACAGCTGTCAGCTGGGTATAGTGGCACATGTTTTTTCTGTATTTGCATTTCAACTCAAGGGCATCGAGAGCAGCTGGAAAACAGCTATTTTGTCCTGTTTAAATAAATAATGTGTGTGTGGCAGGTTGGTGTTCTCACCATGTCCATTCTTTGCTGTAATATCAGCTGTGGGAGATGCTTATGGCTTGAGACTTGCAAAAATAAGAGGTTTCTGAACGACTCTCTGAAGGTTGACCCACAGGTTCAAAGAAACCCCTTTCTGCACAGGCTGGTGTGGTTAGTAGTAAGCTTTGTGCTTTTCATAGCAGGGGTAAGCTCAGTTATGGGTTGTTCCTGTTGTTCTCCTTTAACCCGGAGAAATGAGTCACCCTAAAGGGCTGGCTCAGGGACTGCAGCATGCCATCCAACTCTGCAAAATATCTGTGGGTATGGGAGATGGTAAGGCAGAGCCTTTAAATACAACATCCCAAAAAAGTGAGGGAACAAAGTGAGTGTAAGATACTATCATTTTAATAGATTCACACAAAACACACACGCTCGAGCCCTTTAGTTTTTCTAGGTTAGAGCAAGGGCACTGATCTTGTTTTCCTGGGACTGTTAACACCTGAAAAGCCAGGAGTTCCTCACAGTGACTTTGAAGCAGTAAAACCTTGAAGATATAATGTGGCTTAAACACATGGAAATTCCTCCAGGCCTTAATTAATTTAGTATTCTTCCACAGAAAGACTGTTGGCGTTGTAAATTATTCATAAGATATTATAGACTTACTGATCTCAAATTTCATACAAAATTACAGCAAAGCTTTCAAAATGTGAAAAAAAAAAAAGGTCTCAAATTAACCCCTTGCATAATGCATTTCTAAAATTACATCCATAGGGGGTATTTTTTTGGTTGGTGGGTTGGTTTTTTTTGTATGATTCTATCATTATTGCTAATACATATAATTGCCTTTTGTTTAATGAGATACGCTACCAATTTCATATTAAAAACAACAGCCACTACCAGCAAAACCCAGGAGCTCATTTTATGAAAAACTGAGACATATTCTTCACTAGTGCTTTAGTTGTTTCACTCCAGGTTTAATAAACTAGGCCAGTGGACAGAGCGTGTCAAATAGCAGTTACTGTTCGATCTGTCTCATTCTCTCCATTTTATTCTGCCTACAGAGTCCTCTTGATCAAAACACATCATGCCACAAAACAGATAAATAAACAGAGCACAACTGTAGCATTTTCAAAGCCAAAATGACACCCAGTTTGGTGCGCTCTTTCAGTAAATCCTTGCAAATATTCTGTTCCCAAAGCTCTAAGAACACAAGCAAAACATCAAATCATTTCTTTGAATTGTTGCAGAGGATTTGAAAACCTGGCAAGTTAGCCCCACAACACACTATGAAATATTCCAAGAGCTGCATTTATTTACTGCAAAACTTGCTGAAATTTAGAAAATTTCTCATGTAGAGGAGTATGCTGGGTAATGGGAGTTCCTATTAAGATTTTTCTCACAAGGAGAATAAATCTGGTTTTCTGAAAGAGGTGGTTCATATGTATGCAGTGACAGTAAAAACAGTTTGAATTGATATTAATGCAGCCAAACAAACCACTTATTGTTAAAAGTACTCTGTGATTTTGTTTAGTTAATAAGATGTTAGAAAGTACTGTATGCAACCAATGCCACAATATTATTCAATAGAGAAATCAATATGTTAAATACACTTGCTCTGGACTAAAGTTAGACAGATCATCATCAAACACTCAATATTATCAGTTGTCGACTCATTGTCATCCACCGTGTAGCTGGGATACAAAACACACAAGCAGAATTGTAAATGCATCTCACCTTCCCCTCTGTGCCTTAGTCTAAGCCTAGTTCCTTATCGATGTTGAGCAAATTGTCCTTGTTGATTTGGCTTTAACATCCCCATTTCAGGCACACTCCTACTACAAGCCCACCTTCCTCACTGTCCCTTCCTCACATGCACTGTGACATCCCAGTCTCCCTTGTGTTTTCTAACTCTCACGTTTCTAACCGTTTCCCTTTCCCACATCCACTCTGGACTCACAACATTTCCAGGTCCCCCAGTGTCGCAGCCCATGTGTAACAGCTAACCTGGAACTAGATCCGCATCAACTTGCTGACTGGTTGAGCAGCTGCTACACTACAGGAGGGATAACAGACATCCCTGACATTCCCTTGGAGGGGTTTCTAATAAAGTCTTTCTCCTTGACCTAGCTGTTGATTTGTACAAAATGTATAGGAATGTAATATCATCTGAGAGGTGGCTATCCTGTGTCAAAGATGGCTGAAACCAGCCAATGGATTCAAAAGTTACTAAGAGACTGACTGGCAGGCAGGCAGAATAAGATCATAAGTCGTCTCATTCCCTTAGGAAACCAGAATAAAAGGGATTGGAGTTTTTCTTCTTTAATCCAGCAATGCTGAAAACCAGAAACATCTACAATTCAGGCGTGGGGCCCCAGAGTCATGAGGTTCCAGGGAGAAAAAACAGTAGTAGATGCAGTTATCTTTTAGAATTATTTTTTTTTTACTGTACATTTAGTATTCTCTAATATTATTTTTTAATATATGAAGATATTATTTTTTTAAATTAGTTCTAAATTTTGGCTTGATTAGGTATGGTCAGAAGTTATACACTACAGAAATACACCAAATACCATGCAGCTAGCCAGAAAGTCATGAGAGACTGAGACACCCAACTGGATAAGTTCAATATAACTAAATGTTAAGACTCAGTTTTGACACAGTCAGAAAGCCATTGAGTGCCTAAATACAAACATGTATTTTATTCTTCCCTAAGAATTTTGCAGAGATCTTTTCTGTCTTTAGCAAAGCGAGGATTAGTGATTGGAGATCAGCCTACAATCTGTCAGAGGCATATATAAATCTTACATATGAATTTAAAAAATGAGAAAAATGGAATCTTTGTGTAATTTTTCTTGCCATAAAGAGTCCTAAGGAAAGAAAATAGTCATTCCAAATCTCTCCCCTGTGTGGTTCAGACTCTGCAACCAGAGATTCTTGGAAATTTTTGGCTGAAGCAAGGTCATCAAAAATGGTTTGCTGAGTTGAAAAATTTTGTTTTAAAAAAAAGTCTTGACAAATGTTGACCTAATCCACAAAAGGCTCTTGATTGAACCCTGGATTCCTTACAGTTCTGCTGTCTTGGCTAGCAAGGTGTGCTAGTCCCAAAGCAGATGTACTTGGCAGATGTCCTCCCAGATTTGAAGTGAGGGGCTTTTCACCCCTCAGCTGCTCATTAAATTAGCAATCCTGCCAGCTTTGAACACAAATCAAATAAAAAAGTCTTCAGTAAACTGGAAATGTTTCTTTTTCAGCCAACTTTCCTGCATGTATTTGTCTTTGTGAACTAGAACTCCACAGAACACCTCTGGCTTCAAGCTTACCAGCCATATGCAAAGCTATCATTTTCTAGACGGACAACTCTTAGTAAAGTGGACAAAAAATCCTATTTTCAGCCTAGCCCCTTGGAGGACAGGCCATCTCTACCAGGCAGCCACTTAAGAAATGAGGCACATGTCGTAGGACTGCTCCTCAACCCTCTGGACAGAAAAAGCAGGCATGTGGTTCACATAGGTGTTCAGCCCTTTTTAGATGCCCCTGCGAATCCTGTTTGGCTGCTAGCTACCTCTCCAGACAAGCATGAGTCAGATGTAGGTCCTATGTTATTGCTGCCAGCCCCTTACTGGACATCTCGGATACCCTCGCACATCTCAAATGGCCTCAAATTACATAACGCTTGAGGAAATGAATCCCACACAGCGTGTCTGTGTGATCTTGTGCAGACAGATACATGCTCACCCTGTCCACACACCAAAATAGCTGGACACAATCTAGCTCTAACCCAAAAGCCACATCATCACATTAGCATAACACTGAGTTTAAACTAATCAATCAACGCAGACTCACAGTTCACATCTCTTTATAAAAGATTATGTAAACTTAACCATTCCCAGAAAAGAGATTCAACCAAGTCTTGCAATTCTCCAGCAGAGACTCCTGAATTTCTGGCTTCCAGACACAACAATCATTTCATCATTCCTCTTCCCACTTGCTGGCTCCACTGTGCTTTATTTTACTAGCCCAAAGCATTCCTAGAGCTGGTGGTCAGTGAAGTGATCCTTTATAACATCAACACTGTGGGTAATACTCTCCCTCCTTTTGCTAGTCCTTAAATATCCTAAGGAGGACACTATAACACTGGCAGCAGAAAGGATGACAACACAGTCCCAGCAGCTGGTCTCATCATTCTGGTGACTCCTTGCAGATGAGAAGGCGAGGTTCAGTGAAAAATGAGTGCAAGGCAATTTCTTCAACCTGATTCATTTGAGAGAGGTCAGGATTCCTGACCCAGCAGCTATTCCCTAGATTGCAGAGGACCACTCCCTTGAAAGATCATAAACTGTTTCAAGAACCAGAAAAGGAAAGAAGGAACAGGAGTATGTTCCCGCAGTCATTTCTATCCCTGCTGATGTTGTACACAAGCTTCTATGTTTTTCTCATCAATGTGCAGAACATCATTGTTTTTTTGGACAGGCCTACTGTAGTTCACTGTAAGATGCACAGGTGGGACAATTATTTATTTATAAGACCTTGTGTTATTGAAAGCTAACAACAACAGCTTACCAAGTGACTCAGAGCTTCCTACACCATGGCACACCACTCTCTTTGTATGAGTTGCACAATGCTCCCAGTGTGAGCTATCATCAGCTAAAGAGTTTCACAGAAGAAGTTAAAGATGCATGGGGGAGAGTAAAAGTTTTTAGGGAGCCAGAGGGAGGAGGGGGAATGACAGCAGAGGTATCCATCCACCTGAGACACATACACACAAATCTGGGACACATCTGCATATTGCATGCAACAGGTTGCATCACTTAACAATGCTTCTTAACTGCTCATTTCAAGCTCTTCCACAAAAGAAATCAATTACTAATGACATACAGACCTACTTTTCTTCCTGAACCCATAATTGCTTCCAATTTTAAGCTAAAATTAGCCATTCATGCTATCGAAATGAACATAGTTTAGTGCTGATGTACGTAAGCGATGCTTTAGATTGTTGAGCGTAGCTGATCTTTGACAGCATCTTCTTATAAATAACAGTTTCCTCTTTACACTGAGAACTTTTCAGAGGCGACAGATGTTTGAAAGATGGGACTGAATTAGTTGAATAGCCTGTAAAACCCGCCAACCTGAGATTTGCAAATATGAAAGCTCAGAATTCTTACAAAGGCAGCTTGCAAGAAGCATAAATCACATCTGCATAAACGCCTCCCTTTCAGCCTACATCCTTTACGCATCACATTGTCAGCGTCTAACACATAATAAAGAGTAAACAATAGTAATAATTTAAAGTGCTGGCACAGGCTGCATCAGACAGAGAAGGACACAGGGAAACCATTAAATGAAGTAAAAAGTAAGATTAATAATAATAATAATAATAATAATAATAATAATAATAATAGTAATACCGCAACTTTTTGTTTCTTCAACAAGTTAGAAAATGTGCTGCAGGAAAGCAGAGCTGTGTCAGACACAAACCTTTCTGTCCTCCTTCAGGAGTTTGTGGTCTTGTGCTGAGCAAGGGATACGAGGGGAGACAAGGTCTAGTTACTTCATAACTTAAAAAACAATTTAAAGTTAAAGTCATCCCTGTGGCAAAACATGAAGTTGACGTTTCATTCTAATTTTTACAACTTTTGTACCTTGCTCCTTGTTGAAGGGAATGAGCATGTTCCAGCAGCACTTCAAATGACATGACTTGTAGTTGTCAAGCAGATAATCTGCTCTCTCAGGAGGCAGAGCGGAGTCTTCTAGTGATAAGCATTTTGTTTTTATTTACACATAAACATATGCAAGTACACGTGTGTGCATGAGGAGGAAAAAAACAAAGAAACATGCTTGGCACTTGGGGAGGGGAAGATGAGTTTCATAGTGGTCCCTTTGTTTTGCTGGGAAGGAGAGGGATTCAAACCATGAACTCACAGCAGACCCCACATCTTCTCTGTTCTCTCCTGTTGTAGCAAGAGGTATGGTTGGGATCACAATCTTCTCCATCTAATGGGTCACTGAGTAGGTTTTCACCTGTTAAGTCCCTTCAGAATCCTTAGAATACCCAGTACACAAGTTATACTTTAGCAGTGCGGAGGAAGAATTTCACCCATCGACAATTTGCTTCTCAAAATCCTATTTTCAACATGACTCATATCAGTAAATAAAGCAGACAGTTCCAACCACATTATTATTCCATAAACTTCACTCTTTCATTAGCTATTCTGTTTGGAAAATTCATGTGGCAGTCCCAAACTAAGTGCATTTTGTTTGTTCAAGCCACATTCTGCATTCTGTGCTTCTTAAAGAAAATAGCTTCAGATTAGCAAAAATTGCACTGACTGTTTGTTATGCACTCTATCAGCAGCCCAGCATACGCTTTACAAAAGTCTCCCAGAAGAAAGAAGATAAATAGCACCGTCCCACTGCTTCCTAAAGTAGAAGGCAGAAACAAATTACCCAGCTAACACACAAAATATACAGAACATAATAAGAAAAATAGGTATGCATTGTTAGCCCTAAATTGATACACCAATTAAGTAGTCCATCTGTTTGAAATCAGACATATTACCTTACTACTTTCGGGCTTGTGAATAGCCTTTGTGAACAGGGGTACTAGGAAAGTTTTCGTTTTTCACACTGTCATTACAGGAGCAAGGTTTTAAAGGTAAAAATAGTCCACGAGCTTCACATGACTAGTGCAAGTCCAGACGCACATCAGCATCAATCACCATCTATTTGCAAGCATTCATCTTTTCCCAGTTCATAGTCCCTCAAGTTACAAAGCAAAATACCAAATGAATGCACTGAATAGGGTGACTGGAGAGAGGCTGCTGTAACCAAACCAAAGGATGAGGCATTTAATAACCACCTCTAATTCATTCCATCCTTCTTGCATGACCTCAGCTGCGAGCCTGCACCTTCTCCCTGCTGAAGCATCCCTTAATAAACCCCTCTTGTTCTGATGATCTTCATGAATTTGCTAATTTAGACAGAAAAATACTTCTGTTTGTTGTTTCTCCTGGCTCAGCTAACAGGCTATGTGTTTCTTCAAGCAGGAATTGTCCCTTATTCTACAACTAGAAAGCACAAAGCACTACTGAGTGAGAAACAGTAATTCAATGCAAATGAGGCAAAAGCAGTAATCACAGAAATTGTCTGATGCTTTTCTTGACCAATTCCCTCTGTATTACTATAGTGTGATTACAGCAATGAAGTTGTTGCAGAAGCAGGAGAGCAACCTTTCAGACCAAATAACCTCAGTGGGATACTGGAACCAAAATAATATAAGCACCCACTTGGAAAAATAAGTCAACAACAGCCATGCAAAAGACAATCAATGAAAAAAATTCTCCCACATATCCTGGGAGCATATCCATGCTCCAGAAAATATTGCCGGTTTTATTAATTATGTCAGAGAATGACGCGCTTAGAATCATTTCGTAGACTCATAGAATCATTTAGGTTGGAAAAGACCTTTAAGATCATCAAGTCCAACCATATGCTTGCGGATTCCTGGTGCAGTAAAGACTAATGGCAGATTTCAAGGACACATAAAAGGGATTAAAACGTTGTCTATTTCTTTAGCTTGGAGGTGCCCCACTACCCTACCCTTTATCAGAGCATTCATTTCACAAAATGAAACAAATCACAACTATCTGTTTCAGGTCATTCTATAATTTCTTCTCTTTCAGCTATTTTATATTTGCTAATCTACCTAGAGACTCAGATGCAAAGGCGGTACATGATCATGTAATTAAAGATTATATCAGCATGCAGATGCCCAGAAGTCAAAGTCTGAACACGCCACTATTTCTGTCACTGAACACAGAAGTTTTAGTATGATGTCCTGGAGTTTCACCTCCTCATAGACCGAAGAGACCACCAAACCCTTGGGACAGAGTGCCAGAGTTCAAGTCTGAAAGAACACATCCCATATAACCTATTAATAGACACATCAGTCAAACTCCTACCGCATGTGCAATCAGCGTCTGGGCATCTATTTGCAGGATCTGGGTTTACCCGCAGAGCAAGATTCAGCGCTTCAAGACTACTTAAATAATTACAAAAATCAAAGATGTCTTGCCAGATAAAAAAAAGGCAAGAAAATTTAACTCCTTACCCCCAAGCATCTGAGTCTTTCACTTATTTCCAGGCTTCGGTTGAGAGTCATAAAGAGAAGTATTAAGATCTAGGGCACAAGGCTGCAGCTCCCATTCTGTGTAAGACTGTACTGTATATTTGCACTGCAAATGGACATATGTGTCAGAAAACAAAGCAGAAACACAAATCAGCATACTTGATAACCTACAGTTTCATACTGGTGCCACTACACAGCCTCTCCTAGTTTGCATGGCAGAAAAAGAAACAGCAATACAGAAAGTGCACCTAATAAAATGGATCCTCCTCTTCATTTACAGATTAGCAAATTTTCTCCGCTTACCCGCTATGTTCACACTTTGCATAATTAACCTATTTCATAGAAAGGAGGAGTGCTTTTCTTATGAGAAATAGGAACCCAAGTGCTGTAAGTTATAAAGATTTGCTCAGAAAATCCTATTTTTAAATCCTGCTCAGGCACATTTCCTAAACTAAAAACAGTAATGTTACTGCTGAAACAAAATGACAAGGTGGGAAGAGGAGTGAAAAATACTAACCAAGAACCAAGGACATCACAAAATGAATAATGTTTAATCCGTCTTAATGCTACCAGGAAAATTAAGTTTAATCTGCACACTTAATTAGCCTGCTAATGCTGTTTGATGGGCCTCCTCGTAATGCCAAGACCACTGGGATCTTCTCTGTGTCCCCAAGAAACCTGAGATTTTTCATTATGTCTGCATCAATCGCAGAAATACGACTTAGTCAACCCTTCTCTTGGGCTTCAAGCCTATCAATGTTTACACATAATTCATGTCCCTTTTGCTTATGCCTTCACAGGAAGATGGCGCATGTTGTTCACAAAGAGTTTTCATATTGTTACAGCTGTGCATGTGAAAATTTCACCTACTGCCAGGGCTAGTCAAGTACTTTTAGGCTCCAAAAGGCTGAGTGTGTTTGCCAGGTCTAGCAGTGCCTACTAGCAGAACTGTGTATCACTGTGGTCTTAAAAATAATGTCTGGGAGAATGGCATCCTAGCAAGATGCATGAAACACAGCTAAGAGTGTTATCAGCCTTTATGTTAGGAACAGGAGAAAATCATTCCTCTTATAAGTGTTGGATTAAAAAAACTAAAGAGTAGGTAGAGGTAAGACCTCAAAGTTATTCTGTTTCATTGATTAGCTTAGAGAATTTGTTTGTTAGAGATTGGGTAAGGTCAAGAAGTCCAAAGGCTCCTTAAGACTCTGTTTGGTTAATGGATTTTGAACAGCATCACAGCACTTGAACCTTTCATCCCAGAGCTGGAGGCCAAAAGAAGCTCTCTAGCACTAATTATTGAAGGTCAGATTTACTCTTAGCAACAGGATTCACTAACCAGTAGGTCAAATGCCATCCTTCTGATTTAAAAAAAAAAATACTTAACTGAACCCACAATACCAGTCTGATCCTTCTGGGCACATTGGACATCAGCTCCAGGGACATTAATTAGTCCTATGAGGAAACACGCAGAGATATTCAGCCAGACCTGGTTGCAGTACCATCTCCTTTCAAATGCAAAACAGCAACAGATAGTAACAGGTTTATGCTCCATCCACACAGTACCTCTTAGTCCATGCTCTGATTCTAGTCTGATCTCCAAGAAAATGTTTTAATAAAGTATAACAAAACTTGACAGCCTATATTTCAAGCTGAATTAAGGAAAGCAGTTGAGGATTACATACACATTGAGCCAAGTTAGTCTGATTATGCCTTCTTGGTTTTTTGACTGAGAATGGTGACCTTTGAATTTCAGCTTGATGGCAGGTTTTTTTTCCGATAGAGGAATACCTAATAATTGAGGAGAGATACCTGGTATAAAGAGTGCTCTTCCTTACATTATACAAAGACACACTTGCGCATGCATGCACTAAAGTTACACGTAAAAATAAATACATGTCTGTGACCAGGCTCATCAATATGGACAAGGTTGTTTTTATCAACTGCCCGGTACACCATGAGTATTTCAATATGCGATCTGCAACTACTTGCGGCTTCTACAGCACCTTTTGCTCTTTGACACATCCCATAAATACTCTCTGCATCTGGCAGCAGGAAATATTTCAGTACGTGTGTTCTTGATTTATAAGTTTAATTAGAAACTTTTATGCTTTATACTGAAATACCTTGAGAACAATTTGAGTTGTCTTAGCATAAAAAACAAAATTAGAATTCCAAACACATTTTCCCTGTATCTTCATGTAGTTGCCCATGGTTTCTTGTGCAATCATCAAAGAGAGTGTTGCAAGGCACGCAATGAAAAATTGGCATCGCAGCCACTGTTCTTGCCTTCCAATTCAACTAGATATTTCAGCGCGTGCCAAACACTATGCAAAAGAAAAACTTCTCTGAAGGCAACAGGAGAAGTGTGTAAGAACTGTGTCAGGGCAAGACCTTGCCACAGCTCCTGTAGGCTTTCGCAGGTGGCACTGCCTTGAACCCTGCAAAGGTGATGAATTAACATGTAAATAATCCATTGATTTTAACAGTGACAAGTGACAAGCACAGGTCTTGGCCCTGAGTGTTCAGCAAGAAACAAGATTTCCACTTGCTTTATTTCATCCATTTATTTCAGCCATCTCAGTAGCGATTGCACCACTGAATATTTCTGCCCTGAGAAGGGGTACCATCTCGTTTAACAAGGGCCCTTTGAGCATTCTTGAAGGACTGGAGACACTGGAGAACAGGCAAAGATGAGGAGGATGGGAAAATGTAAAACTACTTGATAATCTTCCTACATCACCTTGCAATCCCCCCGCCCCTTTTTAATGTAGAGAAACGTAGCATAAGAGAAACTTAGCAAAAAGATATCCTGAACAGCTCTGGCTGTGCCTCCTGTCATGCATTGACAATGCGGCTCTTCCCGGAGCCTCTGTGCCGATGCTGTGGAAGAAGAGAATCCCTTTGCCTGTGAAAAAGAACAAAGAGTATCGACTGTGGCAGCATGTCAGCAGCAAAGCGCGCTGGGGAAGAAGAAAATCCCAATCTGAACTCTCCTCAAAGAGCCAGGACTCTGAGTCAAGCATAATCCATGGTTTTACCAGATAACTTTGATAAGGTGGCTAATTATTGGCTGAGTAACCCTTTGCTATCCATAAAATCAATTACTCCTCCTTCTGTATTGATTAAAACAACCTGTTGCTATTTTCTCACGATCCTGGTTCTCAGCAGCCCTGTTGGATGCTCTTCCTGTGCGCAGACTATTCTCCTTTGGCTTTTGCAAGTGTAACTCCTATGCAGAGGATCAGACAGCAGGAAGTTTTCTTTTAGTTTTCTTTCTCCTCCCCACATCCTCCACTCATTGAAGTTATTGACTGACACACCAAAGTGAAACTACCTTAACTTTGTACATTCAGCAAGTAAGTAATCTGAAAGCTATAATGTAGCATTTTCTCATATAAAAAGTGCACCCTGATGCATTACACCCTTTATTTGTAAATCAATGAATTAATTATTGAGCAAATAATCCCTGTTTCATAACAGTAACTGGAAGGTGGCCATGGAAACAAAAGCATAGAGCAACTTTTTACTCCTCTGAAGTACTCCCCTGATACAACCTCTGGGGTCTTGTGTTTTGCTATTCTGTTTCTAAAGCTTTCACCCATCAACAGAATTGGGATATGTAGTGCTTGGACTACCAGCTCTGTATCTAAATGACAGTGGACAGTTGCATCTTTACTGCCTGGATCAAATTCTAGTCTAAGAGCTGTGCCAAGGATTCTGACGTTTACAAATAATCTCCCATGATGCCTAGGGCCCCTCTGCAACTGTTGTAGCCCCATAATGCCAGTCTCTGCACAAGAATAACGGGAATCCCAAAGTGCCTGCAATCAAAACAGATAGGACAGACTCAAGCTACAAGAAAAGGAGCATTATTCTGCCCAATTTTCTAAACAGGGAGTTTAAGGCAGAAAAAGATGTTGTGATCAGCTTTGACTCACAGTGTTTCAATGTGATTCCTTTTTCTCAAGTCTCAGCTCCTAGTTACTCCTGCCTTCATTAACAGCAGGTGAGACACAGCTCTGAAGATCAAATGCCATCCTTGACCCACAGCCCAGGTGTAGCATATGCAACAGGAGAACACTGTGCTGCTGTAACAGACTTCAGGACTTACTCATGAGGAGGGAGTGTACCACCTCCAAGAACAAGGATTAGGAACAGGAAGTGGTTTTGCCCTCGAGTCTTTTGAACCTTGCCTTTGTCTTGCACTGGCTCCAACAAGACTATATTGGAGAGCTCGTTAAACATCTTCTTCCAGAAGTTTTTGAGGTGAAAAAAATTTTGACCTGAACAACAGAAATTTAGAAGGTTTCAATGAAAAGTTAACAGCATATTTAACTTCTCTTCTGAACCAGTTCTCAGAAAAATATCTCCTTCCCTTCCAAATATCAAACAACTAACTCTTTCTATGATACATTTTGGCAGGATGAGAATAAAAGACCTTTCCAAAGATGAAGTCCAGGAATACATAAAAAGACAGTAGTACTTGTGACACAAACATACCAACTGTTGCACAGGTTACCAAATGGCAGGGAATATTTTGGGAACATCCTACTTCTGCACACCCATACCAGGTCTCAAAGCAGTAGAACAAAGGAAGTGGGAGGGAGAGAGAGGCATAAGGAATAGAAATAACTTGCTCAAGGCTAACTAAGAAAAACCACTGTCAGAACCAGGAATAAGCTCTCTTCCAGTCTCCACAATATTAACCCTGACCCCCACAGAAACATGGACCTCCTGTAAGTCAGGCTGTGTGAGTAAAGCCAGTTCTACCCATGGCTCTGATGTTAGGGAAGATTTTGAAAGAAAAAAGAAAAAAAAAAAGAAACAAGTTCGAAGCATAATACTGCCACCACAGTCCATCCTAACATCACTCTTAAACTACTCTTAATCATCACAGACTCAGAACTGTCCCTTCAAAGTGGTAGATGTCATAGAGCTGAAGCTGAGGGGCATGTTGATGCAAACAAAAGGCAGAGAAGCAGGCGTACGTCTGGATTGCCTTAATTTTGTGGTTTGATGTCAAACGCTGAATCGTACTCTAATGCTCTTGAATATTTAATTTCCCTTGTTCTTTTCAAACACTAGGAAATGTGACTGCTTGCGCTGCCAAGACACTGCAAATTAAAACAATATACACAGTCAAAATGTGATCTTGAACTACTGCTAGAGCATAGCCCTGCTTATGTGAGACACACTAGCAAGCACGTTCCTCTCACAGTGCAGTCCCTTCTCATGGTATGTTACGAATTATTCTGACATGACTGTCTTACAACATAAAGTCCATTGAAATCACGGTACAGTCCAAACTTCCTTCATTTCAATGGGAGCTTGTCTAGTAAAAATAATTAGACCTTCAGGGAACTGTTCCAGAGTCTTGCCAACACCAGTGAACAAAACCCTCAAAGCTTACCAATTTTAGCTCAGAAGTTTCACTGATGTTCTCCCAGTAGGATCGCTCTTCATCATGAAAACTGAACATACCACTGATATTTTGCGTGATGAAGACCAAGGCATTTTGGTCTTCATCATAATGAAAGGCATTTAAATCTGTGCCAGTGAAGAAGAAATTCAGACTTCTGAAAAGCTAAGAGATGTCAGAGCAGCTGGAAATATTCGGTATGATCCTCCAGCTGAATACAACTGTGCTGGCAGATAGGAAGAAAAGTCAGGAAGAAAGCAGGGCTTACTCTTACACGCCATCCCATTGACCACCCTCTTAAGGGCTTCCCCCTGCTAAAAAAAATAGGAGAGGAGATAGGAGGGAGAGATCAAGAACACCACATGAGAGAAACCAGCCTAAAGCAAAGTCTCTGCATTAGCCATAGTCCAACACAAACTAAATACAGCAATTTTGCTACAGCGGGATATATGGCTGGTGTTCTTCACAAATGTTTCTAATGATGGAACTGGATTATTCAACTATCTTCTGCATAGAGAAATATGAAGAACAGGGATACATGAGAAGGATGGTAATGCTTGTCCAATGGGTCCATAGAGTGAATGCACTTACTTAAGTCAGGAAGATGATAGAGCCACTAGAGGTAGGGAAGAGTTCTGGTTTTGTGTCTGTGCAAGTACAGCTGACTTCAAGCAGGATAAGAGATGAAGATCAGTCAGGATGAAGAACCAGTTTTACAAGACGAGACCAAAGGGGCTCAGCTTGTTTAGACTAGCCAAATAGCCGGTGAAAGGGGGAAGATTGCTCTCTACAAATCTATCCTGAGGATAAACACCAGAAGACAAAAGAACTATTTGAGTTAATGGGCAATACTGGCACAAGAACAAACGAATATAAATTGGCCATGAATATGTTTAGGTTGGAAATTAAAAGAGGGTTCCTAACCGCTACAGCAATTAGGGTCTGAAACAGCTTGCCAATGGGAACAGCAGAGCAAAATAAGTCCAACTGCTTTTAAGCTAGAACTCAACACCTTCATGAAGAGTATAGAGAGAGGTGCCTATAACAGCCTGAGACCAGGGAACATAGCAGCCTTGTGGATGATAATACTTCTCAAGGCAGAGCACACTGGTCTGTGGCTATTCGTGGTAATAACAGTAGGTACTTTACATCCAGCCTGCCCACAGGACCTGAGCTTATTCTTTTATTCTGCAGAAGATCCCTAGCACCGGCCTTGATCCATAAAGGCATTTACAGTACCAGAACCCCACCAACTGCAGTAAGAAGTACGCACCCTGGATGCTTTTGCAAGCCTGGCACTTGTACAAGGAAGGGAGATTTCACTCACAGCCCTTATCCATATATTACACTTAATGCAGTAGCATTACAAACCTGGTCATTATCATCCATCAAGGTCTCTGAACTTCTCACTGGAGCGTGTGAAACTGCCAAAGGCCAGAGAGACTGGACTGACTTTCCACATAGCACAGTGTACTGCCTGTCTGGCAGTTCACAGTTTCTAATGCCAGAAAAACAATGTGTTACAGATGGGTGTATCTCACAATTGTATAATACCTTATCGAATACGAAGGGAAACTCTTATCTCCCTAAGGTTGATGGTAGCTTTGCCACTAGCTGCAGCAAGACTGGGATTGAACTTGGCTGTCTCATGCTGGGTTGTACAGCCCAGAAACAGAGAAGTGACAGGTGGTAATTTGATTAAGCGCACTGGTATGAGCTGAACAGGAGCCAGCATAACTAGAACTGAACTAACAGGAGGGAGCAGCTGGTGGCTACTGATCCTGCTTGAAGAGCACTCTGTCAAGTCAAAGACCACTCTGGGACCAGGACAGATGATTAGTTATCCTCAGGCAAATGTACCCAGGATTATGGAATGGCCCATGAATCCCTGAGTATCCAGCCACAAGGCAAGAGACTTGTGTGCAGGAATTAGTGGGAGAAGCTCAGCACGCAAGAGGTTAGAATACAAAATCAGGTGACTAACTAGACTGTCTGTTCCATGAAACAAAACATTTGCCCACATGCTTTTTTAAAAAGTTTCTTTTCATTTTAAATGTCTTTAACACTATATAGGTAACATATTTCCTAAATGAAAGCCATTTAAATGTCTCTTCTCCAGTGATATGCCGAACAATTACCACAGCAAATGCATCTGTAGATTTTGTTTTCTTATTATTGGTGGTTGAATGGATTTGTATTGTTTACTTGGAATTTGAAATGTTGTTTTTCAGTGTACTATGGGAGATCACAGATTGCAGGTTAACCTGCCTTATTTAAAATAGATTGAAAGTCTGAATCTCACCCAATCAATCCCTAATTAGTTAAGTGAGACAGATGGGTCAACCCAGCCATTCTTGCCAACACAGTGGAGGGATATCATTAACTGTGGGAGGCTCGGAGGAGGAAAACACATAAAGCATGGAGGGTATCTCAACCAACATCACGGAGGGGGAAACTTCTCCATCTGAGGCTTTGAAGATCAGAAGGGCCCATCTAGTCAGGTCCACTATTAATCTTTCTACCTAGAGGGATGAAAGGTCAAAAAAACAGCAGCAAGGCTTGAAGAGAGAGCTCTGGGAAACCAGAAGCCTAAGCTCCAGTTATCAGATATCCTTAGAGTGACTTTTCACAAGCTTACTTTTGACAGTGAAGCCTGATTCAAATGTCACTACCCTCACCTACATGTGAGGTGAGGTTGAGAAAGCCAAGATTGCATAGCCTAGACAAGAAAAGACTCAGGAGAAACTTATCAATGTGTATAAATATCTGACAGGGAGCAATAAAGGTGACAGAGCCAGATAAATCTTAGTGGTGCCCAGTAAAGGGGCAACAGGCACAAGACAAAATACAAGAAACTCCACAAAAACATAAGAAAAAAATTATTTGCAAGGGTAGTTAAATGCTGTAATGGATTGCTCTGAGAAGATGTGGAGCCTCCATTCTTGAACGTATTTAAACCTGACTGAACATGGCACTGAGAAAACTACTTTAGTTGACTCTGCTTTGACAAGGGGCTTGAACTAGACAATCTCTACAGGTCACTTCCAGCCTCAATGATCCTATGATTCTCTTCCAGAAACCACTGCCCTCCAGCCATACAGTACAGTTCTTGAGGGTTGATTTTGACTCATACTAGTTCATCTGTCCATTTTCCACTGTTGTCACAAAAGACAATTTTGACATGGCTGAGGAGGTTTGTAAAACCTGTGTGATGAAAGCAGGAGGCAGGAATAAGCAGCCAGCAATGAGGCTGGGTAAAGAAGGAAAACCTCTCAACACAGCTTTGTCAGTCAAGAGAGGGTCTCTTGGGAAGAAGACCCTTAGTGCTACATCTTCCAGGATGAGGTGCTGTAATCATCTCACTGCAATGTCAAAAGTACACAAGAAGGTTTGATACTCCACTTCTACTTGATTTCAGCATGGAAACAACAGAATCTTGATTCCTCCATTATGGAGGCACTTCTGAGACTCTGATTAGGTAATTATCAGCCTCCAAGAGCAGTTAGAAACTTTGGACAAATCTGGTCCTTCATCTCTCTCTACTTCAATTGTTCCCCTGTAGAATGGGTACCGTTGCATTGCCTGCCACAGCAGCTTTTAAAAACGAGCCTACCGTTCACTATATGCACTAACTAGAATGAATGTAACATCAAGGAACTGCTAAATGTAAATAGCCTTTTTTCTTCTTCCTTCTTCCTGAGCAAAAGAAGATCTGACTGACTTCACTGGCTGATGACACAGGAGAAGTTCATTCATGGCTGCAGAAAGAACTTGCCCATATTTCCTATTAAGAAAAACCCATGAGACCTGAATAATTAATAACCTACCAGTGAAAAATTGGCCCTAATTACCAAAGCAATCCTGAAAAAAAAATGATAATTGCTTGGCCTATGTTCCTCCCTCAATGGAATGACTATATTGACAAATCTCATATAGCAAGAGAAATCTCGTGGCCACAAGATATACTTGTTACAAATCGATCAATGGCAATTATGAAGTTTTCTTGCATTTCTGAAACTGCTTCAGGCTTCCATCTATCTTAAGACAATATTATACTTTTTTATCAAGGTGAAGTTTCTCCCTATTTTTCCTTTAGTTGAAGATGATTCATGTTTTGCAGGGGGCAAAACAAAATAAATATGATGAAAACTTTTAAATTATTTTAACAAAGCAAGTCATTATAAAGCATTGACAATAGCATTCAGTTAAATTGCACTCGTGGTTGAAATTAATTTTCTGAAGCAAATTCTGAAAGGGGTGGAAGCCAACAATCAATAATCTCTTAATGAGGTGCAAGAAAAACATGTGTAGACATGACAGGTTTTGATGGCTAATGAGCTTCAGAGGAAGAACATTGTTCAGAGGAAAACTCTAAAAGGCACAGGAAAGTGATTAATTGCCAGCCCAAGATATTGCAGCAAAGCATTTGGAAATTCGGCAGCCCTCAGACCTCGTATCATTTACACCTCCGATGCGACGTGTTAACTTTAGGAAACATTATAGCTGAAGGGTGTTGTTTTTTCCCTTCTCTCTCTCCCTAGTCGCTAACTCACTATTAATCTGCTTGCTGTGATTTGTTGCCTCAGAAACAAAGTTACCTGGTAAAACTTTCCCATATTGTTTACTGGAATGAATAACCAAACGCAAAAGACAGACCACGGGGGGGGGTCCTGTTTCTCTCGTGTTAATAGCTGCTTTGCTGCATGTAAGACATAACTAGGTTAACAGACATTTTGGTCTTCTGTCACTTACATTCACAAGTGTCAGCAACACAACATAAAAGAGTTCTCATTTACCAAAAAAATTATAAAAAGATCATGACCTATTTTCTTTCAGTTAAACACCTTATTTTAAGATGCAGAACTAACCTCTGTTTTATTATTTCCTCTCAGCAGCAAAGACACAGAGCTCACATAGGTGGGAACACGGGATCCCAGCCTGGGAAACTTGATGTTTTCTTCACTTGGGTCTTTACTGCAAAGAGTGGTCTGGAGGAACCCCTGGTCCCTGAGGCCAGTAAGATAGTCTAGAGCAAGGAAGACTTACTCTCTGTGGAAGATGATCAATTTAGGGAACATTTAAACAAACTCGACAAAAAAGTCCATGGACCTAATGAGATGCATGCATGAATGCTGGGGTGGTGGCTGATGTCACTAAGAGGCCACTCTCAATACTCACAGAGAAATGGGAGTTTCCTGTGGACTGGACAAAAGCAACTGTCACTCTTACCTTCAAGAAGGGCAAGGAAGAGGGTCCGGGGAACTACAGACCCACCAGCCTCACCCTGATCCCTGGGAAGCCAATGGAGCAAATCTTCCTGGAAACCATTTCCAAGCATATGAAGGACAAGAAGGTGACTGGGAGTAGTCAGCATGGATTTAAGAAGGGTAACTCATGCCTGACCAACATGATTGCCTTTTACAATGAGATGACAGGCTTGGTGGATGAGGAAAGAGCAGTGGATGTTGTTTATTTTGACTTCACTAAGGTTTTTGACACTGTCTCCCATAACATCCTCATAGACAAACTGATGAAGTACAGACTACATAAATGAACTGTGATTTGGACTGAAAACTGCCTGAGCTGCTGGTCTCAAAATGTTGTGACATCCTGCCCTCTGCTACCACCACTGCAAATGGCTTTCACTTTCAGATACAGCAGAGATTATGCCTTATAGGCCCCCTTCCATTCCAACAAAGCCATTAATACAGCCAACATGAATTTTATACACATAGGTGCTATTTAATTGTATGCTCAACATTTTACATATTCATGGAGTTCACTTAAGGTTTTGCTCAGTATCTTCTTCCTTGTTTTTTAAAGTAGCTGGAGATAAGAGCCCACCACCTCTGCTCTTGTTGTCCCATAGAGATTTCACAGAACAAAACCAGAGAAGACTGATGGGCAGTGGATGACTCAGGAGTGACTTTGGAAGGCAGAGGAGCGCCACACACTAAACATCAGTTGGAATCCAGAAGAGGTCCCTCAGCAGGGTAGCCAGGCTACAGCATCCACTACTCTCTTAAGGGGAGTGCAAAATTAGCGGGTAACACTCAGCAGGTTTCTGTCTAGCCATGAGAGAGGAAACAAGCCCTATAAACCAGCCGATCCTCCTGTCCAGTTTTGTTTTCCTGACCTGAGATGTGAACATCTTAGTCAGAATCAGGAGACAAGGAAATGGTGTATTTGTTTTCCCATGTGTAGAGTATAATATATTTCTGCACAGAATGTACAAGAAGTATCTTTCTACAATAAACAAACATATCTCATCGAGGATCAAAACACCCTGAGGCTCCACTAATTATATGGGCAAAAGAAGGAGTTAAGAATATAGAGGAAAGAAAGAAGAAAGGAATGCCCGGAAGATAATTTATAAGTCCAAAGAGTCACCTGTAAACACCTGCAAACCCTTTGCCTGAATATTGACTGGATTGTGAGATCATAAGGAAACCCACTGTCTTTGATGATGACCTTGTCTTACTTCCAGCTCCTCTTCTCATAAGCGGTCTGTGCCTCAAGGTCTTTAATAAGGGGACAGATTGCTATTTCTACAGACTTGTCCTCTCATACAAAAGGCAGATATCAGAAGACAAATATCTCCTCACCAACACCACAAGACATAAGAAACAGCTGAGGAGAAAAATCATCCTCAGAAGACAAATATCTCCTCACCAACACCACAAGACATAAGAAACAGCTGAGGAGAAAAATCATCCTGTGTTCATGTCCACTCAAATACTGACCACTCCTCTACAGTTGCTGTATGACTAACAACAAGTTATAAATGGGTTAAACTGATCTGAGACCCTCATTTCATCCCAGAGACAAACAAGAGTAACCAGCACATCGAGAAGTTGGTCCAGATGTAAAATGGCACTTAAGGAGCACAGGAAAAAACACAAGGCAGAGGCTTCAAGAATCCCATCTCCACTGATAAATGTGACATAATAATTACTTCCCCTCATTCCCTATACTCATTCTTTCTTCATTTGCTGCCTAGCAAGACAGTCATCTTTTCAGGGCAGGGATTCTTTCTGACTGCCAACATGACTGGGAGTCTTGCTATTGTTTAATGCTGCTGGTTGTCATTTTTATACAAAAAAAAAATACCAAACCCATTTACGTTAAAAACTCCCAGAGCGCTGCAACCTAACCCTTGGGCACCTCAAGCCTCAAGGAGCCTGTATTTTTGGTAATAAATTTAGCTTAACTTTAAGGACATAAAGTTAGCACTTTGGGGCGTTACTAGAACTGTCCAACTCTTTATGTTGTTGAGCAGATTGACACCATCTCATTTGCCCTACTGCGATTCACTAACCAGATGTTTCCCAGCCTAACTTGCACCTGTAGAGCCCCATACCCCTGCAGCTGTGTTACTCTGCCAGACGGATATAGTTTGATGGCAGCACATAACACATTGAGAGTCAACTTGAAAACTCACTGAACAAAACCAGGCAGTCCCACACGCATGGGCAGGGACACAAGCGAAATGGGGCCAAATAAAACCCAGTTAGGCAACAGGGCAAAAAACAACTTATGATTTTTTTTATTTTTCATAATTTTATGAAAGAATCATTCAATTAAGAAAACATTTGAGAAATAAAGCAAAGAACAGACCTGCACCAGGTCCTGGCCAAAACATGGAAGGTCCACACTCTCCAATTTCAACTTCTAGCCTAGGGATAAATGCGTTTGGCTGGAATGTGGGAAGACAGGATTCAAATTCCGCCTCCTTTCCCAGAGGCTGGGCTTCTTCTGGAGTATCTTATCAAAGCTGTTCAAAATCAGTTACAGAAATACAGCAACACAGCTTGCAACTCTTATCTCCTCCATCTAAATGTGCAGACATGCAGCAGGGCCACCTGTTCATGGACCAGGTCAAAAAAACAAGAGAGAATAAAGTCTCTTCGATCCAGCTGGGAGAATGGAAACCTGACATACCCTTACTTGGTCCCTCAAGTAGGACTGTGACAGAAGAGAGAGGGCAAAGCTGGGGTTCAGCCAAAGCCAGGAGCTCCTGCCTCATATAAAGATACTACTACTCGGTTTACCAAGGAATCTACAAAAGAGGTTATAGACCTACAAGTGCCCCTACCATAAGTCTCCAGTGTGACTCTCTATGACAATGTCAGTGTAATTATTCCCATGCAAAACAGAAGAGCTCTAAGAGAAGGAGCCAAGAAGAATCTCCAAACCTAGTGATTCAAGTGGGAAATGAGGGTTCCCCATCCCCCAGGTAGAGGGATATTCTGAATCATATCTCAGATCCAGGCCCAAGCCCTAAGACTGTTACCAAATGGGGCAGGGGGGGTTGGAGGGAGGGAATGGCACATCTTCTGATGACTCTGAGAATGGCAGCGGACCCTTCCCAGACTCCAGGAGAGAGTCATGACAGCGAGCTCCAGCTGGGGAGACGTCATTGAAATTTAGGTGTCACAGCACTGAGTCCTTCAGCTCATCAAACCTTCAGAGCTTGATTCAAGACTTACCAAGTCAATATAGAGTCTCACTGATTTCAGTGAGCTAATTAAGTCTTGAGTACTCATAAGCTTTACTGTGACCTAATCCCCATTAGAGCTGTAATTGTACAGATTGATTTATCATTTGATACTGAAATTGGTTAGAGTCCAAGCAATAAACTCTTTCTGACAAGGTTCTTTTTTTTTTTTAACAAAAAAAATGTTATTTCATAAAAAATTAACCTTTTGCAGGAACATAGAACTCTACAGAAAATTTTTCTGAAGAAAATAATTTCGATGACATTTTGACTTTCAAAATGTTGGTCAGAATGAAAGTTCAACATTTTTTCATATATTTAATAACCACTGTGATGTTAAAATAAAAATTAAGATAGTCTGATATATGTATCTACAAAGGACGTTACACGTGCTTGTCTAGTTTGTCACCCCTCCCCTCAAAAGTTACAACATCTTCTCAGAAATAGGAACTCAAGCCCCTGGCAGCTCTACTCCCAAGGGCTGGAGTAACCCCCTGCTGTGTCTGTGCTTCATGTTCTCTTCCCTGCCTGGTCTCCAGAGGAGGAGAGTCTGCTGAAGCTGCCAAAAAGAAGCTTTTGCCAGAAGTCCCACCTCTTCAAAAGTTGTTCCATAAGCAGTGGAACAGTTGAAACCTGTTTTCCTATGATTTGATGCCTTGCAGCCAAAGTCTCCTTTGTCTGACAAGGTGATAGACCTTCCCTCTCAACGTTTTCCTGTAGCTGGGGTGTTATTCTAGTTTCTATCCATGTGAATTCCTTCATGCCTAACAAGGGATGGAGTCAAATGCCCCTCCCCACCCACTCTCAGGAAACGTGTCAGGATGTAAACTACCATTTCTCTGCCCAACTTGGCTAGAAGAGACCAGTAGATTTAGAAGTCATAAGGACAGTGCACAGGCATATGTATGTGTATACACACACAAACCCCCTGTGCTCTTAAGCCTGGCTTCCTGAGGAAACACAACTAAAAATAACTCACTGCTGTGAACAGCTATAGTTGCACTGAGTTGTGTTTCCACTCCCTGTCACTATGCACTAGAGTACTTTTTAATTTCACATTTCCATGGCCTGTCTTGAAAGAAAATCTGTTATTTCTCCTATAATCTCTTCCTAGCTGCTTTATATTTTTACCACTGTGTACTCATACTGTTTTCCCTGTCAAAATAGCCCCAAGACAACTGTGATATAGGCTTAGACATTCTGCATGAAACTTCTTTGCAAAAAGTATAAGACAAGAACTTTAATAATTGTTAGAATGGTACATTTTGGTTTTAACCTGCAGCACAGCCCACTTTATATGCAACTCAGGCAGAAAGCTACAAAAGGTAATTTAGCTGTTAACTGGTACAGTCTATATATGCCAGCAAAAATGCACCATCACTAGAAAACACTATATTTAGTAAGTATGTAGCATAAGGAATTAACAGAGGTCTTTCTTTCCCTTCACAGAAAGAGTTTTTGTAGATTCAGTCTAGTGTATGCAAAGTAACACATGCTAAAGACTTCTGCGCAAGTACCTCTGCTCTTTAAAAAAAAAAATGTTTACATAGTAATATTTGAGATCTGCTATATGCCTTTGCATTGAAAGTCACACTCAAAAGTTTATACATGTTCTTTCTCCACTGTCTGCTTTTAGCTGGCCACCATACCCTCCTCTCCATCACTATCTTAATTGTGTTTGTCTGACAGCATGAGCCTCACAAAAGTGCCCTTTTTTTGTCTTTCCTTACAGTAATAGTGCTTCATCTTCACACAGTCTCCAGAAATCCATTATAAGCTACTTATTTTCAACACATTCTGTAACACAGGATCTTTGCTCACAAGACCGACTTCTGGAAAAATAATAATCCTGTATAATATATCTAAATCCCTCCTGATCAGTAGCATATTCCCAAATCATTTCCTTGATTCAGCCAAGTTTCCACTCAGAGGCACAACATTTGGAGGGGGAAAGTTGAGCTGTCCAGGTGGCACAGACAGTATTTCACATCATTCCAGCAGCTCAGGAGCTCCTGCTTCTCCTTAATGTCTCGAGTTCATGGGAGGGACATGGACAGAACTGCAGTGTTTGCCGAGCATCAGCTCTCCTTACAGCAGACCAGAGCCCCAAATATGTAACACATCACAAGGAAAGGCTCAAATGCAGAGCACCAAGAAAGAAAATGGTGCAGTTAGCACCAAACCACACTGTTTTTGTTTGTGTTTGCCAGAGCTTTCAACTGTTTATCAGAATGGCAACAGATGGCACAAGGCAAAAGCACACACTTTTTCACAGTTTCCTACAAAACGAACAGATGTCTTCATTACATGCTACATGACCGCGTTTAACAGAATGTGACAAGAAGCAGAGGTAGAGAAAAAATGGCATATCCCTTTCCTAACCTGAATTGCCTCTTGGCACAGATTTTATTTGTGCCGGAGCATGGGACTGAATGCGCAAAAAGGAATTGAGAGCATTTTTTCACCCATACCTACTCCACCATACCCAGTGGGCATGGAAAACAGAAGCAGAGGTTTTGGGGTGGTTTCATTGGGTGGTTTCATTTCTAGGGAAACATGGCACCTCTCTGGACCAGACAAGATGGAGACAGATGTTTTCACCATCTCTTCTTAGGAGTGTTTTCAGGGGATGACCGTGCTCACCTGGATGAGGAGAGCCCCTCCAGTAGAGCTCATATGGTCCTAGACACCTTTTGGCTCTGCTGAAGAGGACATGTTAGCCACAGTCCACTGCTGCTGGAGCCACAGACAGCCTTTGTATCAGCCAGGCTCTGACAGTGCCTGAGCAAGAAGATTCATCAAACCTAAATGGTCCCAAATGCTAGAGGTTTATCTAGTGATGCAAGTGAGTAGAGCCCCATCAACAAAATAAATCTGTTCAGAAAACAAGGCCCAAGTTAGGTTAAATACTGCCTTTCTCTGCTCATCTGAGCAGCTCAGCAATTCAAGGAAACCCATGTCAAAACATGAGGCAGGACAAGAGCATGGGCACCTGCTCCATACTGAAGATCGGGGTTTTCAAACTTCATTTTTGTTAACAGCTGCTCAGGAAATCAGACAGACATACATCAAGTCCTTCCTTTTATTTTCAGATCAACTAAAGAGGAAATGGAGAGGAGTATTCAGGTTTGGTGGGTAATGGCCACTTGACATCCACTCACTTAGGTGTTTTGTAACTAGCCACTATTCTTAGCACAGAGTGGATCAGAGAAAGCTCAGAGCAAAATCACAGCTGATTTGAAAAGTTTACAACAGGGAATAGACATTCATATATTTTATTTTGTTTCTGCTGAAGGGAACAAAACTAGCCATTTCAGATAGCTCTGCCAGTTATTCTGCAGACATAACTTGCCTACCCATCTGCATTTGTGGATTGTAAGGGCAGGGACGGAGGCAGAAAGGGCTGTAGCAAAGCACAGCCTTGGACATATTTCTTCCAGCTGGAAGCTTTGAATTGCTCCAATACAGAACCATACTCCAGCCTCTCAAGGAAAACTTCAGACTCTTCGTAATGAAGCCAGAATCTGTCTCCAAGCCAGGCTGTCACAACACAGTGGCGGACAAACCCATGGCAAACAGAACAGACTTTGCAGGCACTTCTCTCTTGCCCACAATAGACATGGTTATGAAGGAAGAGAGACTTAATGCTGTCCCTCTTCCCAGAGCTTCTCCGAACAGGCCAACACAGGGGAAACTTTCATATTGTAACACACTAGATCTGCTAGCTTGGGGTTTTGTCAGGCACCAGCTGTGCCAATGAGACAAAGTCTCTTTCCAACAGTGTCAGCCTCTCCTAGTCCCGCTGGGTACACCTCAGAACTGGCTATCTCTCCCTACAGACTTTAAGGGCTGTATAGCCCCTATGAGGGGCTTTATATAGTCAAGGGTAAGAGCATATAAAATGTAGGCAGACTCCCTTATTGGGAAATGTTATCTGTCAGCCCAAGTGACAGAGGCCCAGTATCTTCTCCAGATGGTACCATCTCACCTCAAAGATCCTGAGCTATCTGCAAATTTATAAATATGTAAAGAGCAAGTGTCATGAGGATGGAGCCAGGCTCTTCTCAGTGACATCCATTGACAGGACAAGGGGCAACGGGTACAAGCTGGAACACAGGAGGTTCCACATAAATGTGAGGAAAAACTTCTTTACAGTGAGGGTAACTGAACACTGGAACAGGCTGCCCAGAGATGTTGTGGAGTCTCCTCTGGAGACATTCAAGACCCGCCTGGATGCGTTCCTGTGTGATATGATCTAGGTAATCCTTCTCCGGCAGGGGGATTGGACTAGATGATCTTTCGAGGTCCCTTCCAATCCCTAACATTCTCTGATTCTGTGATCCTCGCTCATTCACAGAGACGGTTGGTATCTTCACAGTGCTGTGTCCTCCCACAAAGGAATACCCTAACGGCTTCTAAGTGCCTTGAGTCCACAGAGCAGCCACCTGCTTATTGCTCCTCATTTTACCCTGTCAGAGGCAAAACTGATTGCAATTCTCAATGGGAAAATAGTCTCCCCTTCACTCTCACAAAGTTTTATGCAATGCAGTCCTCTTCTACACACCCATGGCTGTCTCTTGCCTTTTGAAGTAGGGGCCCAGGACAACAGAGGTGGCCTTTGCTGCTGGTAAAATTCTCCCACATAAAATGAAATATCCAAAAAACAACTAACATCAGGAAAATCAGTCCATGTAAATCCTTTGGCTTCCAGATAACTTGTGCTCAGCCTAACAAAACTCAATTCCTAGCTGGTTAGGAAGATGCCAATCAGATTTCTACTTGTGCTCAGCCTAACAAAACTCAGTTCCTAGCTGGTTAGGAAGGTGCCAATCAGATTTCTACTTTGGAATAGCATTTCCAGCAGTCGGTCCTACACTGATGGGAGGCCATAGGAGCTTTCCCATAGATTTCAGTAGACAGAATCAGGTCCTCTGGTAGCACTGAAAGCAGCAGCAAGAACAGAATGTCTCTGCAGGATGCCTACCATGCCCCAAGGAGAGAAGAAATGTCAGGATGCAGTGGAGCAGGAATTCCCCCAAGCATCAGGGAAGAAAACATTTGTCGCATTTTTAGGGAGGAGCACTCTCGCCATTCTTTCTACCTTTATATGACTTTAGTGACTGGCTTCTCTCACTGTCTTAGCAGCTTGCCGATTTTTCTCCTCCCTTCCCCTCATCTCCACCTCCCGTACTGGCTTTGAAGATTTCATCTGCAGCTGCTCACAGTGATGTTGTCCATCGTCCATCTGGAAAACAGCGCCTGCTAAACCCAAAGTTTCTTGTGGAGCTACTGTCCTCAGCAAACTGTTTCTCACTAGCCTTATGTTCCTCACCAGTTCTCTAGGCCTCTTCCTAGTGGCAACTGGCAGCCCCTCCAGCGACAAGAGATCACATAGGGCCTCATTAGCAGTGCAAGGTACTCCACAGCAGGGGCTCTTTGAATCAGCTGCTGTGACATCCTTAGTATTTATATCCTGAAAGACAGCCTAAAAATACAGACAGTGGTGACAGAGAACGCTTCCTGCATGTGACTCTAAAATCCATGGCAATATTCTCACCTTCTGCACAAAAGGGCAGAAACCTCAATCTGTCCTATGGCTGAATGCATTTATGTGTGTTTGTAAGCGCATTTACTGCAACCCTTAAAGCTGTTCTTAATGCACGCGCCACTGCACAGGATGTTGGAAGTTCAATTATTTCCACAACATTCAAAGATTAAAAGCTAAATATAACAGAGACTTCAGATGTCTAAATTGAGACTAAAGTGGCTGAATTCTGCGAGTGTCTAAAACTGTGATTTGGGTGTTCTTTCCACCTAGCCCAGAAGTTACTGGGCACCTCCTTATCTGAGTCAAAGGTTTCACTGGAGTCTCTTTCTTGACATTGACTTCTTAAAAGAGAGCCAAATGTGGATATAGTCATTGCAATTCACATGTTTTTCAAGTAAAAGCCTACTAATTAAAATATTCCATCCAAAAGAGGGAATTTAGGTTTGAGATTCTCCACAGCCTGAGAGTACACGTTCATTTCCTTGCTTTACCCTAAATAAGTCTCCTTTTCACTAGGCTAGTATTTCATCCTGGTGGAACTATCTACATCTTACCTATTTTTCCAGAACTGACAAGAATAATAAACAGGACCAACCTACAGCCAGCCAGCCCAAAGAGCTGTGAAAGAGAGGCCCTGCCATTCCTGACATCATTCATACCATCTGCAAAGAGACCATATGATGCTCAGATTATACCTCTGCATCACTAGAAGCTGGCTTTGTTGTTGTTTTAAAGCAATTCATCTGTACAACTCCACAAACTCTAATGGCCCCATTAAAGAAAATATATATAATCTGGCTTTTGCTTCACCTGCGGGTAGCAGCATTTTCCCCAATACACAGGAGGGCAAGGGTCACTGACATTGGCATCTTATTGGTAGAAAAATCAGAAGGCTGAATAGTTTGAATTATCTGGACATATAACGCCCTCTTGGAAGGGAGACCACCACAAATATCCTAAAGCAAAGTTTCTCCTCCAGAAATTCCACACTAAACTCCAATTTTACTTCCCCAAAAAACACTATATGTTCTAGGAACTGTCATCAGCTATAGAGAATGAGAATTTTATTCACAATTTTCTACAGTTTTTGCTCAAAGATCACTGCATAATGAAGAGAGAGACCAAATCAGACAGCAGGTCTTCCATAGACTGAGCATTTGCTTACACACCAGAAAAGCAACTCATAAGACTAAGTTTAACACCATCTGGGGATCCTTCCATACAGTATTACCATCAATAATAACAGAAGCCTAGCTACAGATTGTTGTACTCTGTGACGGCTAAATATATCAGACCTAATTAGATAACACAGGCCAAAAAGCGAAAATCTGCAAACACAAGGGAATGCTACCACAAGGACCAGGAAGATGAAAAACAAAACCTGCAAATTAAGTGTAGGGATGAACCTTGATTGAAATCACCAGTCTCAATACCGTAACTGAAATTTAGGAAAGGTCAGCTCTAAATAAGGAGGCTGGTTTGAACTGCACAGCTGGGGTCTCTCTGTGACTCAAACTAGAGCACAGGCTCCAAACACTCGTAAGAGCTAGAAAGAATGCACTGGGGAATTTACCTCAGCTGGTATATATCAGCCTAGCTCCATTGACTTCAATTAGCATGATGTTAAATCTTCAGTGTTGACTTCAATGGGATTACAGTGATTTACATCAGCTGAGGAGCTAACATTTCACTTTTAGGCAGGCTCCTCTGTAGCATCTTCATTAGTGGAAATTCTATGTAAAGAAAAGAAAAGGAGATATACTCTGCTTTTATGGCTCCAGCTCCCTGCTGTAATGAGTATATCGTAAATGCAAGAGAGAGATAGACTGGCAGCCAACTATAATTAGCTCCGTTTTGCTGCAGTTCAATCTATGGTTACAATTACCCTTTCTTCGCTATAAACATCCAGCTAAGAATTGCTGGAACCACTCCTTCCACTTCCTGCCTCTCCCCCTTGTTTAACAGCCCTAAATGCAGGTTTTCGTAAAGGCACATGGTTCTTGTCCTTGGCTGCGCGCGCACAGCTGGCAATTACTGCTAGCAGCCGGCCTTCCCACTTCCCAGGTTTCTCATCCTGTCTGTTTCCTCTGACTCTGTAAACACAAGAATAAGTGTCGTTTCACTGGATACTACACGTGTATCTAAGGTTTGAACGCTCCAAGATACTTAAATTCAGTATACTAGGAAACATGCAACAAGACACTGCAGTCCTCCCACAGGTTGCACTGCCAGATGTTGTTGGAAAACAACATGCTGGCTCCTCCCAGATTCCATGCTTGTTAAACATGGAAAATATCTGAAACTCCCCAATATGGTCTTTTGAGGAATCCAGCGAAGGCATCCATACCTCCTACTCCTAGGTACCCAATCTGAGTGCCTTGCTTAGGCTTCTTTACAGTCAGTGGAGACTTCAGAGATGATTTAAGAGCTAAACTAGGAGTTTACTTCTCCCCATAGAATATATAACCTGTCTAGGCTCATAAACTAGGTACCTTTATTAGAAGCCTAAATATGGTATGAATATTCTCAAAATACCTATATGTCCCATTTCCCCCCTGAAGCCTTTTATCATCTGACAACGTGCATCAGACAGAGAGGAAGTTTGCCTGGTCCAGACTTCTCTTAAAAATGTCAAGACCTTGAGATTTATGCAGCTGCTGAGCATCAGGTCCTGCTGCCCAGTACCAAAGCTGTGTTTTGGGTGGAATTATGTAAATGACTGACTTCACATTTCCTGGTCAAATTGCAGTGGTTTCAGGCTGATCTGAAACGGAAGTGTCTGAATGTCTCAGTGAAATAGGTTATTTAAAATATTTCTTTCAGTCTGAAACAAATGATTTCTTTCCAATGTTGTTTTAAAATTAAGTTTTGCTACAGTTTACCACAAGATACCACTGCAAATCACAATGTTCAGAGGTTTAACTTAAAAATGAAACATTTTAACTTAAAAAGAGTTCTCTTCTGATTTCTTTTTAATCTGAAAGTGTAAGAGACCAAATCCAGTGCTAATTGACAAACACTTCTGTTTCCTTGAAATTTCATTTTTCAGTAAATAAATGGGATGTTTAACTGAAAAACATCCCTTTCGAGTTTGGGTATCAGTGAAAAGCACACACAGGCCTGTCCCAAAACATCATCCTTAAGCTGTGGACAAACATGGCAGATTTCCTACCAAGTCCTGGCCTTCTAAAGACTACTTTGAAGAACAAACTTCCTCTAGGACCCAGACAAATGCCATTCAGAAGAAGGGTTGGTTTAACACAGAGAATGCCAAAAATCCTATTCCATCACCATTTTGTAGCCTTTTTATATTCTTGACTGATCTAAGTACAGAACAGAAAGTCACATGTAAGCTGTAGAACAAAAATACCTATTTTACTGGGACTGGCTATGATTTGGCTACAGGAAAGATGCAATAATTTCTCTTTGCACACACACTTTACAAGATAGGATGCCTCAGATTCTCCTGTTTCCTTGTTTCCTCTTCTATCTTCCTGCCCTCAAGGGTCTACTACTCAGTCACTCTTTCTTGGCAAATAACAAGAATCTTTCTCTCCATGGATACAGAGCTCTCCTTTCTGGTAATTAAACAATACTGTCAGCTTAATGGAATGTCAAGGATGGATTAAAAATGACTGTGGAAGTAAATAAAAGTGCACACAGCATTTAAAAGTTTTGAAAAGCATACCTCTATAGGAAAAGATTCACATTCCCTTGGATGAAGTTTATTCCTTTCTTGTGTATATTGTACAGCAGTTGTCATCTCACAATACTGGGGTTAAGACTCTCACTCCCCAGTCTTTGGTCATCATCTCCTATAGAGTTATTAAGCCCAAGAAAATGCCTTTTTATGTCAAGAACAACTTTTCTCTGGAGTGTTTCCTAAGTAGTTTATGGATGGATGAATGAATTTGCTACTCCTATGAAAATGTCACTCAAAGACACGCTGCCCACTTCCGTTGCCATTGTTTCATTGCTACAATATATTTATGGATTTCCTCCATAAGCTTCCACTTTTCAGGACTTTTCTTCTCCCCTCCTCCTCCCACAGACCTCCCAGATTTTTCCTCTGGTGTTACATCTTGCCACTTCGCAGTCATGGTTTACAGAACACATTACAACTCCATCATGCTTCTCAGCCTCAAGCTAAAGGAAAAATTGCTGCCCCTTCTGCAAAATTCAGTTTTAACCGTAGAACTGAATTCAGCTCTTCTGAAGGTGTTTAGTTTAAGTCAAAGCAAAGTGGGACACTTTGGCCTTCCTGCAAAAGACAGTCAGCTGCAAATGACATCAAGTACTAACATTCAGCCTCAGAAAAAGAGAATATGAAATTATCAGTAAAATTGTCTGGGGAGAGAGGAGGCATGGGTGATGGTCAGATAGTTCTCAATTTGTTAAAAATTCCATCACAGGAGAGGATGGTGAAAGTTATGGGTAGCTGCTCTGAAGCGAGACACTAACCTACAGGAGCAGCTTAAAATCATGCAAATTTTATAAAGTGACACCCTTCCAGCTCCTCTTACTTGTCTTTTGAGTAGCTAAACACTAATCACATTTCCAGGTTTTGAGACAGAGAGAGAAATCAGACTTTCAGCTGGTCACATGACTCCAGGAAGGTCAGATTCAAGAAAAAATACTAAATATTTTGACAAATCATAAGGGTACTCACTCACTGAAAGTGCAGTCACGCACAGCTCTGACAGAGCAGCACTGTAATAGCAATGAAGCAAAGAGAATTGTTATACTTTCCATATTTTCTAACCTAAAAAGCAGTGAAGGAAGCCCCAGAGTTTAACTTCTCCCCTTAAAAATTCCCAGATTATACTGACTTGTTCTTTAACGTCTCCTCTTTTTCTCAGTCTTATATCTCTTCTCTTTTGACTCCTCCTTTCTTAACTTCTTTGTTTCTTTCTCAGCGGTCTCTCTCCAAATTCAAACGTGATGCTTTCCCTGCATCCACCGTCTTCACTCCCGCTGCCCTCTGTCCCAGCCCAGACAGCCACGGACGGCTCCTGCCGACATCTCCAGACCTTCCCAACAGCTGTGGCAGAGCCCGTGGCTGTACCCTTACCCTCTTTCCCCCCGTAATAAACCTTAACTACCTCCTGTGTTTCCTTTGACAGACAATAAAGGATCCTCATCGTTAGGCAGATTTTTTTCAAATATCAACTTCATTTTTGCCACCCTATGGACAGTTTAACCTTTCCATGGCAGGACTGTTCACATTTGCCTGTGTTTTTCCATACACCACAATGACACAAGAAATTAAGACAAAGTCTATATTTTAAGGTTTACATATTGAATATTTACCTAGGAGCTGGAAAATGGTAATCCAATGAGTTGCATAAAAACAATAACAACAATAAGATTGTGTATACATCTTAGATACTTCTCCCTGCTAAGTTAGTGAAATGTTTTAAGATTCTTGATCATAACCAATTTTTTTAAAAAGTGCCCATTCAAAAAATCTTTTCCTATTATTTAATCTTCGCCTCTGTGTTCCCTATTCAACATTGATAATGGCCATTTTTCTAATACCACATTCACCTCAAATGACATTAAGCTGATGTAATAGAACCGTTTTAATCAGTAACAATCAATTTTATTACTAGGAAAACCTTAGGGACAGAACATTAAATACATACCATGTAATTAGTTTTGATAAAACAAGTCTTCATCTTAGCAAATCAAATATAATGAAAAGGAAATTTAACAGCTATAAAAATCTATGGCATAAAGTAGGTGTGAATATGCATGCTGTACGTGCAACAGTATATAATCAGCTTTCATGTCATCCACATACATAATATGTGTGAGGGCAAAGATGAGTTCTGGAAAGTCTTTGGAAATGTAGGAATGCCCCAAATGTTCTTTTATGGAGAATAATCTACTTTATATGCTTATTTTATAAGCTGCATTAGTAGCTGCATCTTAGAAGAGAATTCAGCTTACGAGGAGTCTGTAAAATCACTTAATGAATGCACTTATTGATGCAATGAAACCAAGATTAAAAGCAGTGCTGAGAAAAGAAGAGTAAATATCCACTACCTAGCTAGTGATAAAAATAGTTTCTCTCTGTATTTATTCACAGAGTAATTAATATCTGACATGATATATATGCCACCAAGGCTAGACATGTTTACAACCAACCATGAGTACTGTGTCAGAAGAGCAGGCTGGGCACATAACAGCCTCCCCCATAGGCACAGACCAATATTTTTCCAGCAACCAGGAATTCCCACTGAGGTCACTAGGAGCATGCAGGCACTTTATTCCATTTCTTGCAAGGACTATGTCCTTGTGCAGATCATGATATTCCTTGAGCAGGAACACTTAACAGGACTGAGGGGATTTGGTGATGAATTTTTCTTTGTCATTAGCCAGGGGTTGTTTTGAAATTATTTGGAAAATATAAATAATGTTTCCACACTTAGTAATCATCCACTGGGGGCATATTTAAGTTGCAATTCGTCAGCGTGGAGTTTTGCCACACAGCATAACAACAAGCTACAAAACCAGCCTCTGAGACACCGTCTTCCCAGCCAGGAATCAGCAGAGCCTCGTGCTCCAGCCTTTTCTCCTTGGTTTCTTGGCCAGGTGACCTCCTGGTCCTGGGGAAATTCTCGGTTCATTTTTCAGATAGCCATTAAGATTACTTTGTACTATTCCACCCCAGGGGAACTGAAGAGCTGCCCCAAAATCCAGAACAATTGACAATATTTTTCTCTCAACAGAAAATTGGATTTTGTATTAAGCTTAAAAATCTCTTCAAGAAAAATAGATTACTTAGAAAGTCTTCTGATGTTAAATCAGTTATCCCAAAGCAGATTTTGATTCAACATTTTCATGAGGTTCTCCTCAGAAACAACAAAGCTTCAAAAACAAAAAAGTCCTTATGATTTCCCAGGAAAAGTTCTTCACTAAATTATGTCTATAAAAAATATAAGTATTTATTACTTTCCTCAGATTTTACAACAAGAAAACAAAGCATTTCCCGACTAGTTCTAATCAAGCATTTTCAGGCCATCACAAGGTCCTGGTTTGTCTCACTCTTCCCCACCTAAATCAGGAATCACATCATAGCCAAGAGGTTGTAATTACACCTGATGGAGCCCTTCACATTTTGTCAAAAATACCTTCGCATCAACAACCCATCACAGAAACCAAGGAAACCCCGTGGCCCCAGAACTGGGGAAATCCACCCAAGTTTGGGGGGCTGCAGCCAGTGTGCAGTTCCAGATTTGGGTATGACTCATAAAATTGGTTGAGTCAGGGTTAAAGAGATGGGGTTTCTTGAGGCCCCAACTCTGGGCCGTGGCATCATGCACATCACACAAGGACAGAAGAGCCTTGATCTCCAGGTCATGGCCATGGGATGGGACTTGGGGCCTTTGGAGTCAGAGGTTTCAAATGGTCTCACCAGCTGCTTGCCCAGCCCTAGGCTGGATCCCTCCTGCAGGTTGCCCCAAAAGTGGTGGTCCTGGGACACCAGAGCCCACAGCTGTGGGCCAGGCCAGCAGTCCAAGTGGACTGGTCTCTGATGGAGAGCTGGGACTATGAAAGCCAGAGCGGCACTGGCTCCAGCCCAGCCACAAATCCTGAGACACAAGCAGCTGCTACCAGACGCAGAACTGACAAGATCATCAGTTTCTCTGAGAAGCTGCAGCATCTGGGGAGCATATTTCATTTTGGAAACACTGTGTATTGATGTGTCTGAAACAGACTTTTCTTAGTTTTTCTGGTTCACGTGAAGTAAAGAGGAAGGCTTGTTTCAAACTGAGAGGAAATAAAAAAAAAAAAACAGTTTTCTGCCACCTGGAAACCCTGGGGGTTTTGCTGTCTCTATTTGCAATAGTCTATGTCTGACACAGGAAAAGAACTGGGCCGAGAATCCTGCAGGATTGGCCAGACCCATCCCTTTGCTGTACTTTATTATCCTTTCGGTTGGGGTTGCCCCGAGCCCCGTGTAGGCTAGGACAGCTCCATCAAGTGGGATGTATAGGCACGTACTCAGCCTTATATTTCCCTGAACTAATGGTGATTCATGCACAGGGACAAAATTTTCCCAAGTCATTGCAAGTCTCACAAGCCAACGATAAGGGTTTGAAAGAAACACTTAGCACTCAAAATTGAATCCTCAATTCAAGGTGACCTTGCAGTTTTTATTAATGCTTTGATCACCTCCATGACTATGAAATGACATTATTTGATTACCATGTGTTACATGCTCACATTTACTCATATCTCAGAGGGCCTAATTTGTGCCTCTGATGTATTTCTGAAGTAATTTCTATGGAAAGATATTTTTTAAATTCCTTTAAGTGTATAAATTATGTTATTAATTCAACATACTACTTTTGCTCTATTGTTCTTTTTTTTTCCTGCTGTTAGAATACGTGAGAGGAAATTTAAGCTGATGAGCCATTAGGAATGCATCACCTCTCTATATCACTAAAAGAAACATTTTCATAGAATCATATAGAATGGTTTGGGTTGGAAAATTTTCCTTCCAGTCTAGACCATGTAAAGATAAGTGCTTGAATTCCTGCAGTTTGATACTTCAGGATGAGAATACTGGTTCTGCCAAAGTCAGTAGCAAAATTCTTACTGATTTAAATGGGGTAGAATCAAACCGAAACAGTGACAATAAGGCATCTCTGTTCAGCACATTGGTCCCTCCTGTTATCTGTGCAACACATGGAGCTTGTTGATATCTTAATACGAATAAAATATTCATTGACATGTTTTATGTGTGTCTGCATATGCACTGCAGCTGGATGAACAAGTCATCATTCCAAGATCTTAACCCTTTTGTCTGATCACAAATTACCAGCCAAGGCAGTGATTTTCATCACTTTTATTCTACTTTTATAAACATGCAATGGATCGGTTTAGGAATGAAAGCTGTATTTTGTAACTGGCTCACAAATGTCTGCCTTGATCCAAGAGAGAACTTAAACCTGTCCCCAGAAGCGGCTACGCAAGGTTTAAAATATTTTCTTGCATAGTGACCTGTGCATGCTGGCTGGACAAAACAGCTCACTTATCCCAGCTTCACTAACAGACCTCACAATTCCCTCATGGTATCCAAGGATGGAAAGGCTGTACAGGGAAAAGCAGTAACCTGTCTCCATCAGTGGCCTACAGCACATACATAGGGATAAAAAACAAGACATTGCAATGCTTCAGGAACACTCTTCCAATCACCACCGGACTGAGTCTCAGACTTTCAGAGGCAGAGGTGCTTCACTAATAACTCTGCATGGATTTCTCTTCCATGAACTTGTCCAGTCCCAGTTTCCCCATAAACTCATAATAACTTCCAGCAACTAGAACATCCTGCAGCAAGGAGTTCCTCAGCTTCACTTCATGATAAATTAAAAGATACTGACATTCATTACACCTACCACTCAAAGGGGATGAGAACAGATAAGGCCTAAAAACGTTTTAGGAAATATTTCAGACTCTTGAATGGAAAAGGATGTTGTTTTTCTGCCAGAGCAGTAGAAATAATACACCATCAAATGTGAGGGGCAGTGCATGATCCCAACTTTGCCAATACCCATGGGTAGATCTGTGCTCCTGTTCTTCCCTTATGAACTCTCTCTGTTACAAGGAAATTTCAGGAAGGCCATAGCATCATCTGTTGTACAAACACTCTCATGGATAATTATTTACTGTATATTTGCTACAATTTCTGCTTTCTGCAGAAATTATGGAGAGATAAAACCTCACTTGCTCAGCTGTTCACAAATAAACCAATAAGCCAGGCTGCAGTTGCATACACTAGAAAATCAATCATTGAAACTTCAGTTGTTTTAGCTCATTTGGAAGGACATACACAAATATATTTGTGCTGTATTTGCCTAATTCTAACACACATTCACGTGCCTGTATACATTTCCATGTCAAGATATAGTAATTAGATCTATGAAATACAAAAAGCTAGGGTTTTATGCTGTTCTCCCTCCCTTCATCCCCAACACTCCTACATAAATAACTAGAAATAAACACTCGGCAACATGAGGAAATGGGGAAAGGGGAGGCTTTAAAAATGATCTGCTGATTTCTGTACAGAGGGGCTGGTAGCGACCAACCCCTCTTAGGGATAACTTACTAAGTGGCTCAGTGTACCAAGGTGACCCGACAGTCTACTCTTTGATTACCAGTACGTGATGTGACATGTCACAACACAACTGTGGTGGCACTGTGATACACATCTGGCTCCAGCCAGCACCACCCTAAAAGAGCAGTTTTCACAATAGATGTTACCTCCCTCTGGAAACAGGAGTCAAAGGAACCATGTTTATGGCTTCATCCTGGGCAAAATAGCAAGTTGCAAAGGGAAAGGCTAATACCAACGCAGCAACTTTATTATGTGGGCTTTGGCTGAGACTAAGAAATATGATGAGTCAAACACTTCTGATAACTGAAATGCTTGGACTTTCAAATTAGCCATATTTGTTTTTAAAAGATCTGCAAATAAAATTGGGATGAATTTCTGTCTCTCGACCAGAATCCAGTGTCATTCATTTTCCCATAAAACAGGACATACTGCAGAATTGGAGGGAACTGCTGTAAGCATGTCCTGTCACTGTTTAAAGCTGGGCCGGCTATTAACCAGGTGGCAGAAGCTCTCTGTTAACCCTCTCCCCCCCCCTAAGGGAAAGGGCAAAGGGAGAGAGACTTATGGGTTGCAAAGTTAAAACAGTTTTAATAAACTATAATAATGAAAAAGAATATAATAACAATAATAATAAAAATAATCAAATATATACAAATATATACAAAACCAAGACTGAGAGCTTGGAAATCCTCCTCAGGCAGAGTTGCTCCCCCCAGCACGGGCAGAGGGGAAAATGCAGTAGTTCCCCCCAGCATGGGCAGAGGGGAAAATGCAGTAGCTCTCCCTGCCATCACACCTGCAGGCTTTTAACTGGAGAATTGGCAAAGCTGGTACCAATCAGTGGGAGACAGAAGGGCCCCTCCCTCCTGGGCCCCACCTCCAGGAGGCAGTGGGTTAGTGATAAATAGGAAAGTGAGAATGACGTGTGTGGGATGGAATACCTTGTTGGTCAATCTTGGGTCACCTGCCCTGTCTGCTCCCCCCTGCAGCTGTGACCCCCCTTTGGCTCTTTACTTGTAAGCAGTGAGGAATTTAGCAGTAACCTTGGTTTCTCTAAGACTAATTGGCCTGGTTTGGGCCAAACCAGGACAGTCCAAAACCCAAGTGTGTGCGTGTGTGTGTGAGTGTCTGTGAGTATACTTGAAGACAAAGGAATTATCATTGGAAAACAGCTCTTGCTTTTTAAACAAAATCTGGCTTGTGAACCTCTCCACCAGGAATCAATATGCAAATACGGATACAGATGTTACCTAAGGTGCAAGCAAGATCAAAGCAGTGCTTGCAAAGCTCGACTCCAATTCTTGGCAAAGGTGCTGATGGTGGAGAGGGATTAAAAATAAGTAGGGCATAATAGCTTCAGCATGAAACTCCACTCCTTACGGGTAATGTACCAACCCACACAGAAGATTGCTGAAATGCTGAAACCAGCTAGACTGGCAGGCCTGATAGGGAAATGGAGTCCATCACACTGGAACTTCAAACAGGGTCAGATAGCACAATGATCTGCATGCCAGGGGCAGGGAAGGTAAGAGGATAGCAGAAGATCGGATACCAGGGACTTTATACCTGGCCTGCTGCCAGCAGACCGGTCAGAGGCAAGAAAGGACACAGTGAAGGAGAAGAGGGAAGTCATTGTCCAACAGGAAAATGCATTATTTGGGTTCTTTCAGTTCTCTGAAGGGTGTTATTCAAGCTACTTCTGTACCTGCAGAATGCAAAAAAAAAAAAATGCTCTACCAGTGTTTTAGTTGTCTGGTCTGTTTAGCTTTAGCGAAGGCTTCTTTGCTCAATATTTAGTAAGTCTTGCTGGTCTGAATCATCAGTGCTTTTAATATCACAGACCTGATAAATGTACACAAACTGTGTAAAAGATTCAATACACCATCCACTTTCATCAGAAGATTGTTTGCATCCCAACAGATTCCAGACTCCCAGTCAAAAGATGGAGGCTGAAGACATTCCCCCTAGTGAAAGTATCCTTTATAGATCTTCTCCTGGTACAGCCTCAGAGGCGTGAGAATGAGGCAGGTTTGCAGGAAGAGATGTCTTTGAAAAATAAAATTAAATAAATAAATCTCACACAGTCAGAGATGCAGCTGGAGAAGGCCCCACAGCTCTTCTTCAGGTCTGAGACAGAAGCAAAAACTTCAGGCTGAAGAGATTCTGAGAACATATGTCCTGAGATTTACTTAATTGTGGGAATCACCTTGTCACCCACTCTCTGATAAATGCATGCCGGTACTCAAAGCTGCCTGAATGACAAGGTAGATTAAAAGGCCTAAGGTGGGAGAAAATTAGAGAGTATAAAAAAAAACACATCATATTTGGCAATTCTCCTTTCATGTTGGAGGTCTCTTACACTAAAGTGCTCCCAGAAGCTCTTACAGTGAATAAGAATCGTGCCCGTTGCCTTTTAAACAAGGTGTCAGGAAATAAATGTACGTTGTACCTTTTACGTTTCTTCTCTCATTGTTCATATAATAATGAGCAGACCCTGTCACAGGACCCAGAAGATTACATTTCCCATCTGTTACAGACAGCACAGAGCAACGGTTTTACATTACCATGTAGGGTTCAGGAGCTGTGTTCAGAAAAGTCTATTAGGAATGCACACTGACAGGCGATTCCAATTAGGCAGCGGAGGAAAGAAAAAAAAAAAGCTGGAAAAGAGACTGCATTAAAAAGTTTGGCTCAGTCTTAATTTCCTGGGAAACTAGAATGCTTTGGGCTGGTTCTTCTCCAGGTGAAAATGCAGAGCTCTTTGCACAGTAAGGACAGCATCAAGAGTGAGATTGAACATGTGGCCATGCACTATTGTCCAACAGAAATGAAAATCAGCCTCCTGTGTGATTTTGCACAGAAAAGTCAATGAAATGTGTTGACTGGTTTAATTCACCTAAACAGGAAGGTCAGGACTCTGCTCAGAGAAGGCTGAGTTTAGATCACACCTGGTAAACAGGAAGGGCAGGGACCAGAGTGACAAGCCCAAACTGGGTATGCTGGAAATCAGCGAGCAAAATAGCAACAGGATGGGTCTGTCACCACTTTGTAGACTACCTTATCCAACACTAGTCCCATGAGGACAGGTGACCTGAAAAGGATGAACTCTACCACACAGCCTATGATATTCATCTCCTCCTTTAGTCTCTGCTCCACCATGACACGGCTGACCCTTTGTCCTGATCTTGAAAGGAAACTGGCTCGGGAAGGGCCTCTGATATTAGCTCTCAGCTTCAACTTTAATCACAAACACTGGCTAAAGATCAAAACCCCCCTTCCTATTCCCTTTTTCATGCATCTTCTCCTTTTCACTTTTAATGTGTTTTCTACTTTTTCTTTTACATTCTGTTTAGCAAATAAAATAGAAAGCATCTAATTTATTTGGCCAATACTGGTCATTCTCCAAAGTTACTGTGAACTTGTGAGATGCATAAAGGCAACATATCAAAAATTTAGTAATGGTAAAATTAACAATTGCTCTTGTCCTGGTTTCTTCTGGGATAGAGATAGTTTTCTTCTTAGTAGTTAGAATAGCATTGTGTTTTGGATTCAGTATGGGATTTTGGTATGAGAAGAATGTTGACAATATACTGATGTTTCTAGTTGTTGCTGAGAAATCAAGGACTTTTCAACTTCCCATGCTTTGCTGATGTGCAGGTGCACAAGAAGCTGGGAGGGAGCATAGCCAGAGCAATGGGTCCAAACTGGCCAATGGGATATTCCATATTATGCAGCGTCATGCTCAGTATAGAGATGAGAGTTGGCTGGGACGTCGGGCTCTCTCTCGTCCTGGATTGTGGTTTCAGGGTTTCTCTCCTCCGGGATCACTAGCCAGGAACAGGCTGGGCATTGTTCAGCAGGTGGTGAGCAGTTGCACTGTGCATCATTTGTTTGTATATGCCATTATTATTATTATTATTATTATTATTATTATTATTATTATTATTATTATTATTGTTGTTGTTGTTGTTGTTGTTGTTGTTGTTGTTGTTATTATATTTCAATTGTTATATTGTTTTTATCTCAACCCACAAGTCACTTCACCTTTACCTTTCCAATTCTCTCCCCCATTACCTGGGGGGGCAGGGGAGAGTGAGTAAGGGGCTGCATGGTGTTTAGCTGCCTGCAGGGTCAAACCATGACACCTCTGCTGCCGGCTGAAGGACCAGCCTGAAAGGAGGCCTGCACTTAGCTTCATAAGCTCTCGATCTCAAGACCTCTCTGGTGAGATGCCCAGTCTGGATCGGGTTTGTACTTGCCCAAAAGCAAAATGCCCAGTAAGCAGGTACAGGCTTGACTGCTGATGTCAGGCAGGCCTACAAGTGAAGGTCACTAGCAGTCAGGAAAAGAAATGGAGGTAGCTGTCTTCTTACATGTTGCTTTTTCCCTCCCTCTCCGTTTGGCACATTAGCCTGGAAGGAAGCAGGATCAGGGTCCCAGAGCAAGAGCAGCCCTAGTCCATCTCACCTAACCTCCTCCTCGTCCACACCATCATTGTTACCTTCTTTAAGGCCTTCAAAAAGGCCAGCAAACAAGGAGGTGGATCTTCTTAAATAATTTTCTACAATCACAAGGAACAGGAACTGTTAGAATATAATATTTTGATATTCTTTATATTTTATATTGCAGATATATTTGGTTTTGTCTTTTCCTGTGCCTTTAAGAAAAAAGACTGAAGGTGGCTGTTTGAGGCAGAACCCCACGAGGTGAAGTCTTTGCACTCAAAGCCTGTACCTGATGTAGGGGTTTTATATTGCACAAGTGGTAGAATTCACATTGACTCCTCTGAGACTCTGGGTCCTTTCTGTACCTTCAAATTAAGTGCACCACACCCAGGTGCACCCCAGTGAACCCTGGCTGAGATCAAAACCGCCATTTGCCCACTAAAGAGCTAGTACTGCTGACACTTTGTGTCCAAGCACTAGCAGCTACAGCTCTAGGATTTTCTCTCTGAAAGAGTGTCGGAGTACACAAAAGCCCCAGGGCGATGAAAGCCTTGCCCCCAGGGCAATGCAGGACTGAGCAGCACCAGATCCCAATCCCCCTCTTCGCTCTCTGCAAACACAAGCCTTACAACTAGCACAACAAGGTCATGCAAGCACTGCAAGGTCAGCTGGGGTCCAAGGCATGCCAACAGAGCAGGGTATGAGTAAGACATCCTGCAGCACAGAAATGGCAATGAGAGCACCATGGCTTCTCTGTATCAGTCTGTGCTTCGGCCTCCTGCACCGGTTAGTGTCAGGGTCTTGCAAGGGAGGCTTGCAGGTCCCGTGGGTATAAAACTTTAAACTGCTACTGGATCATGTACTCCATCTGCATGCAAACCTGTTCCGGACTTCAAAGCAAGTGCTACACATGGTCTGACTACACAGTCAAGCTTTGTACACAAAAGCTGAGTTAAAAATTAACCCGGCCGGAAAGAGAGAAAGGGGGTCACCTGGCCACGCTGTGAGCATAGGAGCAAAACGCGCACAAGTAAACTTATTACACATAATGTGGTCACATATGTTCATTAACTGGAACAGCCCCGTGCCCTCCTAGCAAAGGAGAACAGATGTCTCTGAAATCAAATCACCTAAATGCCCTCTATTTTTTGGGCATCACCTTTTTTCCCTTGCTGCCAGATTTGAAAGTCCAGCTTGCCAGGTTAATATCTGCTGCGTGCATGGAAGATTTCAAAGTTGAAGCATCCGTCTCTTAGCAATGAGAGAGGCTTGAAGGATCTTTTTTTTTTCCCTTCCCCTGATACCCACTGAGACACGTCAATTACTTACATCTCCCCAAATAAAGATAAAGGACCAGCCATACTCTCCACTCCCCCCACCCCAACCACATAATGCAAAGAAGAGAACTCCATGTAGGGGGTAACAAAACACCATTACCTGGCAAAGGAGGAACAGCCCAGGCAGGCTGCTGTGTCCTTCTGTACAGTGCCATTGACTCCAGGGCAAATGATATATATAGATGCTTCGTCTTGTAAGAGAAGTGACAATGCCAAGAGGGAAGGAAGAAACAATGTGCTGAGATCTGAGACTCTTACCCCCTCTAACTGTGGTGGAGATGGTCTGGAAAGTTAGACACAGAGGTCCTGGTTTATGGTAGACGTCCCTCAGGAGGCATAACCCAAGCCTGGGAGGGGCAGCACTTCAGTAAGGACATAGGTACCAGGAGCGATGGGTGAGAGGTCATGGGAGGAGAGACCTCTGTACAGCCAGCATCAGGGAGCAGTGAGAGATGGCTGCTCCCCAAGGCAGGAGCAAACCAGGAGGCAAGAGTGACCCTAGCCCAGGCAGTGCCCTCACCAACGGGGCACAGTCCCATAGAGTCTGAACATGGTGGGCAGAGATGGGTGCTGGTGAAAGAGTCCATCAACAGTCCAGGACAAGGCATGTGGTGCACCAGATCCAGGGGCCAACCAGGGAGTCTGATCAGGAACAAATGGAGACAGGGCCATAAACAGGGTTACAACAAGGGTGCAAAGTCCATCCAGAAGTCAAGGCCAAATACAGACCTATAGACAATCTACAACGTACATTCAGGATGTCCAACCATGAGACTAGATACCTACAACATAGCACCAAGGCCCACCCAGGCCACAGGTTCACCTACAGCAGAGTTCATGCAGAGACTAAAGGGCCAGGCTTGAGCTTAAATGGAGTCACTGGCAGGGGTTTGAGTCCCAGGTGAGGCTGGTCAGAGCCATTAAAGTCTATTAATTCCTTCAGGGCCCTGACAAGGGGTTTGGAAGCAGTGCAATGGGGTGTAGGCAATATTTGAAATGTCTTCCCCCATGCATGACTATGGCTCTGCTGGATAACACCCTGCAGCATTGTCCAGGCCATCTTGTCTCCTCTTTCACCCCTTCACAGGCAGCTAAGGGCATCAGGAGAGCACCCTCCTCACACAAACCACCAAAACTGGTGCGACAGAGCATCTTCTCCACAGAGGTGTAGGACTGGAATCCCTAACGGAGCCCCAAAAGTGACCCCAGTGTGGCCAAACAGCAAGCATCCTTACCACGGTGCCATCATGGTGCACAGGTAAGCAATGTGGAAAGGTCCTTCCCTACTGAAGGTACAGCAGCTCCTCAGCCATCTCCCTATTCCTTTAAAGTTAAAAATCAGTACAAACTCATAGACTAGCATAAGGTATGTCTGACACTACAAAAGCGGTTAAACTTGTCAGCATAATTTCAAGAGCATTGCAGAGATCTTTAGTGTAAATAGCAGGGATCTCCAGTGTAAATAAGGGGAAGGTGGAACCTGAGGTGGCTGAGCCAAGCCTGGGATGAGACAGGATTCAACACTCAATATCAGAAAATGGAGACATTTCCTCCTCCACCTCACCCTCAATCGTGCTTTTAAAAATCTCAGAATGGAGAGATCAAGGGGGTCACATTTCTGGCTGGATTCCCAGATCTGATTCAAGTGCAGCACTGTCCACTACACAGATTTTTAACAGAGCAAAATACACTTGAAATAATTTGTATTGTAATTAGAAACCTTGCCTGCAATTTTAATTGAAAAAAAAAATCATCTTTAATAAACAGAATCTATTAAACACTCACTGCTGTGCTGAGGTGTTTATTATGCTATATTTACAAGTTTCTGTTCAACCTTCGGAACGTTTAACAGGAATGAAAATACATGATACAAAAATAAATCCATATCTACCTGTGCCCTTCTTTACACATACAAAAGCACATTAAAATGCAACTAACCTCAGAAACCAAACCTGACTTAACATCTTGTAATAAAGGGATTAAAAAAACAAGAAATATTCACATACACAGGAAGGATAATGCATTTTTAGAGATTTCTGTCTGAAAGCAACAGGACAGGCCAATCATTAGAATTTTCTGTTTTAATTTAGGGAGATAGATAATTCGATGGCACTAGAGGAAACAAGAGTCTCCTTTGCAACATTTACAACTCCTGCTAACTCAACATGCAAATATGAGCATACCTACTTGCTGATATAATATAGCCTAAGAACCTGGGTGTGAAAAGAGGCAAAGCCAGCACTCATAAGTGCTTTAAAAAACCCAATAATGTCAAGTGATCTGGTCATCCATGCTCAGCCAGCAGCCAGGACGCAGAGTAAGCATGATAGGATGGTAATGGCTCCGGCCAGCGAGCAATTGCGCTGCTGAATTCTGAACAAGCTGCAAATGGACGAGGCAGTCCCAGCAAAAACCCTACAGAGAGCGACAGGTTCTGCCTAATGCATCTTTCTGCTTTTAGCAGTACTGGTTATTCCTTCAAGGTCACCTCAGCCTCAAGGAGCAGTTAATGGAAGAAGCTGTCTCAGAAAGCTCTTCTCGCATCTCCCAGTCCTTCTCTTACGGCTGGGAAGTGGCATATGGGATGGTCACCCCACACTCGAAAAATAGATCTCCAAAAATAGATCTCCACTACTTCTGGAGCAGCGCAGCGGGTGAGCAGTAACCCAGACGTCTCTGCAGGCCCTGCCCTCTGACTGAATGCGAGCTGGGGCTGAGGAATCTGAAGAAAAGTTCTTGAGCTGCTTTTGCAATGAGAAGGTCTTGTGCTTTATCCCTTGCCCCAAAGCCTTCTCTGAACCCTGCAGCTGCACACCTGGGAAAGACCACTTCATGGGCCTAAAAGAAAGGCAGGATGAAAACTTGCCCGTGCCTAAAGAATTGCTGTGAACTGGAATAGTTTATATTTTAGACTTAGAAAACAGAACAGAATATGAGATGCAGTGAGAGCAAACTAAGTAGGTCTGGTCTACTGCAATCTGTGCAAAAATAAGACACAAAACGCTGTTCTTCCAGATTTTGTGTGTGTCCCATCAGAAATACAAAGGCAAAAGTCCCAGTCATAACCCACCCTTTTTAAAATTACTTTTGTTCTCTTCAAAATTATGCTACTGCAAGTTTATTATTGTTTACAACAGCTGCTGGTAAGTTATCGGTTTTGGACTTGTAATTATTTGGAAAACTCAGAGAATATCAGCAGTGAAAATGATGGCATTGTTTTGAGGTTATTTTTATTATTTCCTCAAAGGAACATAGCCCACCAAGACTATTTATTTGCATAAACCTTGTAATCTTTTCTAACAAATCACGTACAGAAATTTCCCAGTGTCTGCTGAACATGGTGATAGCAAATACATGTAGGCACAGCATGTAATTTAGAGAATATTTTTGTTTTATTTATAACATGGAAGTGAACAGGATGGTCTGTTTGCAGTTGCCATGGAAATCGCTGGCATTAGCTCACTTCTTACCAAAGAGGAAGCACAGAGCTTTTCACTTTCTGCTTTTTAACCTCTTTTAATATTAAAGTCCTATATACTGCAGTAGTACAAATCTATCCTCTTTGGAAGGTCAAGGGCATTCTGGAGCTATCATTGCCGAAAAGAAATCAGCTATTTTGAGTACTGTGCATATGCTTTGCAAACGTGATATTTCTTGGAATGCATTGAGCTCATCTGCTTAGAAGCATTTCTTTTTTTGCTTTTTTAATATTTAGGAGAAGTCTTTGGATTGTGAAAGGAACAAGAACTGGCAAAAGATGGGCTAAGGAAGTTAATCCAAAGCACCTCCACGTAATTTTTACTAACGTCTCCCTACCACATTGTTGCTCTCTGGTGTAATCCCAAGGGACGGAAAGTCTCACCAATGACAAACATCTGGATGACACTGACTACCCTCTCCACTCTTAAAGTGCAAATAACAAAAGCAACACAAAATCCCTCCTCCCTTACAGAATTACGACCTTGAGGAGGCAGAATTGACTCCATGAAGCCCTGTGGTATTTCACTTTTACCTTTGCAGCTAATGACAGGTTAAAAGTTCCCAGTTAATATAAAGTTAGGTAACAACATAAAACCCCTCTTGGGTATGATAGCAAAATTCAGTTTCAGTGAAGACTCATTCTACCTGCATCGGTACAATCACGAAGTAGCAATACTGAATCTAACATAGCCTCTGGCTCAGTGCTGTCAAGGCTGGGTGTCCTCTGGAGCCAGTGAGGCACAGCAGAGAAGCATCCACCTTACCTCAATCACTGGTATTTTAGAGTTATCAAAGATTAAAAAGCCTGGAGGATCAATTTTTTTCTTTAAGTCTGACCACTGTTTGAAAAAAAAAACCCACACGTTTATTTAAACTAGAACATGTATTTTAAGAAAAGATTTGAAAGTTTCTGGTGATGGAAAATCCACCAGCCCCTTGGCAGACTGGAAGAGGGGTTAATCCCTCCATATGGGAGGGAAAGGCTCAGTTAGCCTATCTGGAGCAGGAAGGAAACAGGTCAGCCTGGGGGAGGTAGGGAGGATAATCTTTTGTGAAAACATGCAGTTCCTCCTCTTCCTCAATATGCCCCAAATATCAAGGCTATAAAAATTTATAGTTCTAAAGAAAAAAGAACCAAGCAAGAACATCCACAGCTTCCTTACCAAAATATAGTCTCCTTTTTCCAAACAATCACAGAAGTTGAAAATATTTTTAAATACAGAAAAAAAAGGGACATCTAAATGCTAAGAAGTAAAGCATTCCTTCACCCACCTTGGCTTTTATTAGATCGTGCATTGTATCACATTTTAACCATCCCCTGCACCTCTTTCTTCTGTAAGGCCCCCTGCTACTCATTACTCACTTGGCACTTTATAGTTTCCTGCAGCCTCACAGTGTTTGTAGTAACACACCGTGGTGCATGGCATATGATGATTCCTGCTCTACACACGTCTGCTAAAGCAGGCTGTGTGCAAGCTTAGCTCTGGAGTGCAGGGTACAGGACCACTGCATGTAGCCACAGAGCACCTCGTGCTTCCATCCCCAACGGCAGCAGCCTCCTGCATCCTATTCTGTGAAACACGGGAGTTATCAGTCAGCGGGGCAGGGCAGCCAGGACCTTACAGACGTAGCTGATACCAATCCAGGTTTTTAGTGTCAGGTGAGGAAATTAAAAGTATACAGGAAAAACAGCGACTCATGCCATCCTGTTTAGAGCTGAGCTGCAGATAATCTGCCAGTAATTCAGGTACTGTGAGGTTAGGTGCCAAGTGCCCTTCCTATCGTCATTCCATGGGGCAGTCAGCACCTACCCGTGCTTTCATCTCACTTCTCAAAGCACATGCGTGCATGAGTGTGGATAAAAAGTGCAGTTCATCTTTGACAGGGAACTCTTCAAGTCGATATATTGCTTAACGGGCAAATAACACAGAGCTTTGGACAGAGGTGAAATGTGGAGATCATCTCTCTATTACAAGAGCCTGGCAGCAGCATTCAGCACCAGCTGGAAATTGTACAGGGTCTTATCAGGCCAGGCTGTCAGGAGGGAGTCGCAATAATCTAATCTTGATGTGAGAAATGAACGGGTAACCAATTCAAGGTCAGGACAGCTACAGACCATAGATATTTGTTAGAAGATAAGAGAGCCTCTGAAATAACTTTCAGGATCTTGATTTGCTGAGGTAGGCAAAAAAAAAAAATATTAAAAATCTACTTTCCAGTGAGGGAAAGTGCAGGTAGCAGTGACAGACAAAGAGCGTTTCACCTCAGACAGAGCTGCCTTTCAGCACTGCTTCAGTCAGTGATCCATCTGCATCATTTGTAAGGAACAGTAATAGGCTGCCAATATTTTAATAAGAAGCTGCCACAGAATTCCCTCTCAGCTGTGATAAATCTGCAGGCTCCAGGGGAGGGTTGTTTGTGAAAGGAATGGGCAAGAAATTGGAAATCTATCCATTTTTCTTCCCTTTCCCACCAAAACATGCACTTCAGCTAACCAGACTCAGTGAAGGAGATGCTGATATGGTGAGGTACAGCTCTCCACCCATTCTGTGTGCTGGAAAACCACGAGCTTCCTCCAGAAGCTATTTAGAGTCATTAGCATGCACTGTGCCTGTGCTAATGAGTCCTCTCTCTCAGTAGGGCTCACCCCGTTACAGGGGGTTTGAACAGGAGCGAGCTGATGCCTGTATGGTTCAGAGAGGGTCAGAGTGAACCCACATCCAGCTGTGCTGCCAACCCCCAAAAGGCTGAAACAGAAAATTATAGGGCCAGGGACTGGGGAGGCCAAGGCTGTACGGGCAGGTAGGAAGAAAGGTAAGCATGTTGCCAATCAGAAAGGCAGAGTTCACATTTCAGGACACTAATCATTTACCAGCACACCCTGCATTATCACTGTTCATCTGGTTTTGTTCCTGTGTAGGAATCCCATGTCCCAGCCTACACAAACACACAACCACAAAACAGTGTCTGCTCTGAGTTCTCAGTATAGCTGTGCATCAGACACTTAGGGCTGTGGCAGGGGGTCATCCCAGTAGCAGTATCCTAGATTAGAAGTGCGATTTTTTAAAAAAAATTATTTAGCCCATGCCCATGTGAAAAGCGAGACCCTTGGCTTACCAGTTGCTTTTGCATAACCAGTTTGTATAGTAGCCAAGACTTCCTTGGGTAGAGTTCAAAGTCATGATAACCTGTGCTAAGGAAGACATGGACAGAGTGGAGAAAGTCAAAAGACCTATCCAAACCCAGATATGTGGAATAGAATATAAAAGCAATTCTTGGCAGCTGACTAAATTAAGAGACAAGATGGGCCTCAAATAGATAATTAGATAGTACTTTGCTACTGCTGCTGACTGCTCCCTCCTTGTCCCTGGTTGCAATGTATTACCACTATCTGCTATTATTATTGAACTTCTGTAATCAGATGCATGCTAATATTTTATTTCTGAGGGACAATCAACTATTATAATGACAGTGCAGAACCCTACAAAATGCACTGCTGATCAAACTCACCAGCTCACATACAGCAGTCAGCTAATGGTTTCTTTTTTTCTTCTTTCTTTTCCCTTTTTTTAATGGAATAATTGTTGGCATTTCAAGCTTTTCTTCTCAAGTATTCAGTAAAAATGCAGGTGCGTGGGACAAGTTAGTGGTTTGTTCAGATTTTATTGTGAACATGATCCAAGATCTGTTTTTTAACCAAATCATCCTATTTTGCCTGCCTTTCAGTTGTTAATCTAATACAAGGAGTAAAGTGATTCCAGTTCTTTGAATTCTTTCACTTTGGTCAAAAAAATTTCTATAGAGGATGTTTTTCTTTCTAGCCATAGTAATGAAACACTTCTGTTGGCTTCACTCCAGGGATTTTGAACAGTATCTATCCTTGTTTAATTTCACAGTAAATAAGGTCTTCTATACATTCTTACAGCTGAAGTAGTCTAAAGTAGATTTATTTCAATCTCTAGTTCTTATGGCTTAGTAGATACCAATAGGAAAATATGTTGAACTACTACAGGGTAATCAGATCTCTGGTGGAAAAGCAAGAAGGGTCACTGCATACATATTCCTAAGGAAAAATGAAATTAAAAACTATATGGAGAGAACTGAAAATATATTAACTTCACTCCCTCTCCCCAACCCCCTTTGACACCCCAGGGGATTCGGAGTTGGTAGACACTACCTTTCTTCAGGAAACAGTAGAAAAAGCGAATTAGACATATTTAGATAGCTGCTGCTACCAAGTGCAAGAAGGGGAACTGGCAGAACATAGGAACAGCAGCACGTTCCCCTCAGTGCCACCTCTTTTTTTGTGAAAACACAGAGAAAAGGCTGATAGAAAAGGCCAGCACCATCTAACCCAAGGACTACGGCCAGCATTGGGCAGGCATCACTTTTTCTGATTCATATCCTACTGCTGCAGTTCACCATGTACTTCTAGCAAAGGTAATGATGCTTTATTAGGTTTCCAGAGAGTCCCTTTCCATTCTGTGGTCAGTTCTGTTCTATAACTTGCATTTTTCCATTATTTCCCCCCTTCCATTTAGTTTGTAGTTGCCATTTTCCCCCTCCAAAGCTCCTGCCAGTCAACCATCATATTGGTGATTTAGCCTGAGCTAGTACCCAGTAATCTTTAATGACAGAACAGGGACCCTGCTGTGTTAGGCAGCCTGCAGACAGGGGAAGAAAGAGTCCTTTGCCGCAGAGGGCTTGCAGTCCCAGCCCCCCCAGTCTGTAATGCTTTGTCTTCTGAGTCTTAAAAACTTATTTAACAGCATCCAGCCAAGGTATCACTAAGGGCTGCATAGCCCTCTGTGCACACACACTCCTCGGGAGACCTGCATTGTAGGACATACTTCCAAACCAATAACTGCGTGGCCTCAAAGTCACTTCATTCAGTAGCTTTCTTCATTCCTTCATCTCTGACAGAGTACTCAGCCTCACGGGGCTCATTGCCGCAGGGCGGCTTCTTCAACGATACAACCTTCTCTCTGAAGTCTCTCAGCACTACCTTCACTCTACCAAGCCCTGCTTTAATAATGGCCTCCTTGTTCTCCTCGGCACCGTGTCCCGCACGGGGAGCCCGCACCTCAGGCTCGCTTCCTGACAGCACGCTGGCTAAATCCACCGCTGTTACAGAAATCCTCAGCTCTCCTGAGCTCCCAGCTCCTCTCCAGTGCATTTGAGCATGGATAGCACTATTTGGGGCTTTATCCACCTCCAGCCAAGAGCTGGATGCATAGGACTTTTGAGCACGGAGCTGAGCTTACTCACTACGGTTCTACAAAGTAAACAGCAGCGTGCTGGAAGAGGAGAAAAACACCCCACAGAAATTGGCTGTGAGGCACTGCGTTTCACCACATGCATGGGCATAACAATTTAAACACCTGGATAAGAAACAATGGAAAGTCTCTTTCCAACCACATAATGATATGCTGTTGGATGTCATCATATCGACAGGAAGCTTATCAGTCCTGAAATAGGACAGAGGAGCTGGTGACCAAAGGTGATAGGGCCTAATGGCTTCTGAGGCTGCAAGCCCATGAAGAAGACTCCAGAAGCTGTGTATCATTTTTCAGTCACTAACATTAAACCACAGTGACCACAAAGATAAGTGCCCACACGGGATCCTAATTAAATAGGGTCAGGAAGGGCACCATGAATACAGAGCAATAATCAATAAGCTTTGCTATCAACACAGCTAGGATGAGACTGGGTGTATTTTATGAAAATTATTACTTCAAAATGAAAAGGAGGTAAGCCTTGGTTTCCCCCAGTTTTCTGGAGTTTTCTTATGAGACACTGGAAGGACTAATTCTCCCTTTCATATCATTATCTCCTTCTGAATAAACTGGTGTTTTTCCCATTGTCCTTCCATTGGCCCTTATCGTATCAAGGAAAGCAGGTGGTGAAAACTTTCAAACACAGTAGTATTTTTGAAGGAATATTTCCAGCATTCTCAATTTTGTTGCTGCCTACCGACAGAACCAGTCATGTTCCTTGTAGAGTACAATCCAAAGGAGGCTGTTAATTTGTGAAAGGCTATAATTACCAGCAACAACCAGCTATACCAACACTTTTGAGAAGGGACAGATAGCCCAACATTATAAAGCTGGGAAAGAAAGCACAGAAAAATGTTTTTCAAAGGAAAAGATGGCTAAGTATTATATTGGAATCTCCATTATGAGAATTCATTTAAAATACTTTTTATAGTAAAACTAATACGGTTACAAGTAAATTTTGCTGATGCTTTTATTGAAAGCTGTATATTGAGAAATGAAGGAGGGGCAAAAAAAAATAGATATTGTTCCATATTCTGAAAATAATGAAGTTAGTACTAATTCTAAAATCAATAAAGTCTGGAGAAGCCTTCCAAAGACTTCAGTATGTCTCAGAGCAAAACTTTGGCAGCTAACTAACAGTATCTGGATAACTTGACTTTCCTGGTAGAACTTCAGATTGACCAAGATCAAGGACTCGCTATCTGAGAATGTTAAACCCAGCAGAGCACCCCAACAGCTTACTAGATCGAAGAAACATACTGACAGAAAACAGATCTTGCAACAGGCATGCAATTAATGGATCCCCATAAGCTTGCATGCACCTAGTAGAGAAGAGAAAATCACCTGGTCCTGCTCACTAGCTCTGACCTAAAAAATTCCAGATGAAAATGAGAATTGACTGTGAAGACAAGGCCATAGTGGAAAAGAAAAATGTAGTTCCACTCAGAACTGGTCATAACTTAGTATTTCCCTACTATTGGGAATTAAAACATTTCACAGTTTTTATTCAGAGTATGAATGAAAACTTGAAATCTCAGTTTCCTGTGGGAAGAAAAAGATTTTAATTATTTTTTTCTGAAACAGATTTTTCCAATTTATTCTTCAAACTGAGTCATGAAAATGATACTACTCCAGCACATCCCCCTGCCTAAAAATCTTAGAAAACTTGACTACAGTACCTGGATATTCCATCAAAACCTTATTTTCCTTACCTACAAGCAGTTATTTAAACACAAGGGATTCAACATAAGGGTTCAAATGCACAAACTTTACTGCAGAGGAGCAAAGCGTGAGCCATCCTGGCCAAAGATCTGGGCTTGGAGCCAGTACACATGATGACGAACGAAAGTACAGCCACAGCCTTCTATTACTGTCCAAGTGAGGAACAACTACAGATGCTGCACTAAAGAAAGCTAGTGCTCCCCACAGCTGTTTACAGAAGAAAGCGCTCCCAGAACAACCACAGCCCACATGAAAGAACTTAAATAAGCTTCAGCTGAAGAGGATGAAGGTCCAAAACTAATTGCCCTTGGTTTGTCACAGCTCTAAATTGGTGGGTCTTAACTTTCTATTACAGGGTGCAGATGGTCCCCTAGAAATGTCAGTCGAGAGAAGGGACCAGTGGGAAGCATTGTCTTTCCAGTGCCCTGCCCTCCAACCTTTGTAGTCCATGCCTTGCTCCAAACATTAAGTTCATGCCTCTTTCAGGAGATGCAGGCAAGATGTCCCCATGTATTTCATGCCTCATTGCTTACTATAGGGAGACATATACATCCACATCAGTTGCCAAAGCATTGGGTTTCTCTTCTTGTTCAGCCAAAAAGAGAGCTTCCAGGTTTTCCAGGGCTTGGCACTAACATGCTCCCCACTCTTCCAGGAGCTGCACCATTACATGGTGGTGGTTGTTGACCAGTGCTGCCTTTAGCAACAGAGGCTGGAAGACACAAGCCAGCTCTGATCCAGGAACCGCCTAGCCAGAACCTGCACCAGAACCTCCAAACTACCTTCAACTTATTTCTGAAGATGAACCTTTATCAGGGCAACCACTGCATATTCAGGCAAGCCTTTAACTTACAGTTAAAAAAAGAGGCCTTGAAGCAGATGAAAGAAAAGCATGCAAGCCCTTTCCAGCACTGCTCTTAATTACTGATCTAACAGGCTGCCTTCTTTCAAAGACAGTAATAGCAAATGCCCTCCCACCTCTCTAACTAAAAATTAATGTTAGAAATGAGATGGTGCATTTTAAAAGGAATCTATTTTGATTTTAGAATCCCACACTTACCTTTGCACATAGTGTCAGGATGCCTTAAAGTGTTAAATAATTCCCTGCCATCCTCTTCCTTGCAGTAATGTCATTTCTCTATTCTTCCCTCCTTTCCGTTTGACATTAATAATTATAATTGACATTATTGTGCTGGCCTAGAACTCAGACTGTCTTGTCCTAGGTCTTAGCTTTGCCACAGATTTTTTGTATGACCTTAGAAAAGTCATTTCATATCCATGCACCAGTTTCCACATGGCCAGATGTAAGAAATTTTATTTCATATAAACCTTTCCCCTCTTTGGCACAGAGGATACATAGTGCTTAACAGAATGGAGCCCTTCTCTAGGTTATCACCAGTAGCCATGCCTGCTAAATAAACCTTGCTATGCTACCGTGCAGCTTTCCCACAAGCACTGCCAAAAAGACGACACAAAAACCAATGAGCCATAACCTGAGCCTTTTGGAGGGAGAGACAAGGATGATTTTAGGACTCAGCTTCAAAGCGTAAATGTTTCCATTATAAAAGAGCTCCACATTTGGTATTAAAAGATCTAATCGTAACATCCTCCAACAGATCACAGCTACAATCAGTCAAAAAACAGCACCTAAGGTAGTAAAATAGCCAAATGCTGCTGAACATCAGTGGGAACTCAGTGCCCAATTCCCTTCCTGCTGCTTTGAAAGACTGGGATGGAAGAACAGCTGATAGCTTTTGGAGCTTCCATTATCCCTGCTCCCCATTGTGCCTCTTTCTGTACACTGGGCCCTTGTCAGTGATATCCATTTAAGAGCACTCTCCTCAGCAGAGACCAATAGCTGCACCTAAAATAAATTGCTCTGCTAATCAGCACAAGCTGAAGTTAAAGGCCTGAGTGGCTCTGTGAATATCAAGAGTGGCATTCCATCTGTGGGATGCCATCTGTGGCTTAGACTCAACCAGAGAACCTATGTTTAATTAATGTGGCTGTAATTTGCTCAGATCTTAATAGATCATGGACCATTCCACTTAATCACAACACACAATTTGGCATATTTGAGCCATCCTGCATGATATTCTGTGGGCTGTGGGCTGAGCTGACGCAGAGTTTGAACTACCTCTTACCCTCCGTAAAAGTTTGGGTCATTGCAGAGGTCAGTGCTGTGTAAAGCAGCATGGGAAATCTCAGATTTCTGTTGCCTGTCCTGTACCTGACCTGTAAATAAACACAGGATTGATGTGACTAGCTTTGCCAGTGCCTTCACACTGAAAAAAGCAGAGATGTCTCACTTGAAACACGAGAGCAAATCCTGAAAGTTAAGTGAGGAAGAGCTGCCAAAGGCCAGGAGCAGAGAGAAGTCAGGGGTAAACTCTTTTCTTCTGGACTTTGGAGTAGCAACTGCAAGATGACAGTGTTGTCTGCAGCAGTGAAGAGGGGACCTCAGCTTGATGAAGGTGGCTGTGGCTGACTAGAGAATGCCGAGATGCTCAAAAGAGGCATGAGAATGTGTAGGATACAGCAGGGAAGAAGGAGAGGGGTATTCTTTCACAGTCCTCTTCTTCCTTTTTCATCAAGCATCTTCCCTGTCAGGCTTGTGTATATATGATTATACATATATTAAAAAAATAGACCGTTACAGAGTGCCCCCACCCCTCAGGTCAGAAATCATCATTGCTTATTAGCCAAGACATGATTAATGTCACTGAGGAACTGGAAGAAAAAAAAGAACTGAGCTGTTTCCTGAGCTGTTAGCATTCCTCAACTTAATCTTTGTTAATAAGGTCCCACTTTAAAAATAACGTCATTGGCCCACTTTAACCCTCACCCCATATCCCCATTCCTTCCCCAGACCCAGAATCCCACCATTCATTTTCTCCTGTTCTTCCTTCAGCCACACATTATTCATTGCCAAAGTTTAGTGACTGTTTAAGTGAATATGTGCAGGCACTGGAACTTGAGGTCTGAGCAACCCAAAAGGATTAGCTGTTGGTGATGGCACCATTTATTACTTAGTTGGTGCTCAGGGCTGAAAAAGAAGAGAGCTGAATAAACAAGCTGCTCTGATTTGGAAAAAGATCCTCCCCCAAACCACATAAATACAAAAGCTTCCAAAGTAGAGGGTTTTCTCCAGGTGCATAGCCAAATTATTTGTCAGCAACGGCTTAAACCGCAGGGAGCGCATGTGTGCACGTGTGTAAGTGCACACATAGGGAGAGGAACAACAACCTAAAGACAAGAAGGGCCAGAGCCCAAGTGTTTCCCCATTAACACCTGGGGTGCCGGGGCTGCTAAGCAGAAGGTGGCAAAGAAATACAAGTGCTCCGAGCCTTTTTTTGCATTTCTGTTATAACACAAGTGTGAATAGCAGCAAACGATTGCATTTCATCTTCTTCGACAATAATGAAAAGGTGTCAGTTCATATGAACACTGGATGTTTGGTTTCCTTAATGAAGTGTAAGGAAAGCTGAGCAAGCGCAGCAGAAAGGTGTAGGGGATGCTCAGTTCAGAAGGGAATGCGGAGGCCTTTATTTCATGGCGTGAAACCCATGATGTGAACATCAGAAATTACAATCACTGGTCAGCAATGAACCAATTTCTGACACAGAGAAGGATCTCTCACTCATGGAGCAGTTTCCGTTTCAGGGTAACCCAGTCCTTCCTCCCCCAGGGAAAGCCCCCAAGTGCCCTGGCTGGCATCCACCCTTCTCAAACACATGTCAAGGGCCTGCTGAAATGCATAAAAACCTGCACATCCACATGTGTTACCTGTCCTTTGCTGACATGTCAGAAGGCCAAAACAGCCAAGATTGACTATAAAGAAGCTGCTGTTTCCCTCCAGGGACTGCATCCAAAGCAGAGATGGTGACTGATCTCAGCTTTCCAGAGAAGGACACTAACACCTGAACTCTTGGGACAACTTCCCTCAGTTTCTCCTTTAAAACAAACTCAGGTAAAAGCCCGCCCCACCTCAAATTGCCAGGACATCGTTGCAGTGGGGATGCTCAACAGCGGCATGCAAGACCCAACTGAAGACTGCTTTCAAAGACCTTAACATCTTCATGTGATATAAAGACCTCTCTTCACCCAGCTGAAAAGACTATAACATGACCCAGTGGCAGGGAGTGGGGGATAGGCAAATTCTGCCAGAAAATAAGCACTGATTAGTCCTTTGCTGCTGCTGTTTGTTACAAAAATAACTGACCTACCAGTGACATGGGAGATCTGCCATCATTTGAAGTCCAAACTGTTCCCCAAAGTGCTGTTTCTGAGGTGGTTTCTCAAATGGTGGTGTCGGTACCACTGGTGGGAAGTGATCCAGCACAGCATTATTGAAAGCTGTGCCATCTGCTGACCATGGCATCCTCAGTGTCACAGACCCACCAGCTCTGTGTAGCAAAAGGCTGAGCACAATGCAGGCTTGTAAATAGCTCTGGAGGACAGAGAGACTCTCAGAAATACACCTCTAACACTGCCTTCCTCAGCCAACATTAAATCAGTCTCTCTAGCATCTCTAGCATGTACCCATGGATCACCCTGAAATATCAGCACAAGTGTTTCCCAGCAGTAGTAAATCCATCAGTTCTGCCCATATCATGCCCGAGCTTCAGCTGTTTCAACCTGCTATGGCTGTTGTGTTTGACGCTTCCTCAGTGCCCTTTTTCACCACTCTTCCCAGGATTTGGAGATGTTTCCCTTTACTCTGAATACGCGTCTTTCTAAAGGACAGTACCACCCAGCTATGGGGACAGCTTTCACAACACTGCTGCTTTCACAGCTATTGTTTCCAATTTCAGACACTCAAAGCATCGTTCTCGCCAAGCGCTGGCCGTGTGTGTGGCTCTACACTCCACTGAGCGTAATGTGGAGCTTTATCTGGCACTTTATACAGATGCGAGTTGCCGCTGACTTTCAGTGTCTAACATTCTTGTTTTCAGCAGGCAACAGCTCATGCTGCACCAGTGACGCTTCACCAAACTACAACCAGGCCAGAGACTCATCCTGTAACCCTGCTTAGCAGATAATTTACAGGACTGACACTGGTTCCCTTCAGTCCACTGAGTTACAGATAATTGGAATTAGCAGCAATATGCACCCACAGCAAACTGCTTAAATTTATGCCACAAAACTCTAGATCGCTGTCAGAGCTAATATGTCTGCTGAAAACAGACATGACAGGTCTCATCTCAGGCTTTGCTGATCTTCTTCTAGTAGGACAGTGCTATCAATCCACAGCATGTTCAGCTTAGTGTGCTACTTTTTATGGTACATCACTTTGAACATCACTTTTCTTTCTAGATCTCCTTTTCTATAGTGTTCTGGATTTCTGTGTGCTTTACATATATCAGTTTAGGCTTAATAACTTCCTTTGCTTGTCAAATGTTAATTTTCACAGTTTAATTCTTTTTGGGTTATTTTTGGCCCATGTCTCAGTCATAAATAAAGGGAGGAACTCAGAGACCTAAATGTCAAAGGTTGGACTCAGTGATCCCGGAGGTCTCTTCCAACTTAGTCGATTCTGTGATTCTGTGATTCCACTAAACCAGTTTGGTCCCAGATCAGTACCAGATATGCCATAAACTCCAGTTCTCAAATTTCTGTATACTGCTTCATCTTTGCCCTCCTGAGTTACAGAAAAAAAAAACCCTAGTGAAAACATCAACTGCTTGAGAAAAAGCTATTATCAAAATCAGGTCACCTTCTGCCACGTTCCTATTTGCTGGCACTTGCACCTTGCAGATACAGAGTAAAATGTTGGGGGCCTTTTTCCCCCAAATAGCCACATAAAAATATTTAGCTCTAGCAGGACAAAGTTGGTTTGCGTTTTTATTCAGAATAATTTCTTGTTCCCTGGGTTATTTTTTTTTTACTTCTGGACCCACACTTTGTTCAGAATTCACTCAGAGCCAAGGCATTTGAAAGCGGTTTGATTTGAAATGTTTCATCTCAAAGACACAGTTCCCTGTGACTCTGAACCTTTGGGGCATCAATATATGCTACAGAGGGGCAGCAGCTTAGATACAAATGGCTGGAAAAAACTTGCCAGAGCCAGAACAGTAAACACGTACAAGCGTCAGCGTCAGGAGGGGGAATGGAAAAATACCAGTGTTTAACAACAGAATTGTAATCTCCTAATAAAACAATCAGCAGAACAAACAGCATCTCTCCCAGCACATAGAGAGGAAACATGGGGAGGGAGACCCTTGGGGTGCTGCAGATAAGAAAATCACATCTGTTGTACTCTCCTGATGGGGCTGGCCACCAGCCCTTAATGATCCCTAGAAAAGCTGCGTTGATGTCGCTGAACCAGCATTCGTGCTTTACCAGCTGGAGAAATGGGCACCAAAGTTCAAACTGAGCCAATTTTCTCCTGAAAACTCATCACTAAGTTGTTCGTGTCTAGTCGTTAAAAGGATTTCAGCCTAAACAGATGGACTTCAAAAATTTAACAAATGGTCAATATAACACAAAAGGGTCACTAAAGTTTCTGTTCCTGGGCACAAAGCCCTAGTGGTAGCTGTGCCCATGCATGAGTTTTGCCATAAAGGGAGGGGAGGTTTTGCCCCCTCTCTCAGGCTCACCGCTTGCTGTGAACCAAAGGTGGACAGTGGGAAAGGGGAGTTGCATGGTACAAGTCAAAGGGGGCCCAGCTAATGACAGATGTCTGCAGCGACGGCGTTACACGCTGTCTGAAAGGAGAGCATCTCAGATAGAGAGGGACCACAGAACAAGATGGCAAAGCCGACAAACCTGCCAACGTTGCACTGCGCATGGGAATGAAAAGGAGACTGGGGCTTTGAGAAAAGGTTAAATAAGCATCAGACCAAGGACTGAGTTGGAAGGGATGCAGAGGGGGAAAGCAGAGCAGTAAAGGCAAACCAGGAACCAAGAAGATGTCTAATTTGTAGCAGCCAGACAGCACCACTCCCATCCCTTTATCAGCTGGAGCATTGGGCAGCTAAACTCTAATGGAGTCAATTTGCTGCTGGAAATAATGACTAAATTGCTCCCATTTGCCCAGTGAAGAGGCTAAAGCCTAAGTAGATGAACATCAGGAGGTAACAAACTGTTAGGAGCAGACTGATGGTTTGTGAGGTTTTCCTTGCCTGCAAAGGGAGCTGACAATCCCCAGCACCCTTCAGCATCGCCGGACTTCTCATACTGCAGAACCCTTCCACCAAGTTAAACAAGTTTCTAGCTCAGCTCCTGCCAAGCTCCAGGAAATACAACTTGGCTGAAATGTCATCTGATAAATGAAAGGGTTTATTTGAGGAATAAACAAGGGACAAGCCTTTCAGCAGCAGCACTTTGAAACACTTTGAACCCTGCTCTGCCCACCCTCCACAGAGTTGGGGGAGAGGATCAATCGCTAAAGAGAAATGGAAAAGGGCTGGTTATTTACCATTTCTGAACAGGCAATAGCAGTCAAGCTCTGTGCTGTCACGCCATGGGTATAGCTGAAGCTGCCAAGGGTATGGCAGCTCCAGAGAATTTCTAGACCAGGGGCACAACACCCCTATAAGAATCTGAGCATTTAAAGATGTCTCTAGGACAGCATTGCTGGAAGGTCTGAACAGCATGTAAGGAGAAACTTGTTTATTGAGGAACTCCTACAAAATCCTGGTCCAGATGGATACAGTTCAGCCATTTCACCTGGTTGCCTCTGCCCATTGCGGGGTGAAGGCAGGATCCCAAAATTGAAACCAATAAAGAACACAGATGAATTCCCAACTGCTCTAAAATAAGCAGGAGTTTTGCCAAGGGGCAGATCCAGAAAACTACTTAGGCACTGACACATTTCTCTCTTGCCTCGCTGTAGGAGCTGCAGGCTCTGCCAGCAGGCAGGAGGCATCTCCCTGCTAAGCACTTCGGCACTCCTTTGGGGCTGGCCCTGCTCTGGCCCCACAGGCTGCTCACAATAAGTGCTGAGTTGCAGCATTGAGGCCAGGCTCCAGTACTTAGATGCTGCCATACCTGGCTTTTAGGAGCTCGTCTTCTTTGGATCTTTTCCTAAGAGCCATCAAGATGTTTATCTCCCCATCCTATCTAGGCAATTACTCAATTACTGTTCCCAGGATAAAACCAGAGTAAGGCTTTGACTATACAAGCCTCATGTGTGACAAGCCCTGGGGAGCCCTGTCAAAGGGGAAAGAGACTGAAGGAAATGGTAACCCCCCCTTCAGTACCAGCTGATGATTCATATGCTGCCTGTCACTCAATAGGAAAGATATTGCAACACTCCATCAGCATCACCCAGCCCTGATCCACACAGACATCCCTCAGCCAGGAGAACTTCAGAGTTAAAAGCAGCAGCAGTCACAAGGGAGGAAGCCAAGATATTCCACAGTGAGCCTGCACCACCTGAGTACAGCTGTGAATATACATCTGTGGTCATGCAGCAGTTCAATAGCATATCCCAGTCCATGAATCCACTCGCCTCCCTTGTTCCTGTCACCTCTGCCATTCCATCTTCCCAGTGCAACCATCAGAGTGAAGGATCCCTACCACCCCTTGTTAGTGCTGACTTTGGTCATTTGTCATTTCAGGAACATGTGTTCATTTATTTCTTAAAGGAGCTTAGCAGTTCTAGGCCTCCCTAGTGCTTTGGCAGGTTTGAAGTATTTGAAAAGGATTCAAAGGAGGGTTCCAGCAATGCCTCACTCCTGAAGAAATGAGGAGCAAATCCTCACATCTTGCAATAAGCAGGCATGAGCCAGTCTAGGCTGTACACACGTAAATGGCACTCATACAGATTGCATTTACCAGGTGCCTATCAGATGGTAGGACCGGCTTCTTCAAACAAACAAAGCTTCCCCTCAAGAAGGGAGAGGATCTATCAGCCTATTACATGCTCTTAATATAGTTGTGTTTTCAAAGCATGCTTCAGCTGCCAGCTGAAATGTTCCCTCCCTGCTCTGAGCCTCCCAGACACCCACCACAAGCCAGGACCAGAGCACCAGCACGAGACAGTGATCTCATGTGCAGTACTACCCTGCCATTTCAGCAGAGATGCCCAGAGCACTTGGACTGCAACGTCATGGCTGGCTCAGAGTTTCAGCCCCAGGACCGAGGGACACGGCTCACTCAGTCCGCCGGCCACCAGTAAGCAGGCTTAGAAGGGGCTTGTCAGCCCCAGCATTCAGATCTCTTGCTGTCATCTTTCTGGCATGGGCCTGTTGTGTGAGTCATGCATTTAAGCAGATTAGGGGTACAGATAAGGTGCTCTGCACATTAGCCATAACAGAGATGCAGGTAGTGGATGAGCAGAGCTGTTTCGGTCATCTTCCTAAGTGGAATGGTCTTTCGCTCTTCATTACCCAGCCTACTGCATCACAGCATTAGCATGCATGTCCTGATGACTCTCAGGGTGAGTCATCAAATGTAACATATTACAGTGCAACTGAAGTTTTAATAAACAGGGCTGTTTTTTTTTTAACTTGATCTCTATTTCCATAATAAAAGCTTTCTGTTATTATCTGTGCATGTACTTGTCAAATCAGAATATTCACAGGGATATTCTCAATTCCCAATCACTCAATAACTTATAAGGAATGCAGAGCAGACACGAAACACAGGACACCTGGGTCCTGTGTCTTGGCACACAAGTAGAGCAACTCAGCTCCAAGTGCTTGTACTGCGTATCTGCCCTGGGAAGATTTCCCAGCCTGCTTCAGACTTACCCCTGCTGAGGTTAAATCCTGGGGTAGCTCTGTGCCTGCACCGCACCAGGGTCTGTGGTACTTGCCACCTATTTTGCCAGCAAGAGTAACTGGCATTCCCCAAGCTCATCCATCAGCTCAGACCCACACCACAAAGAAGGAGCAACAGCAGTCTCTTCTCAAAGAGAAAACAACTCCAATTAAGTTCTGTGGGAAAGGGCTGTGGTAGACACCTACCTGTGTTTCTCAAGAGATGTGCCACCCTTCTCACTGAGCAGTGACCACAGTGTCCTGGACCTCGCACTACACTGCTGATCTGGGTGATATGGCGTTAATTCTAGCTGAAGTCAAGTGGAACAGCTCCTAAAGTAGTAACTTTCTGCAGTCTCCTCACACCTCCAACTGTTCATTCAGTGTGGCCTGGCTCACCTTGGCTTGGAGACAGACAAAAATCGATCCTTGACCTATCTTTCAGTGGCACACCTGACATATCTCTCTTCAACACTCCTATCATATTTGCTTACCTCCAATGAACTAATGTTTTCAAGATTTTCTAATCAATATTAAGACAGGACATTATAAATGTGCTGAGCAAGATTATTCAAAAATAATCTAAAGGAATCAATGAAGACAGCTAGACTGCCAACAAAGTTATTACTGTCATCATATCGGAAAGACGTGGGGGATGCTGGGTCAGGCTGATGTTTTGCAAGTTTGCTCTGTGACTATGCAACAAAAGTCCTTGGGACTGGGCTTCAGTGACACCTTCATAAACTCATAATGATTACAATCACGGAATCCATATGGTAGACAGCGGAGTCCCAGAATAAAAGATTCACAGTTAGAGGTGGTTTGAAAATTGTTTTTAGGAAGTGCTGGAAGAACGGGGAGGTGAAGAGACTGAAGGGGCTGATGCTGGGATCCATGCTGGAAGCCCAGGGAGAGAACAGAAGTGGGGAAGAGGAGAAACGGGGACAGGAGGACATGGACAATCCAGGGTGAAACCTAGACAGTCCAGAGAGGGGCAGAGCCTGGGGAGGGTGACAGGTTCCAAAGGGCTTCTCCACCTGGTCCCTCAAATTACGCAATTAGATTAATTGTCTCCTGGCAACAAGCTGTGACAGGAGGCACCTGGTCTGCAGCTGTGCCCTTAGAGACTTGGCAGCCTGGTCCTGCCCCTGCTTTAGCCATAGGAGAGGTGTAGGGTGCCCTTCAGGGGACAGTATGGTGGCATGGGACAGTGAGGTCCTGACACTGCTGCCATGCTAGAAACCTCCAGGGCTCCTGCAGGTCCCACAGCAGCACCAGGGCAGAGGGTTTCTGCACTGCCAGAGGGTGTAAGTACATGTGTCCTTTCAAAGGGAGCAAGGTGCACTCAAACCCTCCCGCTAGCTTTGGGAGGTAAAGGCTTTGCTTGTGCATTCTTTCTAAGGAGACGTCTTTCAACAGGGTAAATGGAAACACCCCGAGGACAGAAGGAGCTGAAGATTGGCGAAGGCCTGCTCTAACCCATGAAGCTGAAATATGGAGATCCCCAGATAAAGCTCGAAGTGTGCTCTGATGTCCCAGCACCAGGCATGCTGCAGTGAGCAGCACCACGCGGCGTCTGTCAGCTGCCGAGCAGGCTGTCACGCCAAATTTCAGTACCAGCTCTCTCCATGTCCCTTTCTTCTAGCCTCTCCCCCCAGCCACAGTCTTTCTACTGTAATCCCACCTATGAGCCTGACTTTGAAACTCTGCCTTTGAAATGGTTTTTTTTCCCCCTCCACAGTCAAAATTGCAGCAGCTTAACCTGAAGAGGGTAAATCTCTCAAGGTAGTGCAGCGGCACTGCTCTGCCAAAAAGCCAGCGTGATTCACCCAGCAGCATCCCCTGATGCACTGCGCAGGAGGACACGTCCCTTGGACATCTCGCTCTGGGGTGTCACAGCCATTTCCTTCTGTCTCCTTCCAGGAAGCAGAGAGGCAAGGTCTTTCCCTGACTCAGTAAGGACTTCGTTAAATTATGTTTTCTGCCCAAGGGGATTTTTTTTGCCTAGAGTTAAAAATGACCACAGCTTCTTGGTCAGAGGCAGAACCCTTGGTGATCTGACTCAAAGCTCCCTCCCACTGCACTGGATGTACTCTTTCCCCTTGCAAAAGGCAAGCAGCAAGCAAATCACAGCCTGTTCAGATGGTGAAGGCCTATGGTACAGCGTATAATCCTGTGAGACATCCTAAATCTTGGGAGCTAAGACTACATGAGGGAGTGAAAGTTTCAGGCTCAGGCTTCACTCTCCAGCAAATCCTGAAACAAGTTCTGGTAAGTACAGGCTTCAGGAAGCGATTTAGGAATGAACTGCCCCTGACAGGCACAGGCAGGGAGAGGCTGGGTAGATCAGGTCTTGAGCTCAGAGGAGACAAGGGAACAGCCTATAGGAAAACTATAGGGACTGCCTGTAGGGGACAGCCCCTGGGGCAAACCATTCACAGAACAATACTGGGATTTAAATTCAAAGAGAAAGAGCTGATTGCCTCTGAGGGCCTTTTTCAAACCAGAGGACATCCCTGGAGTGCTGGCAATCAAGGGACCAGGATGTGGGAGCAAACAATGGCACTAATTTGTTGGATAGTGCAGGTAAAACCTCTGGGAGTAGGGGATAGTTGTGGAAAAGGCTGTTGCTTCTTAGGAAAAAAAGAGACCAGAGGACTTGGCTTTGCCTTTGCAAGACATATATAAAAGGATGAAAAATAGACCTTGGCTATCCCCCTGTCTTGGTTAAGGTCCTGCCCTGACCAGGCTGACCCACAAGAAATGGCAATATCTGAATTTCCTTCTGCTGTACCAATGGGAAGGTCTTTCACCTTTTTTGGATACAGCTTGGGCATCTCCACAGGACACTGTGACACACTGACAAGACATTCTCAGAGAGTCTTTTTATGTCCCTACTAATTACCTATATTTTTAATTGCAGAAAGGGAATTTTGAAAGCCACACAAAGAGAAAAATCTAAAAGCAGATTAGCTAGGTGAAATAAAAATGCCCTGAAAGTATACATTCAGGTAGCAATAAAAAGATTTTTTTAATCGTTGCTTAGAGGCATACAATAAAAGTATATTTTCAGTGCTTGGCTGCCACAAATAACTGTACTACAATTAGATGTGTGTATTATAAAGTTGTGTGGGTGTGGTAATTATCACCGTTCGCAGCAGAATGTATTTATACAGATCTTAAATTATAGCACAAAGAATTGTCATTTGAGAAGGTTTAAAAAAACAGGTCGGAGGGGGAGGATTAAACTTTCCATTTTATTTTTGGGAAGTATTCTATGAAAATGTAGGATGTATCACGTGTTGTGTTGTTCTTGAAATGTGTAACTATGCAGTCAGAGTAGGGGCTGGGAGAGGCAGCCTGAGTACATCTTTATTCATCATAGGACTGTGTAAGTGTGCGTGTGTGTGTGTATGCATGCACACGCTCCAGGCAGGATCATGACAGAGCTCTTTTTAGAGCTGCACGCTGCCTAAAGTCCTCCTTGCAGTAAACTGTGCCTAATGTAGCAATCCAGACCTCACTTTGGATGTACAGTCGTACAATGCAACTTATACATGCATAACTAAGATGGGAATCAGGCCTGCTCTCTGCAGTGTCGTTCACCCTTTGGTAGGACTACATCTGCAAATACTTCTTCAGCACATGGAAAAATCATGAGTACAGCTGCAGTGAGTGGCTGAATCCAATACCCACAGGCTATTGTCTCCAAGGATCCTCCTTGCTTCCTAGTCTTTTGAGTTCTAACCTTACATTTGATTTCCAAATGCAAAAAGTCCTTGATCCTATAATCTACTCACTGTATAGCCTGAGATAAATTGGCCTCTTATGCTATAGTTCATACAGTAGCCTCAGATGAATCCATCACACCTTCCAGCCTTGCTTCTGCTGTGTTTTTTGGGAGATTCTCTTTATCCTAAGAAGTGCTTCTACTACACGTGGATCCATCATATTTATCTCTTATGTAAGACTGCTTAAGCACTTGCTTGCAACCTCTTAGCATCTGCCTAAAGCCACTACAGGTCATTGCAATGAGATGGAACTTGACTGGGAGGTTTTTATTATTTTGAATCCAATATTCACAGCTTGCATATCATATTTGCAGAAGTCTTGTGAAGCTTTATAAAAATACTGTCACCTATATTCTATTTTGATAAGGCTGTTTTCATTGTGTTTCCAACTCTATTGCTTAAAATGTCTAGCTTGGTCTCCCAAATGCCATTTTCAGGCAATTTCTTCTCCTAATTTGATGAGCATCTACTATTTCTCTCACTTTTTATATAGCTCTGCTAAAATTTTCTAAGAGGTCAACTTAGAGGGCAGAACATGTTCACTATAACTGGTCTATTCTAGATTTTCTTAGCTGTGCAAATGAAATTAATATATTATCCTTCAGCGATATTGTATTGACTCTCCATCTGTTGAAGGCTGTAGTCTTATTTGGTCACAGTATTGTTTGTAAGAATACGGGGCCAGAGGTTAGTGATGTCATGACTTTACTACAATAGTACTGCCTTTGTGTGCCTCATTTTCTTCCTTGCACATCAGTGTTTTCAAAGGGCTGGCAGAGCCAGTCTGATGAAACATAGTTGTCTGCAAATTCAGTGTGGAAGAAGACAGAGCATTGACTAGTCTTTGTGCTGATACCACACAGCAGGATGATGCCATTGATGGAAGTTTTTTTAGGGCATCCTTGAACTAATTCACAAAGTTACTATCCTCTGCTGCTTCAAGCGCTTCCTGAAGGCACGCTTTTTATCTGATACCCACAGCAACGCACCATATTATAAAGATCAAGACATCATGACCAGCATATACCTATGACAGATCCACCATCAGCAGAAGCCAGTGCTGCAACAATGCCTCTCTTTTGGAGGCCAGGAAGGCATACATAGTGTGCAGGAGTGCTTGTACTTTCAGTCTTTCTCAGGTTACTCACCCTGTGTGGCACTTAGGACAGACCTGGCTGATGAGGTTTCAGGTCAGGTGTGTGGGCTGCAGGTATCATCTAGAACATTAAGTCAATGTTCCCAGCAGCACTTCTGACAAGCAATCTGTCAAGGCAGCTTTTCCAGCTTGCGTAGGAAAGATTTTCCTACTCACCCTCAGCAAATACCAGGTTTCTTACAGTGACACTGATAGGGCTGGCAGGGGCCAGGTCAACACTGTCTACATGACTCGTCAGATCCAGCAAGTCTACGGATTTTTTTTTGTGAAATATTTATTGGAAGAATCAGTACTGCTGCAAAAAGAAGGTGAATGCTGAAGACACAAAGAAAGAAAAGGAAGCAAACAATATCATCAGCCCATTCAGTTTGCACAAGAACAGCTATAACAACAAAGTCTTGGACTACAAACTGATGCCACAGTGAAGCAGCACCTTCAAATCTGTCAGGGAAGTTGCACCTGTTGATCAAATTTGGAGGCTTTAGAATAAACAAACAGCTGAATATCCCAACAAGAAAACACCAGCGTCTTCTGATACCAGTGAAAATGGACAGCCTTAAAGTCAGGTTTCTGAGTTTGCTCACCAGTCATGGCATGTTCTCTTACACAGTAATGCAACAGAGAACCAGCAGACTGGCAGAAACAAGTAAACAAAATTTCAAGTGGAAACTGTTAGCAGCAGTTACCGCCCTACCATTCATTAAATTTTTACTGTGAATGTCTTTTTTCTTTCCCGTAAAAACTTTAAAGAAAAAGAATATTTTGGCCAAGAATAGATGCTGTAGGTCCTGATAGGAACTCTAGTTCCTTTTTTTGATTCACTTGTCTACAATGCCAGATCCTCAAATGTGTTATATTTCCCATAAAACATCACAGTTCTGGGACAGGGTAAGTGAGAAGCTTGAAGTGCTGACAAGATGAAGGGGGCACGTCTGAGGAGCACAGAAGAATGGGGGCACAAGGAACACCTAAAACTCAAGCAAAGAACAACTGCCCTAGTTTGGTTCTTTGACCAAACAGTTTAACAAAACCCACAATTTTCTACAAAAGAGTTTTTTAAAATGCTTATTAAAGACTTAAAAATTCCTGTTACTGTTTCAAGAGCATTTTTTGCTGAGCCACTCACATAGCCAACTTCCAAAGAAAGATGCCCAGTAGTCTTAAGAGAAGTTGCCCATACTTACTCTATTTCTGGGTAGTTCACAGCATTTCACAGGCAAGAGCTGAAGAGAAACAAAAGGCACAGCTATTGTATGAGTTCTTGTCACTCACAGCGCTTCTGAGGGAGTAACCTAAATATCTCTCAGGGCTGCAGCCTCACAGTACAAGCAGTGCAGCAGCTACACAGACCCTACCACCCTCCACCATGGATCACCTCTCTAAGTTGTGCCCACATGAGGACCCTGCAGTGATCAAGCAATGATCACGCATACAAACAATCCTGCCAAGAAAGGAGGAGAAGAAGGATTTTTATATGGGACCAGTTCACTGATCCAGTGTACCACCCAGCCGTGGTATGGGACTGGATGCAGGGGATGAGAGGGAGCTGGGTGCTCTGTAAGCAGGAGCTGGTTCTAAGAAGCTGCTTGGGAATCTTGTGCAAGCAGCATCTTGGTATAAGGTGCTACAAAAGCCAACAAGGCATGAAGAATCCTGAGGAGCTACATGTCATAATATTAAATTGAACATAACTGTTCAACAACAAACTCCCGATTAGCTGAATCCTGAGAGTCTAAACCAGTGCCCATTGTGTCAAACCCCAGGTGTTGCCCGTTGATCGCATATGGAGATGTAGAAATTCTCTCTGGGATCAGCACAGCCGTACAACCAGCAGACAGCTCAGCTGCTCAGAGATGGTTGTTGTGCTCTTCCTGACCACAAGCCCCTCCCTTGGACACAAATTTCTTCCCAACCCAAAGACTCCAAATGTCCAACTCCAAAACTCCAAAAGACTCTAAATGTCACTCCAGCCTTCAAAAAGGGCAAGAAGGAGGACCTGGGTAACTACAGACTGGTCAGCCTCGCCTCCATCCCTGGAAAGGTAACAGAACAACTTGTCCTTGGTGCTGTCTCTAGGCACATCAAGGATAGGAGGATCATTAGGGGCAGTCAACATGGCTTCACCAAGGGGAAGTCATGCTTAACTAACTTGATAGCCTTTTATGAGGACATAACCAGGTGGACAGATGATGGTAAAGCTGTGGATGTGGTCTATCTCGATTTCAGTAAAGCATTTGACACTGTCTCCCACAGCATCTTCGCAGATAAACTGAGGAAGTGTGGTCCGGATGATCGAGTACTGAGGTGGATTGTGAACTGGCTGAAGGAAAGAAGCCAGAGAGTGGTGGTCAATGGGACAGAGTCCAGCTGGAGGCCTGTACCTAGTGGAGTCCCTCAAGGGCCAGTACTGGGACCAGTACTATTCAATATATTCATTAATGACTTGGATGAGGGAATAGAGTACACTGTCAGCAAGTTCGCTGATGACACCAAACTGGGAGGAGTGGCTGACACACCAGAAGGCTGTGCTGCCATTCAGAGAGACCTAGACAGGCTGGAGAGTTGGGCGGGGAGAAATTTAATGAAATATAACAAGGGCAAATGTAGAGTCCTGCATCTGGGCAAGAACAACCCCATGTATGAGTACAAGTTGGGGACAGACGTGTTGGAGAGCAGCGTAGGGGAAAGGGACCTCGGGGTGCTAGTGGACAGCAGGATGACCATGAGCCAGCAGTGTGCCCTTGTGGCCAAGAAGGCCAATGGCATCCTGGGGTGTATTAGAAGGGGTGTGGTTAGTAGGTCAAAAGAGGTTCTCCTCCCCCTCTACTCTGCCCTGGTGAGGCCACACCTGGAATATTGTGTCCAGTTCTGGGCCCTTCAGTTCAAGAAGAACAGGGAACCGCTAGAGAGAGTCCAGCACAAGAGCCACGAAGATGATTAAGGGGGTGGAACATCTCCCTTATGAGGAGAGGCTGAGGGAGCTGGGTCTCTTTAGCTTGGAGAAGAGGAGACTGAGGGGTGACCTCATTAATATTTATAAATATGTAAAGGGCAAGTGTCATGACAATGGAGCCAGGCTCTTCTCAGTGACATCCATTGACAGGACAAGGGGCAATGGGTGCAAGCTGGAACACAGGAGGTTCCACATAAATATGAGGAAAAGCTGCTTTACAGTGAGGGTAACTGAACACTGGAACAGGCTGCCCAGAGAGGTTGTGGAGTCTCCTTCTCTGGAGACATTCAAAACCCACCTGGCCGCGTTTCTGTGTGATATGATCTAGGTAATCCTGCTCTGGCAGGGGGATTGGACTAGATGATCTTTCGAGGTCCCTTCCAATCCCTAACATTCTGTGATTCTGTGACTTTCATTTCCCAGGTTCCATGATTGCCAGGTCCCCACTCTTCCATGTGTCCACAGGTTACTCCCTTCTAGACACCTTCAGCCTTGCCAATTTGCAGCCTACTCCATACAGTCCCAAAAGGCTCATGGTTGATTTTTCAAGGATTTAAGGTGAGAAGCTCATCCAGTCTGCCCCACTGGCTACTGCAAACCAAAGAGCCACACCTGTACTGTCCAGGTTTAGCCTACAATGATTTTTTTGAGCTAGCTTCTTTCTGACATAGACCACAAGTATCAAGGCACCCATCCCAACCATAGAAAGGGCCCACAGATGGAGCAACGCAGCAGACAGCAATTTGGTCCCTATCTCTATATTCCCTAAATGTCTATGGTTATTTCAGGGCCAATGAAGATGTTTTCCTTTGTGATGTGACACTGAGATTTATAATAAGATATCCTTCTGGAATATATTTACCCTTTTCACCTAGCCAAAAAAAGCCTAAAGTATTAGTAATATGCTCTACAAATAACTGTGTAAAAAAAATTTGAAAATGTGTAGAAGTTTTATCTCAGAATTTTTCCATTTTCTGCTGGTACTTGAGGTTTTCATGAAAGGCAGATTTTAAAAAGAAGCATCTTCTTTCTTTGAAATTTTCCATTTTTAACCGAAAAAGAACAACCACTTCAGAAGAGAACAAGAGTATTCAGCCAAAACCCTCGAGATTTTTCAATGATTATTTCAACAGACTCATTTTTGGGGGTCCATTGTTTCTATGTTGATGAAAAATCTGTGCAAGAATGTTTTCCCCAGTCAGTTTTGAAGATGAAAATTAGATGTTCCTGCTTCTTTTATTGCATTTTTCTCCTGTAAGCCCTTCTCACCCAGGTTTACTATTTTTATATTGTGTCCCAGCTGCTAACTAAGCCTTGGCTTAGTGCTCTTACTGCAATGATGAGGCATTTCCATTTCTGATTTCTAGCATATGTTGCACTTAATATAGCACTGGCCTTGTGCACCAGTTACTCCAGAAAAATGGCTCTGCCAGCAATAAAACAGTGGTATAGTCCCTTGAGAATGATCAGGGCATGACACCCTGTGCCAATATGCTGATGGCACAGTTAATAGAACAATAATAGGTCTTTGAACTATATAGAGAGGTAATTTTTTAATTTATACAGAAAGATGTTTGATACTGCGATGAAAGTTTCTTTTTTGGATTTCTCTTAAATGAACTTGAGAAAAAATATCTGCAAAATAGCCAAGAGATAATGATGAAAACCTGAACAATTAATTCTGGGGATGAGGCATCCACAGACTGAGCTGATTATTTTTTCTCTAGTCGGTCTGTAGCCTGGACTAGACAATTGCAAAGACCAGGCTCTTGTGCATGATTTACAGAACTTAATCCTTTTCAAAGCGGAGGAGACACTATACTGCAAGAGCTGCCTTTTGCAAGGTGTTTTAGGACGTCTGCTTTGGGCAACCAGAGCAGAACATCTGAAAACAGAAAATTAGCAATGGATTTGAAACTGCTATTGGACATAATTAGTAATAATTATTTGCTGATCTCTGATACTTTGCACGATGGCATGAGTAATGTCACAGGAGATTTTATAATGGCTGCATCCTGCAAGATGCTGAGCTTCCTTCACTTCTTCTGGAGATAACAGAAGACTATTGCCAGCACCTTTCCACTCCAGCCCCACCAGTGACCTGACTGGGTTCTGCACAAGTCAGGCCTGACGACTCGGACCCATTTTTTTGCTTTATTCTAGGAAAGATTTAGCTAGGCAAACAGCTTCTGGGCCACAAGGTGACCGCAGTTTTCAGCTACATGTTGGAGCAGCTCATTCCTTGCCCTGTGACACAGCCCAGACAGCCGTTGTGAAGGTGCAACGGGAATACCTCCAGGCTTCTGGGTGGTTCAGCTAAATCTGCACACCGGATCCGGCAAGCAAAATCCACCTGAAAACCTAGCTTCTGGCTGATGTAGGAGTTTTGAAAATTAGTGTTATCTCCCATCAATGCAGTGCAGCAGAAGCGAGAGATGCAAACATGGGGGTGGGCATACTTGCAGAAGGGGCAGCTTTCCCTGCTGCAGGAGTAATTGTTTGTAATTCCAGCTAAGTCAGAAGTGAAAAAGAATTTCTACCCAGATGATAAACAGTGCATTATGTCATAAGACTTCGTATAAAGTAAATTGTCATCAGATTTATTGAAGTCAGAAAAAGACTGTTCTGTCTGTTGACATAAAATATGTACTTTAAGAGGCTTGTGAGAAAGAAGGAAACAGTATCTCTGGGGTTCCTCATCCTATGGCTTTCTGTGCAGGGACCTGTCAAGCTTTTGGAGCTGAAATATTTTAAAATATAAAAAAAAAAGGCATAAAATGGTATAAGATATAAATCTGAAGCAGAAGGTTTTGATCAATTTGTCTTGTATGTGTAGCATTAAAACAAAAAAAAACCACAGATTTAATATTCCACAGTAAATTCTGATCATTCAATGTTTGTTTTTCTCTCCAAGATGGAGAAAAAGCTAAAATATCGAAGTCTTTTTCAGAATTTAAGTTCAAAGATTATTTAAACCATGAAAGTTCTTATTTTAACATGACATTAGAAACAGCTTGCTTCAAGGCTATTTGGCAGTAACTGCATCAGCTTATGGTCCTTGGTGCCTACTGCAAGTGGGTGTTTGTGAGTGCGTTGCTTTTATCCTTTTTGTGGTTTGGGCTCCATACACAGAATATATCTCCATACCCAGAATATATGCCTCTATAGGAACAACTTCCATGATGTACCACAAAGCCCAATCAAAGCAGAAATAACAGTCAAGGAGCCAGGTCTGTGCAGTGGGCAGCGCCTCTAGGACACGGACAGACCCAATTTAACAATGAGCTGATTCAAAACAAGATGCTTCAGTTTGGTTCAACGAACTAAATATTTTTATTCAGATCAAAAAATATTGTTTTAGATTTTTTTCACATCATGGATTTTTTTTAAAATAAATAAAAGGTTTCCTTACACTAAATTTTGTAGAAACTGTGTATTCCACCAAAACCAATCAAATTGCACAATTCTTTACCAGGTCTTATGGACATGAATATCACATTTAATCAGAAGATCATTTAAAAAAAAATCCATTGTAAAAACTCAATTCTTTCTCCTTTAAGCTATTACTTTCCCGTAAGTCACACAAAAATCTGAACAGACAGGAAAGACAATGACTCCTGATTAGAAAGACAAGGAGGCCAGTCAGTAAACTCAGATCACAATTAGCACCAGCTGTAACCCAAGTGAACTCCCCAATTTAATGGTTCACAGGAGAACACATGCATACAGTAAAAGCTACCAACCAAATAAATTCACTCTCCTTCCCCCAGACTCCCCTCCTCCCCCAGGTCCTTCAGACAAAAGTCTATTTCCCTCCTTAGCTGTTAAAAATATTTTTAGAGCTTTTCAAATACAGAAAGCAGAAAAGGAAGGAAAAAAACAATAGAATTTGACACAAAAGCACCCTTCTCATTAGGGCTTTTTAAATAGCATTAGAGCTCATTGAATTTCATGCACTAATAACATTCCTGCTCAATCCAAGGCAAACCAGTCAAATCTAAATCTATCAAATTTTACAAGCAAAGGAATATTGCCAAGTTCTAATATTTCTTCTGCATTCATTGTCAGAATGGGGTAGGGAGCCTCTTCCAAACTCCAAATTTCCTTTTTTTCGAATCCCTTTTAAAGCTACTACTCGATGATGATAAAAAAAAAAAAAGGAGAGTTAAAAAGAAGTTAAATCTCAAGAGCAAGATCTATACAGGATTCTCAGATACAGTGTTTTGGGAGTGAAGCAGTCGTGAAGCTGGCTTTAACATACCAATCAGCTGGGATTTGAGATTAAAAAGTAGCTAAGATGCTACCAGACAAAGCCCTTGGGCAGGTGAAGCTGACTGTGACAATAATAAAGCCCCAAAGATGCAGAGGCATGCCTGAATCCTTGACCATTCAACACCAAGCTGCATCTTCAACTTCGAAAAGGCAGCCAGCGAGCTTGGTGCCATCGAAATAGGTGAGACCAGCCACTGCCTTGAAGCTGAGCATGGGATGTTGGTTCCCCTTGTGCTGCAGGGCCCAGAACACTGCTGGATTGGGCCCCTCCTGCATAAGCAGTTAGACTCACATGGCTAATTGCAGAGACCTGCAGTCCCAGCCATCTCCAAATCACCTTGCTAGAAGAGCCAGCAGCTTGCAAAACCTTGGTAGAAGTTGTGCAAGGTGCTGTGGCTGCGTGAACAGCTGCCTGATGTGTGTGTAGTACATTTTCATTGAATGGCTGGTGAATTTAAGTGATAAGCGGGAATAAAGCATGTAGTTAGAGCTCATTTTGTATGGTATGGTATGTCTTGGGGGTTTTATGGGTTTAATATACTTGCTGCTCATGCTGGATCTCAGCAGAGACCTCCAGATGAAAATATCTACTTGTGATGCAGGTTGCACTACAACTCATTTATAATGAATATAACAACTTGTGAAGTGGATTTAGAAGTCATTGAGTTATAGATTATTTGGGTAAATGGGGCACAAGCACTGCAGCAAGAAACCCATTTAAATATTAAGGAGAGCTATAAACCGAGAAGAAAATGGATGGCAGGGTAATATCATGTCAGAACATGCCCTCCAGAGAGGGACCGCTACTGCGTATTGATCAGAAAGAGCTCCAGAAATCATTCTAAAACCCATAAAGCTCAGTCGTAAATGCGGCCAGAAAGGGAAGCTTGCAAAGACCAGCAGAGAGATGGGATACAGAAGCTGGACCAAACCCTGCCAGCCTTATCTCTTGAGCAATCCCAGAGTAGGTTCCTCTCTCCTGGTCTGTAGCATCCCCACCAACACAGTGTTAATCCAGTGAGTAGGAGTGGAAGAGTCATGGTCTTGGACAGACAAGCCATTTCTGGGAGGATTTTCACACTCTTCGTATTGATTCTGTTAATGTCCAGAGGCACCTTCCTTGTGTGTAAAGGAGCACATTTCTGGAGAGTTAAGAAGGTGCTTTGTAGGCATCTGTTATTTTGCATCACACACAAGGGTTCAACTGGCATGGAACAAGGACCTCAGGATTAACCCTCTGCTGGAAATACCATGTCCAAGGCAAATCCTGGGCTATAAACTGCCAAGCTGGACCTAGCACAGGGCTTTATTCCTGCTACAGCCATTTGGGTTGCTGTTCCTGAAGGTAAGGGGAAAGCCTTACTAATTTCAATCTAACACTGGTGGCAGAAGAGGAGTAATGAGATTGCCCAACACTGCACGGTGCTGAGAGCTTTTGGAGTGGTACTGAGAACCCTCTGAGGCTGCTGAAAATGTACAGCTTGTGACTGCTCCAAAGCCACCCAGCAAAGCAGAGTCTGATACACACACCCAGAAAAGCATGAAGGGCTTCACGCACAGTGATTCAGACGAGTAACCTGAATACAACCATTGCCAGCAGTCACCATTGCTTTCTGCAGCACCCACCAAATCAGACGTACCTATCCAAGGAAGGGCTGCAGAAGCCGGCTCTGGCAGACAACTGAATGGCAGCAGAAATACTCAGACGCCTGTACAGAACAACCAGGGAAGGAAGAATTAATGATCATCCAAGACAGAAATGCTGGCAGTTCTTTCAAAACTTGCCCATAACATAAGCAGCAAACAAGCTTTTCAACCTTGCTTGGCGCACAAACGCTACTTAGTTCAGAGGCGTTTCATTAAAGTTTCAGAGCCTCTCTTGAACCCAGCGCTGTCCCTCCTTGCTGCGTTATATGCACAGGCACAGCGAGGTGAGGTTGGGTGATTCAGCAGGAAGAGGCTTTAAGAACTCGGCAAGAGAGGGAAGCAATAGCCAATTCAAGCGCAGGCAGCGCCTGAAAAACAAGAGGTTCCTGTTTCGCATGGGAGGGCCCTTTGAAATACAAAAGCGCTGTTACAGTCACTTATTTCGAGTTTGTCCTCTTCCCTCCTCCCACCCTTGTTTAGAGAATGCTCTCCCATTTTTTGCAGCATCAGGGAAAACACTACATCTGGCTAATGGGCCAGAAGCACCTGACACCATCTACATGAGGTTAGCAATTGCTTTTGTCATGAAAATTGAAGCTGCTTTGGAGGATGAAGCACTCTACCAAGCCTAAAAAATGCTGAGGAGCAAAATTCAGGGTGAAGTGCAGGAAACTGTGAAGGTGTGAACTGTTGTTCAGTGAGCACAAAGAGATACACAACATGCTGCCAGTGAGATGGAGACTGGGGAGAACAGATAGCTCTGTCTCAGGGCTACGCCTAGTCTTAAAACAATTTATAGCACGACATTATAACCGGTAATAATAATCTAATAGAAGGGCATAGCTGATGCTTCTGAAACTCTTGGATGTGAAGGTCAACTCATTTTATCATCGAGACAATCTTTTAGAAGCACTGCTGGTGTGAAGCATTAACGGGAGGTGATCAAGGCTTTTAATCTAAAGCCTTTTATCGACTGCAGGCTGCGGTGGCACATCATGCACCTGAAGACTGGGATGCCCCACTGAGCAAACACGGCGCGGTACCAGCCCCTGAATCAAATTGCCCAAACATCCAGGAAGGAGGCTTCACGCTACATTACTCGTTGCAGTCTGCCATCTGCGGTGGTGGCCCGTGAAGCTGTGCAAAGGCAAATTCCTGTGCACGTAACTCCATCCAGAGCATCTGCCGCTCCATCACTCGTGTCATGGCAAGGTGGAGGCACCATGCCAAAGGGGGTGGCTTTTATTAGGGTCAGACCTCACCTATAGCGATTAGTGGCAAAGCCTAATAACAGGATTAATTAGGATATTGCCAGAAGACTAATTGTCTACTGCGAGGTGAGTCTTTAACCAATTTCTTGGCTGAAGTCTTCTCAATGAGTTGCGTGACAGCAAGCCAAATGCAGGTGCAGACCTAGAAGGAAGGTGAGAAGGAAAAGCATAGTAATAGGCTGTGAAGAGAGAGAGAGAAAAGCCCTCCATTCACAGAGCTTCGTTATAAAGTACGTGGACAAGGTCCCACTGAGCCTTGTCAATTAAAGACACACTAACAGCAATGGATGACAAAGTTCCTTCTCTGATAATATTTTATGAGTTCCAGAACTCACATTTTGATAATGGATAGGTGAGTAATTTATATTTGACTCTTCACTGAACAATACATCACAGTTATTTTTCCCTCAGCTGTGACACTAATTCCTTTCAGGCCAGAATTAGAAACATGCTAAATATAATTAATCTAATGGCTTACATTCTGTATTTTACCTTTTACAGCCACTTCAACTGAGGAAACACATTATTGCCTTATTAAAAAAAAAAAAGTATCTCTTTCAGCAGGGCTTTTTGCATGTATAGAAGTGGAGATGTATATACACTAACCGAACTTGCATCACTCTTCCACTTTATAAAAATCTAGGGATTGGAAAACACATTTCACTTAAGGAGTGTGAACTACTGGATATGCTTTTTCTCCAAGATAATAAGAATGAGATCTTCAGTTAGAGTTTATTCCTGAAAATCTGGTCCTTCGCATTTTGCTGTTGCCCTGGGGTTATGGATTAGAGGTGCCCTAAGACAGTAAGACAATTCCACAGTACATCCGTCTCAGTCCTGCCTGGGGCTACATGGGAAAAACACACCCCAGTTCCATACAGAACTGCAAAGGTTTTCAGAAATGTTCTTCATCCCAAACTGTGGCAAGAGGCCAGCACTTCAAACATTTTTGGTTACACTGAAATCCCCAAGGACCGCATTTTGGAAACATCAAAGCACAACATGCTCCCCAGCATTCTCCAGCTGCTAGTCTGGCACACAGCAATGAAACCGTAGCTGCCTCAGATTAAAACTGTCACAGTTTCTCTGTCACCTATTCCTTGAAATAAGTTTAAAATCTATTGTTGCTGCTGCTTCAAAGGCCTGCACCTCTGAAAAGCACATCACAATCCACAAGTGTGAACGGAGGTCTTATGAACTTTGATGTCACCTACCAGCACGTTGTTGGGTGCCTGGGGTGCTTAAACACCCATCTGGGACTCATGGCTCAGCAGGCTGATAAGATGCCAGACAGGTGAGCTGCAAGAAAATATCAGGAGTTCCTTGGAGAAGTCTAGCATTGAGAAAGACCTCCAAGAACAGTTCAGGCCCTTGAGGAGGCACAATTAGTCACCAGCAGCTTGCTCTCATCCTCATTTTGCCCACACCAAGAGACTGCAGTAAATCCAGCAATGGGAATTACACACTATCCAGTTTCTTGGTATTGTGCCACCACAAAGAGCTCAGGTCACACTAATTGCTGCTTAATGTTCACTGTCCACAGCTTTTAGCAGCACGATTTATCTTACCAGACGCATCCAGCTTCCCTGGAGAAAGAACCTGTGCCAGCACCAGTCAGGTGTGACACAGAGGAAGATCTAATCCAGGACAAGACAGAGAAGGGAAGGAAGACAAGGAGAAAACAAGTGGAGAGTAGTGGGAAATGACAAGAGCTAGATGTGAAAGGGAAAAACCTGAAACAGACATGAGACAATTCTTCCAACTGGCTGGGAGTTGCAGTTCCCTCCTGAGGAGCATATGATAAAGTAATCATATGTAAGAGCAGCACTCACCCTGGCTTCCACCATGCAGGATCAGCTGTTAGAAGAAACTCTCTTTCAGGATTAGGAGAGATAACTTGCCAACCTTCCTGTCCAAGCCTGACACCAGGACCCGATTCCCTGGCTCACAGCAAGGCTGTTGGATAAATACAGAATACTTGTTCCATCACCAGAGCAATGAGGCTTCCCAGCAGGCTGAGGCATTGCTCTCCACTGGGTCATGCCAAACCGATGGCTAGCCATCCCTCACCGCAAAATTTTTGTTTATACTGCACATTTGGGATGCTGGATAATCACATGTTTTGTCTCCCTTTTATTCCCTCTTTCACTTATCCGTGTCAATATTTTATTGATTTAAAGCAGTTATTCTGTTCTCCCTTCACCTTTTCCCCCCTGCCACCAGTATGATTTAACTAAAATGAATTATTTGTTTATTCCAGTAAAGTTTTTCCCACTCTGGAGCCAGGCAAGAAGGAGAAATAAGCTTAATTTAGAAAGATTTGAAATTCCTGAAATAGATGACAGCTGAGAGAAGACTGGCATGTTAAATCATTTCACTTCATAAACACCCTGCTCTCATTTAGGCTTGACAGATGTAAATGCCAGCCAGGTACTACCTACCAGTAATGTTGTCTTTCCTTTATTTATGCAAATACATAATACAAAATCCCTTTTACGTACATTAGCCGTCTGCAGAAGAGTGGATCTATAGCTCTTTTTTCCCCAGTTTTTCATTTGCATCACGCGCAGTGGTGGGAGGATGGGCTTAACACCTTCTTCAGGTTAAATAACTAAGAGATCATCAAACGCTTCGCCTTAACCTTACAAATCATGTCACAATTTCTGCCAGTGTCCTGTCCTGAATAACATACAGTAACCGTGGTGATGAGACAGCAGGATAAGGCCAATCTATAAGAAAGTCAGTCTTTGCAAATATAGGCTGTATAATAATGCTTACTAGACAAAATAAGAAAGTGAAGCACATTTTCCATTTAGAAACCAGGCAAAAAAACCCACGTTCAGCGCCAGATTGAAATACAAACTGAACAGGACGTTTCAAGCCAATTGCCAGGTCCACCAAGAAGCAACACCTTCTGCTCTGTGTAACAGACTCCCAGTTATATTAGCAGGTGCAGGGAGATCTGTTTCAGGCACGGTGCTAAGGTCACAACGCGAGTTTACTGAAGGTCACTCTCAACACAATATACTCCAGAGACTTTGGTGATCTCAACTGAAGATTGCAGGGGCTGGAAGGATGGGATGGTGATATGCTTCAAATAAAAAGATCCCTACAACTTATGTTTTTCACTAAAGCAAGGAGATTTTCCATCGGGAGAATTCCCAGCTGCAGTCTCAGACCCAGCAGCTGCCCCTTGCTTACAAGGTCATTTGCTCAAACAAGGAGTTTCCAAACCATGGCATTTTGTTGCTCACTGTGTGAGTGCCAAATATTCAGTCAAAACTGGTTGTTTTAGAGGTGGGAAGTTAGGTCATTGCAGTGCTCACCGCTTTGCAGGCGATGCCTTTCTGCGGGAGGGGGGAACGGGAGCCTCTTCTCATTTTTATACTGTCCAAGTGAATGAACAGTCAAAAATGCAGGGTCAAGGGGTTCAACAGCGAAAAAACAGGCAGTGCTTTCTGTTTGATGCAAGTGGTTCCTGCCACTATGACAGTCCACACACCAAAGGAGGACATCTCTGACACCCATCCTGTGGGCCCGATGGCTTCAGTCAGGATCAGAGCCCTTCTGTGCCAGGCACTGTGCAGCTGCATATACACGTAGCATACATAAAACCAACCCATGCCCCAGGAAACTTGCAGAGTGTTTGAGATGCTTAATTAAGTGCAGCAAGATGGGAAACGGGGCAAAAGGCAATGACAGGTCAGTATCGAGTCGGCAACAGCGGCAGCAGCGGCAGCAGCGGCAGCGACTGAGGTCAGTGTGGGGCGAGGGTGAGATCGGGCTGTACCGGGCGGTTTTCATACTTTGGGCCCCCCAAGCAGCAGCCCCGAGCTGCTTTCCCCTGGACCCGGAAGTTCCCGGCACGAATCAGGAGAGGGGGGGGCGTAGCACCACCCCCTGTCGATCGGGTGATAAAGAGCCTCCTGGAGGACAGGGACTAGTCCCTGCCCAGAGGGGAGAGGGGGAGTCAGCAGTGACTGGGTGTGTCCCAGGACGAGGGAGGCCACAGCCGTTTGCAGCTCGTTGGGGAGGGCGCTGCCTCCCTCCCAGTGCACAAGGCGAGGAAAGTGCCAAGGAGCTGTGAACCAGGGGTGTCACCAACAGGTATTTCCCAGCTCAGTGGAAGAACAATGGTCTCCACCCAGCGGAAGAAGACCAAAATGGATGTGGGAACCCAGACAGGGCTCCCACAGAAGGAGGCAATGGTGCAGGTTGCAGGCTGCAGGGAATGCTACACCATCTCTGTGGTAACAGGGGGCTGTGTGCGCTGTGAGCAGGTAGATGATCTGCTCGGCCGAGCGGCACAGCTGCAAAGCCAGGTTGAAAGGCTTCAAGCCGAAGTAGAAAGGCTTAGGAGCATTCGGGAGGCTGAAATGGAGATAGACTGGTGGAGCCAGGCTCTGCCCTCCCTGCAACAAAAATGGGAGCACCTGCCGGAGAGCTCCCAGGATCGAGGGACCCCTGTACTCTGCCCCTCTCAGGTGGAAAACAATAACCTAGAGGAAAGGAGTGAGTGGAGGCAAGTCTATGGCCGTGGCAAAAGGCGAGTGCCCTCCTTGCCTACCTCGCCTCCACAGGTGCCTCTGAGCAATAGATATGAAGCCCTAGTGGAGTACAGCCGGTCCAATGGGGATGTGGTGGAGAGGCAACCTATATCAGAGGTCCCACCACAGTCAGAAAAACCTGACAGGCTTATAGCTACCTCCTCCACAAGGAAGAAGAGAAGAGTTTTAGTGGTTGGAGACTCCTTCCTAAAGGGATCTGAGGGCCCAATATGCAGAGCTGACCACCACCACAGGGAGGTCTGCAGTCTGCCTGGAGCCCGAATCAGGGATATCACCAGGCAACTTCCCAACCTGGTGAAGGCCACAGACTACTACCCCCTGCTGATCTTCCAGACAGGTGGGGAAGAAGCTGCATCTGATAGTCTGAGGGGGATGAAGAAAGACTACAAGGCCCTAGGACAGCTGGTGAAAGAGTCTGGGGCACAAGTTGTTTTCTCCTCCCTCCTTCCATTTTCAGGTGATGACGTGGGATGGAATAATAGGATTCTCTCTATAAATGCCTGGCTACGAGACTGGTGCTACAGGCAGGGCTTTGGGTTCTTTGATAATGGCTGGTTTTATAAGACAACAGGCGTGACAGGGATACATCGGAAAGGTTTATTTCGTAGGGGCAAAAGGGTTCTGGGACAGGAATTAGCAGGGCTCATTCAGAGAGCTTTAAACTAGATTGGAAGGGGGATGGGGTAGTAGCTGGGCTTGCACCACTGGGGCAACACTCTAGTGTTGAGGTAGACCAGGAGGCCTCCCATCCCCCTAGGGTGAAATCGGTGTGCTCAGCTCGCTCCCTGAAATGCCTGTACACCAATGCATGCAGCATGGGGAATAAACAGGAGGAGTTGGAAATCCATGTTCGGTCGGGGGGCTATGATCTAGTGGCAATTACAGAGACTTGGTGGGACGCCTCGCATGACTGGAATGTGGTCATGGATGGCTATGTCCTGTTCAGGAAAGACAGGCCGCTAAGGAGAGGTGGTGGAGTTGCTCTTTATGTGAGTGAGCAGCTAGAATGTATTGAGTTCTGTCCAGGGGCGGATCAGGAGCGAGTTGAGAGTTTGTGGGTGCGAATTAAGGGGCAGGCTGGCAGGGGTGATACTGTTGTGGGTGTCTATTACAGGCCACCGGATCAGGATGAGGAGGGTGATGAGGTCTTCTACAGGCAGCTGAGAGCAGTCTCTCAATTACAGGGTCTGGTTGTTGTGGGGGATTTCAACTACCCTGATATTTGCTGGGAGGCCTACTCAGCCAGCCATCCTCAGTCCAGGAGGTTCCTCCAGTGCATTGATGATAACTTTCTGATGCAAATGGTGGATGAGCCAACTAAGAGAGGAGCGCTGCTGGATCTTATCCTCACTAACAAGGAGGGTCTGGTTGAAGCGGTGAAGGTTGAGGGCAGCCTTGGTTGTAGTGACCATGAGATGGTAGAGTTCAGGATCTCATGTGGCAGGAACAGAATAGCTAGCAGAATCACAACCCTGAACTTCAGGAGTGCCAACTTTGGCCTTTTCAAGCAATTGCTAGGGGAAATCCCATGGGACAGGGTACTAGAAGGTAAGGGGGCTCAAGATAGTTGGTTAGCATTCAAGGACTGCTTCTTCCGAGCTCAAGATCAGAGCATCCCAGCAGGTAGGAAGTCAAGGAAGGGTAGCAGGAGACCTGCATGGTTAAACAGGGAACTGCTGGGCAAACTCAAGTGGAAGAAGAGGGTGTACAGATCGTGGAAGGAGGGGCTGGCCACTTGGGAGGAATATAAGTCTGTTGTCAGAGGATGTAGGGAGGCAACTAGGAAAGCTAAGGCCTCCTTGGAATTAAACCTTGCAAGAGAGGTCAAGGACAACAGAAAGGGCTTCTTCAAATACATTGCAGGTAAAGCCAACACTAGAGGCAATGTAGGCCCACTGATGAATGAGGTGGGGGCCCTGGAGACAGAGGATAAAAAGAAGGCAGAGTTACTGAATGCCTTCTTTGCCTCTGTCTATACTGCTGGAGGCTGTCCTGAGGAGCCCCGGACCCCTGAGGCCCCAGAAGAAGTCAGGATAGAGGAGGAATCTGTCTTGGTAGATGAGGGCTGGGTCAGGGACCAATTAAGCAACCTGGACGTCCATAAATCCATGGGCCCTGATGGGATGCACCCGCGGGTGCTGAGGGAGCTGGCAGAAGTCATTGCTAGGCCACTGTCCATCATCTTTGCTAAGTCGTGGGCAACGGGAGAGGTGCCTGAGGACTGGAGGAAAGCGAATGTCACTCCAGTCTTCAAAAAGGGCAAGAAAGAGGACCCAGGGAACTATAGACTGGTCAGCCTCACCTCCATCCCTGGAAAGGTGATGGAACAACTTGTCCTTGGTGCTGTCTCTAGGCCCATCAAGGATAGGGGGATCATTAGGGGCACTCAGCATGGCTTCACCAAGGGGAAGTCATGCTTAACCAACTTGATAGCCTTTTATGAGGACATAACCCGGTGGATAGATGATGGTAAAGCTGTGGATGTGGTCTATCTTGATTTCAGTAAAGCGTTTGACACTGTCTCCCACAGCATCCTCGCAACTAAACTGAGGAAGTGTGGTCTGGATGATCGGGTAGTGAGGTGGATCATGAACCGGCTGAGGGAAAGAAGCCAGAGAGTGGTGGTCAATGGGACTGAGTCCAGTTGGAGGTCTGTGTCTAGCGGAGTCCCCCAAGGGTCGGTACTGGGACCAGTTCTATTCAATATATTCATTAACAACTTGGATGAAGGAATAGAGTACACTGTCAGCAAGTTCGCTGATGACACAAAACTGGGAGGAGTGGCTGACACACCAGAAGGCTGTGCTGCCATTCAGAGAGACCTAGACAGGCTGGAGAGTTGGGCGGGGATAAATTTAATGAAATATAACAAGGGCAAATGTAGAGTCCTGCATCTGGGCAAGAACAACCCCATGTATGAGTATAAGTTGGGGACAGACGTGTTGGAGAGCAGCGTAGGGGAAAGGGACCTCGGGGTGCTAGTGGACAGCAGGATGACCATGAGCCAGCAATGTGCCCTTGTGGCCAAGAAGGCCAATGGCATCCTGGGGTGTATTAGAAGGGGTGTGGTTAGCAGGTCAAGAGAGGTTCTCCTCCCCCTCTACTCTGCCCTGGTGAGGCCACATCTGGAATATTGTGTCCAGTTCTGGGCCCCTCAGTTCAAGAAGGACAGGGAACTGCTAGAGAGAGTCCAGCGCAGAGCCACGAAGATGATTAAGGGGGTGGAACATCTCCCTTATGAGGAGAGGCTGAGGGAGCTGGGTCTCTTTAGCTTGGAGAAGAGGAGACTGAGGGGTGACTTCATTAATGTTTATAAATATGTAAAGGGCAAGTGTCATGACAATGGAGCCAGGCTCTTCTCAGTGACATCCCTTGACAGGACAAGGAGCAATGGGTGCAAGCTGGAACACAGGAGGTTCCACATAAATATGAGGAAAAACTTCTTTACGGTGAGGGTGACCGAACACTGGAACAGGCTGCCCAGAGAGGTTGTGGAGTCTCCTTCTCTGGAGACATTCAAAACCCGCCTGGACGCGTTCCTGTGTGATATGATCTAGGTAATCCTGCTCCGGCAGGGGGATTGGACTAGATGATCTTTCGAGGTCCCTTCCAATCCCTAACATTCTGTGATTCTGTGATTCTGTGATCTTCAGGTTTCCTGCCTGGAGTGAGACCACCCCATCCAGCCACCCCCACACTAAAACTTTTATCTCCTGCATTTCTGCCTTCTTCAGCCCCACATGCTGGGTGAAACCAGTTAGCTTGCCTAAGGTTGACACAGAGAACCTTTCCCCATCACATCACTCAAGGTGCTTGGGAGAGAGAAAACAGATCCCCAGGTCTGCACCCAAATTTCATTCTGATTCTCCCTGCACAGCCTCCTCTGGAAAACACTTGAGACTTGGCGTAGGTAAATGCTTCCTAGGAAAAATAAAACAAGGACCTCAGGATGTGTCCCAGGGATGACAGAAACCCGTGGCATCTACAGGTAGGCGGATCCAGTTCTCTGCCTCAAGCCCTATCTGCAGTTGTGCAGCCTTAATAGGATTGCTCACAGCTCCTTCTTCTCAAGGCATACACTGATAACGAGAGTTGAGCTCCCCTCTTATTAATTATATCATTCACTGAAGGAATTTCCCAATGTTTCAGACATCTCCCTAAAAAATTTAGGAAGAAAACAGCACACTTGCTCTCTCCACCTTCTTGTTAATTCCAATCAATCAGCTGCATGCTCATCTTAGGTCACTCAGCTCTGCTGCTGCATGGGTAAGAGAGGCTCTTGTAAAGGGACAAAAAGATGCTTGACGTATCCCAAGAACCGCAGGCAGTTTCCATATTGCCAAATACAGATTAAAACCTCAGGGGCAGCGATGAGGAGGACCACAGGTTTATGCCTGCAGCAAGCTATGGCAGTTCCACCCCAGGAGCCCCAGAGATTCCAAGACAGAGCCGATATAAAATCTGCCCAAGAGAAAACATATCTCAGAGCAGCAGCTCCAGTGCCATCAGCTCTGCAGGGGCAAGTAGGGCAGGGACCAAGCCCAAAATCCCCTGCACAACCCCTCCAAATGTTCTGCTGGGACTGCCAGACAGTGCCATGGCCAGGCCTGAGGACATGTAATCTCTGATGAGCTGATGAGAGTCTTTTACCTGTATGGCTCCTTGTGAAACTTCATGGTATTCATCTCTGCCCATGAGGTGCTTGTATACTGGTAAGGTCGACTCTTGGGCTAGCAGGAGCAGGAGCATACAAGATCTAGCAAAATTATGACTCTGCAGCAAGTGAGAGCAAATGTTAGTGTGCTAGACTCTCTACATGTACAAAATTCTGAATATATAGGTTGCAAAATGTTATATAGGACATTAATTATATAGAATACCAAATTCTGACCTAGAGTGACCCTTGGGTTGCTGAACTATTTCAGCTCCACTGTGTTTCGGACATACCCAGATGCAAGCTCAGGCAGGGATGGTTCCCTCCTACTGGGCAGTGTAGCCTGTCCTCCAGGAAGAGTTCAGAGAGAGGTATTCCTCACTGCAGGGAAAACAGCAGCACATTTTAAACCTACCTCTAAATAACACTGACACTCTCTCCAAAAAAAGGGTTTGGTTTCCTTTGGCAGCAACTTCTGTTTCACACCCAGATGCTTTCTGTGCCCACCCCAGCGGGCTCAGCCCAGCCCAAAATCTGTCAGGATCTCTGACAGATTCAAACCCCAAAGAACAGCCCTTCACGTCTCCTCAGGATGCACAGAAAAGTCCCTTCCTCTCCATGATGCAAATTCCAGCTCTCTCCACGCCTTTCGCACACCCTCCTCTCTGCTACCACCCCTCAGCTTAGCTGCCACCAAATTTGACTGATGAAAGGTGACAGCTCTATTATATTAATTCCCCTCAGAAAATGGAAAAAGTCTCACATGCTTTTCGTATCAAACATATAACACATTTCAGAGTTTCTCTGCATGCACTGACTTCTCTTCTGCGGGAAACGTGGCTGTTGAGCAGAGTGCTCCCCAGACTGGAGGATGCTCTTGTCAAACAAATGGCAGATATTCTCTTATTCCTATTTTCATATTATGCACGCATGCAAGATTAAGTATGCTTGTGCTGTCTTTGGCTGACCCAGTATGACAGCTGCCAGCAACTGCTCCAGTGTAATGGACCCAAGCTCTGTCTGTATGGCCTGAAAGGTGTGTTTTTAGAAGGCAGCCCTTAGGCTACAGTGCTCCAGTACATGAACTCACACCAGAAACCCTGTCTTATCAGAAAATTAACAAAAGCAAAAGCCCCAAATTTTCCCAAAGTAGGAAACTTTTCTCCCCAAATTGTCACACTGTATTAACTCAAATTAAAACACCTCCTGTAATTACATCTTCATTTTAATGACAGCTTGCTTCTGTCCTCACAATCCTCTGCCCACAGCACCATTATGGATGCTTTTTACAGCTTAAACACCATCTTGATACCAGCTAATTGCACCAATCAGTGCAAAGTTTCTCCACATGACAGTAATTCCCAACAAACATTGCCATTTGATCTCATGTGTCTCAAGTCTTTTTCTTTAGTTCCCTTTTACAAAGTCTGTGCTACGGTTTGTCCCAATACTGCGCCCTGCGTGTTGGCAAAACTCCCTCTTCACCACAAGATTAACCACAAGAAAGAAATCTGGACCAAAGAACCCATCTTGCCTGATAAAAAGGTTATTTATTGACAACCTTCAAAATTTATTCAAGCCAGAGTGCACCAAGGGAGACTGTTGTCTCTAGTGTCTTTAGGAGTCAGTGGTTTTCCCACACTACATTTGCTTTCTGAGCAAGGCAGCTCACACCCCCTGCCCAGGCTGGTTCTCTCTTGAAGGGCACCCTCAAGCCCACAGCCATCTTTACAGCATGCTCCCCAAGTTTCCGACCAGGTCCTCTGTCTCCAGAACAAGCTCAGCCCTGGCAGAAGCAAAGCAAATGTCCCCAGGACACCCAACCCATGTCAGGAAACTGGCCCAGGCAGCCAGCTTTGTAATGGCTGAAAAGCTGAAAACACTTGACCCTTTTCTCCACCCGTGTACAAAGGAAGGAGCAAAGCTCCCAGACTCCAGTCACAGCCTGAGGACTCAGGAGCACAGCGGGTCCCAGCTGAGCCCCAGCGAACAGAAGGCAGCAGGATACGGAAACTTCCCTTGGCAGCCAGACGTGCCTTGTACAAAAGCAGGGGAACTAACTGCGTTTTGCCACTCCTCGGTTTTGGGCCAGCTCCCAAAGCTTCTTTGTGCCGTGCCGGGCGGAGGAAGCCGACCACCCGGAGGAACAAAGGGCTGAGGGACAGCCTGGGCTTCGGGCTGCTGACGCTCCCCTTGGCAGCACACTCTTCCCTAAAAATCCCTCCCCCTTTCCTTTAAGACTTTGTCCAAAACTCTCCGCAGTTTGGGGACTGCACACCATTCAATGGCCTTGGAGCCAGACCCTTCCTTTACATTATCCTGCTGACCTCGGTGGTAGGGAACGGCTTTGCAGCAGTTCATGGGAAACAGAGAGGAAAAGCAACGGGTGGCTGGACACGCATCGCCTCCTTAACACAGTTTTCTGGTACAGCACAGCCAGTGCTGCTAGATGTAGAGTCAGACTCTGACAGAAGAGGATTATTTTAAAATCTAACAATGAAAGATTGTTCTTCTCATTACAAAGTGAAAAAGAGAGAGAAGGAAAGTCTCTTCTATAGTAGTTTCTCAGGCATGAGAGAGGATATAAGCAGGTTTTGCAGGAGCAAAAGGGGAATTGGAGGAAACCCTTTACTCTCTTACAGTCCTTTTCTGGGAGGGACAGGAGATGTACATTTAGGAAGTGATTAAAGTGGATGCCATGCAGACATGCACATTTATTCAGCACTACTCCTTGGGGTCCTGCAGCCAAAAGTCCCACAGAGGAGTGTCTGCCCCTCCCAGCGTGACCCCCACACCCAGATGGGCTGGTCTGGGGAGCTTCACAGACCCCCAAGCACATGGGAAAGTAGGGCTCACTGAAATGAGCGGTCTCTTCATGTCAGACCACATCTTCTGCTTCACCTCCTCAGCACAGTAACATTTCCCCAGCCCACCAAAGTAGCCCTTTGAGTGTGTCAATGAGACCAAAATCCTAGAAAGGACAAGGGGAAATCTTGAGGATGTTTTTACAGCAAGGAGAGACCCTCCTGAGTAACTTCACATGGCCAAAAAGGCCAGCAAAAGGAGAGCCTTCAACTGCCATCCATGCCTGCTGACCTCAGAGGAGTAAGAAAATCTCAAAGCTTTTGAATAACAAACTGGACCATAACTGGAACATCTGCATCTGTCGAAGTCAGACACAGGAGGAAGCATGGGTGAGCAGAGGACATGAAGGCACTTGGGGACAACTTGCATTCTGCTGTGGCTCCAGCACTGATGTACCAAACAACTTGTGATAAGTCAGTCCTACTTCCAGCCTTCCCCAACCCAGCCTGATATAGGAGGGCTGTGTGCATACAGTGTCCTGCTGGAAGCCGGGCCTGACCTCAGCTGGGGCCTTCAGGCCTCACTGGAACAAAAAACAATTGTGTCATCTATAAGGATGGGTGCTCACATGAATTTACTCGTTCAGGAAATTCACCTGCCAGCGGGTTTAGTGAGGAGGAAGGTACCACACAATCACATCCACCAACCCCATCACACAGCCCACCTCTCTGCTAGGCCACTGTAGCACCACCACCTGTCCTCCCAAAGCCAAACCTGAAAACCGTGAAAATAAGTTTCTTGACTGCCAGAAAAGTAGGAGGCTAGTAAACTCACCCACTGTGATCTGTGCATCTTGCATTTAGGAGGTTATTTCCCTGCTGCTGGGGATGGGGATTTTGCTCCCTGTTGCCCTTCTGTCCCAGGCCATGGAGCCACACCAGGCAGTCTTAATTGAGAGGTAAGACTTTGCAGCCCTCTCTTTTTAACCTCCCTGGGAAACCTGGATCTGATATATTCAGTGTATCCTCTCTGTTTTCTATGTTAGCTTCACGGCATTAGTCTGTATTAGGAGCAGCGGTTCAGCCATTGATTTGGACAAAGAAGTGGGGAAGATCAGGACTGTGGTTTCTTCCACAGCTGAGAGATCCCACGTGGCTGAGGAATTTCCCTCTCTTGCTCTATTAGTAACAGTAGAAGTGAGTGATGGGGGCAAACCTGTTATCATATTACAGTCTGAAGTGTCTGTGCTCACACTCCCTGATTTCCCACCGGAGGAAAAGCCTGAAGACTTCTCCCTCACACCCCATGCCCCAGCACACGAAGACCAGCAGCTCCGCCATGGAGGTGGCCAAGGAGGGGGGGTGCAGCAGGGTTTGGGTTTCTTGCCAAGGGAGTGGAGGGACAATCCAGCACTGTGGAAAATCATCAGAAGGGCTGCACTTTGAACTTCCCCTGCTCTGTCTCTATCAACTCATTCCTCATCCAGCTGCTACGAAAAAACTCCTGGAGTGCTCAGAGGTTATGTACTATGATTTGGCTGTTTGCCAATTCAGTGAGGCTTTTTTTTTTTTCCAAAGATTAAGGCCTTAAAGCTCCTGTTAGAACTGGGTCCTACAACACAAACCTTCATTGCTATGGCTTAGCTGCCAAAACATTGCATCAGCCATCACAATAGCCTGGCACCAACTAAAGAAATATTGCATCTTCTCCTTGTGCTCAGCTCAGATCACAGATGTCAAAGTCATCGATGGCTCGAGCTGCTTGGAGATTTCAGGATGAGACCAGAGTTTTGTCAAAACATCCAAGTCCCCTGGAACAGGGATTATTTTCTTCAAAGCCTCTCAAGTCTGATAAACATTAGCTTGGTGCAAGGCAGAGGTTTCCAGTGGGTCAGCAATGAGAGCTGGGACGAGTCCGAAGGCAGGTGATGAATGCAGGCAAGACCGCAGGGCCCCAAACAGCTGTATAATGTCATTGCAATGTTGGCCACCATCCTGATAACAAAGCTGCTTTTACTGAGCAGCTGAATGGTCTAGGGACATCCACTTTGCCAGAAAACTCGAAATATTTTACTTACGTTCATAGTGAGATCAAAAGCAGACATTCAGAAATCAAAACTTCTGGCCAAACAAACTGCCTGGTTTCCAGACAACTGTCTTCATGATCTCAGATCCAGCTTTCTAGCTTCAGCCTCTTTGCACTCACCCCAACCTTCACTCAGTCATCTCACCTTCCTGAGGATTTATTTTCCTTTGGTTTCCATGACACTCTTCTGTCCTGTTTCTACTCATACCTCCCTCACAATCTCTCTGAAGATTCTCCTTGCCTCCCTTGTTCCTTGATGAGAAGACCCTGCTGGGTTCTCCTCTTAGTGCTGCCTTCTCCCACTGCAACTTGCCTCCAAGACCACCCCTATCTCAGACACAAGTTCAACCATTCCTTCCATGTGGGTGGCTCTTGATTCAATCCTGACTCCAGACCTGCTCAAACAAAGCCTTGCACTGTTTCTTAACTGTAAGCCTAGACCAAGTCCCTGAGACAGACTTTATCCTCCCTCTTCTTTCCACACCAGAGCCCAGCAAGATCACCCTTCCAGGGACTGTTTCCAGCTATAGCCTTCCCTGGGATCAGCACCTCCAAACTAAACCCTCCAAGCTAAACCTTCCGGGTTCAGTCCAAATGATGCCACTCAGATATGGCCTTTTCTGTCATTCTGCACAGCCAAAAGCCTGGCTAAATTCTCAGTATCTCAATTACTGCAGCATCGCCTCTTCTGCTATTACAAATATAATCCTCACCCCTTCAGAGCCGCTCTGAATGCTGCTGCAGAGACCCACCGCTCACAGTTTGCACCTATATGTCCTCCAAAGCTCTCCCCAGAACACTGACTCCAACACAGGCCACTTCCTTTTCCACCCACTTTCCCCATTACCTGTTATCTCTGGGCCAAGAGGCCACCTCTAAGAGCTCAGCCTGCAATGCAATATTCCACAGCCACACTTTCAGACAGGCACCCTGAAACTTTCTGCATCTTGCTCTGCAAGCTGAGCTGATCCTTCAGATTCCCCTTTGCCATAACACCTCCAAAACCTGGGTCCTTCATAAGCTGCTGCTAAGGTGCCACCACAGCCTACTCTGCTGGCTGGCATCACGGCTCTGCTTCCTTGTGCTGCCCCATCTGTCTGTACCTGCTTGCTGTTGCTAATCCTGTATTTAGACTGCACTCTGTAGAGTAGGGCCTAGGTTTTGCCCTTTGTTAGTACAGCACCTGGCACTACCAAGACCTGACTGTGTTAAGATAAAAGGCTGATAATAGTAATAATCATATTACATCTATCAGGACTAATGGACTTCATTCAGTTTTTGAAAAAGCTTTAAGGCACCTCATATTTTATCTGTTCCGTTCACTCCCTACAGCACTTCAGCCTGAACATGTGGGGTTTTATAAGCCACTTCACCACGCTTGCAGCATCACCATTCCTGAGCAGGAAGTCATTCGGCAGCTACTTTCGGCTGTGTCCAAAACAGGGCTACTAATATTTATGATGCACAGTGCGTTAGTACCATAATGTCAGGCATGTTTCAATGCGCACAGAGCTGAGCAGAGATCAAGCTCTAAACTGATCTTGTTTAGTGCTGGTGCTAGGTTCGATTTTGGTTTTGCCAAGCTGTTCAAGGCCATGGTTGGCCAGTGGCTGTCTCTCATTTTGGACCCAGGAAGACCAGCTGTAGCTGATCCTTCAGTTTTACATGGCCAGCCCAGCAGGTTCCTGCTCCATACACTCATCATCAGACATTGACAGTTTGGTCTCTGTAGGACCCACAGTGGTAGGAGCTGGTCTAGAGGATGAGTGGAGTGGATATTAGGGCTACAATGTGTGACAGAGCACAGACCCATACCAAGATCCCTGGTCCTCATGGGAACAAACTAGCAGGCACAGAAGCACAGAGCTGCACCAGACAGAACATTTCCCCTGATGACCATGTCCTGGCCCTCAGCATGACCCAGCTATCCTGCTTTCAGGACCAGGCTAGTGTCGCTGTGCAGCCCTGTGCTGAATAGCCGTGCCAGCCTGCTCAGAGGCACCTGGATGATCTCCATTCATCTGACACAGACATGCCCTCAGCCAGCTACAGCCATGATCCTGCCTGGAAGGGCTTTAAATGGCATCAGCCAGACAAGCAGAGTTGAATTTGGGACACTGGCCTCTTTTTTTTTTTTTTTGCCCCCCTCCATGCCCTTCTTCCCTCCATCATTCCCAAAGACTGTCCCTCTCCCTCTGCCTGCGATGTATATTTCACCACATAGCACGCCCTTACCCACTTCTGAGCTCTCCTCTGTGTCCCAGCTTGATGTCTCCAAGATGTCTGACTACAGTGTAGACCACTTATTCTCTTGCTAATCTTGCCCTTGGTATCCTTGCCAAGGACAGAGACTGTTTCAGCTCCAGATCTGTTTGCACACTGCTAGAACATCATCTTAGGCTGCAGCATTTCTAGATCTGTCAATACTGAACTAACCCAGGTTTACAGACCTGGATCCTTTTACACTGTCATTCTTCACAAGGCACATGAAACATGATGGCCACAATCAGTCTCAAGAGACACAAAATGGAGAAACCATAGTTATGTTTGAGCAGGACAGGGAGTGCTGGAGCTTCCAGGTTGGGTACGTTCCTTGGCCACATCCTGACCTTGTGTTGGAATAAAACCTATTTATTCAACTCCCTCCAACACCCCTGTTTCTGCCGGAAAAACATCCAGCCACGGAAAATTGATTTAAAAGTCCAAAAACCAAGTTTGTATTTCCTATGCAGGGTATTTTGCCTTAGCCCAACAGAAGATTAAGGAAAAAGAGTTAAGAGAGTGCCAAGCCAAGCAGCCAGCTATAAAAAATGCCACAGGCCAGAGACTGCCATGCTTAGATGGGCATGTCTGCATCTGGTCACCAAATGCTCTATGAAGAAATGGCAAAAGTTAGCAACCCAATTTGTGGTGGGAAATGCACATCACACAAATTAGGTACAACTCAGGACAGAATGGAGATGGGGCTGTCAATAAGTGCACAGCAGCGGGCAGAGCCCACAAGGATAGCAACAGGAGCAGGGCTTGGACCAAGAAAAACCCTCAGCTGCTCCTGTCTAGATGTCAGGGAGTTGAAGGAGGACCATTGAGAGACAACCTCACCCTACAGAGGCAGTCAGACACCAGGAGCAGATCTCCTGCCAATAACAATTATGCAAAGATGACACAACCCTAGTTTAAAGCCCAGCACACCTGAAGGACAAGGGCACCTGCTAGACCACAACAGAATGACAGTGAAAGCGGTACCCTTAGGGTGGCCAGCATACTGGCAAACACTGCCTCCAGCAAATCAACAAACACTTATACCAAAAATAAATACACAAATAAATAAATAAATATTGCCAAGAGACGTGGCACGTTGCCTGTAACTGAGAGAGAGATATCCAAGTTGCAGAAGGGAAAAAACTTGTGAGAAGCATCAGCAGTAAACCAGGGCAGTACAAATGCCATCTCCAGGTACACTTTGGAAAGAATTCTGCTAATAAGGAACCTGTGTCATTGCATAAGAAGAAAGTCTTTGTCAAATTATCCCCCAGCACCCAATGCACAGAACAGCAAAGGGCCTCCTATATAAGCCTCAACTCTGCCCAAATCATTTTTAGCTCATGAAGTTGTTGCTGCTTCTGAGCCTGTACTTCAAAGCAACCAGGACAAACAAAGTTCACTCAGATGTATGTGAAGAGAAGGTAAACTGCCTAGCAAGCCAAAAAATAAAGTCTAGGGAAAGGAAAATAATTTATGAGTTTTCTTCTAAAAGAAACTTGCATGGATGGAGGAAACAATCTGGTACTGAGCCAAAAGGCAGCACCAGAGAAATTAAAGACTTCCATAATGGTGTCACTCAAGGAGAAACTGGACTGCAGAAAACAGATAAAACACTTCAGAGAAACAAGCTGGGGTGCAAAAGAACTGATGGTGTCACTGAAACAAGATTGGCATTTGAGTATAAAAGAAAAAGGCCCTGCGCTCCTCATATTTCCAGCCAAGAGGAGAGCATGCAGCCAGCTCACAAGAAAAGATGACCATGGCCAGACTCTGGGCCACTAACAGCAGGGCTCACATACAAGCAGCACGAACACGTATTTCCATATCTGAGGAAAACACACTGCTATATTTGATGGAACCCAAAATCTGACAAAGACTGTTTGGTGGGTGTGCAAAGAGAGGGCCCAGAGCATCACTTGGGTTTCGCAGTAAACCCACAAAGGAAACATCACACAAAAGCCTCCAGAGCCTACAGCTGCTGCTCAGAAACTATCCACAGCTGGCAACATGGCTTCTCCACCAGAAAGGACTGAGCTGACCCTTTTTAAATATTATTGATATGCATCAACAGCTGCTCATCTACCGTGAGGCCTTCTGCAAACACATTAAGGCTGGAAAAAGCATGTAAGGTAGAGCTCTAACCTCCCACCTGCACCCCAAGACTCCACCCAAACCTCTGCGCTTCTGCCACATCCAGATGACATCTCCTCTTTATCAGGTCTTGCCTCCATTTCTCCTTTTTGCTGGAAGGGTGAGGAAGTCCAGCCTGTCCCCACTACTCCGAAGCTGACTTTCAGAAATAAATACAATAGCTCGGTCTTGAATCTCCTCAATGTATTGTAGCAATTCATCTCCACTGCTGTAAACCGTGTGAATAGACCTAGGTGTACAAGGACATAGACAAATACAGAAGGAACAATTCTCAGGCTATGAAAGGAAAATGGTTGGAAAGCTCCCAAAAAAGGTCTCATAGGTCAATACAGGAGGCTCGTCTCCATACTGCTGTGGGAAGAAGCAGCTTCGTGTTACTTACTAGTAGGTGAGGTGTGTGAAAGTACAATAAAACCCTTCAGCTGTGGAACACTTTAGGTTACACTTGGGCTTTTCATATCGCACCTAAACCAGTACATCAGAAGTGAAATTTGCAATGGCAGCAATGCCACTGAGCTGCTGCAACAAAAGCACAGGGTTTTATTACACTCTCGCGTACAGAGGGGCCCCTTTACGCCTGTCTGGCACTGGAGAATGGCCTTACAGTGGGCACAAACATCACATTCATCTTCATGCCCTTCACACTGGCAGAGGGCTGCAAAGGGGCCCTGTAGCATGAACAAGAACTCGGTCCAACCTATTGTCTTAAGGGACTATATAGCCTACATCGGTGCAGTAAACATTTTCTTCCACAGGAAACTAGGTTCAGAGGACAGTTTCATAAGGAACACAATTTTAATAAGGTCCTGTGTCAGTTTTCTCAGCACAAAAATTTCCATCCTGTTACGCAGCTTTGCTTTATTAGTATTTTCTTAACACTGCTGTTGAATTCATACAGCACCTTCCAGACACGCAGCTGGATTTTCAGCTTAGGTGCATTGGCATAGCTGGCCTCTTCTTTTCCAACTGAATTTGTTTTTCTCCAAAGCCAACAGAAAAATTAAAATTAAAAAAAAAAAAAAAACAACACACAAACAATGCACTGGTCTTCCCGGAGCCTAGGGCATCTCAGATCTAGGTTACTACTGAAAAATTAGTCATACTCATTCGCAGCCAATTTCTGCTTTCCCAGAAACTTCAGTGGGGGCCCAATCTTCCACCACCACCATCCAGGCAGCATGGTCTGTTTATGGGTAACAAATATTGCTGCAGGCAGAGAAAATGTTTTAAGTGCAGCCCCACCTCCTGCCACGCACTCATGCACCCCCGGCAATCCCGCTGCCAGATTCTGCCTTCAGATACGTGAGGATACCAGGAACAGGACGGGGTGCCGAGCGTCTGGCTCACAGACAGTGCCCTAAATGCTGCAGGTTTGCACGAACGCTTGACAGTGTGTGGTCGGGAATTAGGTTAGCATTGATTTGGGCGAGCTGGCGGTAGCATCCTTTGCTTTACCCATAGACAGGCCGGTCACATGAGGAACAGCTGGAGTGCACACAGAGCCTTCTTTAATTAAAGTGCTCTTCGCCATTTTTCTGGCAGAGCTCCCAGAAAAGCAATAAAATGGCAGCAGAGAAAACAAATGCTACATAGCACACTTCCACTCTCCTTTATGTTCCCAAGTCCCCCTTCTCCCTCAAGCATAATCTTCTTACTTTCTTTTTTTCCTTTTTTTTTTTATTTCTGCTAATAATCATTCTTCATTTGTGACAGGCTAGGAAAGGAAAAGGTCAAGAGGGAAGAAATAAGGGTCAGGAGAATTGAAGCAGCCATTCACTGCCATTCATGATTAAACATGTGGAACAACGTACCTGCTTATTAGGACATCTCCCGCTCGGAGAAAACATCTGCAGAGCACGCACACCTTTTTAGGAGATGCGCATGCCGTGAACACATGCCGGTACCTCGCGGGAACATTAACAGTGTTCACGTGTCAGTTGTTATGGAAACATTTTCTTTTTTCCCCCTTTCTCCCTCGGATCTATTGCTTAAACAAGCTTGGGATTGTCAACACATCAGTCGCTGCTGTCGTTTCCCAAATTAGCCAAAGTTCATTGGGTTTTGCTTTGTGTTTCTCCAACCTCCGCCTCACATTGGAGGAGCCCAAGGAGGCAGGAGAAGTGCCCTGTCCTACGGCACACAGCCCATTGCATAGACTGATCGGTTCCCAGCAAGAAACCTGTCCAAGGCTAATAATAACCATGATACTATTTTTGTTGTTGCCGTTGTATTATTAGGCTCTTGTCAGCACAGGGAATGGAAGGAAAGAGAAAGGGACACGGAGAACAAAAACATGAAACCAAAGACAGGTACACGTTGCTCCCATTGTAGAGGAAACGCATAATCATCTTCCGAAGGGGAGAAAGGTCATAAGGGATGCACGTGCTGAAGCACAAAGGGCGTTTCACTCCGGGAGAGCACCTTGGAGTCAAGAGAAATCAGGAGCTAATTCAGTACCCACAGTATAACTGGAGCTCAGCGGGACATGGGTCCGAGAGCCAACCCTCTCCGAATGCAAGGAAGGAAGCTGGACCTAAAGGAGAAACAAGTCCCAGATCCTCAAACCCGAAGCCCACAACAGAGCTGATCTGAAAGAGACAACGTTGGAAATCTGGGTCTGAATTTTTCAGCTTGAGCCCATCTCTGTGTCTGAGATTTACAGTTTGACATGTTTATATTGAAACAAGATGGCTATAAATACAGTATATTTCTCTCCCAGTAGAGTCTAAGGAGAGGAATGTTTAAAAGCACTCAGCAGGATACTTGCACAGCTCACAGTGAATTCAATTATAAACTCTCCCTGCTTTTACTCTAACTAGTTTAGGCTGGGAGCAGTTAGACTGCTTTTGAAAATCCCGCTTTATTTGTGCATAGCTACAAATCGTCTATATTTATATAGCTGGATGTACATCATAAGAACATACAAAAGGACATATTTTTATTAGTACAGATCAGGAATTTTCCATGCAGGACTTTTTTAATTTAGAGGATGAGGAAGAGCATACAAAATCAATTCAGTGCTAGGCAAAAAAATAATAATTTTGACAAAACAATTTGATCTTGTGAATATTCAAACAACTTCACTTCAGCTCATTTGCACCTGAACCATCACTGCTCCAAACTGCTGGCATGCCCACAGGTACTGTCAATGGAGGGATGGACCTATTCTCCTCCATGGGCTGGGTTCTCTGGCCAGACCACATGCCCCATCATGCACAAGTCTCATCACTGCTTTTAAAGCAGTCGGGTATCATTCTGAGTAAAATCAATGCTGCTATTAACTTATTGGGCAACACTGGCCTACTTAGTAGTTTTATCAGATGTGTCAGATGATCCATGGCAGGGACAAGAACCTGTTGCAAAATTTTATCTGTGGCCGTGTAATCCTGTGTGATTATTTTTCTCATCGTCTGAGAAGAATTATTTTGTGTCATAAGCATTTCTGGCCTTTCGCTCTGCACAAAATGAGCCAATTTTAAAAATGTAAAAAGGTTGAAGGCACAAAAGCTATAGTGGCTATACAGAGCCCTTAATTATAACACTTTACCTTTGGAGAAAACTATTTTTCATTAACTGAACAGGTAATAGTATATGATGGTGATTAAGTTTAATGGAGCCAAGACCAAGGTGGGGAAGATAAAGTTACAACTGAGAATCCACTTTAAGTGCAAAACCAGCTTCTGTTTGGAGAGGTGTTTGATGGAAAACTGCACTGCTTCTAACTAAATGAGGCTTAAATAGGTGTAATTTTGTATGTATTAAAATTAAGATTCCTTTAGGTATAAACCATGCAAATTTCCATGCAATTACCACTCTTATGAAGCAGCAGAGAGCATACACCATAAAGAAAATGGCACTTTCTAATTCTATAAATGAGACCAAATACATGCTTTTCCAACAGGAGAAGGAAATAGAGCCATCAATGAGCTAGATATAGCCAAAATAACTGAACGAACTTCAAAACCATCCACTCAAGTGAATTTTGTCTGTTCCAGCCTAAGGGAAATGTTTTTCTTCTTCACCCTGGCTTTCCTGACTTGGGCTGTATCACATCTCCTCTCTGGGTCTGTCTCTCCAGCCTCTCCGCCAGCCTCCTGTGGACCCTCCAGCCCCTCTGCCATGGCTGTAGCCACGAGACTATGTATTAGCATGGCCTTTTGGCATCTTTCACCTGCCTCTGCTCCCTCCATTTAACCCAGAGGTTTCTCCCAGGGAGGAAGGGGCAGATCTTGCAAGTGGGAATTTCTTCACCGCACGCTAATTTGGTCAGCCCCCATGGACTATGCAGTGACCTGTTGCCATCTCTCAAGCACCATGAAGCACAGAAAAGGGTATAACTTCTTCATTAACCACTGTCAGCAGCCAGAGAAGAATAATAGAGTAAAAAAGTGGGAAGATAATAAACAGACACCATCCCACAAAGATGTCTTGACGAGACAAATATCAGACACCGATAAAAATGCATCCCCTCTTAAGTGGCATTTCTATATTTAACACCATCTAAAATGTGATAATTTACACTGTCACAACACGTCTCAGAAACAGTCACATTTTATTGGCAGTCAGCTAAAGTCTGGGACTCAAATTCTGACCTCCTTTCTAGTAGGAAAAAAAAAAAAGAAAGAAAAAAAAGGAAAGCTAACATCTGGCAGAGCTGGGTATTTATTAGACTTTATAAAAGTCCACGCTTCTGTTATACATAAGACAGGCACAAAAGGGGCCCCCAAAGTGTTATTTCCCCACCAGTGTGAAACAAGTGGCTTATTCAGTAAGTTTTCAAAGAACAGAGGCAAATGGATTATCTCAAGGAGAAGTTAAACACAGAGAAACACACTGTAGCTTACTGTTGGGTTTAGCTGCCTGGTGGATGTGGAGGGAGGGGGGGAGAAACCTATAAAATCTATCATTGTGGTGTCCAGCTGAGACTTTACACTTCTCAGGGAAATCTGAGCTGTGAACCACCAACAGCTGCTTTTCTCCCAACTTGTGAAATCACCCACGGAAGGAAAGTGTTTTCTTAAGAAATTCTCAAAACGCAGCAAGGAAGAGCCCGCTAAATCCTCCAGCTCCTGACGGCGGGTCAAGACGACAAGCTTTTTCCAGCCTAGCTGTGACTGTCAGGCGCAATGAGGTGCGATTTGTGACTAACATAGCCGGGCTGGTGAAAGCCCCAGTCTAGGGAGAATTGCATGGGCTTTTGCTTGTTTTCCTTCAACACCACCAAAACACAGGTTACCCACTCAAAAACAGGTCCTCCCCAGGTGTGCTCAACCGGTTCCCCACTTCCAGCTTTCCGAACATAGACGGGGGCTTAGCCCTGATGCAAGGGCAGGTCTGAGGTAGGATCCAGTGTCCCCTTCACTTCCTACCCTGGCGTGGTGCTCCTGGGATCTGATTCAGTCACTGTGCCCAACACCTAGACACACACAAAAATAGTTCGTTCTTAGGCGCATGGGGTAAAAAAAGCACCAGTGTTAGGCCGCAAATTTCAACTAGCAAGACCCAGGAACTGAGAATGACTTGAAACAACGGGGATAATTTTCTACCTAATTTAAAAGCAGCAAAACTCTGCTCTAAAGCTGGATTTTTAAGTTGTTACTATTGTTCTTGCTGGGAAGACACCCTTTTCTGCTTATGCTGCCATCAGTAAGGCCCTTCACAGAGATGAAAGACGAGAGGTTTGCACTCCCGCACCTGGACACAACCCTTCATCTCATACTCTGCTGCTGTTGCAACGGGGCACAGACAGCAACAATTCAAGTGTGTGGTGGTAAACTGCAGGGTTCAAACACACTCTTTGGAAAATAGCAGGTGCCTTTAAGGCAGTAAGTTTTGAGTCTGAGATGTTCCTGGTGTCTGTGGAATGAAGGATACAAGGGAAAACCAAGGATGACGGATACAAGCCAAGGATACAAGGGGGCTGGTGAGTGGCCCCATGGAGCAAGCAACATGGTACTTGGTTCTAGGGCTGGTTTTAAGGGACAGAGGTAAAGGGTCTGTACCCCTGGACAGTGTGGGACAAAGTCCTCGCTGACCCCTGGCTCTGACCGTGACACAAGTTCCCCATACACTCAGGACAGCACAGGGAGCTGAAGCTGAGCCCTTTCCTGGCAGGACCCAGCAGCTCCATGCACCAGCTGAGCTAATTAATTTTCCTTCTCCACACTGAAGAAATTATGGCTATCATTTGCCAAAAAAAGCAGGTCCTTAACACAGAGATACCATCAACCAGTAACACCGGTTTGCAGATGGGCTGTATTTCTGCTTGGCACAGCAGTGTAACAGGCTGGAGGAGGCAGACCTGATATGAGGAAGAGCAATTTTTTTAAATTATACAGTGAAGCTGCTAAAAGATCCTGTGTCAGTCAACCTGAAACAGTTTGGGTTGCACTCACTGAGTACTCTTAAATGTATGAATAGCTTCAGGGCATTTGGCGCCTTTCACAGATTGAGAGACACAGCTGATGTCTCTTCTGTTGCACCATCTCAGACATTAATCTCAGTTCAGATCCCATCCCCTTGAATTCAAGATCTTTCTCCTCCAAAAATAGCCTAACCATCCAAGTATAGGGCATATCCAGGAGTGGGCACAGCGGGGTATCCTCAGATACTGGGATCTATGTTTCCCTCCTGAGCTTGGCCTCACCAGCCTGAGAGCAGAGCCAGTCTGCCTCTTCTTCCCCTCTGTCCGTTCGTGTTTCACACAAATGGCAGCAGAGATGGATGGCTGCCCATGCCCAAGGTACCCTCCTGGAGGGTTGATGATGGAGGCCCAAGTCCTCATCCCAGGTTATGGTCTCAGAGGAAAGAAGAGGGTCATGGCAGGTATTGGTACCTGTTCTGTGGGTCCAACCTTTCACTCTTATTTATAGGACTCATTTGTGGTCAAATAAACATTCATTTAACCCTGAAAGACCTTTTTTCTTTCACTTTGCAAATCCAAACCCGTCAATTTGGGGCCAATCTAAGTAATTGCAATAATTGCTGTAAGCTTGAGCTATTCACTCAACCTAAAGCAATTTATTCGTTCAGCCTATCCCCCTCACACCCGAGTCCAGGTCTTATACCAGTCAGCAGGGGTGACACCCAGCCCAGGGTGTCTGTACAGTGTCCTATGGCCCCTGAGGATGGTCCCCCTTGGCAGGCACAGAGCAGCCTTGCTCTGCGTCAGGTCTTCTCAAAGCATACAAAGAAAAAGACCAAAATAGCACCCTCAGTCCTTGTCTTATTCTGCCTGCAGCAGAGATGTGCCAGTTACCTAATGGCATCAAATTAACAAATGAACAGGTCTGGTAGACCAATTAGCAGAGAGTGCAAGCAATTTTCAAACAGGCTGCAATTGTCAGCTAATGACCTTGGAAGAAGCTCTTTTTTTCTTTTTTTTAATCTATCTCCGTCAGAAAAGTCCATATTAAAACAGAGTTGATACCAGCTGAGTGTCACTTACTGGGCTTTCATGTCATGGAAGTGCACCGGGTAAAAAAAAAAAAAAAAAAAGAAAAGAGGGCAAAATTGGGAGGCCGAGTCGGTGTAATTCAAGCAGCACCTCACTGCTTTATCAGTCATCTAAGAGCACTGCAGCTTTGCTCAGCAGACATATCAGCCTCTCTTCGGGAGGATTATCTTCTCAACTCTGAGTAATGCACCAAGCACATGCTGTAGTGACCACGGGATGAGCTGCAAGCTCCCCCACATTTCCTTATGAGCCCAGGTCATCTCAGCTGCACCATTCTCTTTCCAGACTTAACTAGGACGCTCATTAGTAAAGGACAGATGCTGTCTTACACTGCTCAAGGAACAGCATAGGACTGAGTCTGATCAAGAGACTTTTCCTGCTGTTCCTCCTATTTTTAAAATAAAACCAAATGACTGTGTGACCCACAAGCAACTGTCCACTTCCATCCAGGAGTGAACAACCTGCACATGTCAAGAGTTAGCCACACTTCAGCATCTCACAGGAAAGCATGGTGATGAACATAAAGTGGGACAAGATAGACACTTGCACACCAGAGCATCTCATTTGGGATCATGGCTCCATGTAGCTGGGGTGTGTCATGTTATCTCACTTCTCCAAGTGGCTTCTTCCCAGGAGCTGCAATGAGTCCTGGACCAGTGAGAGAATTAACAGCTAGTATCACAGAAGCCCTCTGGGCTGAAGATGGAAGGCTTCCTCACCCAGAGGAAGCTGGCATGGCTCTGTTGAAGCCAGCAAAGTCCCAGTGACTTGCATCATGGAAGAGACATGACATCATTGGGAAGGAAAATACCGAGTCCCCACAGCATGCAGTTTTTGACCCGTATCCACATCCCTCCAATGTGGCACAGCAAAGTCTCAATAAGATGTCAAGCAACTTAGAGCAGTTTCTGGTTTGTTTGGCATTCCCCACCCCCTTCTTCAGACAATTGGATTTCATGATTCCCAGAGAGGTACCACAGGAGAGTTTAAAGAGGGAACAACGTAGTCCAAGAGAGCAAAGCTACCACTGGTTAGTTTTCTTGTGTGCTCAGGAATTTGGTATATCCCTTTGCAACAGGCCACATCCCCTTTCACACCCACAATATTTCAGGTGCTCCCCTGCCTACCACCCAACTCTGCCCACACCTGGGAAGGTCATGCTGGAGTCTCTGGTGGTGGCCAGCCCAGGGCCTCCTCCTGCTGCCAGTTTCACAAAACTCCCTAGAACAGAGTATCTTTGAAATCTCTCTCCCTCTGTCAGCTGCAGTTGGAACCAACAAAGGGGCTCACCCTTATTAAGGGTCAAGAAGAAGACGGAGGGCCTGTGGGTGGATGCCTCCTGCAATTGTATATGCCTTGTTCTTTTAGGAAAGTAGGTTAAATATGGGGTGGAAGAGATTAAATTATCTAAAAATGCCTCAGAACAGTTTTTCTAAGAAATATACTGCATACCCACAACTCTACATAGGAAGGAACAAGATTAAAAGATTTTAATGGTTATTTGCCTAGGAGGAACAAGTTATGAATTACTTCTGGTTTGGATGCTCCTGAGTAAGGGATCAGAGCAAAATGAGCCTGACAAAGCCTTTGTATTATCTCCTTACTATGAGGTAGTAATAGCATCATCTGTCCTACAGCATCAGGGTCACAGATGATTGTGTAAATCAATAAAGTAGACAAGCATCTTTCATCTGAATCAGCTGTTCTCTATGCTGTTTATTTGGTAGCACTGTGACTGAGAAACCTTAATTCTAATTCTGTTATTTGACCTGGTCTGAGACCTTAGCAAGCTCCCGTGCTTCAGTTTCCCCCCTTCAAAATGGGGATATTAGCCTAAACCCTTCAGGAAGGGCTTCAAAGCAGAAACTGATATTAAAAGGTTACTGTGAACGGCATCAAATCTCCTGCTGTCACAGAGCCTTCAGTGTTAGCACTTTCTTGACTTGCTATTGTAATAAAAAAAAAAAATAACACTTCAGTACATCTCCATGTACAGGTGTAGACAAGCTGTCCTTTATGCACCCTAGGCACTACCAGAAGCAAGGAGAGATCAAAATAAAGAGCAAAAATGGACTGTTATCCCCTTTTAACACTGCTGTCTTGCAGTTGCAGGCACAGAGGTGCCTGATGCCCTGGGCTTGGGGTTACCCCTGCCCAGCCTGCCCTGCTCCCTCACTGGGGGCAGTAGGATGGATCTGGGCTAGCTCTGCTCTGCTCATTTTATGGAGCAGTTGTCAGGGTAGTGATGAAATTTCCATAAGTATGACACAGGTGTTGACAGTCCTTGCTCATAGCCAAGCAATCAACAACATAACTTCACAAAGACTCTCCCGGCTTTGTTTTCTGTGATCTGTTTTATGCCAAGCATTTTCGTACAAGCTCTATCCCCACCTTGCATCTGAGAAGTGAAAAAGCAGAATCATTCGACTAAATAAGAAGCGTGAGCCAAGAAGATTCAGTAAGAGAGAAGACATTTTCTGCTGAGGTAGGAAGTGAGACGATGAGATGATAAGTAGAAGAGAGATTTTATGTGGCTGTGAATACATTGTGTTTGTATGGCTTTATACCAAAAGTATGAGTTAATAAACAAACCTATATGGCTATCTGTCACATCCAGCTGGTGATAAGTACATTGTAATGACATAGCTATACATCTCAGATATAAACGCATTGCTTCTTTTGGCAGTATATGATACTGTTTGTGGACACAAGTGCATTTACTTGGTATTTATTTGGCATACGCTATGTTTGTGTGTGTGTGACAATGATTACACTTCATCCACTTTTCTCTGTTTGTACGCATGTATTTGTACCCCTGTTACAGACTTACTCAAACATGCCCTACTCCTCCTGCCTAAAAGCTTAACCCGCATTTTTCTCCAAATATGTTGGGTTCAGAGCACTGCCAGACTGGATTGGTGCACAGCATGAGAGTTCACCGCACCATAGAAATGAATACCCTGATTTTAGGCCATCACTTTGAAATCACACTTAGCACAAGCCAGGTTAAGCTAAAGCCTAACAAAAAAAATATATTCCAAAGTGGACCGTAACATTTCAAAGGTTCATAGAGACATCCATCACAGAAAGGAAAAAAAAAGGGCATTTCATATGGTTTTGCAAGGTCAAAACCAACAGGAAACTTCCTCTACCATGGTGAGTCAACAGTCTGGAGATACTTACCTCACCAGGGGCTTGCTCACAGGATGTCCTTTCTCCATTCTCAGTTTTCATTCACAGGGCGGGGGGTGGAAATCAGGGTTGGTGCAGCCTGTTGCTTCGCCTTCTTAAATTCAAAGCTCCCTTTAGTCATCACATCGAGGATACATTGATACCCCTCTGAGAGCAGGCAATTTCACCAATTTTTCCCTTTGGGCTAGGGAGAACTCTCCTTTTGGAAATGCGAATATGCAATTGGGTGGCCAGGTGCAGTCATCTCCTGTGCTTGAAAGCCATTAGCAAATCATTCAACTACTAAAGGATAAGATCATCTTTTCTACCTGGGCAGGTGCTTGCAGCCCCTCAGTGTGAAGTCTTTCTGCATACTTCATCACACGGACATGCAAATTACCAGCTCAACTCTGTCTCCAGGCATGCACATATGTTAATACAGGGTGCTCACAAATGCCTCTTGAGTGAGACCAGACCCAACTGAAATCAGTCACTTTAGGATGCAAATGGCCTTTGGGGGGACTGACACCCCGACTCCTATCTGGGAGAAATACTGTGACACTCTCCTGCTCTGCTGGAGGTGAATCACTTGAACCAGCATCACTGAGAAACATGCTGCAGGTGTGAACATCTGCAGGAGGGTGTCCCTCTATATTTTCTTTGGATATCTATCATAAGCAGTATTTGTAGTTAATTTACAATTGTTTTAAACTTTTTAAAAGTTAAAGTCCACTTTGAGTATTCTGAAATATTCAAAGTATAATGTTTCCATTCCCCCAGTCAGATGAAGAGGGTCAGTTTGCAAAACTGTGCTTATTTTTAACTTTTTTTCCTCAAAATCTCAAAACTTCTGGCACATCCTCCTTAGCTCTAATTCTGAAATCAGTTTGGTTTTAGATTTCAATGATATAGCAGTAAGTTTTGTTCTGTTTCGTTTTAAGAGCATTAGCCATGGGTTAAAATGATAAAAAGATGCCTTGAGCAACATCCTTCAAGTTTTCTTTTTGCAAAGTATACCGAAATAACCCCATTTCTGATGGTGGAATGTTATAAGCGGTGGAGGAAAACTGTGTAAACTTGGGTATGTACATGAAAGCATTGAGTCGCCCCGAGGACATCACTGCAAAAGCCCTTTTTTTTATATTGCCTTTGGCAGGAGGAGAAAATGTTTAAACATATTAACCAATTTAAATAGGCAAAAGGAAGGGGAGTTATTTCCTTTAGAATCTATAATGCACTGTAAATCAAAGAAACTTTCCAGAAAACATAGTAGACATGTGATAGCAGATAAAAGACAAACCAGAAGAAACTCAACTAATTGCTGTAGAAAACAACAAAAAAAAATTGTCAGACTTTGGTGTGTTAGATCTCTGTTCCCTGGGCACTGGATTTTCCTTCAGAAAGAAAAAAGAAAGGGGCATGTAGATCTGGTTTCTATCTGCCTCAGTTCATCCAACGTGTGCCCAAAAGATAACCAAGAGAGTTTGGTCTAAGCTGTCATCCATCTCTAATATCTCAACTAGCCAAAGGGATGGTGAAGATGTTAGGGAAAAGAGTAGCCCTATTAGCCCACCTTTGATCTTTCATACATGAGCTAAAGAAATAAAACACTGGACATCAAAATTGGCTTGGTCTTTGAGTTTACTAGGGTAAAGAGGCAATGTTGAAGCACAAGAGATGACTGAAAAGGAGAGTGGGTGCTGGATCAGAGGGTGCAGAGCTCGACTGGTGACATGTGAAGACCATTTTATGAACCAGATCCCAGCTGCGGTTCACAGACCAATTTCACTGCGGTGGTGGAGGTACACGTACCCACTTGTGCTCTCCACCCAGCCACAGTTAGCAGGACTCCTGCATGGGGTGTAGGGCTCATCTGCCAGTTTACAGTCCATAAAATCCTTGAAAATTGCTTTTAAGCATTAAAGAAATCCCTGAGAAGTATCGTTGTTCAGGGGCTAACACCCTGTTCAGCCAGCCCAGCTCCAGGAGGGATCACACCAGGCAGAGGAGCAGTGCAGATAACTGGGGGCAGAACCCGTTTTGTCTCCCTCAGCCCACCCTGCCAGGTAGCATGTATCACAGCTTAGCTTTGCCTGTCTTCACCTGCTTTTATCTACGATGAGGGACAAGGATCTGTGATTTAAATGTCTGAGACGATCACTTCAAATTGCACATATCCCTGCTGAGAGCCTGAGACAGATGCCAAGGATGCTGTTTGATAGTCAGCAACATCAAGGCTGACTCAGATTATGAGAGAAAGCCATCGGCTGCTGAAATCAGTGAGATTCCTTTGCAAAGTGCCCTACTGTTTTGTTTGTGAAGCATGAGACCCTGGGAAGTCGTTTGGTGTATATATATATATTTTGTTGGCATGTTTCATTATGTAGCACTTGATATTTCTTCCACAATGGCACTGCCTCACCATAATGAAGATGCTTGAGGTGTGAGTCAATGCTGGGCAGCAAAGGAGAGCATTTACTGCCTTCTGTGTCTGCAAGGTTATAAAGGCTCATAAAGGCTGGGAAGAGAAACCCATTTGGTTTAGCTTCCCTCTCCGCCACTTACAGTGTGCTCAGCATGGCTCAGTCCCCAGAGGTCTGCTGGTGATCAGGGCTGAACCCTCCTGGGTGCCACAGGACATGTCATAAGAGGTGAAGTACTCTGACAAATTAGGTACACTGCAGGCAGGTACTCAGCCTACTTGAAAACCTTTGCTCTTAATATCTCTTCACCCCTCCATTCACTCTCCTGGCAGCAAAGGACACAAGAAAAACCCAAGAGAGCTTAAAGCGAGCACAATAGCTCATGCCTGGGGCTGTGCATCGAACAATAAGGAGCAAAGTGTCTCCAATAGCTGCTCAGTAAGTGAGTACCATCCCTTCATTGCATTAACTAGTGGAAAAAATAGACTGTGACAAGGTAAGTGAAGAGGAGATCATGGTGAATTAGGGTTGCATGAGCAACCCTGAGTCTGGCCTTCCCTAACACCGAGACCTGAACAACGCTCTGAGCAGCAGTAGGATTTCTGGGGAAGCAGCATGTAACAGCCCACACTGAACAGGACAGTCAGTAATCACAGTGATGTGGATAAGGCAACTAAAAATACTCCAGGTTTTCGGAGTTTTTTTGAAACTTCCTTATTTTCCTCAAAAGAAGACAGAAAGGATACAGGACCTTCATAGCACCATGTTCCCACAGATGCTACACAATTTCTCCCCGCAAATATCGCATTACAAGAGGTCACATAGTCCTATAACATGGAAGATAACAGCTAAGCCATGGGGCAAGCTGGACATCTCTGCTTCTTGGACCAATAACGATGCATTCGCTATGATCTCATGGCTTCCTCATCTGCTTGATTTTCCTATTCTTGTCTCTGACCATGGTCTTCCAAAGAAGTAAAGGTTTCTGGTTATAGGTGAAGGCTAATTGGAAGTGTCATGCCCCCTGGGGACAGAATAAAGAGAAGAGATTAAGACTGTAGCATGATGGGTTTAGGCCTTAGAGTATGAAACACTTACTTACCTTGGAGAGATGGCCCTGATTTCTCAGATAGACAGACACATCTGCCAGGAACAAGTGAGGCCAAGGTGACCCTGCCAAGGGCCACAAGAGTGGACAGATGAGCTCCTGCAGTTCCTTCCAGCTTTTGCTCCTGTGATTTGTGGCCACCATTAAGGCCCTGGGGTCAGAGAGGAATCACAGAAGTGGGGACATGGGTAGCTTTAACCTAGCTGAAAACATAGTAATAAGATTCTAAGAATACCCTTATTGGATTATAGCATGAGTCTGTCTCACCTGATGTCCTGTCTCCAAAATCAGTCAGCCAACAGCAGACACCTAAGGAAGAGTAGGACAATGGGGCATGTGTATGGTGATACCTCCTCAGAAAGCTTCCAAAATTTGCAATTTGAAAACTTACTGAGCCAAAACCAGCTTCTTTGATGTTAATAAACTCCAATGGACTCTCTTCCAAGTGTTTCTCCACCCCTTTTGGAAACGCTTACTGATGAGTTCCAGTGAAGCTATAAGCCATGTGACAAACCACCTCCTCTGGTTTACTTTGAACCTGCACCCATCTAGTGAGGTCCCATATTTTTTTCTACAGAACTAGAGAGAGAAATGTGGCTGAATGATGAATTATTCCTTATTCCTCTGCTCCTGATATTGTAAGCACTCTGTCCCATCCTTGGAGGACAGCTGATGGCCTCTGTCTTCCAGACCCTCACCCAAGCTGAAGACCCCTCTGTAGCCAAGAGTACATCACAAGGAAGCCACTCCAAACCTTCCTTCATCTCTTCAGTGTTTCTAGACCCATGTATCTTTTTTGAGGTGGGCCCAGTCACGGCTGTATGCATGGATATCACTGCAGAATGACACTGCTGGCTTTTATTTTCTTCCCTATTGGCAATGACATGGCAGGCTAGACCAGGAAACAGCACAGGTCCACCAAAACACACAGCCTGATCACCACCTTGATTTAAAACTTCTGCCACTGCATCTTTACTGTTTGCACTTCCAGCTGTAGCTAGATTGAATGGTCATAGCAAGAGCGCAGAAGTGCTGTGTGTTTACAGCTTCTAATACAATGGGGATCTAACCCTGTGATGACCTTACCACAATCCAGTCCACAGCCGTTCCCAAGCACACACAGCTCATTCAGCCAGTGGGATTAAGACACACAGATAGATGTCTGTTGCCAACAGGACCTTTTGACTCTGAGTTTCAGCTCTGAACAGTTATCCAGGAATAGCAGGGTCAGTTGGTCCTCACCTCTAGCTTGCCTTAAGAACGAGGTTTCAAATCAACTCAGGTTTACTCTCTCTGGAGATATCAGAGGGTCTTCCTCTACCACAATGCACCTGAAAAAAGAAATCAGTGAAATGACTGGGACAAACCTAAATACAATGTTCTTCCCCAAAAGTTTAATTTTTTAAATAGCAGTCAAATAGTCTAGTTCTGCAAGTCCAAACTATCTGACCAGTTCTCCTTGCTCTCCAGGCTGTTAGAGCAATGCTAAGTGGAGTTTCACTTTGTTAATGGTATCTCTTTCTTTTGTTCCAGACCACTGCTTCTCCTCTTCTTGGGGACATTTGCCATCTGTTTATAATTCCACCATTATCTGATGGTAAGACTCAATGACCTTTCTAGACTTTAATTAAAGTTTCTTTCTTTTTAAATCATCTTCATCAAATTCATGTTTCCAAGTCACCTCTCTTGTGAATATTATATCATTCTAACTGCAAGGAGATACATGACAGAAATATATTAATTGCTTTTTATTTTACCAAACTGATGAATTAATCAGTGATTGGGTATGAAAAGAGTAGAAATGTCTGCTGAATTCTATATAGATGTCATTTTATGAGTAATTTTACAATTTTTACACTATTTGAGTTTTCAACTGCAAATGCAGGCTTTAGCAGTTCAAACCCAACATGTAACCACCCAGTTAAACCTAGTTAAGCACTGACAGCATCTGGACTTTGCTACATTGTGCACAGAGCAGTGGGATCGCTTTCCTCTATAGCACGTGCTTAAAAGGAGGTAACGAGGTTGCTATCTATCCTAGGTGGAGGGACCAGGGTGGGAGCAATGAGAACATGAACTCCAGGCAGGTGACCTCTGAGCGTGGCTGTGGAGCAGGCTTGGGCTGGGGGGATCTCCCTGCCTCCAGAGAGTGGGGCTGCCCAGGCAGGGAGATGCCTCCCTCAGACCCAGTCGGGGCCTCCCTGGTGCTTGCAGTGGCCCTGTTGTCCAACACCATGGCACCGAGCTCCTCTGCATGGAGGAGAAATACTTGGCGACAGGCTCCTTTCTCTACTGTGGATTTCTTTGATGGCTGCGGGCAAGACAGTCAGGCTGAGATTTACAGTATCTCTGCTCCACTCCTCATCCATAAAACAGAGGGAGAAGAGGAGACCACACTCCTCTGCGTCCCAGGGAGCTGAGGATAAACACATCAAGCTCTGCCATGCTGTCAGATGCAGGGTGTTTGTCTGTGCAGGGACATGCAAAGTCTCAAGCTTAGAGTCAGCCTCTGCTTTTGAGTAATCAGCAGGGCAGGAGTGATTACGTCTGCCCCTTTGCTAGCTTCAGAAACAGACTCTTTCCTCCAGGCTGAGGAGGAATTACCGTTGCTCTGTTTTCTCCACTGATGGCAACAGAGCCCCAGTGATGAACTGCAAGTGCAGACTGGGCTGCATCTGTTCACCCACAATTGCTGTCAGGACTGCTGCGATGGTGCATCCCAGAGCACACGTCTGTAAGTGCAAATCTCTACAAGGGCTGAAAGATGTTATTCAAATTAGGAACCACATTCCTCATTTAACCATCTGTGGTACAATAACCTCTTTCTTGTGCTTCCAGAATAATATTACACGTAAATATCACAAAAGACTTTGCATTTAATATCTTTGTGATATGATGAACAAGGTTTTACAAGAGTATGTCCAGAATGGAATTAGAGAAACAAGTAGCATAGTGTTCAGACTGATAGTTACAACATAAAAAAGAAATATTACTCAACAAACCTCTGGGGAAAGCAAGGAGCAGGTAAGGTGAGTCTATCCCTCTCTGGTCCCAGAGTATCATGTGGTCTCATGCACCCCATCTCTGCAAGCAATGAGGGAAGGACTCTGAAGGAGGGCACAGGCAAGTCTGGAGCATTTTAGCTTCAGATGGCATTGCATTTGTTCTGTGCCTTCCTCTCCCCGAGGTAAACCCCTTAGGCAAGGAAACTCCAGCTTGAGTTAACAGAGGGTGACTCCAGATTCACCTAAGGGAAAGACAAATAGAAACTGGGAGATTAAGCCCTGGATATTAAAAATGGGGTCCTGGAACATCACAGCAAGCGTCCAGCTCCCTAACAGACAACGCCTAGCCCATTCAAAGAGCACTCACCGTGCTACAAGAGTAAATGTGCAACGTGGCATGAAAAGTGTCATAACTGGGTTTGGGAAAGGAAGAAGTGCCTTCCATTTTCCAGCCTGATCAGGAAATGCCTGGCATGGAGTACAGCAGGGAAGAGCATACCTGAACCCCAAGAAGCCCCATGGAGTTTGTGAAGGCCACTACTTATTTCTAACGAGCAAAAGACAACACTCTACGGCTATACCCATAGAAGACCGATGCTTGTGTTGTCCCAAGCCCCAGTCTACTACTGCACTTCTCTGCCTCAGTACAAGCTATACTTGGGGAAATCTGCCTTCTGTTCAGATGCCAAGTACAACTGTGCAGAGGATACCTCAATTATGCATGGAATATGCATCAATTGACGCTTGATTTGGGAGTTCCGGCACAGAAAGAGGGCCCTGGCTCTATGAAAGGGCAAGAAGGGAAAGGGCACAGAGCATGGGCTGCTTCTCCTGAAAGGCAGTGAGCCCATCAGGGTGAGTGAGAGCACCAGCAGCGTAGTGAGTACCTGGGTTATGGATGGAGGGAGGATGCATGGAGGCTTTCTGTGTCATCTGGAAGCCAGACTGACAGTAACTTCCAGTAAAACAGCCCTCAGAGACACTGCATGTCTTGAAAAACATAGAAATGAAACTTACTTTTAAACTGAGGGAGCAAAAAGACACCTTTTCCGTTAAAGCAGGACAGGGAGCAAGGATACCTCTGCTCATTCCTTGTTTTACTGTAAACTATCTGTGCTAATAGCTGAAGTGTTTTGTGCCTCAGTTTCCCAATCTTTGTAATGGGGAGGATGCTGCTCCGCCCCAGAGAAGTGTTCTAGGAGTACACAGACCCTCTTCAGGGACACAATATTTTCTTAACACTTCTGGCCCTCTAGCTGAACAGTGCTGTGCCTGTCCATCTGTCCATCCATCCCTCCATCTGCAGGAAGCAATGTGCGCAGTCTGCTCGGGGAGCTTGTCCCTACCCCCCTGCTCTTGCAGGCTGTAACTCCATAAACCCTGCAGCCCAGCTGTGCCTCTGTTTCCCCATTGCCCTGCCTGTACTGCAGAACAAAGCGATGCACAGGGCCTCGGGGCCCTTTGGGACTGTTAGCTGCTCTGAAAACAAACCTTTCCCCTCCCACGCTGGAGTCTGCTTCACATACCAGTACCTCGGGGAAATAACTCAGCTCCATCGCCTGCCATTCACCCCCCCAACCAACGATCCTGCTGATGATTTCCTCCCACCAAGAAACTCTCCGCTGATTTTATGACACAGTCCAAACAAGCACATTGCGCTTGGGTTTTTTTCCCCCTCTGGTGGGAAAAGGAGGAGTAATTGCATTTGTCACCTCTGATCGTACACCCACAACCCACTGAAAGTGAGCCATTATTCTCATTTACAAACAGGTAGGTAATCTCTTCTCACATGCCCTTAAAAATCATTGTGCTATCGGAGCAGACTGTGCAGATTAGCCGATACCAGGAGATTGTCTTCAGTGAAACAGTAAAAGCCTTAAGTGCACTAGATTGGTTTTTGATTGACTTTTGGAGGAATAGTATATCAGAAGAATCCCAGTAAGCTCTCCCTGTGGTATTTTAAGTGGATATAATGGTCAGAACTGACAGACAGTAATGAGCCTGGTAGACAGGGGCAACTGTATGTTATTTAATTTCCACTAAAGAAGATATCTCAGCAAGGAAGATCAAGTTTAAGACACCACACAAATACTCAACAGCCAGATTTTGTTTGTATCAATGCTGAGGCACAGGGTGGTCCAGTTCCTTCTATAGCTTAAAATTCAGGGGCAAACATCTTAAACGTCACCGGTCAAGGAATGCAAATGAAAAATTACTTCCTCTTTCGAAAGACTGAGCGAGAACATGTCTCATACACCCCACTTCCTAGAATCTAATGGCTTTCACACAAATCATTTCAAGCTGAAAATGTGAAATTGCTGATTAGTACCTAGGGAATTTCAGCTTGGATGTGGGAGAATGAATCTCCTTTGCACCAAATGTCAGACAGCAAGACATGGACACCGTGCAGCCAGAGGCACTGTGGGGTTTTTTTCTTTGAAGTTGTGAGACTTGAAGGAGAGTTTCTTAGAGAATCCAGATTAATTACCCTGTCAGGCGCTCCACACTGGGTCTTGGAAGGGTCTCCTTGGTTTTGTACTCTCCCCTGATTCAGAAGGACGAGAAGAAAAATTAAAAATAACACTTTAATGAAAATTCCTGACGATCCATGAAATGTTTGCTAAAATAAACAGGGCGGGGTTGGATGCTTTCATCCACTCTACCAAAGATGTAAACAGTCTCTTTTCTCACTCATGACATTGCTGTTTTCTCATGGTTTCTTCCCAACGGACAACCAGAGATGGGATTTTGGCTCTCCCCAGCTGGGTCAAATGAGGCTGTAGGCAGAGCAGGCAGCTGCCAGGCCATCAGGGAGGAGCCACCACCCATCATCCATGCCCTGCTGAGACCTCTCCTGGGAGAGAAGCCGGCGCCAGCCCGCGCTGCCTTCGCTGCCCCATCGCCCAGCCCATCGCGGGCAGTGGTTGTGCTGCTGCTCCCGCCGACGCTGGAGCGATCAGCAGCAATGTTTTAATTGGGAGCCGGCCCAGCAAATCCAGCTCTCCTGGGCTCCCTCCCAGCACCTCATCCCGCCGTCTAGCAGAAGCTGTTCACCGTCCAGCCCTTTTCCTCTTGACAAGGGGCAGAGGTGGCAGGTAAAAACATTATAGTGCCTTTTTGCCCCTGTTTTCATACTGTTGGAAGTAGCTGTAATGGATTTACGACCCTCCCTGCAGAGGTATAATGTCTTTCAGTTTCTACAGAGTCTGAAGAGGAATCTATGGCTCAAAAAAATTGGAGCTATTTTTAGCATTGTTTCCTATTTTTCCTATTTTCATCTTGGTTGTCTCAGGAGTCACCCCGTTGGTCTCTGCTGCTGCCTGTCTGCTTACTTGCCTGTCCCCGCTTGTGGCTTTTTAATTAGATGCAGCCAAAGACATTAATTCCCTAAAAGATCTGGGTAAAATGAGCATAAGACCTGAAGGTATGCATTTACGGTGAGAAAAAGGTCGCTGCAACTCAGCCCCATACTTAAAGGCAGTGGTCAGTGGCAAACAACACACATGTGCTGGCCTGGCAAGCAGCAGGCATCGTGCCCAGCAAATCACAGTGTCTGCTGCTACTTGGTGCCCAGACAGGGATCTGAGAGGATGGGAGGCACAGCAGATAAGAGGCTAAGGCAAAATCTACAGGAAAGTAGAAGGCAGTAATTCTCCTTGTTTAATGAGGGATTCAGGCGCTGGGGCTTGGTCTGCTTTCAAGAAAAAAAATAATTAGTTGGTGCTCAATCCGTCTACCGCCGAAACAGAAAGACCAATATTGGGAGATGCTGCTTGCATGCTGCAAGATGTGTATTCAAAGAGTCCTGGCTGAAATTTACGGAGCCCCGTGCAAACAACAGCATGTGAGTACCCTGACAGCCTGTGCCTGGAGCTGCACACATGTGCACGCTCTCCCACAGCGATCCTCAGCCCACGCAGTGGGAGCGGATGGATGCCTTTATATGTCCCCAAGGGAAGGGAAAATGTCTTGTCAAGGAACTCTGGTGGAGTTCAGAGCACGCCTCAACATGGCTTTGTAAAATCTCTTTTTAGTGTGTTGTGTTTTCAGATAACTGGCAAGAAGAAACTAGGCTGTGGCCGGGGCTGGCCACCTCTGCACTGCACAGCTGCTTCTGCAAGGGCTGAAAATTGTGCTCTGCTGCAGATGGTCCGAGGGGCTGATGGATGGTGCAACACCTCTGCGTTTCAGCTGAAGTCTTACAGGTGGAAGGGACCACAAGGCACCCCCTCATGCCATGTTTCTCAAAGCCCTGCTTTCAGCTCACATACAAGTACAATGTCTAAGGGTACTGGCAGTGATTTAGACAGTTAAAGGCTGCCTAAAAAGTGTGGTTTCTAATCACACAAAACCATCCCAATCTGTTCTTTTTCCTTCTTTAAGTGTTTTGCTTCATTTCTTTGAATTTTTTCAGCTTTTGCAGTATTCCGTGCTCTCCAGAGGAGATGGCCTGAGACACGCTGCCTGTGTGCTCAGGGGCTGCACTGGACACCGCAACCTCCCACCCATTGTGCCCCTGTCCTCCAATCCACCCATAAACCCAAATCATGTTCACTGAACTCAGTCCCAGAGGTGGGAGAGGGGCTTTTTCTCTTCGCCTGTTTTAGCAGTGGGTTGTGACAGCTGTGAGACCCCGCTCAGTCTCCACAATTTAAATGGGTTTCACTGGGGTTGGATGTCAGCTTGACAGCCAGCGCAGACAGCTCAGGAGCTTGCTTTGACTATACGTAGAAGATTTAAACAACAAAAGACACTTACATAAAGCCCCTGGTTATCCTGCCTCCTAATTACAATCCCAATATACTAATACCTGCTACAGCATTCAGAAACAAAAATTCACACAGGAGCAGTAATTCAACACCCTAAGCTGGCTATGAAAATCTCCTTTCTAAGCCCATCTCCTGGTGCCTCCCCTTCCCCTCCCAGCGTGATGAGAGCTGCCTTCTTCCCAGAGGTGCTGCAGAAAAACTCGCAGTTTGTAACTTCATTTTTAGAAAGATCTCCATCCCCCAGCACTGGCTCAATGGGCCTTGTCCTTAGAGGAGGGTTCGGGAAAATTAACCCATACAAGAAATAGCTAAACTGGCTTTGACTTGCTTCTCACGTTGGGAGAGAAATGATTGAGGGGAGATGTGATGAAGGTCTATAAACTCAGGAGTAATATGGAAAGGGTGAGCAGGGAATGATGTCTCACTGCCTTCCACAGCACAAGAATGAGGTGGCACCAAACTAGTGGATGGCAGGTTAAAAACAAACAAAAAAGAGGGTTTTCTCAAAAAAAAAACCTCTGGAAGCTCCTTGCAGCATTGCCCCAGGGATGCTCAGGGTTTACCCAGCTTCGAGGGAAGAATGAACATGTCCGCAGAAAATAAACCTTCTGAGGATGGTTAAGCATCCAGACATCACACTGGGCTTGGGAAGTCCCTGAGCCGAACACTGGTATGGGCTGGGTGTTGTTGAGGGGAACCATTATCTCATGTTTGCTCTGCTCTTACCCTCTTCCCTGCGTGGCCAGGATCCGGGTGCACCAGCAGCCTGCGGGGTCCCTGGGCTGTTCCCATGCTCAGCCAAACCAACCCCATGGACTTAACGCAGAGAAGCCACTCCACTGCCAAGCTCATCTGGGGACATCTGCCACGCAGCCAGGGGCTCAAAGCACGGACTGACTTCATTAAAAGCATTCACACCAAAGCAGTCCAAGCAAGCTATTTCACAAATTCAATCAGATAAACTGTACGGAGCGCGCCCATGCAGGAAACCTGCTGCTGCCAGGCTGCGCTGATGCTGCACCAAGGCTCAGCCCAGACCGTGAGCGGTGCAGACATGTCCCATGACACCGTCTCTGAACGGTTTCATTTTCGGCTGCGGATTCAAAGGAAAAATAGTATTGAGTGCTTAGATAGTGGTTTTCATTTTCTACCACTTTCTAATCAGCGACTAATTAATTCTCAATGCCCCTGTGAGGTAAATATATCTGTTTCATGCATTAATACATATATATATATTATGTTTGATCTTTCCTTAACAAGTCCCCATAGCCCTGGAAATCCACACGGAAAACAGAGCACAGGAGGAAAAACAGCACCAGCTTTGAAATCCAGAAGATCTTCATTTGTATGTCAGATTGAAAGTAAAAAGAAAATAGTGATTTGGCAGATCTGTTCCCACTGAGGGATTGGTTTGCCTCAATTTGTATTTAATAAGTGTACCACCGAAAAGTATTTAATGCATAATGTATAATATAACTAGAACTACACTAAATAATAACCGGTGACTTTAAACATTAATGACTGTTTGTGACTATTTCTTTTGAATCTCAAACAACACAGAAAATATTTGTCAGCAGTAAAAATAAGCTTGCAATAAATAAATAAAATATTGGTACAATAAACCCAAGTCATGATGTGCCTATTTAAATGCATATATACCTCTATTTAATAGAGAACAGTGAACACTGGTTTTGTATAATATTCTACTAATGTGTACACTACTATATAGTAATATTCAACATCTTTTCACTTCAGCTGCAGAAGAACTGCCAACTCAGTACAACACTTGCAGCTGAAGGATATGTTTATAGCTTCTCACTTTTTTAACTTCTTGTGTTTTATGCAAAGATGAAAGAAATCCTTTCACCCACATACAGACGGGAGATTTCACACCAAAGAATATTTAGATGAGATAAATCCGATTATTGCCATTTTATTTAATTATAGTTTTTACATTTCTGGAAACTGTGCACTAGGCTCATTTTCTTTACCCAAGGAGGCAACAGCTTCCATAGGGACCTTTTGGACGGCAACGAACTGAGCTCTGGAAAGCACATAAGCATTTTCGAGAGTATGCTTAGAACCAGTTTAAGTACATGCTTAAGGCTGGGAATACATTTAAGTGCTGTCCTAGCTAGGCCTGAGTTGAATTAACTTCATAACTGTTTTCTGACACAGGGCTTAACCTCTTTTATTTTTACTTTTTTTTTATTTTAAATTGGATCTGATACCACACTCAGCTAGCAAAATAGGATGCCCTGCTACAGCTTGGATGCCATACAACACACAGACTTTTCACTACGATGGTTACGTAGATCAGAGCCTAAAAATTTGTCCCTCCCAACATTTTTTAGTCCTTCAGTTGCTCAGAAAACTCCTGGTCTCTGGGAGGCTGCCCTGAGTTGTCACTGGAGACCATCCTGAAGGACCTGCTGCTCTTCAAGCCAAAGTCACGCCTGACAACACAAATGTCAGTTCACCCAGAGCCTTCACATGGGGCATGGTGCCAGTGGCAAGACTTGGGGGCATCAGATTGTGTGCTTCATGTAGGAAAACCAGTCAGAAATATTAAGGTGAAACAAGAACTTACTAAAAAATGAAGTTTTCAAGATGGTCAGATTTTATTAGCTTGGACTGAACTTCTTGGGTATGTTCCAAATTAAAAAAAAAAGGGGGGCGGGGAGTGGAATTCTTGGAAATTCAGGCATGAAATACATGGCTCTGTTTCAAACTTCATAATGAAAAAATAACAAAGTTAAGTATTTGAGCAGTTAGGCTTTATGTTCTCAGCAAAACAAAACATTTTGCTTAATATTTCACCTTGCAAAAATACTTTAAAAAAATTTAGTCTGAATTGATTTAACTTGAGATTCCTTTTCAGTTTGGTCAATGAACAAAAAAAGAAATCCAGCATTTGCACAGTTCCTTTGTGTTCAAACAGACGTTCTATTTCATTATGACCCAAAGAAGATCTTTCACTCCTCTGATACCTGGTAAAAGGGAGCACCAGGACCTCCCACCTTGCCCAGCTCCTCTCAGGATATGGAAGCTGGACACAGGCAAGTGTCTCAAATGTCTTAAAAAGACTTAGAAATTCTGTTTCCAAAGAAAAGCTACAAAGTGTGGAACAAATGCAGCTGATGCAGAGATATTTGCTTGAGTTTGCTGAGAGCCTGGAACAAAGGTCTCCGGGGTGTCTCGCTCAGCTGATTGAGAGACGGCTCACAGGGCAGCCATGCTGTTTTACAGGTCTTCAAGGCAACATAGGAAAAAATAATCACAGAATCACAGAACGATTGGGGTTGGAAGGGACATCTGGAGATCACTAGTCCAACCCCCTGCCAAAGCAGGTTCACCCAGAGCATGTTGCACAGGGTCACGTCCAGCTGGGTTTTGAATATATCCAGAGAAGGAGACTCCACAACCTTCCTGAGCAGCCTGTTCCAGTGCTCTGTCACCCTCAAAGACTAATTTTTTAATTAAAAAATTTAACTAACTAAATTCATAATCTGGTAATCTACCTAAATAGCAATAGGTCAAGGACATACACGTTTTGGTACATGGAGGTCTTTACAAGCCACTCAAATTACAAACGTTACAAAAGTGCTGAGTTAACTTCTATGTTGGTAAATGCAATTTTAATCCATGGCACGGGCATTCCTGCAGCGTGCAGTTGTCAGGGTGGGGTCATAGTCAGGAAAAGATGGTTTCTGAGGCATTCAGATCTGCGCCACTGCTTTATTACTCAAGAACTGCTGATAGCTCTGAAGTATGGGCCACATGCTGCTCTCTGTTACACTGGATTAAATCTGTAACCCATAGGGTGCTAAATCTGGATTTATGCTTGCTTTGAAAATGCAGAATCTGGCCTTTGCCCCTGCAAAGTGTCAGAAGGCACAAACACTTCACACAGTCATTGCAGCATCTCTGGAGCTCGCTGACTGCAGCATCTTCCAAGACCCAACCCTCATTCACGAGCATCCGACCAGACTTCCAGCCAGTCTATGAGAAAATAATGACAACAGAAGAGCAGAAACTATTCCCAAAACATAAACTATGCAGCATTTTAGTATGCTGCTCTATTGATTTTAATGAGATTGCTTCAAAGAGCTACAGTGGACACTCTGTGCTTTTACAAAAAGCCGTGCAACCTCCGTCACCCGAACTGCAATTATCCGATTTCCCCGGTACCTGGAAAGGCAATGCGTGTTAATTACATCAAAAGTTATCTTAGTAACGCAATCATTCAAATTTTGCCAAGCTTTTCATAAATCCAGAGAAGCCGAGGTTATGCTATAGACATGGGTGTGTTCACATGTCAGCTTTATGTATCTAAAAAATTAAAGACTTGACAGCAATTTAGAAAATGAGCTGCTGGGTTTTTTTAAACACCAAGCAGATCAAAGGTTTGATGCAATTTGGGGATATGTAGTAATTGTTAACTATTTTAGAAGGGATCTCCCAGCCAGGCATTCAGTTTGAGCAATTGTTTTCAAATGTGTAGGATCGCTCCCTATCTTCCAGCCTCAGAACTAGCACAGAAATATGTGTGTGATTTACTGTGGCAGGGAAAAAAAACCCTCCCAATTTGGAGCTGGGCTAATCTCAGAACAAGACAGCTGAGGCAGGAAAAGCCATTTAAGTAATGTAGTGTTTAAAAGGCCTGAACTGACCTTCATTTCTCTGTCTATCTGCTTTCTTGCAGTGCTGCCTCTGAAGTGCTGTACAACATAAATAGCATCTGTCCTGGGATTTTTAGCCTGAGCTTAGCAGAAAAGGCTCTGGTGGCTGTGATGCACCCTTTTGCAGTGATTAGTCACTGAAGTTTTTCAGTTGTTCTGCCATTTGGGGCATATGTTACACTTCTATTTATCCAGACGTGATTGGGGAGGCAGCTGATTAGGAGTGACTGAGGGCACTCTTGCTCAGCAAACCTATGCACCAGATAGATAAAAATAGAAAGCACATAAAATGGGAGGACAAGAACTGACCCAGCAGAGAAGGCAGCTTTAGGACACAAAGTTTTCCTTCAGCCTCCAAGCGTGTTGGAGTTAAACGTGTCACCAGAGCCAAGTGATCAGCCTGGCAGGGACTGCAAGGACTTTCTTGTCCCCTCTGAAGTGCAGGAGCATGGGCAGCTTCCTGTGGGGGGGGGGGGGATTATGCAAGAAATCATCATTGCAGGGACTTAGGCACTGCTGACCTTCTCAGCCTCCTCTGCACTTTTTCTGCTGCATTTGTTCTTCTTTTTTCTAAAAAAAAAAAAAAAAAGAAAGAAAGAAAGAAAAAGAAAGAGAAAAAAAGGTATTGGGTGCTACAGAATGCTAAGAAGAATCTGTAACCTATGGAGGGACATTTCATGGCTTCTCCTCAACATGACACCTCTTGCTGGTGACCACAGGAGCTCATCTCCACAGTCACAGTGGTCTCTGGCACCCCACATGCCTTGGCATGATTTGGTGGTGTCCAAGAACCAGTCAGCCCTGCAAAGTCTCATCCTTCAAGCACGAAATGCGCATGGCTGGCTCGCATGCCTTGCTCTGAGGCTGGCAGCCATCCTCGGTGCACAAGTGGCCACCACTGTGTGCTCACCTGAGGACATGCACCCTTGTGCAGCCCAGCACAGGGACCTCTCCCCCACCCCACCCCACAGCACCAGCTCGTATCCCACAGAAGAACCAGGGGCTCTTGAGGTCTGCAGATTTCACCTCAGGCAGAGAGCCTGGGAGAGATGGCAATGCACACGCGTGATGAGCACAATCTCAGGCAGACACAGCATGGGCCACATGCTGCTCTTCCTCCTCAGAAGAAAGGAAGAGGCATGGTGGAGTTGCGCCTCAATAGGTCTTTGAACCACCACACAAGTGGACCAGCCTTTAAGGTGGAAGAAGTACCAGTGTGATTCCATACCACCCCCAGCCCAGCCACAGAGCAGAAAGGGTCCTTCTGAATTCCCTGGTGGGCATCAAGGAGGGGACAACGGTGATGACAAGGATTGTGTATCATCTGCTGTGCGTTTGCACACAAACCACAGAGCTGTTGCTCATCTCAGGAGGAGGCTGGAAGCAGGTCTGCAGCAAACTCGCATGCACAACCTGCAGCTGCTGCAGTTTTAACAACACTTCTCTTCAGTTCATCGCCTCCCACCTTGATTTCATTTGCAGTATCATCCATTCTCTGGCCTCTGAATTATGTGGCCACTGACTGGAGATGGGGAACAACAAGGGTAATGCTCTTCCCTGGTGCTGCACAACACACTTCTGCAGCCAGGCAGGTAGAGAGGGACCAGGCCAATGCCAGAGGGAGGGAGTGATGCAGGGAGGGATCGACACAGGGAGGGATCTGCAGCTGGCTGGGGGGACCACCACACTGAGGACAGGGGCTTGGAGGAGACACAGGAGCAGGGATGAGTTTGCAGAAACATGAAGGGAAGCAGATGAAACATCAAACCCTCACTGAAAGCAGAGCATAAAACAAACCAAACATCAGGACATGAATGAACTTATTGACTTTAACAATATTATTCACTTGCTTAAAAGCAGTCCCGTACTTTGCACTGTGCAGCTGAGGACCTCGGAGAGGCTGGCAGGTGGGTGCAGTGCTGCCTTGCACAGGACAGCGAAACCAGAAGAGCAGCTCTTATTCCAGCAAACATCTTGGGACAAATATTTTGCGACATTTCCAAGGTCTGACTGACATTTTGGGGACCTTACAAAGTTTCTCAGAGCACTGGCAAGGGCAGACTATATATTAAAGGCCTTTTAAAAGCCCAGCAATTCTTAACAGATCCAGCAAGCTGCCAGCACCTGATGGAGCAGAATCAACAGTCCTGTCCGGACAGTGAAATCATTCAGAAACATTTAGCCTTAGGCGCTCACTTGTAACAGCAATCTGGGTACGAAACAATTTGAGCATTTCTTCTCACCACATCTCAGATGTTATACAGGAAAAAAAAACTAAACCACCAAACCATGAGACATCTTCCTAGTGCAAATCTAAGCTGTGGGGCTCCTAATCCGAAGCTCTGGAGAGCAAGACACGTTTCTCCATAGGTTTATGTGACACAGCAGGAGGTGGGATCCTCCCTCAGTTCCCCTCCTGGAAAGCCTGTGATCCCTGTTAGCCATTTGCAAGTTTTTGGGTGAGGTTTCTCATATAGTTCCTGCCTGGCCATAACACAGTGTTCCTAGATGGACCACACAAGTCTGTAGGCACCTCATGTGGTACTGTACACCAGAAACGCTGCCTGATCCCCTGGGTTTATTGACTTGGTCACTTGGACAGATGAAGGATGGGTGAGGGGATAGCAGCATCTTCAGGTTACAGACTGAAGTGTAGCCCCTGGACAAGAGGTGTTCCAGGCCTCCTGCGCCTGCTCTGCCGAGGAGGCATCTCTGCTACAGCTGAGGGGGTGAAGATTCAGGAGCCCTCAGGTTTGTTGGCAAATCCAGTTTCCAAAGTTTCTCCTGCCCAGCTGACTCCACAGCCCCTGTTGCAAACAGGACCACTGAAATCGTTCTGGGTTTGGTTTTAACCTGTGGTTAAAAGGGCATGTATCAAAGAAGGGTATTTTTAACCTGGATCATTTCAGGGACTTGAAAAAACCCCTCAGCCATCACTGGGGCAGAGGAGGGCATGGTGATCTGTCCCTGACATGTCTGTGTTTCTGTCATATCTAAATGTGATCCAGCAGTGCTGCAGAGCCCCTGGCACTGGGTAAGCAGGAAGGGTTTGTAGAGGTAGCAGAGACACTGAGGAATGTGAAAACACTTTGAATTTCCCTAAAAAGTGTAGTCCTCTGGTGGGAACGGAGGCCTGGCTGCTTCCTTCTGCCAAGATGGAAGTTCACATCCCTCTCTAAAAAGACCTGGAGCAACATGTGCCTCATCCAAAGTCAACTGTCATGAATGGGAGCCCGGTATTGACTTCCAAGGCTGAGACTTCCAGTCCTTAAATAAACAAAATATGAAATTAATACAGACAGAAAGCACTCACCATTTCCAGCACATTTCCAAGGAGCGGTGTTAGCTCCCCAAGATTTGAGGAGGAATCCCAAGAAGGCAGCAGGAAGCAGTTAATAAAGTTTTTTCCATGTGATTTTTATCTGGTGTCGAGTGTCAGCCAGTTTGCTCATCTGGGATATTAATAATGCAAATAGTGCTAAAGGTTGCTTTGCTCAGAATAAGCCACAGGAACTTACAGAGTTCATTAGACTCGCATATTTCCTCTCCTCTCATTTAAATAGAGGGGATGCCGTGCCATTTCCTTTCACACGAAACTATCGGGCTTTGGCAAGGTTTTTACATTATTTAATTAGCCCACTAAAATTTCACTGAATCGGGAATATTCTAGTGACAATAATGTCCCTCTCCTACTGAGTATCAGAAGGTGGAAAATGAAAAGCTCTGTCAAGCAAATGCAGCCTCAGCAAAATGTCCAAGGTGGTTGGAAAATATCGTTTAGTCAAATTATTCTTCCTGCGTTTGCCTGTCAATTTGGGGAAATGAAAATGAACCAGAGTTTTTGCCTCTCTAAAACCTGCTGCTGCCTCACCCCATGAAAAAAAGACACTCCACGGTTCAGCCTTACCCACTGTTGGTGCAGTATCCCACAAACCCCTGCAAACACATCTTGCAATCACAAAAAAAAAAACCAACCAACACAATACAACCCAAAATATGATTAGCAGCCAAAAGCCTGATTCGGAGCCTAAAGTAAAATATCCTTCTACCGTTCATTGAAGTTAGCAAGCAGACATATTACTCACTGATTGATATATTATCCTCCCCTGACAGCGCATCTGGGTACTTCGCAAAGTAGAAGACACTGCATTAATCTCTGTCAGAGGGAAATCAATGGGAATCGGGCACCTAATTCCCTTAGCTGCTTTGGGAAGTCCCACCCTTTCTCCACTTATCATAAATCAAATTTAAAACAAAATCTTTCTCTGTCTGTGAACATACTGTATCTGCCCAGCCATGATCTCTTCCCTCTGAAATTCATCCCTCAGCATCTGGTCCTGGGGTCCAAGGACTGTTGTGCCACCATGGGTCTTCCTGAGGTCCATGGGTAATGTTGAAGGGTCTGCTATAGTTTTGTGTGCAAATTGAAAGTCAAGCCCTCTGTACCTAATCATCCCTGAGCAGATAGGTGAAGGGGAAATTAAAGTGAAGGTGATGCCTCAAAATAAATATGGAATCAAGAGTCAAACATTAATTTTGCAGTCAGGTACCTGCTGGCTGCGTTATTCTGCTCCTCAAAGCATTGTAGCTTCTGCGTGCGGTAAGAACATTTGTCAAAATCACATTTGTTATTTGGTTGGTACCAGTTCAGCAATTTAGATACATATCTATGAGCAATCACTTTCCCATTCCTGGCTTGCAATGTTTTGGGTAGGCTTTTCATAGGAAAAGCTGATTAATTATAGGAATCTAAGGATAACATCAGAAGGGGTGAGCAAGATGGACACCTGGTGGATTTGCCCACTGCACGTTATAGAGTTGGGTCCACAGTGTTGCAAAACTTTTCCCTACCGACAAGCTTCTGAAGTTCACCCGCAAATTTGCGCCAAGACCTGTTGGTGAGCTGAGCAGATGCACATCTCTGTACATTTTTCTGAGGTGTCACAGAGGAAAGATTTACACATAGGACAAGGTTTCTTGGGGTGTCTGAAGAAGAGCTGGTGCTGCCTTCAGATGAAGGGGAACCAGATGACCACCTACCCACCCTTTTCCACCATTTTTTTCTCACCTCTGTGGCAGTTAGTTCTCTCGAAAGCATCTCAAACCAAACCACACAAGTACAGGACAGCCATTCTGGGTCCAAGTGGGCCTTACATCCACCTTGGCCTTGTCTACAGAAGCCCTGCTAGCCTTGTTCCTGCTGAGGTCACTCCACCAGTGAAGATCCGAGTTGCTTCCAGCCCTGCTGTCCTTGCTGCCTGGGCAAAGAAGACATCAGTCTCCAGCATCCGCTACCAAGCAGCACAACCACAGTGGTGCTAAAAGCAAATACATTTCCTTTTTTGTTCCTCAGGTGGTGGTTCTTTTTTTTTTTTTTAATCTTCAAGAGAGATTCATTCATGTTAAATTGTACAGAAATAATTTTCCTTTCACAGCACAGCCAAAGTCCCTTTCTGTCACGAAGTCCCACCTCTATAAAGCTGTTGGCTTCATGCCTATTAATTTTCTCCTTCAGAAATCAGCAGGAGGACAGACAGAAACTATCCCTGCAGAGACGAGAGCACAACCAGGAGCGGGGAGCACTGTAAGGCCCCGGCCGCACCCCTGAAGACACCAAGTGCATCAATTCAGAATGGCACTTTCTTATTTTATGCTCTGAAATTGTCACTGGACCAAAGAAGCGACACTAACACTTCCTAGGCGAGAGCAAAAGGCAGGAGAGGAGCAGAGGCAGGTGATTGCGCTGGGGGCAGAAGAAGCAGAGCAGCTTTCTCTAACACAGGGAGGAAACCTCTTTGTTCAGAGTTTATGCAATTGAAAATGCAGATTCAGATGGACCCAAAGAGTTCACAGGTCTGTGTCAGACTGCTTAAAGCAAAAGGAAGCCCAAAGGATTGTCTGATGGGGGAAAGTTTGATTACAATATAATTTTTTTTAATTAACTTTGAAGCAGTGTTTCACATGTTTACATACAGCCCCTTGCTGTAAATGTTACAGCAAATGTACCTTAGCTATAACTTATATTTAAGTGAGGGGGGCAGATAAATACTACAAAATACACCGTTTATCTGAAGTGAAATAAGATATCTGGATTTAGATCAAGCAAAATGTTTAGAACTGCATTTTTTTTCTCCCTTCAGTGTTTTAGTTCAGCTGGCAAATCTAAACATCCGTCATCGCCCTGCTTATTCTTCCATCCTGTCTGAGCTCACCGATAATGCATCTCCGCGCAGGGATCAGAGGCGGTGATAAAGCCCACCTTCCAAACAGCACAACTAAATCAGCCTCAACGAGCCCTACAATAGCTGCCAAAGAGCAGAAAAAACACGCACACGAAAAGGAACTAGATGAAATCAGGGGCTGTGCATTCATTTGACAGGTTCTGTCCTCTGTAGTTAAAATAAACCTCCTGTACCAGAGATGTTTTCATGGTAGCGCACAAACATCAAGCGCTAAGAGCATTTTGGTTTGTTGCAAAGAGTCTGTTTCCCAGCAGTTGCTCTGAATCCAATCTCGTTTCTCTCTGATCTTGCTATTTTTGCATCTATCGGAGACTTCAGTCTCCTGCTACTTCTACAGCATCTTAAAACCCGACTCTGACAGGCTTCGGGAAGCAGAGCAGCTCCGAGAAACCCCTGGCAGAGCAGGCCCTCCTCTCACAAGCTGCTTTCCAGCAAAGCAGTTTGTTCACACGGTTGCTGAGATAATGAGAGTTTGCAGGCATGTAAAAAAAGTACATCATCTCCCTGAAAGCAGGAACCACCGGGGTTTGCTCACATACCTGCTCCGGCACAGTTCAGCCAAGCCCAGGTGGGTGAGACAGGGAACAAGGTTCCCAGCTTTGCCTGTCCTGCTCCTCCCTGCAGCTCAGGGTCAGCATCCCTCCACACACACGCTGTGCTCAAAAACTGATGTGGCATCAGCAGCACCCTTGCTACACTGCTGTCTAGGGCTTGGGCAATGAGGAACAGGGTGCTCTCGCCTGCTTCTGTTGAAAACTGCACCAAAAAAAAAACAACTCCTTGAGCTTTGTGGGGCTACAGGGTGGGAACTTGGACCTACAGCCCCAGGCAGTCCCCCACCCCTCTTTCATTTTGCTCCTCCATGAAGGTGTTTATTTTGCATCACAGATGGAGGTGGTGTTTACTTTGCATTGCGTACATTGCAGCATTGCCTGGAAGCCCTGCCAGCACCCTGCCTCGCCGGGCTCTCAGGTCTGCAAACCGCCCCACAGCAGAGCAGCATCCTGGGGGGAGCCCAGCTCAATCATGTGGTGGAGCCAATCGCCCTCCTGTCCTTGCAGCCAGCCCTGCATGTGGAATTAATAAATACAGGGGGGAAACATGAAACCTGCCCTGTTTTGCTTTCTTTAGCCTCTGTGCTGGCCCAGCCTGAGGCCGGCACGTCCCACTTGCCAGCATCACACCAGCATAGCAAAATAAGGATAAAATGCTCCCCCCCCAGACATCTGAGCCTCTGCTGGCTGCTCACCTTGGGGTGAAGGGATGAGCTCCATCAGGATAACAGTGCTGCCTGCATAATCCTACAGCAACAGCCAACTTTCACACTTAACTGTTTTGCAAGCACAAACTGAGCTGGCACAGCGGGAGGATGCTACCCCAATGCCTCAAGGCTGGGGATGGGAGGGCTCCTCCCCAAGAACCTGCAGACATGAGCTCCTGGGAAAGGCAGATAATCCCATTTCAGATGGTGGCCTTTAAAGCAAGTTGGGAAATTCCTGTTTCACTCATTGTAGCACACCCCCTTTCCCCTCATCCCTTGCAGAGCCTGCGGCAGCGCTGGGAGAGAGCACTGTCCGGGATGTAGCTGATGGCAGAGTTTGAACTGAAGCTGGGGACACGTCCGCAAAACTGGATGTTGGCTTGGCAAACAGAATTAACTAAATGTTATCACCTTCCCAGGCTTCAGAGCAGCTTTCACAGCACATTAGCACTCCTGACTTTTATCCTTGCCCAGCCACAGCATCTCACCTTGCCTTTGTTTGCCAGCTCCACTCACACAGCATCCCATTCCAGGTGCTGGAAATGCAGCTGTAGCTGAGGAAGCAAGGGAGAGTTTTTACTTAAAAAAGAAATAAATGCAAAATCCGTCAAGTTCTTTTTAAGGAGCCTTTTGCCCAATCCCCCTGTCAGTGGGTCCATGCACCAAGTGATTGGTGTGACCCTGGAATATGATGGGTGCTAGGAAGGGCTAGGAAGTAGGAAAACAACTGACAGGGGAAAAGCCAGGAGCTCTAAAGGTGCAGGGAAAAAAAGCCTGAAGTGAGATTTCAGCTGTTAACACATAGCTTCATCTGTGCAAGCGGCACTTGGCACCCACTGCGCAAGGGGAAGGAGCTGTGCTCATTGCATTCACAGGTCATCTCGCCAGCCCTCGCCCCTCCATCCAGCAGGCAACCACGGTAAAGCTCACGTATAACCTCTGGGAGGGTTGATGCAAGGGATCTACGTGCCACAAACTTCATCTCCCAGAGGGCTGGAGCCATCTCAGGTCCCACCTGCCTGGTGTACCAGGTCCTGTGGAGTCCAGGCACTGCTGCACACAAGGGCAGCTGGCTGAGAAACCTACACCCACCACAGATTGAAAACCGTATTTTATTCAATCAAATGCGAAGAGTGATCATGTAAATCAGCTCAATGCCATCCCTCTTCCCATTACATTTTTCTGTTTGGTTTAGTTGACTTTTCTATTGGCCTGACATCTCTTGGTTTCTAACCACGAGAGGTTTTGCATCACCAGTGCTTGAAGCTATTCAAGACACTGCCAGGAGCCAGCCCCAGGCTGCCCTGGAGGTGAGATGGAAAGGAAAGTGCTCCCTGTCAGGGGTGCAAGGCAGGACTTGGGATCATTCATAAGCACATTCATTCTATGCTGCTGCCAGAAGCAATCAGTAGCCAGGGTGGTCAGTGATGTTGGCGTGGACCTGGTTGGTCATTACATGTCAGACCCATCCTCTGGGATGAAGGGAGCAGCCTTTATCACCCTCTCCTGAATAAACAGTACGTAAAACCAGGAGAGACTCCCCAGAATATCAACAAACCTTCCAGTTTTCAGCCTAAATTACTTCATAGTTAATTTATTCTTATTTATTCTCATGCAACCTTGTTTTCTTTGCTTTTTCCTTTCCCTGGTGCTTGCCCCTTTGAAGTATTTATAGATTGAACTCAGATCCCCTCTTTGCCTTTGTTGGGTGAGACAAAACACACTCTTCCAGGCCTCTTCCAAGATAAATGCTCTATTTTCCTACCAATCTGTGGGGTTCCCACGGGACAATGGTGGGAACGAGGTACTGAACGAGCTATGTCCAGGCATGTCCAGGGGGTGGTAATGGGGTGGTAATGAACTAGCCAATCATAATAAAGAACAAGGACTTTGGCTATGAGAAAAATAAGATATGGGGAAGTTGAAAAATAAGAAAGAATGCTGCACCTGCAAGATATAGCTTTTTAGCATAAACCAATCAGAACTAATATAGAGGCGTGTGACCAAAGCATACTAACCAATCATAATAGAAATGACATGTACACAGAGTGTGTACAAAAACAGAATAGTATAAATGTACCCTCAGATACGTAAATAAAGGAGATCTGCTTAACGATCATATTGGTCTGCGTGCATTTACTCCGTGCCCTCTCAACAAGTGGCGCCCGAACAGGGACTTTCCCCCGGACCAGGGGCCTTTGGCCGGAGACTGCGGAGAAGCAGCGGACAACGGCACGAAAGGAAAGGGTGAGAGGAAGCCAGCTGTAGAGTGCTGCCCCGGCACTGGATTTTCGCACCGGCAGGAACGGATGCGGTAAGCCTGAGTGTTGCTAGCAAAGGAAAACCTGGGTAGGGCTTCCCAGGCAGCTGGGGGAGGAATGGGGTCTACCCTGACCAAGACAGAAGTGGCAGTGGTGAAACTCCTCCAACATATACTCTCCGAGAGAGGAATTAAATATGACGAAGCTGCGTTAAAGCAGTTACTGCTTTGGGCAAAAGACAAAGGACATTTTACAACCTTTAATGATGTCTTTGAAGTGCCTTTTTGGGAGAAGATTGGTGACTCTCTCTGGAATGCAGTGTAAAGTGGTGATAAGGAAGCCTTTAAATTGTCTGCTACATGGAAGCTGGTTAGTGAAGCGTTAAAAGGAATAAAAGCAGAGAGAGAAGTAACACATTCAGATTTTATGGCTTTAGGACCGCAGACGTCTACTACCCCCTCACTGTTTGTGGGACCAACACCTCCCACGGCCCCGGTGGCTGTACCGGTGGCAGCTCCTTTATCGCCGTCGGTACGGACAGCTCCGAAAAAAGCTGAGGAGCGGGGAGCGAGTAAAATAGATACAGATCCATCAGGACTGATAGTGCGCCCTAAAACTCGAGCTCGATTTGGACTAATTGATTCAGATGCTGAACAGGAGATTTGGCCGAAACCCCCTCCGAAACCCCCTCCCTCTCATTGATCTCTCTACGGATGAGGCTGAGCAGGAGGACAAGAAGGAGGGTAAACCTGCTTCGTATCCACCTTTACCGGATTCGCTGTTTCCTGAGTCTGTTGAACAAAGTTTACATTCCGGCACTAAATGACCACCGTTAAAGTTGCCATTTAAGGAATCAGCAGTACCAGAGTCACAAGGATTTAAAGGACCGTTACCATCATGAAACGGACACGAAATTGACGTGACAGAGCTTGGTAGATGACTGGAAGAATTAAAGACGGAATTGCAGCAGCATCGTTCAGCCAACGCCTCGGGACACGTGACTATGTCTCCCCCAAACCCCCCTCTGTGTTCGGGACAAGCATTAGGGCCACCTCAACCTCCTTTGCAAATCCCTACTCCACCTTTAGATCAGGGCTGGGGGGGAGGTTTGCGTCCATCTGGTAATGTGGGAGGTGGCGGAGAGGGTCAGCGTCTGCCCGCTTATACAGGGGAGGGGGGGGGGAGGAGTGAAATGGAAAGGGATCATTTGAGATGTGTCATTAGGAGTTATAATTCCACAAGCATATCCGGTGATTGTGGGTGCGGGTCCTGAGGGAAGAAATATTTGGCAACCGTTAGATTGGAAAATTGTAAGAGAAGCATTACCACTATAGTTAGCGAAAGACAACACAGGTGAGGACTGCAGAAAAGTTGTTGCAGGGATGGCAAATAGTAATGCCACCTTAACTGAGCTAATGGGTGCTTGTGAGAAAGTAGGAACCACCACATTTCAGATGGAGCATTTAGCAAAAACTTTTGCGGCGGCAGTTAAGGTAGTTCATCGTTGTTATACATGCGAACAGGAAGGTCACTTTAAGAAAAACTGCCTTAAGAAGTTGAAGCTGAGTGGGAGAGATAACTGTTTTGATGTGTCATTGCTGTGGGAAGCTAGGGCATTTTGTGAAGCTGTGCAGGTCTCAGTATAATGCTCAAGGTCAGCTGATAACAACCAGCTGCAGAATGCAGCGGGGGAACCGTATGCTGACACAAATGAATCTTCCCAACCAGTTCCAGGCCTATGCAGTTAACTTGCAGCCCAAACCGCAGGGAGCGCAGGACTGGTGTTTCCACACGGGGTTAACCTGTGCGGCTGCCAAGCCTTGGACCTGTGGCAAACAGGGATAATGCTAATGATGATTGTCAAAAGATCATTGAAGCTTTACCTGGAAAACCAGATTTGAATGCTATGATAAAGGCATGTGCAAAAGTGGGTACTGTGGAACATAAGGCTCAAGTTATGGCTGCGGCCGTACTTGGGGCTTACATTGTCACAATTGCAGTCTCTATTCCAATTGTTAGCAGGGGACACAACTTTAACAGTGCAGAGATACAGCAACTGATTACAGAAGTAGAAAGCAGGCTACGTTCCAAATTTGTACATCGTATTGATTTGAATCAGGAAATACAAATTATCACTTTGTTTGATAGGCAAATTCCGTATGCAATAATTGGTCAATGGAATTCAGAATGATCAGATTCGTTACAGAGCTATTGGCACAGATTATTCATCAAAGGATGGATGCGATGTCGGGAGCTTGTGGCCAGAGATCCCTGCATCACTAACCGTTCCTATTGCAGCTCAATATTTTGAGTAGTGTATGGCTAATAGCTTTGCTTTGCAAACAGCTATGGAGAATTTCTCGGGACAGGTTGTTTACCACTTACCCTCCCATCCTGTCATAAAATTGAGTGCGGAACTTCCAATTGCCACAGGAGTGTTGTGCGCAGACACTCCTGTGGATGGAACTACCATTTTTACGGATGGATCTGGGAACACAGGCAAGGCGGGCCTTGTCTGGTATTCTGATGGCAAGTGGGAATCTATGGTAGTACAACAAAAGGGTTCACCTCAGGTGGTAGAATTACGAGCTGTATTAAAAATATTTCAGAATTTTCCCATTCCCTTTAATTTGGTTACTGATTCAGCATATGTAGCTGGCATTGTAAAACAATTGGATAGATCTGTTATAGACAATACATGTAATCAGTGTGTTTTTGAATTGCTGCGAGCTCTGTGGCAAGAAATTCAAATCTGAACTGCATTGTTTTATGTTTTACATGTAAGAAATCATACTAATTTGCCTGGGTTTATTTCAGAAGGCAATGCTCGAGTGGACTCTTTGGTTTTTCATCCTAAAACAACAATTTGTACCAGAGTGGAAGCAATAGCACAATTGCTTATCAAAGTACATAAAAGGATTACAGACATTACCGGACTAGACTCAGATGCTATCTATTTACCTATCAGAAAGGAATATCTACAGTGGTTAACAAATCAGTCAACTCTTTTTCAAATGGCCTTACAGGACTTTACTGGACAATTGGTAACACATTTGCCAAGAGATAAAAAGCTACAGTTTATTTGCAAACAGGATTGGGAAGAAAAACCTATCAGATCAGAGATACCTGTGACTGGACTAACTGTTTTTACTGATGCAGGAAAGCGATCACATTCAGCAGTTATTACCTGACAAAAGGATGGACAATGGAAACATTGTAAATTCTCAGGAATTTACTGAGGACTCATTGCAGACACTTGAATTTTTTGCGATATACCAGGTCTTTGTAAAATGGAAGGACTTACCTGTAAATATTGTAACTGACTCTCTTTATGCAGCAGGCATTGTAAATCGAATTGAAAGAGCTTTTATACGACCAGTGAAGAATATGCAACTTTACACCATTTTGCTACAGTTGCATCAGGCAATAAACCTCAGAGAGGTACCTTATTTTGTTACTCACATTCGTAATCATCAATTTGATCAAGGTTTGAGCATTGGAAATAATAAAGCAGACACACTTGTGTCCTATACGCAAATATCACCAAATTTATTTGAACAAGTGCGCCTATCCCATCAATTCTTTCATCAATCAGCGAAAATGTTAGCGAAACAATTTCACCTCACCATGGCACAAGCACGTGAATTAGTTAGTGTTTGTCCTAGTTGTCAGAAAATTGGCATGGGAATTGGAATAGGGGTAAATCCTCGAGGGTTGTGTGTGTTGCAACTGTGGCAAGTGGATGTTACTCACATTGCAGAATTTGGAAGGCTCAAATATGTTCATGTATCTGTTGATACGTTTTCACATGTAATATGGGCAACAACACAAACTGGGGAAACAGGTCATCATGTCAAACGACATTTACTTGCGTGCTTTGCAAGTCTTGGGGTTCCACAACAACTTAAGACTGATAATGGACCAGCATATTGTTCACAGATTTTTCGTCAATTTTGTCAACTATGGGGTATTACACATGTCACTGGGATTCCTCATTCGCCTACAGGTCAGGCGATTGTGGAACGTGCTCATAGTACATTGAAACAGCTTCTGCAAAAACAAAAAGGGGGAGAGGTGACTGAACCTTCTGAGAGACTTGCAAAAGCTGTTTATGTACTTAACCATTTAACTTTAGCAGGAGATAAGGAGCGACCCCCAATTGTAATACATTGGGAGGCAGTTTGACAGGGAGCAAGCTATGTGCAAAACAAAGGCAAAGTGTGGTATAGGGAACCAGGTACTAACGAGTGGTTAGGACCAGGGGAACTATTACTAATGGATTGAGGTTATGCTTCTGTCTCTACAGGCACAGGAGTATGATGGTTTCCGATCAAATGTATTAAACCATATGTGGAGGTGGAATCCAGATCCGGAGATCCGACAGAGTAGCAGAAGACAGCAGGGCAATCAGGGATGCAGCAGGAAATAGTTGGTTCAACAAAATCCTGCAAGAATTAGGTGGATTGTCTCTAAAAAGATGGTTAGCCACATTGTTAGAGGGAATAGTTTATGTAGTTGTGATTATAGTTATCATAGGGATCAGCATGGGTTGTGTTGAGGCAATCATTGAGAATAGTATATGGAAGTAGTGAGATAATAAATCTAACTACTTCCAAAAGGGGAAATTGATACCGGATGGTTTAGCAACGGTTTAGCAAGAGTAGGCCTCAGAGTAGGCTCTAAAAGGCCTGCTCTGTGTTACCTTTATACAGAATCAGCTTTCCTGTCAGTAACTTTCCTTTCAGCTAGAATAATAGAGAATAACAGTATGTTCTGAAGTAAACTGCATGTTTTGTAGATAGAGTCTGCTTATGGGAATGTTTATAATAGGCATTATCCTACTTGTATTACCCTGTTTGTTTGCATGTTTGCAGAGAACTGTACAACGAATGGTCAATACAGCCTTTTTGGCACAACAACAGAGAGCAGGGTTTATGGGTAACCAAGGCTGGGATTCTCTGACCGGGCTCTGCGAGACACAGGGAACCAGGTTGAAGTAAGAAACAAAGACAAAAAGGACAGGACAGGACATAGCTCGTTCAAAAACAAAAAGGGGGATTTGTGGGGTTCCCACGGGACAATGGTGCGAACGAGGTACTGAACGAGCTATGTCCAGGCATGTCCAGGGGGTGGTAATGGGGTGGCAATGAACTAGCCAATCATAATAAAGAACAAGGACTTTGGCTATGAGAAAAATAAGATATGGGGAAGTTGAAAAATAAGAAAGAATGCTGCACCTGCAAGATATAGCTTTTTAGCATAAACCAATCAGAACTAATATAGAGGCGTGTGACCAAAGCATACTAACCAATCATAATAGAAATGACATGTACGCAGAGTGTGTACAAAAACAGAATAGTATAAATGTACCCTCAGATACGTAAATAAAGGAGATCTGCTTAACGATCATATTGGTCTGCGTGCATTTACTCCGTGCCCTCTCAACACCAATCTGCTTCTATTTCCATACACTTTATAGGAGTGACCAGGACATGAGATCTAGCAGCCACACGCACCAGGCCAGTGACAGCCTCACACAACCAACGCCTTCCCCTTTAGGGCCATACCTCATGGTGACCTCTCTCCTGCTCAACGTCCCATTGGCCAGGTATCCCTTCTGTAAATGGGTCCCAAGCACTGGCTCTGACAGGGAGGACAAGGACATGATTTCTGTTGTGTAAGGTGGCACTGTCCCTACAGCCCAGCTCCCTGCAGCCCGGCACTTGACTGGAAGCACTTAAACCAGCATCAAAGCCAAGGAAGGGAATCATAGAATCATTTGGGTTGGAAGGGACCTTAAAGATTATCCAGTTCCAACACCCTTCCCACAGGCAGGGACACCTTTCCACTAGACCCGGTTGCTCAAAGCCCCATCCAGCCTGGCCTTAAACACTGCCAGGGAGGGGGCAGCCACAGCTTCTCTGGGCAATCAGTGTCTCACCACCCTCACAGGAAAGAATTTCTTCCTAATATCTAATCTAAATCTACCCTCTTTCAGTTTAAAACCATTACCGCTCGTCCTGTCACTATTTGCCCTTGTAAAAAGTCCCTCTCCAGCTTTCTTGTAGCCCCCTTCAGGTACTGGAAGGCTGCTATGAGGTCTCCCCGGAACCTTCTCTTCTCCAGGCTGAAGAGCCCCAACTTTCTCAGCCTGTCTTCATAGGAGAGGTGCTCCAGCCCTCTGATCATCTTCGTGGCCCTCCTCTGGACTCGCTCCAACAGCTCCATGTCCTTCTTATGTTGGGGGCCCAGAGCTGGATGCAGTGCTGCAGGTGGGATCTCACGAGAGCGGAGGGGGAGAATCACCTCCCTCGACCTGCTGGCACAAGATCCAGCGATGTGAGCAGGAGCACCCAGCCCTCCTTTCTGCCAGCTGCAATGCCTCTATCTGTGGTGTGGGAATCGGTGGTGGATGTCACAAAATGTCCTTTTGCTGCTGCTTGAGACTCGGTCCCTCCTGGTGGGGAGTCCTGGGGGGGTTTGCACAAAGCTCCTGGACCCGTCGCTTTTCAGTGGCTGCTCTGCTCGCACCCCGCCGGCACGCAGCTCTGCGGGTCTGCCCCCGCACATTTCACCTTCTCCTCCCTGTCAGTAGCGCTTGCGGGAATTTCACGGTGACGAAGCTACACGGTGATCAGCAGCGTTTGCCTGGGAAACAGTGAGCGGCAGAAACGGTCTAAATACTTTCAGGCCTCTGGCAGTTCACAGAGCAATACCCCAGGCAAAGAAAAGGATATCTTGATTAGAATAATTATAATTGTCTTTTCCTTCGTTCTTTCTACAGAAATTCCAGGCTAAATTATCATCTAATTTCAGAGAGCTCCATGACCAAGATTATCTATGAGTCATTTGTAATTATGTGCCAGATTGTATTAAAGCATGAAAATACAAAGGTTTCTCATCAAATACTAAGGGAGGGGGGGGGAAGAGAGAATCAAATTACATTGGAGCAAGGTAACTGTTCCAGCCGCTTTCTGATTCATGGCATCCAGCAAAGGCAAAGAAAAAAAAAGAGAAAATTCTCATTTTAATAATTGTAGAATTGTGAAAAACTGAGAAATTACAGGAAATTCCAGTTTAAGGCTGACATAGTATCCTCTTCCAGTATTGCCCTGGAAAACAGTGAAAGGAGCTTTAAGACTCTCCTATTCTGGCTCTGCACTAATTCCTATGGGAATTTCTATCACAGCTTCACCCTGGGCCTGAGTTTAGTGTTAAAAACTGGATAAAAACTGCCCATTTAGAAGTGCAGCCCATATCTATCCAAACAAGTTTATCTGGGAGCAGCAAACACGCCAGCTGCCTTTCTGCACCCCCTCATACCCAGCAGCAGGCAAAGTCCCTGGACTTCTGCATCTCTCTCCATCCACCTCCCCATCCTGGCTCTCCCAGGGCAGGAGCTACATTGGGAAATTGGGGCTCTTCTCCCACGGTGGCACATCCACAGCCCCAGGTTTGCAGCACCAGAGATGGGCCCCAGGGTCAATCCTGGCACGTTGCATATTGTATTTTAAATAGCCAGAGGGAAGCAAAGGCAAAAATGTTCCCTTCGTGGAGGTGTGGGGAGGAGAGGAGGGAGGACAGGGGATGTTGGAAACATGGTCATTGGTTGCAGGGGCAAAGTATGGGGCTGATTGTCAAGGGAGATCCAGATGACAGTCTTGACAAGGCTATAATGTGTTCGTTTCACTTCATAAACAAATGCACACATGAATTTTAAATGAAATATTAACACACTGTACAACGTGGATGGGGCTGTTTGTCTTTCCTGAGAGAACAGAGTCCTTTTTGCCCCCTAAAAAAATGAGCATCACTGAGCAGTCATAAACAACAGGGAAATACCTCAAACCTCAACAGCCGTGTAAAAACAAAGCACAAGATGATGATAGCTCCCGCGTGACTCAAAGGTCTAGGATGTACCCCCCCAGATTTCCATGGGGGGCTGGCAGGGCAGGCAGGATGCTGCCCTTGGTTAACTTGGATGCTGCCCATCCAGCCACGTCCTGGGGCAGCTCACACCCACCTCCGCTCTCCACAGGCACTGACACGTGCCAGCTCACACTCACCATCACACGTACAGCTCTTCCAGAGAGTTGTTTCGGGAGGAATTGAACTCTTCTTGTTTGGTTTCCTTGGCTTTGCTGATGGCCTCTCCCAAGCCTGCAGTGAGAGCTCTGCCCTGACCCACAGTGTCTCTCCATCATCCCTGGCCCCAGCATGAGGCACTGGGAAGGATTTATGCCCCAGCACCCTCCTCACAGGCTTGCCCAGCTCTTGAGAGAGAACAGCCATAGGGCTACACAGGTGCCTTAAATCACGCTTGGCTCACACAAGCCAGGTGAAGGTTAAAAGTCAATAAGCACTTATTTACTCAGACCCTGCGAAACAGGCACTACCACCACAAGTGTTTGTTAAAGCCAGGGAGAAACTAAATAAAACAATATTTGCATCTACCATCCCTAGGGCGGCATGGGAACCATCTCCCTCGAGCCACCCCTGCCAGCTGACCCCATGGCACACCTCATGGGCGAGAAGGAGCACTGTCCACATGTGCCCACAGCCCACCTCTCAAGTGTCCCCAGGGACCTGACAAATTTTATCTTTTGCCCAGAAACAGCCCATTTCTGCTGCCAAGGAGATGGCCTGCCATTTTGCTCAACTAAAATAAGGAGAGCTTGCCTCCATGGGATGCATCTCCTAGAGCCTCATGTGTCTTTCCAGCCCCTTAATGACTCCCTGCCCCAGGGAAGGGCACAAATTCCCTTTTCCCTTCCCCAGCTCACTGGTGTGTCTGAAAACAGTGAGATCATTTAGGTGAAACTTCATTTATACATGACCTTCTCCATGCAGCATTTCTCCAACACATGTGGTTGGCGCAAACATCTACATGGACATACACGTGTCACTCCTTCAGCCCAGGCATGAGGGCAACCAGCCCTAGTCCCTAATGAGTCCCTGCCTTCCCACCGCCACCCTCCAAGTCCTCATCCTCGGTGAAGCACCAGGTGCCTCCACTGCTGGGGATGCCCCATGATGGATGTCAGCACTGCAGAGCAGAGGCAGCTTTCAGGGACAGCTTCAGATTTCCATGGCTTGTATGTGGGGTGCCAGATCCAGCACAGCTCTTCACCTCACAAATCCCTGCCTGGGCAGTGGCAGCAAGTGTTTCATCTCCAGCTCCATGTGATGCTGCAAACCATGTACTCTCTTGAGAACAGACTCAATTCAAAACATTAATTTTAGAGCATGAAGAAAGTTCACAGTCACTGTCACTCTGGATCAAAAGAGCTCCAGAGGCAGCGAGAGCAGTCACTTCTGGAGGGATCAGAGCACCCTGGGATTGTTCCTGGAGGGTTTGTGATGAGTCCAAGCCACAGGACACGGGCACTGCAGCAATGGGCCAGGGACAGGAGGAGATTCATAGAGTTCAAGATGTGGCTTATCTTGGCTCACATGAACTTCAGATTTCATTGATGGAGCCCAAATTAAACATGTACCAGGACATGACACAACTTTAGTAATAGAACTGCAGTGTGGGAAATGCCAGAGAAAGAAGCTAGCAGCAGCAATTAATGTGCAGGGCAAATAGGCCAGCTGCAATTTATTCCGCATGTGCTTCAGACATTTTAAATTGTCTTCATTCCTCACAAAGTTTTTGTGATGCCTGTATCACAAGCATGTTTCAAATGCCAAATTTAGCTGCAATGAGCGTTGCTTAGCAGCCTCAGAAACACTCCCTCTGCCTATTGTGAAGTGGCAAATAAACAAATTATTAATCTAAGATATTTATGGTGCAACATTGTACAATGCCTAGTCAGACTAGCTATATATTAAAAGCTCTTTTGTTTTGTTTTGTAGCACACGATGGCTGGTTAATAGCAGAAGGGAGGCACTCAAGTCTCTTTCTCTTTAGGACAATTAGGACTTTAAACGAAGGCTGAGAGAGATGGGAATGGGATTTACTCACCTCCTGGTGCCTACAAGGCAGGCTCTCTGTCCCAACAATTCACCAGCAGCTCCTTTATATTCAGTGGAGAGAAACAGGCAGCCCAGGGAGTCACCGAGCAAAGATGACGGCTTTAAATGAAACAAAATGTTCCTAGGGAGTCTAGAGCTCTACAGAGTAGATGTCCACATATATTTATGTGGGCATGGCTGGCACTGCTACACCTCAGAGCATGGAGCAGTGAATTTGGGAGTCAGTGGGATTAATAGGCCACAGCAAAGGTGTGTTGTCAAAATAGAGCAAGAAGATAAGTGAGACTGTACGTTTCTGCGTGACCATGGAGAAGTGGGTCTGTTCCCAGAACAACCTGGCCTGGAAGCCTGCCCAACCACAATGGCCTTTCTTCACTCACCTGAAATGGCAGAGGCCCATCTTGCCCCTTTCTCCCCTTGGCCACCACGCAAACCAACACTGAAATTTGAGAGGAGTTTGACACTGCAACCGCTGCAATTATGAGCCTGGCAGAGCTGGTAGCTGTGGGCTGACTTTCATTCTGCAAGAGTCACAACACTGTGGATGGCAATTTGCTACTCATCAGCCCCGTGACCGTGAGAAGGGTGTGTGTCAGGGCTGAAGAGATGTTCTCATCATGCAGTTCATCTGCTGCTGGGGCCACAGATGCTTCTCGTCTGTCCCTGGCAAATAGAGGAATGTTTTTCTGTTGGCAAGTGCCCTTTCTTTCGGGACAGGCTTCCTCAGAAATACCCACCCATGGACAGAGAAAACAGCAGCACATGGCAAGGGTCTTTATTACCAAAGAGTGGCTCAGAAGCTAATGGAGGTGACTATAGGGATGGTGACAAAATTACAATGGATGGCCCCCAGTTGCTACTTAATATCAGCATCGCAAAGCAGGGGAGAAGATGAAGAACTGGTACTTCCCTTGATAGAGAGGCACCTTTGCTATCGGGATACTGAAGCAAAGGTTCACACTGACCTCCTTCCCGAGCTCCTCCTGAGCAGTGGGGCAGGGAAACACACTGCTGTTAGAAGAAGGGACTTTCTTCATGGCAAGTCTTCAAAGCTCACGGGCCTTTTCAGAGCAACTGTTGAGGGTCCTGGGGCTCACAACTAGAGAAATTCTCCTCTGCTGAGTGTTAATGTCCCAGCAAATTTTCTTCTTGTCCCTCCTATACATTGGTGAAGGCATTTCTAGCAAGTCCATCACTGTAGCTCCTAGATACATTACAGCATGTTATTTCTTGCTGGTGTGTGTAGGTGATCCAACACATTCTATCTGGAGAGAAAGGGGAAGCCTTTCCTTAACGGCCTGTGTAGCGTATATAGCTGCAAGGCTTTTCCAAATCTGAAAAATGTCTTTTGAGATTAGATCAGCTAGATCTAGAAAAACGAGAAGGACAAAGATCTCCAACAGTGCAAAAAGCTGACGCTGAAGCTTGGCCAGGTGTAAAAGGGTCAGCAGTCCAGGGGAGGAACAAAGGGTTGGACAGACTAAGAAGGTAGCCAGGCATTTACTCATTTAGTAGGCATTTTTAATTGCTTTTGTGAAGCATGATTCATCTCTTAATATGTGCAGGGACAGTCAATCCTCTGTCTGTGCAAATGAATCACCACACGCTCCCCACTCCCTGCTCCCACGAGGCCAAGACCCTGCACAACCAAAACAAACCCTTGGAGGAAGCAGGTCTGAATGTCAGCAACCGCTCACATAAAAAAAAACCCACCACAAACAAGAACTTGCATATTTAAAGGGATATAAACTCTCTTTGTCATGGACTGGATGTTCCAGATATGAGTATATTCATTATGAGACAGTTCGCACCTCCAAAGAATGAGGTGTTCATTGCCCAGGAGAGAAATAAAGGCCTGGAAGAACTACCAAGGCCTTGAAAGATTTTTTTTGACAACCATGTTCCTACCTGCTTTCAGCACAAGCATCTTATACCTCAGGAAATTTAGCAAGGGTGGAAGAAGAAAGCCAGGACTTGCACGGCAGTCCGGCATGGACAGGGACTCAGGGCTCTGCCATCTCCTTTTTCTTATCCCCACATGCTGCTGATGCTGATATCCAAAAAGAGATGTCCAGGAGTTGGCACACTGCCGCCCTGCCTGCAAGGGGGCTGCCTATAAACGTCCCAAAAAATCTCTTGACCGCAGCAATGGAATGAGGCAAGTATATGAGAAATGTAATATTTTTCCTGAACTGCATCAAGTTAACGATATTTCCCCCTCCCTTTGCACCTCTGTAAATCACGGCGTGATGGTGGAACTCAACAATGTTACACTGATGTAAAAGCACTCTCGAGAGGGAACCAGTTGGTGTAAATCAACCCCTTCTGTTTCCTTGTACATAATCTGGTGCCAAGCTCCACCAAAACCAAGGAGAAAACATTCACGAGATTTTTCCAAAGGCAATAGTCTGTCTAAGCACAACTTTAAATGTCTGCCATTAAAGTTTTCTTCTTCTCATCAAAATGACTCGCAAACCCATCTGCTAGCTAATAAAGACTTTTTAAAGCTTTCGTATTGTATTTTATAATGAAATACACTAAGGGGAAAACAGGACCATGTATTTAGAAAGACAGAACAGCAACAATCTGCTGCTCTTTCATGGAAAGCCAATGATGTTCGCTCCCATGGCTAATTAAAGAGACTGAAGTCTTCAACCCTTTGAACATTTCTTGTACAAAAACCTTAATTCCTAAATGCATCCACATTTTTATTCAGACTGCTCCCAGACACTGCAGCATTGCTGACATCACACTGTTTTCAAGTTAAAAAAGGCAGATTTCATTCTCATGTCTGACTCCATTCCATTTTGTTAGCTTTTTACACCTCAAATATTTATTACAGATTTCAGGGATTCCAGTGGGTAATTTTGCTTCCTCTAGAGACATTTTGCCTTTTTGCTGGTAAGACGGGGTGACCACGAGGTACGACTTCTACCCAACCATAAGGGCAACTCTGTGGCACTGGATTGAGTCTCGCCGAACACTGATGGCTTCACCAGCCAAGGATGCAGCCCAAGGTTTTGATGAGCTGCCATCCAGAAGCAAAACCCACACCTATCCCTAAAGCTTCTCCTCCAGCGCTGGTTGGGAAGTAGCTGTCACTCCTGCTTCCCAGTTAAACCAGACTGTCTGTGCCATGCTGCAGCTCAGCCCTTTCTTGCATGTTGCACCCTCAGACACAAGGACTCTTTTCTTCTTTATGGCTTCTTTTTTGGCACTCCTGGATGCTGCCGTGGCTGGGACGTTGCTGCTTTCTGCACTGATCTCACAGTATTTGCCACACTGTCTAACACGTAGCAGCTGAGAGCAGCATTTCAAGGAATTATTTCACAACATTCTTCTCTCCCCAAAATACCAGCAATTGGTATGTTACAGAGAAGAGCAAACATAGCTGCTAAGGGTCCATGCATAAAGACTTAGCAGCCCCATGCCAATTTGCCAAAAGCCCTTGGTGGTTCTAGATTCCCTCAGCTCCCACGTTCATTTCCTTAAGCTAGGAACAAGAAATTATACAAGAAAAAAGAAATTATCTAGGTAAGATCATCAGAGACAGCAAAGCAGCCAGACTCAGAGCAAAGGGAAGGGTGAAACCCCGAGTAACGGCACTGCTCTTTCCAGGAGAAGGAGCTTTTGCTGTGATGGGCCAGTCCCTTCACCTGCTGAGCTGTGGAGCTGGGCAGGATCTGGCAGCGAGCGAGCTATAATCACTAGCAGGAAGAGAGCAAGCTGGGCGTCATGCCCATGTGAGCAATTAATGGTGAAGAATAAAGGATGTCATAGGGAGCCATCTGAGATGGTTTCAGCAGCCCCCTTTGCAGTATTAGGAAACACAGAGCCTATCTCGAAGGTGAAATGAGGAGCAATTTCAGGTCACAGCTTACCAGACCAGGTCTCCTCCACTGTGTTCACTCCTTGCTCTTCCACCTCCAATGAGGGACATACCTGGCTCCAACACCTGTAGCAACTGATGTTTTCATGCTCTAAGTTTCACCACAATTCTCTGTCTGTGCTGCCTTCCCTGCATTTTTGTCTCATTTAACATCTCTGCTTTTCAGTCGTGATTGCTTACTCCTGCTGAGCACTGAGGACTCTTAGAAGGAAAGCTGCAATCCCCAGCAAGGTCCTTGCAATTTATCACAATAGAGGGAGTACCTTAAAAACACACACACACACAAAAAACCCGAAAACCCCCCAAAACACTTTCTTGGATGGCAAGCCAGCCTATGTGCCAATCAACCTAAGATCTACCCAAGAATTTAATGATAGCTAAGCTTGGCTGGGAAAGCAGGCTTGAAATGAAACTGGAAGAGCCACAACCTTCCTTCCAAACCTCAGCTATGTCCTGTAATAGCTATGTCTTCATCCTGCCTACTTCTGATCTTCACCTGAGATGTCATGGATGGCCTCAGTTGCTTATCTCCTTCTAAGCATCATACGAGCTGTAGTAGTCAAGGGAGATTAACGGATGGGACTGATCCATGGGCTGAGCACAGTCCTTGGGATTCCCAATCCACCTCTCTGCACAGTGGTATTAGTACACCTGCTTCTCCCCACTTACGTGTGCAGCAGACTGGGACAAATACAATCTCCTAATTCGTGTATCATCATCTCTCATGTGAGATGTAGCCCCTTTCACACCAGTATTATACCCACAAGCAGTGACAATACTTGGGGTCTACGCTGGGCAGCTTTACAAGGGTTGGCGCTACCTCCATTGATAGAGACCTTTTGCTTACCAAGTGGCCAGGTGAGATCAGAAAGTCTACACTTACATGTGTGCCAAGAACACTGGCCAGAAGTGCTTTAGATGGCATTTTATCAATGCAGTGCAGCCTGCTCCTCTGAACCAATATAAAATATACAGGGAAGATCAACAAGATGAAAGATCCTTCATCTGACTGCAGGCAGCAAAATCCACTCAGGCTCTTCCTCGTGGTGCCTGATGGTCCAGAAGGAAAACACTATGATTCACATTGCACTGATTTGCTGTTGGAGACCTCAGAGCTTCAGTAGATCCTACTGATTTAATGCAGCATGCAGCAGGATCGATTTCCCAGTGGCCTTATGTAAGAGTTTGCTTGAAAACAGTGACTAGAATTTTGAAACCATTTGCTTTAGCTATATTTTACCCCGTGTCAACTCATGAATCTAACTTGAATTGTGGTGGTATGTGTGTGTGGACTCTCCTTTGGTGAGCTCTCAGAGTATGGGCAGGAATCAAAGCAGATACAAGGATTGAGCCTGTTTCCCAGACACGATGCTGCTCTGAAGAACCATTATTCAATTACAACAGTGAGAGTAGTCTATGACTACCTAGAGAAAGTTTTGACAGCCGCAGCCATCGCCATGCAGAGCTGAAGAGGGATGCACTACGTGCTGCACACTACACCTGTATTACCACTGAAGTTCCCTTTTCTCATTTATTTTAAAATCAGCAGAATAGGTAACTCCACTTTGCTGGTTAATTAGGCAAGTACAATATGTTGTGCTTGACAAACGGAGTAAGAAGTGGCTTTGGGCGACACACCACAGTGTCACAAACTGTTTTCACCCCACAGCACTTTCCTCCCTTTCCTTCACTACTGCTACCACCTCTAGGGACTGTTGCTAATGGCACAGATCCTCAACTGATGTAAGCCAGCAAAGCTCTTACTGCCTGATGCGAAGTCGCAGTAACTGTACCAATTTATAGCAACTGTGAATATCTATCATGGCTATTTTCATGTGACTTTCCTATTAGTTGGTTGCATTTTTAGGAACTCGAGATCCCCTGCTGAAAGCAGACATCTGCTTAGGGCACAGATCACACTCTTCACACAGGACTTTTACTCAAAACTGCTCCAAAATCCTTATGTGCCCAAGGGTATTTAATGAAGACCAGGATTAGCACCTCTGCAAGAACAGTAGACTTAGGAGACCCTCATCAAAAAGGACAGGAATCAGAGAACACTGGCCAGCTACACTATGAGCCGAGCCGCTCGAGGATGTACGGCTGCACCAGCCACGGGTGCTGTCCTCCAACATGTGCTACTGCTCCGCAGCAAGGTAGTATGAAAGCCCAGCTTGGGCTGCGCAGTCAGCAGTTTAGCTTATTTTTTGTGATGGCTACAAAAAAGCAGAGTTGCAAAATGAATGTGTCGCTTTTTTCCCCCAAAAACCTCACAGATTCTTCTTCGGGACTGAGCAGCCATGGGTGGGGGGCAGGAAATATCTGCACCACGCCAGAAACCTGGCCGCCAGCCCATGGGTGGGGAACACTGCCGTCCATTAACCAGCACAGGGGCAGCTGACAACTCAGGGCAGTCAGAAATCACACCTGACAAAAGCAGATGTATGTCAGCAACAGTGGCATGGCCAAAGACTTCAGTTTTTAATGCAGCTGTGAGACCAGTTGGGTTTCCAGAGATGTGAATGTTGTCCCTGGTCTGTTCCTATGCTCACTGCCTGTGGGCACCTCATTGCAATGAAATATCTCCTCATCCTTCTTATGTTTTTTAAATGCAGCTTTGTCCTTAACATCAAACTACAGCCCTTAAAACCACCCTAAACAATCATCTCCTTCATTTTCATGCAAGTGAAACAAAGACACCTCGCCATCTCCTCTTCCTTACCTGGCTAGGTGTCCTATTGCTTGTAATACCCTCCAGTGGACTGCCCAGTCTACACATGATGAAGATGGTGCAGGATACAGCATGAAACAGGAGGAGTAGGAAGTCTTGTGGGGAAAATGGACAACACTGCCTCACCTCTGCTCCTGCCAACATCCAGCTTTTGCCCCTCTTAGTCTCTGCATATAAATACCTTTTACCTTTCCCACAGAAGAGCACTGAAGAAAAATTACCTGGTAAGCACATGTTGGTGCTGTTTCTTTTCATTGCTATGTTCAAATTCCTTTAATTTGCTGGATTTTTCTGGTTTTGAAGAATTGAGAAACTTTACTTAGAGCAGTAAGAAAGCATTCTTGTTGCAATTTTGCAATAGAAACACATAATACAATGACTGCCAGCCTGGTGTCCAGTATAATGCCACTTACTGCCAGCCCATACAATAACAAATATAAGATTCACACTAAAAGTCACTAAATCCTGTGCTCCCGAGTCACATGGAAGATGGGAATTTCATTTTGCATTTTTATGAAATGTATGCACGTCCCTCATTTCCATGAAAATGCACAACAGTCCCATAAGGAAAAAACAATTACAATGAAGGAACTCACCAAGCAAATTTGTTATGCTATAAGTCATGAATTTTCACCCAGCCTCCTTTCTCATGTGCTTAACTCCTTTCACTAAACAACCACCACTCACCAAGACCACTGCTAGGTATCAGGGCAGGCATAAGGAATACCAAATAATATGCTGTTAACTCTTCTTACACCTGTGATGGGAGCAGAAAATTATAACAGCCTCTTCTGCGTTACAAAATGTGAACCTAAGAACAAGTGTGCTATGATCTATTGGAGACAAATGAAGCTAATATAAAGCTTTGCAAGATTTTAGCTTTATTGACTTTATTTAACTTCTCAGACGTGTCGAGGAGGCATATTTGATGAACACAGCTGGGGGTACCAAATGGTTTTGGTTATGAAAGCCTGGTGTGGTAGGGAAGAGAAAAATTACAGGACAAAGCCCATAACTGCACAGCTTGGGAAGAGCAGAAAATACGAGGCCAAGGTGGCCAGTACTTTTTAACAGCTTAAATGTTACGAGTGAGAGCGCATCAGTGACGGACATCACTGGAGAAGTTCCCAACTGACAGTGGAAAGGGTTGGAACAGCTGAAAAGAAACTAAGATAAAAGCATCCCGATGTCAATGAGAGCAGAAGTGCACCTGCATGAGAGTATGGGAACCCAGTGAAATGCTGGAATGACATATACTGCCTCATCAAAACTACTGCTAATTGTCCTATTATATGCTAAAACTTTGCAGTAGACACTCTCAAGGATCCAGTAATAGCTCCACTTCCAGAAAAAAATAAAAGGAACAAATACTCACATTCACAAAGGGTAGATGTGGATTTTGGCCTCTGAACTGTGGTGACCAGATGTTGATAAAATAACATGATTTTTTACTCAGACACCTTATTTATCAAGATACGACTTTTAGAAACAAGCACTCGAACAGTTCCACTAAACACACACACTATACATTGTTCCCACAGTTAGATAATTACATAGCTTAGTGGAAAAACCTCGTTAATGTGACGCAGTTTACAGAAAGTATCTACATTTATCAGTGGAACAATATCTTGTAAAAAACACTTGCCTGATTAGATGTGTCTTCCCTTTTAGAGAAGAAAGCAAGCTCTGAATTACAAATTTTGGCCAGTATCAACCAATCATGCAACAATCAAAAATGAATGTTCATAAGAATGAAGACAGAAAAATGAGAAACCAGCAGGAGAGCATCATAAAAGATGGGTTATGCAAGGGTTTTACTTTTTATTTACAGCACATATATTACAGTAAAAAAGCTTAGCACGGCTTATACAGAGGTTGTGTACGGATGATACATATGCTTACATCGAACAGGTTTAACTTCCTTGGCACTAACTGAACCAAACACAAGGGTTTAACACAAAAATAAGAAACAGAACATTTATTAGGTAAACTCTACATTAACTGTACACATCTGTGACTGGAGTTTCAATGCAATCTAAAGAATATAAACAAGCCATCAGGATGGCAAGAACTTTTTCGACGAACACGTTTAACCCTCAAGACAAGGTTGTCTGGCACCATTTAAAAGTTGCTGTACTGAACACAGTGATTTTAAAGAAACGTCATAGATGATTAAGACACTGAAAATGCACTCACCATAGTGAAGAATCCCATTATTTTCCTTATTTCTTTAATTTTTCACTACCACAACACAAGTGTGTTAAAAGGCTGCATGGCAGACAAGCTGGATGCAACAGCTGGAGGGTTTTGCCTGTCAAGCACAGTGACTTGCAGCAAAAGACACATGCTCTATGCAACAAAACCTTTGATATACAGCTCGTGTTGGTTCAAAGAAGAAGATCTAAGAACAACAAATGTTGAAGCCTTAGAAGCTCTCTTCATTATAATCAGAATCCTGAGAAAAGCAGGGTCCAAATTACTCCAAGTGAATTTAGGCTCATTTATATACAACAAAATTGTTCAGATACATCACCAGTAGTAAACAGAGTTAATGCAGTGTTAATCTTTTTACATTTTAATGACTAGCTATAAAAACAGAAAATAGCATGTTCTAATCTGTTTACATTTCCTGAGCTTAGTTAAATCAAGAGGGAATGAACATTATAAAAATCCCGGTAAGTCACCAATAAATTAAAAACGTACATAACCACTATAGCTTAAAAAGCCCTACAACGCTCAGAGCGAAGCCTGCCTATCTCATACCACAGCCTTTCCTTTAGGACTTCTGTACAGAAAACGTGCCAGTAACTTCACCAGCAATACTGAGATGCTATGGAATTGTAGGTCTTTTTTTTTTTGCACTCCAAGTGCCCTTCTAGCAGACTATGTGATAGCCTTTCCTAATCAAATCATATGAGAGCATTAAAAAACTGTAATCCCCTACTTCCAGTGCAGGAAACAATGTTCTCAGAAACACAATGCGCTACTGAAATTCAAATTTACTAGCAGTAGTTATTTGGGTGGACTCTCAGCTCCCACACGTACCATGACTACATTGGCAGCAGGTTTAGTATCCTTTGGGGGAACAAACCAATGCAAATCTACACAGAAGACTGAAGAAAAGACCCTTACCAATAAAATATTCACCTTAGAGGTTTTTTTAAGAGCCAACATCATGCAGTTGAGAAAAGCACTCGACCTACATGAGTCATACGCATGTTTATTTATGCATGTTTATTTCCTGCATAGAGCATAATGTGTACCTTGGAATAAAACCCAAGCTTTGAGAATCTACTGAGAATATGGGTATTTGTAATAGTGCTATTGGCAGATTAATTCAAACCCAAATGCTCAAACTCAGCTGTCTCAAAGACTTGCAGAGCCTGAACTTTGATAAAAAAAACTACCTCTAAAAAACCTCTCTGCTTATAGCATGATTTTGAATTTATGGTGTAGATAAAAGAGAGGTAGAAATGTTTATCTCCTCAATATCATTTTCTGTGCAGTATTTATGAAGTATCAGAAAAAAATCTATAGTTTTTTGGTGAAAATGCCAGCTTTTTCCCGAAGAATTATATGGAATCTCTTCTTTCCACTGAAGTGCTGCAAGTTAAGTATCTGAAATCTGGTTCAGAAGAGCTCCTCTCCCCATTAGCCTCACTACATCATTTTTGTGACCAAGTTCTGCTTTTAGGAAGTCATTGCAGAAATACTTCTATATAGCGCTCAAAAATATCTAGAGATACAACCTACCCAACAAACTACATTTACCAGCCAAATAATATCAAGTCTGCTCCTAAAAAAAGCACTCGCTTTTGCTCTACTTACATGATCCCTCTTATGCACACTACTGAGAGGGACAGAAGAGGTATGGAAGGCGACACGGCCCTTCCTGTCTTTGGTGATGACCACAGGTATGAGCATCGTCACCACTCTGGCTGGCAGTAGCTAGAGCGCTTCCCAGGGCAGCTTCTTTTGCTGCCACGATCCACCCTCCGCAGTGGGAGGATGGATGGTGCTTTAGTGACAAGTGCTCCTCAAAAAGGGTAGGAAGGACAAGCTGACCAGGAGAGATATCTTAACAGAAACCACGTTGGTAAGATAAACATCCATCTTTCGCTGGTGTAAGACAAGCTTACAGTCCTACAGCTTTCATGATTGTCACTAGACACAGGAGAGAGATGAAAACATCTCAGCTCCTGCAGCTGCAGCCATCAAGATCATGATCCAGAGCGCAGTGTATTTCCCAGTGAGATGAAAGCCTTGGACCCAGCAGTGCCAGAGAAAGGCAGGTCAGAGGCAACAGGGTGGAATATGGCAATAGGGGCTCCATCCCTGATCCCTGATCCCACAGCATTGCGAGAGCTGATGTATCTGGATGAGAAGGACCTGCCTGTTGACATTTCGGGGCACACAGGGCTGGAGCTCCACTGTTGTTCACGTAGCAGCGGCTGTTCAAGGGTGGGATTTGAGCCATGAAAGTCAGATTGCTGCATGGTGACCTTTAATTTACCCATACAAAGTTAAATAAATTACATTAAATTAAATTCAACCAAAGCAGATGCTAGCTTATTTATTAAAAAGCTCAGCTTTCTCTTTCTTTCAACCGGTTTGATAGACACGCAGCTCTCAGGAGCAGACCTTCACTCTAACTCAGCTGGACAAGAGCAGCTCCGTAGGGATGGCCAGAGGGATGCTCCTGCAGCAATACCAGCCGCAGCAAGACCTGGCTGTCCCTAAGGACACCCAGCAAAGGCACATGAGCACAGCATCGTCGCCTGCTTGCTCTCTATGCTTCTTGCCTCACCCAGGTCTTCTCCCTCCTTCCACGTAAACAGCACCAGACTCACAGCAGAAGACGATTCTCCACTGCTAACACTGCCTTCTATCGTCGTATCTTTTAAGAAATCCATGAATTGATTAATATAAAGAATACACAACTTGTCATTAATTTTTGATAGGCTTGGGTAAGGAAGCTTGTGTACAATAACAGGGTTGTGTTTACAATACAGGTTGGAAATGTTTTGTTTTGGTTGTAGCATTTTGAGACAACTAATGCTACTGTACTCAAATAATCGACAGGCATGCTTCTCATTTTTACCTGTCCTTCTATCTGTCCTTCTGTCTGCTCCCTTTCAACAGCATGCCTAAAAGCAGAGTCACATAAATAAGAGATGTGTTGCTTTCAGCCACACATACAGAGTCTATTTCGTCTCTCCTCTTTTGTTCTCTGGAAACATTACCCCCATTAATTTCATCCTCAAACTATGATCCACCAAAATAAAAAAAAATCAAGTACAAACCCAAACTTCATTGCTGGGTTATGGGTCAACGTAAACTGACCAGAGTCAATGCCAACCTAAAATTCACTTTACAAAAGTAAGGATTGTTCGATTACATTTGCTGACCATAGACAGCTTCTTTCACTATTCATACAGTTTGAAGACTGAAGATTTGCTGGGAACAAGACACAATTCATGTGCTTTGGAAGTAAATGGAACTAATAGCCATCATCATCATCCATATCACAGCCATAATCTGAAACACATAAAGACAAAGGCATATCAAAATGCAAATACTCCAGGTAAATGGAAGATACAACAAAAATATTGCTACCTTCAGGTTGTTTTCCTGGTGTGTAACTAGATGGTAAGTTTTGCCTTAAGCAAGCATTTTAAAAAATCATATATTTATCTTAGGGCTAAATAAAAAGTTCTTGCAGGTACTTTCCTCAATGAAATAAAATTATGTGTAAGCATGTATGTGTAACTAGCTCTTCTCACTTGTCACTGGACCCTCATTTAGGAATACTTGGCACATGGATATGTGAAATACTTAGTTAAATTTAGAGGCTAAGGTGATCAAGCCTGATTGTCACAAGTAATTTGGAACAAGGTGGCTGATAAGCAGCAGCATACATTTACATATAGGCACGGTTCTCACTAGACATAGCCACTGAGACAAAGCTGGCTTGTTTATATTATTCATGGATTTATAAGCTGAAACTCCAAGGGTTCAGATATAGCTCAGAGTTCCCATCAACATCAAAGGAGTCCTGCAACAAATCCTGACCAACGCATCTGACTCAGATCTCCCATATCTACTTACTCCTAGAGGAACAACTTAAAATTTTGCCCAGATTTTTTTTTATCCAGTTTTGTTTTCTTAAACAATGCTGAGTTCAAAGACTGTGAAGCGTGTGTCGGAAGGCAAGCCTGCGTGTTTCTAATGCACCAATTTCTCTTCTGTGTGCTTCTGAGTGCAATAAGCAGATATTTTCTGCTGCGAAGTCAAACCTAAGATAACTATTACATACGAGCATTCAGTAAAGTTAACCTTTATATTCCATATTCAATACAGTGCAGCATTTCATCCAAAGAGTCAAGCAAATGCTCGGAAGCAGAATTAAGTGTAATCTGTAATACTTTGTGTGGAGTGGGTGAAGTTCACCATCTGTAATTCCTGCAGTTATTCTAGGCAGACAGGTCTTAAACCCAGGAAGAAAGCGGTTAGAAAGGAGTTATTTGTTCTGCTGAGCAGCTCTGCACACCTGCGTTTGAATTCTGGGAATACTCCTTCCCTTTTTATTTTTTTTTTTTAAACTCTGATTTTTCAGCTGTTGTCCAGACCATACAGGGAGTAGTGGAATGTTCTCAGAACGGTTTAAAAATAATAACATTTACAAAGAAAAAAAAAGCTCTGTGACCTTTATTCTATTTTTGTGGGGGGGTTATTAATAAACATAGACCCACCCTCCTCCACATGGGTGCCTTTTCTTGGGAACATTATTCTAATAATAAATGCAGGCAACAAACTGTTTTTCCTATGGTTCAGAAATGATTTTCCAGTGGAGAAATCAATTTAAAAGCAACAGACACTTTTGTGAAATGTATACATATTGTCCATGAAAGCTAAATTAGCAGTACTGGAAAGTAAATACTGCAGTAAATAACATTTCAGCAGGAAACTTACTCCCATCTTGCTTTTTGAGAACCCATAATTAGCAGCTCTCATTTTAAAAATATTTTTGTATATTTTCAAAGCTTAACTTCTAAGGGGAAGTTTTTAATAAAGGATAATGTGGATGTGTCCAGCTAGGAAAAACCGCAGCAGAGAGGATACTGCCTTTTCCTGCCAACAAAGAAACCTAATTAAATGAGTGGCTTTGCTGGGTAACCCAAAGAAATTAGCACACATCTGTGTACAATACAGCATGCCGTACGCTGTCAATGCAATTTCTGTACTTGGTGAAGAACTCTTTCCTCCTAACGCTTTCCCCAGAAATGGAGTGTGACGATTCATTTTGTTTGAGCTGGACAGCCACGTCCCCAGGGCTCATGGGCACCCTGGATGTCGCTGCAGCCCTGGCTGAGGAGGCAGGCAGTAGCAGGGCGGCTCGGCTCGGAAGGCAACAAGCCCAGAGCACTGCTGATGGAGGGGTTACTGACCCTGTAATTCCTCAGATCTACATTAATAAACCTAATTCTGAAGAAGGCGTAACATCAGTTTGTTCTTGAGAAGCCCTCTTAGCCAAAAGCTCGAGATGCAAAGTTTTCTCAGGAGGAGTCTCTAAGAAGGTCAGGTTTCGGACAAGGATGACTCTAGGCTTTCCCACAGGAATGGGCAATGCCGGAAAGGCAGCAGGAGCTCTGCATGCGACGAGCTCCCGGAGGACAGGGACAAGCAGGGGAACCCTGTCTGTCCTCAGCCCTGCAACAGCAAACCCCACAGCACCAGTAGATGGTCATTTAGAGAGCATCCCAGCTTACCGTTTCCTCCCATTAACTGCAAGGCGCTCACGCAATGATCATCATCTTCTTCTATTTCTTCCTCTTCCACCTCTTCGTCAGGGTTATAAGCTACCGGGCCACTCTCCACTAGAACAGCTGCTGGTTTTTCTAAGTCAGAGGCTTCTGCTTGTGCATTTGGAAAGGTCACCTGCAAAAAAAGAAGAGGCGACAGTAGAGCAGCCCTTCCTTTTGTTCAATATTTGTACAAAACGTCAGCAGCTTCCACACAGGTAAGCCCACATACAGTGCTAGAGGCTTAGCTCTTCCAGGGGACATGGAAGTTGCTCAGTGAAATGTTGCCCGAATGAAAGTCAGGCACAAACATCCACAGTTTTCACATGATTCACAGCCAGATAAGTGAAATATCCAGAGATGGTAACAGCAGAACAAGGATCCTCTTGCAAGCACAAGGTAAGGAGAAATCTGTGAGTGAAGGCTCCTCAGCAGAGCTCTGCGGGAAAACTTCCAACCTTTCCCTCATTGTACTCTACTCACATCAGGCCTATTACACAGTAACAACATTATTGACACTTTAATGATAGCAAAAACGTACCCTTCAAATCAGAAAAAAACCAACATGTATTAGTTTTGACAGCTCTGGTTGGATTTATTTGGAGGCACAATGAGCTGTGGAACAAATAGCACTCTTTAGACAGCACTTAATGTGCTGGCAGAGCACTAGGTTGATAATACATGCCAGCACCTGTAACATTACCTATGAAATTCATCAGAATAATGATCCCCAAACACTAACTTGGGAATTGATCGGTGACAGGACCCACTCCATACGTGCGCCTCCCCAGTTGCTCCAAGGTTAGGCAGGACACAGCAGGGGGGGAGAGAAAGGGCAACACCGCAATGAGACAGAGGTGAGTTTGGAGAAGGCAATATTGCCTTCAGTTCCCTAATGACAGATCTGGGAATGGGGCAGGAACCAGCAACGTGGTCTGCCCCAGCACAGCCCAGGCTCTGGTCTCTCTGGAGCTCTCACTTCCAGTCTAGGGCTCCACCTCCCTCTCTCATCCAGGGAAGAAACATCGCAGGAGATTTATCCTTTCACAGAATTTTTAGTACACGTGCTATATCACAGAATCACAGAATCATCTTGGTTGGAAAGGACCATTAAGATCATCAAGTCCAACCATTAACCTAACACTACCAAGTCAACCACTAAACAATATCCCCAAGCACTACATCTACTCATCTTTTAAATACTTCCAGGGATGGTGCCAAAACCACTTCCCTGGGCAGCCTGTTCCAATGCTTGATAACCCTTTCCGTGAAGAAATTTTCCCTGATATCCAATCTAAACCTCCCCTGGCACAACTTGAGGCCGTTTCCTCTCATCCTATTGCTCGTTACTTGGGAAAAAGAGACTGACATCCACCTTGCCACAACCTCCTTTCAGGGAGTTGTGGAGAGCGATAAGGTCTCCCCTCAGCCTCCTTTTCTCCAGACTAAACAACCCCAGTTCCCTCAGCCGCTCCTCGTAAGACTTGTTCTCCAGACCCTTCATCAGCTTCGTTGCCCTTCTCTGGACTCTCTCCAGCACCTCAATGACTTTGCTGTAGTGAGGGGCCCAAAACTGAACATAGTATTCAAGGTGCGGCCTCACCAGTGCCGAGTACAGGGGGACGATCACTTCCCTGGTCCTGCTGGCCAAGCTATTTCTGATACAAGCCAGGATGCTGTTGGCCTTCTTGGCCACCTGGGCACACTGCCGGCTCATATTCAGCTGGCCATCGACCAACACCCCCAGGTCCTTTTCCAGCCACTCTTCCCCAAGCCTGTAGCGGTGCATGGGGTTGTTGTGACCCCAGTGCAGGACCCGACACTTAGCCTTGTTGAACCTCATACAGTTGGCCTCAGCCCATTGATCCAACCTGTCCAGATCCCTCTGCAGAGCCTTCCTCCCCTCAAGCAGATCAACACTCCTGACCAACTTGGTGTCGTCTGCGAACTTACTGAGGGTGCACTCGATCCCCTCGTCCAGATCATTGATAAATACATTAAAGAGAACTGGCCCCAACACTGAGTCCTGGGGAACACCACTTGTGACCGCCCGCCAGCTGGATTTAACTCCATTCACCACAACTCTTTGGGCCCAGCCATCCAGCCAGTTTTTTACCCACTGAAGTGTATGCCCGTCCAAGCCATGAGCAGCCAGTTTCTCCAGGAGAATGCTGTGGGAGACTGTGTCAAAGGCTTTACTAACATCCAGGTATACAACATCCACAGCCTTTCCCACAACATCCAGTAAGTGGGTCATCTTGTCATAGAAGGAGATCAGGTTAGTCAAGCAGAACCTGCCTTTCATAAACCCATGTTGACTGGGCCTGATCACCCAGTCAAAGCTTTTATAGCTTTGTAACAGGGCACTTTTCATCTCCCTTCTATACTTGGACTATTTGAGGTTTGCACACTCGAGCTGTGGCCCAAAAAGACATCCCATTAGTGGCAACTTGAAGAACATTAAAGATTAATCATTAATGCTGCTTTGTCATGTAAGCAATTTTGAGAAGGGAATACTTAACAGTGCCTGTCGCTAGTCAGCAGTTACCAGCACTGAGAGCCATCTCCCCTAATAGGAAAGACAGAAGACTGGGACTACTTCCTTGGGAAGAACAGCGGTGAGGTGCTCCTAACAATGAATGATCCAAAGGAGACCAGGGAACCCCAGCTCCTCTGGTTCCTACCACAACAAAAGTCCTACAGTGCTTTAGGTTTTACATTACAGTACACAACTATGTACTGCTGCATCTTCTCCAGTTCCATTGGCAGTAAGTTCTGATTCGGCACTGTAATTTAGTTTTATTTATTTATTTATAAATGGATTTACTCGGGATGCAGTAACTCCCAGAATCCCTGTAACTCCAGGCACTTTAGAGATATACCATAAGAGAAAATCCCTGTACCAGAAAGTTGATAGTCTAATTATTCAAACATCAAAGCTGTTCCTGAACTTGTCATACACCATGACAGTCAACCTAAAGAATCTGCCTGAGTTTTTTGAAGTCACCTAAGGGTTTGCTCCAATAGCTCATTAATAGGGCAAAAGACACCCATTAATTTTAATGGAAAATCAAGTATTTGGATATGCAGATCATTCAAAGACAGGTTTTCATGATTTTTTAACGCTCAAATTAATCATATTATTTAGAGGAACTTCCCTCCAGTTTATTTTGTATTTCCTACCACTGCTTTTGCCTCTAGAGTGATCAAATTGAGTCCATCTAGGTTTTCAGTATAAGCAGAAATAGACAGAACACTTTGAGATGAATCAGCATCATAACATATATCAATTTATATGCTTGAAAGTATCCATCTGCTCTGAAAAAGTAGGCGAATATAAAGGAGCTACAACTGAGTCATTATTTTTTAAAATTGCACCATGCTAATTAAACTGTGACCTTCTTCTAATTATCATGTCCACTTCCAGACTGCTATACTTCTAAAAATGTGCAGAGTTTTCTAATGAGCATAGCATAAGAAGTGAAAATGTATTTCCCCAGGCAGGATATCAAACTGTTTCTGAAAATCAACGGGTTTTAGTAATTTTAAAAATAAGGCAGTCAAACAACACCTTTAAACAGAACTTCCCGAATTCACTTCCAGACATCCTGGACTTGAGTTTGGCAGGTATATTTATGTATGGATGGGCAATTGTCAAAGCATGTTAAACTACCCATGGTAACTCGTTCACTTTCAAAAGGATGTCAGTGTCACACGTTCATGGGAAAAAGAAGGACAAATACCTTTGGTATATTACGAACAGAATTTTTAGATACGCAGTAGAAAGTTACTTTATCATACACAAAATGCATAGGTCTACTGTGTACAGTGTGAAAATAAAAGTGAAAGAAAGCAGTTATCACTGTGACTCTGATAATAATCACGATCCCTTGGGCAGAAAATGCAGGTGCACAAAGCCAGCCAAGGAGGGTTTCTGGTGGTGGCTGATCACCAGCACTGACTTTTCTATGGCACTATTGTATTTTCAAACTAAAGAAACGAACAAACAAACCAAAGAGTAAGCCATGCTATACAGGGTAAGCTGTCACTTTGTGTTGCCTCACTGCTCTCCCGCAGAAGCCCAGCCCTTCCCTTGGGTCTGTGCTGGCTGCACAGAAGCAGCATTTTGCATCGTCCCCCTTCTCTGCAGGGACGGTTCAAGTGCTGAGAAACAGGCACAAGCTCTGCCCTCTCTTCCTCCTCGTCCCCACTTGTTTGATATGTACCTTTGTAGATGCTTGCAGGGAGTTTTCTCTTTTTTGCTGTTTAACCAGGCATTATGAGGCTGTGCTAATGTTACTGATGGATAACTAAGGTCAAGTCTTGGTCAGAAAACAGGCAACCTCAGCTTTGCAGTGTTTGCAGTAACCAGCTCCTGGCCTGATCAGAGAGACAAGACTCTCATTTCTTTTGCCCATATCTACCGCATAACCAGAGCCAGGCTGAGAAAGGCTTGTGGGAATTTCCAAACTCAAACTGTTGCACTAGGAGAAGTTCTGGACTTTACATACCTCTTCAGTGGCAGCCTTTTTAGCAAGATGTGTTGAAATCAAGGGCCTTAATCTGCAAAGAAGGAAAGAAGAAACAGTGAACATCAGAAAAGTTACACCATGCACAAGAGTTTGACACAGAGCATTCACTCTCCAAACAGTGAAAGCACTTTGCTAGTGTTATGTTGTGCAATTACTTTTTTAAAGATATAAGATAAAGAGCGGAGAGCCACAGACTCCACAATAATTAATACACACATTCCCTTGTAAGCATCTGCCCCTGTTCAGGATAATAAGAAAAGATGCCTGTCAACAAGCAAAGAGTAGCAAAACCTCATCTCAATCTGCAGCCCCAGCTTAGCCCGAAGATCTTCGAAATAGGTGGTTTTGTCACATATTACAAAAGTCAAAAGACTCAACTGATTTTTTGGAAGAATGCAGACATGGCAAAAATGAGCTACACTGAATTACCCAGCACCACTCTGCAACTGCTTCCCTGTATTTGGTGATATACTGAAGATACCAGTAAGATTATACATGCAGGATATCATAATCATCACAGGCAAAATTCTAACCTCCAGCTACAGAAATCATCATCAAAAACAAGGGGATCCTGTATACCTTGAACGAAAAATGACAGAAATTGAACATAAATGTTTTTAAAAACTCTGCATCAGACACGAGAAAGACCTGTGTATCTGGGGAGAAAAGATGGATCAGTATTACTCTGCAGCTAAGTGTTAAATATTGTTCTTTCTGAAAAACATTTCATAGCCTGTTGTCTCCTTACTGCCATGAAGGCTGTTCTCAATCCATCATTTTGCGTTGCTTTCTGGTCTCTCCTCATCTAGATGTATATAGTTACGAAGAAGATGACTTGCTTTCTACTGAAACGCTGCTCAGACAGCTCCTTGAGTATGTCTTTTAACTAAGTCTAGGCAAACAACTTAATGAATACCAATTTATGTCTCCAGAGAAACAGTCTTTTACGAGAAGCAGTAACTTTCTTCTCATTTTTCTGTTAGTCATTCCTCCCTGTTAACACACAGATACTGGTTGTTTTCCTACTTATTTATTTATTTCAAATAATCAGCAGGAGGAAACAAAACCCCAGAGAATGAGCAGGGGAGACTCAGATCATTATCTCTGATGGAGAAGACAATATTAAAATACAAGATATTGGCTGAGCTCCAAAAAGATTCAGAAACTGGTCCTCTCTGAAACGCTTTCAAGACCTGAAAGGCATTTCAGCAACCAAAGTAGTCCTAGGTGCCTCCTTATAGTAGATCTAAACAAAAAGAAGCCATGGGAATGCTTCAAGACCTGTACCACTGAAGGATCCAGAACACATTATTCTGCTACAGCTAATTCCTGTCATGTTTCATAAGTATCAAAAATTTCAAGAAAGAGATACTCTTGACCCACATAAACTATCTATTACTTACAAATCCTGGTGGACTTCTAGGCTTAGAGAGAATGTATCTGAAGGCATGGATGCACTCCTCCCTATGTGCCTGGCCTTTTTCCTTTATCTAATCCAAATTGTAGAGTTTTCACAGAATCACAGAGTCACAGAATGGTTTGGGTTGGAAGGAACATTTAAAGGTCACCTAGTCCAACCCCTTGCAGTGAGCTGGGACATCTTCAACTAGATCAGGTTGCTCAGAGCCCCGTCCAACCTGACCTTGAATGTTTCCAGGGAGGGGGCATCTACCACCTCTCTGGGAAACCTCTGCCAGTGTTTCACCACCCTTATCATAAAAAATTTCTTCTTTATTTCCTAAAATTTGAGACTACCTGCCTACTGTCAATCACTGTTTTCCAAAAGTCACCCTGTTTAGATGCTTACAAACACATGAATACAGCAATGTCAAAAGGTTACGTAGCTGAGGGATGCTAATTACCAAACAGGTTGTATTTCATTGACGTGACTGAAAAGAAAAACAAGAAGGGCAAGAAACGAGGGACCTTTATTTTAAACCAGTAGTAGTGATTATTGCAATTAACATTGTACCAAAGACAGCACCTATTTCCTCCTGCTACCAAAAGACATCAGACCTCCCTGGAGCACCCTGAAATCTTTCCTCCCCCCAATTAAAATCAAGCTGTTGAGTAAGACTCACAAGGTAATCAGAAACTGCTGACATTTCTTTTAGAGCAAATTATACATGTGCTCACACAGTGAAGAAAACAATCACAGCTATAGGAAGCAAAGAGTAAACATTCCAGTTTCATTTTAATTAAAATGGTCCCCTAATGAAAATAAAGAGATTCACGCTTATGAAAAGCCTATTTGCAAACTTTAGTGCTAAATCCAAGAGCCCTTCTATACCATTTTTCAGCAGCGAATGATTCTCACACCCAAACTGAAATTAAAGCTGTATTTCTGTTCCATGGTAAGTGCTCAAAAAGCGTCCATCTTCACGTCATTACTAGGAATATACTGCTGCCATTCAATTTGGGCAATACAGTTTCTCTCTCAGCATAATATCTAACGCATCCAAAAGCAGCGGGTCGGATTCTGCTCCTGCTCTGGCTGTTGGGCACCTGCTGCAGTGCGGATCTGAAGGGATCACTCGCCGCGTGGGCTGCACAGCCCAGCTCGCTGCGCCTCGGTACTATGTGCTACCTACAAATGCTAGAGATGAAAACTGAAAAAAGGTAAAGCCATCGCAAAGAGAAACAAAAACTTATGTCCGCCTGAAATAATGTCTTTGATTAAAATTATATAAAAGTTCTAAAAGTTATAAATATATAAAAAGAGAATTTAATTTCTCTCCCTTGGCTCTCCTTATGCCTATGGAGAACCCTACTACTACCGTACAAAACCATTTAGGAAGGTTTTATAGTGGGGTTTTGTTTTGTTTCTTAAATGCCCTGACCTCCTTAAACCAGAGCAGCTGCTGCCACACCAGCCATATGGAGCAATAAATTACCGGCTGCCATGGCTACAGATACGGGCTCCTTCTGCTGTCTGGCTGCACCACTGAGGGCAGAAAAAAGTGTCTTCATGGAAGAGCAGGACTGCTTTTGAGGCTGGGACAGGTTTGAGTACTAATGATCAAAAAAGCAGCTTAAAAAAACAAATAACTAAAGTATCTCATCCAATTTTTCATGTGCATTACTCAACCTCATCTGTAAAAGGCTATCAAGAAGCACACGTGCACATGCACACTATATGTCCTGTCCATCAAAGTCCAGTTTGCCTTCCGGGTTGCCAAGTTCCATAAATAATAATAATATCCTGCATTAAGATAGGATCCCATATATGCTAAAGCACCAACAGCCTCTACTGAAAACGGAATGTTGCAACCGGTCTTCCCAAGCGCTGCAGTAGTTGTTCACTATTTATGATGATTTCTAGTTTGCGTGACTTTTGTTACAAACTCTGCAAATTAATATGGTACCTTGTGGGAGGCAGTAACAAAACAACCAACTTTCTGAATAGCAATGGGATCTGTAAAAGGGGAAAAAAAAGATTTCACACAGCCCCAAGTGTTATATCCACATTTCAAACTACTTCAAAAATTATGCAGATCTACAAACGCTCATGTCAGCCAACACACGTAACACTGGAGGCAGATAATCTTGACATGTTTGTGACAAAAACTAATGGCACAGTACACGGCATCAGAGGCTGCTCCCTGCCGAATCTGCTCTGCTCTCAGTTGAGATGTACGCGATAACATCTAGGTTTGTCCTCCAGCTTAACAATTTAAAAGAAGATTCAATATAATAGCTCTTGACAGGGCTGGAGATCACACAGACTGAACTTTCAAAGTGAGCAAATTCTCTGAAAAACAAGCTGGCTGTGACAAACAACTGTTTTTATTTTGCTTATTATTTAATAACAAAAGATTACATGGCACTACATAAAATAGAAAGAACACTGCGAGGCAATAAAACCACCTCACTTGCATCAGGCTGTTCGCCCACCAAAAGGGTTTACGATACCACAACAATCTCCTCAGTGCAATCCTGCAAGTAATTTGGAAACTCACCCAAAGCTCTGTTTCTTACTGAATTTTAATTTAATCCATCCAAGTAGGGAACATCTTATTGCTTCTTACCGCCCATACTAATTTTATACGCGGGATGATCCCAGAATACACGATGGAAAGCAGAGATACAACAGAGCCCACAGCCACAAGCCTGCAATGTAATTATGCAGGTCATCTAAGACAAATGCCCATAAAACCTATATACCCATACCACAGGCCTTTCATACCTATGCCACTTCAGTGACAGAAAAAGGTATTGAGAAACAGTTTGGTGAGAGACCGGTCAGGTTCTCCACGCTGGCTGAGATCCTCCTCTCACCTGAGGCCAGAGGGTTGCGCCTCAGGAGGTCAGTTTACCAGACATCTGCGTGAGAAGGAAATTAATATAAATGTTTACCCCAGTTAAAAGTGCCCTTTAATTAGGTACGGTCAACGTTACCCTCACCGGAAAGCTGGGAATTACCTTTCTGCAAGGATTTAATGCTCTTGTTTGAAACACAACAGCATCAGGAGATACCGACCCACCGTTCTACCATGAGGTCAGGACAAAGGGGTGACCCTCCTGGACTCGGACCACTGCTCTTTTCCAGAGGGCGAAACAGAGACTGCAATCATGACTGTGACCCTGGAGCACTTTGGGGTTTGCACATCCAGCTGCGGATCCCACCGTCTTCTACATCTGCCTCTGGCTGAGAGCCGGGTGCTCACAAGAGCCATTCCCTCCCTTAGAGAGGAAACAGAGGCACGTGGCCAAGGCCACGGCTGGCTGTCACACCAATGAACAGCTGCCTGATGCATTGAGGACGGGGCTGAGGTGTAAGCTTGCACTGTGGCACACCAGAAGGAGTCCAGATACAACCACAGATAACATCACGCTCTTCAAAAAGACAAAGCACCTCTGATGCTCACACCTTGAAACCACGCGTGCCTGAATGGGAGGCAGGCAGCTATTTTTAGCTTCCAGAAGGCCAGGGTGACCAGCCCTTGACCCAGCCCAGCTCACCATCAGTTTCCCTGAATCACTCTGCCCAGTGATAGGGCTGCAGACACCCCAACCAACAACCAAAAGCTGCTAAGTGAAGGGCACGTCCACATTGCAATGAGCTCAGCTCACACATACTGAGGTCCCTTGGAGCTGGCTAACCCCAGTGCTGCCAGCCACAGAAATGTGACTGACGGAGCTGCAGGTAGGGTCTGAACCCTGCTAGATACTACCAGATACCTGGGCAGCAAGACAAGGATGCATTGAGCAGTGCCTGAGCCAGCTACTTCTAACTCTGCTCCAACACGCCTGTGTGAACTCCACCAACTACACCAACACAGCCAACATTTTCCTCCCGTTTCCAAGCAAGCAACACCACAGAAAGAGCCATTTCAAGCATAAAAAAAAAAGCAAAGCTGAAGTGACAACAAAAACTAGAGTGAAATGAGAAATTGTTCCCACTTCTGATTCCCACTCAGTCCTCTTTCATGCTGGATCAGAGGAGCTTCGCTTTCATCAGCGCAGCATCAGACAACACAGCGCTGAGAACATCTTCAGCGCTAATGAGATTGGCCTCTTCTAGCAAATGCCCAGGCTTAAGTATCTAGGGACCAAAGCTCACAGGAGTAAACTGCAAAAAATAAGCACCTCTAGCATTCACTAAAGGATATATTTATCAGCGAGGAACTAAGCATCTGCATCAGTCACCAATACGCTTTTGCAAAGCAGGAACTTTGCTAACGTATAGTGAACTAATCACCTATTTCAGGCTTTGCAGAGAAGGACAGAGGCCACAATATCTGTCTTCAATAACCCATCTCAGAGCAGGCAATATTTTTCTGCATAGCTGCAGCACTCACTCCTCAATTAGATGCTGTAAAATAGCAATTTGCTGTTTTTTCCACTGACTAAACCAAAAGATTTTCAACAGTAAAAATGGAAAGAATGAAATCGAAGGCCACCTTGTTTGGACCAAACGAAATTACGCTACTGCAGCAGATCCAAAACAATCTCTGCACATATCTGCTTCTAAAGGAAATTGCTGCAGACCATGGGAAATTACAATTGCTCCAGGACAAGAAAGGCTGACTGATCTAATATTTCTGGTCAACACACCTTCTTCCTGGGTTTGTCAATGCAGACACCAATGAGCTCATCTCTCCACAGGTCAGGAAAATATTAGTTGAAAATATGCTATTCCTTTCACCATGGTAATTTTTCCAGATGAAATGACGTCAGCAAGGCAGATTTGCACCTTGCTGGGAAAAGCTACTTAAAATAAGGAAGCTATGAAGCATTTTAATGAAGGTAAATGAGTAATCATGATGGTCTCAGTCAAGCAAGTCTAATGGCAGTGTCACTTTTAAAACATGGGCGTGAGACAACTCATGTGGTGACAATCCAAATACGTCTAACTACCTTGTAGCAAGGCCTTTCAAATGGTAACAGTGCAGAATGCATCTGCTATGGCAGAAAGCAGCGTTATTAGCAGATAAGGCAAATATAAATAATTTTTAAATCCTGCTTGGAACAACAGTAATAGAAATTAAATTTAAAAAGTTAAATGAACACATTATCATCTGAACAGAAATATTATGCTATTGAAAAGTTCTCAGCAGTAGCACTGCTGTCTCTGTTTCTGGTGTAAAAATATTTTTCTAGACTCAAGCAAGGAGGATTACAGATATTTGCTTTTGGACAGGTGTTTTGATCAATCTCAACCTCATAAAAACAGCTAATGAGGCAAAAGATGAAAAGAGAAACATCTTAGTAACCTGCAGTCTCTGAGAACAATCCACTGAGATTGTTATACCCAAAGGTGATGCCAGATTTATTGTTAGATCTCCCCCGCTGACATTACAAGGACAAAAATCATGCTAGGCAAAATACTAACTCACCTCTTCCACCACCTCTGATAGCATATACCACTGTGCAAATTAAATTTCTCTCATCCGATTACGCAGCCAAAACTAATATTTCAAAACTCAGGTAACTACAGATTCATACAAGTAATCCATCAAGGAATAAAGATGGATGACACTTTTTTTTTCTCTTTGTCTCTGGTCTATTATACATTAAAGAGCAATTTCACTGCCAGCCATCTGGAAATCAATGTATTCCAAGCTTTATTTTATGATTACCAACATTCCCCTTCATAACTCATTTCTAATTATAAGCAATAAATCATTCCTTCTTGCTTGTAATTTATAACAGCCAATTAAGGCAAACCTCTTATTTAAATAGCAAATCTAGCTTTAAAACATCACATATTTTGAGGTATGCACAGAACATCTAATCAAGCAGCCGAATGGTAGAACGATGATTTAATGTGGCTTTTGCAGCCACCAAAGAGACACACGTGGAAGAACCCGCCCTCCTCTGTGCCCCAGGAACACCAGGACTTTTCAAAACCAAAAGCACAGGTCTCATCTGTCTGATCTAATGGAGAAGAGATTGACAGGTAGCGATACGTGAGCCAGGACACATCTCAGGGAAGTCTGGTGTCAAGGCTTCCCTTTACCATACCAGGAAATGAATAAAGAGGCTGTAACAGGAGAGGCAGCTGTAGGCTGGTCTAGTAAGAAGTTCTGGACATTTTCTAATTTCATTTTAGGAATTAACAGTGAAAGAACACAGCTCTAAATTTAATACTTAAACAAACAACTCAAGCAGCTTTTCCCATGCACGGATTTGCATTCGAGAAATGGACTGGCCTCCTCCTCCGGAGCTGAAGGACACCACCACGCACCACCAAAGCGCTCGCCCTCTCGGCTACTCTCTGTTGTAGGAGGTTTTGCAGGTGTTAGCATGTAGCGTGGCACTTGGCACGAGCACGGCACTCTCTCGCATCACTCCTCCCCATCCTTCACGGCCAGGAGAGGATCAGGCAGAACAAAGCAGTGAAACAGTCTCCAAAGAAAAGGTGTCCCCAAATAAATCCAGATTATTCCTTCGGGGAGAAGTCTTTAATGGTGGTTTCCCATGGCAACTCTTACCAACAGAAGAATAGCAAAGAAATGTAGCAGAGAATGTGAGACAGGACAGAACAGGGTGGGTCCAAAAGCACTGGCAAGGACACAGAGAAGTTTTTACTTATATTTGTTCTTCAGTGTAGGTCTGAGTAACAGGCATGTGAGTGCAAACACAAGAGAGAGGCTTCTTATAAATAGCTCTGCTGGGATTTGTCCGTTAGGAAAAAAACTCACTCTTGTCAGAAAAGTATTTGATATAATTTTGGATACAGAATTTATTACATGAGAAACTGATCTCAGGAACGTGGAAGTGGTTCCCACTGAGATTTTATTCGGTCATCACACAGCTCAAGTCTGTTCCAGCTTCACATTGTGTCATCTGGTAAACGTTTACAGTAGGAATCAAGGGAACTGGATTTGGAAAAAATCCATCACAACTGACCTAAATCTGATCTGACCTGAATAATCAAACTAATACCAAATTCAAAAATGGCTAGACAGAAGCAAGGAGAGGGAATTCATCAGCTGCAGGAGTTATCTCATGAGTTTCCTTTCCTTAGCCATACATGAGGGTTACGCACCCCACTCTGCTTCTCTTCCCAAAGAGTGGTGGTGATGCAGACTACATGAGCATACCCTTGTACAAAGGCGTCAAAAGCCAAGTGTATGAGTACCACGGGCTACCCTGTATTCCCTTTTCTTTTCAGAGACCGTTCACTCCTGAGAGAGCAGCACTTGGAAGTGAGGAATGGAAGACAGCAAGTAAATAAGAAAATCCAACGAGAACACCATGGAAGGACAGCGGCAACCACATCAGTACCATATGGTCTTGCCTTTGCCATACAGTTGTCCAGAGTCATCCCAGACACCGACCACCCGGGTGCGGGTAATGCTGTGTTAGACCAACAGCCACGCCAGCCCACCTTGTAACCGTGTGTCATATTCAGGATCCCATCTCGTCACTGAGGCTTGCCTGTATTCCTGCTTTGGGCTCTAACGGGGTTAAGATGCCAGCTTCGCTTTATTCCTAAGAGACCGAGCTGAAGACATGCAGGTGCAGCACCGTCTATGCAAACACATAGCAAGTCTCCACAGATGGATCATTATTCATGTAGACCTTGTACTGATGTGTTCAACAAAAAGTTTCACCACTTTCAAGACTCCTTACCTTCTTTTTATGAGAGATCTAAGTATTATTTATTAATCTTCTCCAAACGCAAAGCTCAAAGACATCTTAACATCTGTTTTACTCTCAGCAGGGAGAGTGAAACACTCAGAAGAAAACTGAAAAATCGCTAGCTTGGTGTTGGTGAAACTTGGGCAATATTTCTGGGAAAAAATTTGGATGAGGACGCAACAAAAAAAGCCGTACAAAATTGTAAAGGGAGGGAGAAACTGACACCAAAGCCTATAAATTTCATTTTGAAAATAAGGCGTCATTCCTATTATGCCTGTGGATGTATATCTTCCCCACAAAAAGTTTTAAAAGCTTTATATAAACTATACTTCTAAGCAAGCTTGTAATTAGCTAGGCGCAGGCTTGGCTCTAATTATAAGTTGTAGAGACACACATTATGGAAATACTTAGCTAATAACCATAGTGATGCTCTGTTGATGGCTGAAGTCAGGCTGCCATGTGATTGCCACATAACCACCCGAGTACCTTCTGTCTTGTGTAAACTGGGCTCCCTAATGAAGCCTGTAGGACAGGTCTGTCAGGTCTTCCTCCCAGCTCTGCCATACAGGGTACACCAGGCTTCACTGCCACCGACACTGTGATGCCCTGCGTGCCTGCATCTGCCTTCCCTGCATCTGCCTTCCCTGCTCCTTACCAGTACGCGATGGGATACCTGTTCTCACCTCACCAGGAGATGCTGTACCAAAGGGACTAGGGAACCTGACAGAAAGAGTCAAAATTGAACCATTTCAGCAACTGGCAAGAGCAGACTGCATGCAGTGCACAAATTGGTCAGATGTCAGCATACGCTGTGAACACGTATACATTCATCTGTTCAGCCTTTTTCAAAGTCATAATGAAGTTGATCCCACATCCCATCACAAAAAGCCAAGAGGACGCTCTGCAGGAAGAATATCCCTCCAAGTGAAAGCTCCTGCAAATCTGCAAGTTCATACAGGTCTCTCACAACTTTGGATCCAACCTCTGCTGACATAAGAAAGGTCCAGAAAGTAAACTGTACCCTTTTAGTCCAACCTTGGAAGTTGCTTGCATGGCAATCTCCACTTGGGTATAAGCATGCATGGATAACAAAGCGCAAAACCAGTACAAATCACTGTGAAAATGGCTATTTACCATTGAATAAAACACAAGTTTAAAAGATGCACTGCTATACACTATGGGTGCTTGCTCACGCATACTGTTACGTACTAGTGAATCAGTGAACTGGGTTTCAGAAGCCCTTCATGTTATAAAAAGCCTATCTCCTTAGCAATGCATTTGGTACAGATAAATAGATGCGTGTAAAAATGCAGCCACATTTTCTTATGGAAAGAAAATTCCAAATGGAACTCTTAGGAGGGAAAACAAAATTAATTGCTGTTTTAAAATCTGTGTACAATATGTGTGTGCAACTCCTTTCAACAAAAGAGGACACTACTGCTGATGTGGGGAGAAGACATCACCATCTTCTCTGACGTCTTGTCTAAGCTCCACATTGCACGTCTGTAATTAAGTTAGGTTAGGTATTGGAGGGGATCCTACACGTAAAGCAGACTTATTTAATAGTGGTTTGCTTTAATACAGATTAATACCAGTGTTAACAGATACAAATTAACCAATGGAAACCTCATTCAACCTGCAGGGGAGATGCCTCTCGCAGCCTCTTGCGCTGGTTTAACTGGATCAATTAGAAAGCCTCTCCAGGTGAAGCCCATGCTGCCCGCAGCTGGCTGCACGGGGCTGGTGAACAGTGCAGCTCTGCTTGGGCCACCAGTCCCTAATTTGGCTCTGTCAAAACAAGCCAGGTCAGCCTAAGGAGACCTTTGCTAACTATTACCTTTGAAATTGCTGGAGTTTTCGAAATCGGTTAAAGGGCACTTGCAAAAGCAGGTCAGCCGGCAGATCTGAGAGACGGTAAAAAGAGGCTGAGTTCAGCTGGGAAGACGCTTCCCTGACCTTGGCTTACAGCCCACCCAGATGGCCTCCTCTCCACCAAGCCCTCACCTGGACGTGTGGAAGGGTGACCTCAATCTTAAACACTCAGATAGCCGAAACTTCTGTAACTGGGAATTAGTCACTCCTCGTCAAAGCAAAACACAGCAAAACCCACGTGACAAGATCTGTTTAAAAATCCTTACTGCATCTCATTTTTTTACCCATCCCTTCCAAGAAATTGCGGCCCCTGGTGCTTAGTTCTTTGGCCATCAAAAATCCAGCTTCTGAGAAAGGTCAGTGTAAAAGCCAGGCAAGCGATTCCTATTGCTGAACTTTGCAGTGGCTACAGAAGATGCATTAAAAAGAAAATTACTGCAGCTATAAGGCTCCATCTAAAAATTGCTCATGCACATCCTCAATTTTGTGTACACAGAAATGCTGAAAAGCTCTAAGGGTTGCGGTTGCCTTTCAGCACCATGCTGCTCCCTTGGATATGTACAGTTCGGGATGAAATCAGGCCATCTGAAGAGTCACATATATGCTGTGCAAGCTACATTCCTATCACAGTTATTAAGATATGGACTGTGAACAGTAAAAGGAGTTCAACTGACCATGAAACGCGCAAATACTACAATAAATAGATACTTATAGACTGTCTCATTTATATAAAATTCCTCCTTCCCATCCTATCATTCATCTTTTGTCACCATATTCTCTCAAGTTTTTCAGACAATTTTTGACACACAACAGATTTTAGTACAACTCTAGTGAGAATGAGTAAAACATGAAACAAACACTGTCCATCTCAAGTAAATCCCTACTTCTTTCTTTGTACCTAGGAGAGCTTGCACTCGAACCCCATCGTGAAATAACAATTGTATTGAACAGAAGACAGTAAATTCCCACTGTAGTTTAAATCCTTCTAAATACTAACCTATGTTTGAAGATCAGTAAAAAATGTACTTTCAGGTTAATCTTCTGCCTTTTTTTTATTTTGCGTTAAAAATTCACAGAAAAGAAACCAATATCCCTACAAGACCTGAGCTACTTAAGTGCTATGGAGTATTGTGAGACGTGGTATGTACGGACCCTTTCTAGGCTTTGTGCTGCATGTATCCCTCTCCAAAGGGAAGGGGCTCCCCGCTGTACACAAAGAGAAGGCTGTTTGGGCTGAAGTCACAACTTCAAAGACCAGTAGCAGAAAATTTGCCAACTCGCTTGGCCATTCAAGCAAACGTCAACTGAAACAAAAGCACACCGAGGAAAGTTGTTACCGAATGCCACGCTGGGAAAATAACGCAAATTTGTATCGATGATCAGCTTAGCTTTAAGTAAGTCTAACGAGCAACTTTGCTTTTGTTCATTACCATGCTCATTTTCGCTCTCTAACTTCGAAAAGGCATTTCTGAAGCATCAGTTAGGAAAAAACCTCTAATTTAAAAGAACAGTGACACCCTCCCCCTTTTTTTTTAAGAAACATTAGTCCTGAATGCATTAAGATACATTCTGTACTTGGTCAAAATATGCAGCAAATGGCTAAGTAGTGCTTGGCCCCAGCGAGACAACAGTCTGCACAGACTCACTTGTAATACATTTCTGCCTTTCAGCTGTTTCATCTCCATACACTGTATTTCCTTTATCAGCACTACAGCATCATTCCAGTTTGCCTTAAGTTTTTGTGTGTCTACAAAGTATCGTGGGAACATCGATACTTGGCAACCTAACAGTTGAGTTTTTAGCATGACACCACAGATCTCCGTGTTAGTTTGCTCAGTTGGTTAGTAAAATGTTACAGCAAATAAATAGATGCATAAAGTTTTTTTTTAATGCGATGTAAGTGCCATATTGTAAAGTAAACACTTTTCACTGTGCATATTTTTATGGAAAAAGCTTTTCCAAGTAAACAGTTTTAAAGGAACTGAATCACATTTAAACACATGCACGATCGACTTACATTTGGAAATTGGTTTGGTAGCAATTTATGACCCTTTGACGTGAGCTTTCACAGTTGTTCTTAGAGCAAGAATGTATTAGCTCAGAAGTGTAACGTTTTGCCTGGCCTCAATGGGGAAATTATGGCTGAAGCTCCTCTAAGGTTATTGTTACCTCTAGGCTTCCGAGTATCAGTATCTTATTTGAAAATCTTAAAAGATGAACAAGAAAGCAGCATGAACCTCTGGTTTCTTCATAAACAAAATACACACTTCTACCATGAACCTGCTTTACACAAAGGTGCTAAAAACAATTACCAATAATGGCAAAAGTTGATCCACCCAATATCAAACATATTTATTGCCTCCACATCTTCCCACTGAATTATGATGTCCATGCAAGTAGTCCAAATATTCAAATTTCTCACCCATCTCACAGGACAAAAGTGAAAAAATACACTTCAGAAACAGCATACGAGTGATGTGGTATTTTTACCAAATGGCAGCACCACACAGAGAGCCCTGGAGCAGATTTCTCTCATCTCTCGACAAAAGAAATACGGGGAAGTCATTGAGCGAGTGCTGTCCCAGTGGTCGCAGCCTGGGCTCCTGGCCCATCAGTCCTCCTGGCAGCACAACACGCGTGTTTGGCAGAATCCCGTTGGAACAGCCCTCCCTCATCTGCCATACACTGATCCCTGCCATACCTCCATGGCCCCCATTAACAGCTGACAGCGTTTAACGCACATTAGCTCAGACACAAAGTCATGCCTACGGGGTGTTACAGCTCCCAGGAAGCTCAGGAGCTTGGGATCACCAAGCCCTCTCCTGTAGACATCACCTAAACAATTTCTCCAAGATGATGCAGGAGATGCCAGGCTGATGCTGACGCCTGACCCACCAAACCCGGCTCCATCTTCCTCTCACTTTCTGATATTCAAAAGAGGACTCTGTCAGACTTTCCCCAGCTTTAGCAACTGCAGGATGGACACAACCAGAGCAGATTGCTCCCAAACGCTGGTGGTATTCACCTTGGCCAGTAAGCAAGTCCAGGTGTGTACTCTCTTGCACGACCAGCAATTTTTGCAGACCAACTTTTGCTTTCCTTTCATGTACACATTTCAACATCACAGTTTGGGTAAGATGATGAACAAGCCACTCACATTTTTAAAAGGATAACAAAATCATAAGTTGAGTAGATGTCTTTAGGAGCAAGAGTTAAAAAGTTAGACTCTACATGTCAAACTGCAACACAAAGTTGGCTTCAATTCTGACATAAATAGCGTGCAAGCCTCTCATTTATTAAAAACAGATGAAGCAAGTCCCAATTCTTTTTGAACAGCAGAACTACTGAAGAGACCTGGTGGAGTTTAGCACAGCGGGAGTTTTAGTTGTCTATCACCACACGTTTAAACACTTGAGGACTCTGCAATAAATGCTGAATTGAATTCACCATCAAAAGACAAAATCCATGTTCTATCTGCCAAAACCTTTAGCAGCCTAAACAGAAAATGTCACAATTGATTTTCAGCAACGGTATAGAAATAAAAAACAACATTTTGAAGTCTTTAGGGGATAGATAGATAGACAGATAAACAGTATGACAGACAGATGGATTTATTGCTATAAGTAATTTTTTACTCTTCCTAAGCAAAAATCAGACTTCAAATGGATTGATACAGCTAAACAGATTAAGGAAAAAACCCAATGAGTAATTTTATTTTTAAATTCTCTGGTCTGTCAGAACCATCGGCCTAGAGGTATAAAGTGAACACATCTTTTTTCTAAAGCACTACTGTTTTATTTGCATTAAGGTTAAAGAGCTTCCTCTCTCCTTGACTGGTGTCAGACATAATAAAACAAAAACATTTGAAAGGACAAAAAAAAACCAGTCTGAGCTATTAAAAGTGCTGTTTTGGAGGCTCTTTTACTCCCTCTCCATTTCTCTGACAAAGCCATAAATTGCCTTTGGGCTCACTTTGCCCCCACAGAACCGCTGTTAGGGGTAGGTCTGCAGAGCCCCCCAGGATCCTGAGCCCCCTCGCACCTCATCTGGCTCCAGCTCCCGCTGCCCAGGAGATGCATTTTTATGGGAGGAGGCAGGGCTGGTGTATTCACAGATTCCCTCTTCTCTCTAAATTTAGCAGGATTTTTAATACTCCTCATTTAAACAGTGCAGTGAAATACAGAGAGAAAGAAACGCAAGCCGACGTCCGTAAACTCTCAAGGTTGACTGCAAGCATTTACCAAACGCACGATATTAGCAAGCAGCGGCGGCTGCTGAGCTGATAAGCTGTCTACTGCGCTTACAGACAGGCTCCCACATTTAAAAGGACTGAGAAATAAGCAACTTTATAATACTGCTGTAAGGGAATTAATACTAATATTAGAAAAAGGAGTTTGAATAATCCTACTTATATATAATAAGTCCTGCTAAGCAGCAAGCTGGACCACTTTCAAAATTACCAAGTAGCCTGTTTCCATACAACCTTTTTGTCACGAGCAACTGACCTGCATCCAGGATCACAGTAAATCAGATTTTAGTTTCCCCTTCTGCTTGTTGCACAATAAAAAAAAAAAATCTGTCAAAGTAACTGTTCCTACTTAAAATGGTAAAACGTCTGTGAGAACAGCAACCAGGGCAGGGAAATAATTTGCTGAAGATTTGTTTCTTTACGACTAAACCCGCTTTAACAGGGTCAACAGAAGCAAAAGTGGAGAGAGGTCAAGACAACTTCCCTTTGCACCGGGGCGGCTGCTGCCGTTCCCAGGCATTTCCCCTCAATCACAGGCAGGAGCTTTCGGCTGCCCCCCACCCCAAGGAGCCCGTGACAGCTAAACTCCCACAGGAGAAACAAACCAGCCCTGGTGATTTACAAACTTCTTTGAAGATGTTTTCAAACACTATTGCACTTCTACTTGTGTTATTAGTTGAAAAAAAAGTCTGAGGGTGCTGACTCCCACGCAGGGAGATGAAACTGGGCCATCACTGCATTCTCCTCTCTCGCCCATTACTGACGGGGTTTGACATGGTTTAAGTTCACCTCCAGCTACAGACGACCCACAGGAGTGTATAAATGCTTAACCATCACCATTTATCTCTTTCTTCAAGTCTACAAGTGCCTTAAGGAACAAATTCAGACTTAAATCTAATCAGATACAGCTCAAAAAAGAGACAAGGATCTTCTTATGTCACTTCAGTATTTGGCCCTCAACCTGTATTTTGACTATGCTGTCTTCAAACACGGCACCCAACCTTACCGCCACCCAGACTTTCCTTCTGCCGTCCCACTGAAATTAGCCTTTTCCTCAGTTTCAGCCTAGTTCTGCCATGCCATATGCTGCTGTTTCCCTCATCTACGCTCTAAATGCTCACTCGCTCACGTATGCGTAGGCTCCTATCATCACACTACAGAGAGCGCTTCAGCATTTTCTCCAGATCATCACCATTTTGTTTCTTGCTGAAATCACCCTAATGACTCCAATTCTCTCATCCGCAGAAGGGAATGGTTCTCCAAGACAGGCCTAATGTCTCCCTAAGCTGTCACGTGCTGCTTCTCCAACGTGTAGCCCAAATTGGTCCTTTTGTAGAGCCTCACATCTAATTTGCAGTCCACTATCTCTCTATCTCTTTCAGCCTTATGGCTTTTACAGCTTCTGCTCCTGTGTATGTCTGCATCTCAGATCATATTTCTTTGGATGCATTAGCCTGGATTTTTTCCAAGATGCTCTTTTTTATTTCCTGCTCTCTGTTATATTTCTTTTCTTAGTGGCACTGCTTTGCACGGCCTTTTGCAGTCATCTTTGCTGTATGACTCACTTTATTGTCTCCTGCAGATTTCATTAGCACAGTTCTCCATCTCATTACGAAGTAGGACTGGATTTCACACATTGTTCGAGCTTTCCACAAAATATCTTCTTGCAAGTTAGCACCGTCCTCACTGTTTGCTTGGCCAGACACAGTACTCCTCAAAAGGAAAGATCTTGGGGTAAGAGAATCTGCCTAAATAGTCCAAGTTTCCTGAAGTGCTACGAGGAAAATGCTAATGGCGTTAGAGAAGCAGGGTATGTTAACACCATTAGCTCCTGGAAGATTTTGGGTTTTTCCCATGACCTGTTTTGTTAGGTATTTGAAGGTAACTCCTGCCAGGAACAGATGGTGTTCAAGCAGACAACTGGCAAGGGATCTAGAAGAGTGCACTGAGATGGTGTTGCACATAAGTCTGGCCAGTTATCCAGAAAACAGTATGAATACAACAGGAGCTGCCAAAAGGCATTGTTTCTGAAAGAAAACATAGTAAGTAGGACAAATAAACCTGTAGGTGAGGAAATTTAAGAAAGTTTAATAGAAGGATGGTACCTTGTCTATTAGCAGCTCCATTTTTGAAGCGTTTGCATCAAATAGTCTATGGATGGTTGGAAGCGAGTAACGCTTTGACACGTGCCCGTATAAAAGAATATGATAATGATCTTTCACAGATGTGATGGCACAATTAAAATAGGGGACAAGAGAAGCACTTTTGAGAAACACTTAAAAACAAATCTTACTCCTCCACAAACTGCCTTCATGTGGCTGAATAAATTTCTTCCAAATTTTTACTCCAATATTATCCTACTTAAGATCAAAAAAAAGGATAACATAGGAGACCTTCAAATGAATTACACTATACATTATGTATGTACTTCAGATGATCCCTCCTAACTGTCTAAAAACATTTCATTTTCAGAAATTGCATACTCCTCCAGCATAAACATTACTAATGATGAAAAATAAAACCAGAAGGGATTCATCTCCTTTCTAATGCTAAATATTGCACAAGTAACTACCATCTATGTAATCTTAATGCTGTCTCAACACAATTTCCAAAATCGAATACAAAATTGAGAATAAATTGTTAGGAGATGACTCTTCAAGAGAACTATTGCTAGTAATCTCCTAATAAGACCTGTCACTTTGACCTTCATGCATGTTTTTTTAACACCTTCACTTGCTGCTATGTTTCTGTGAGTCTAAGCGCAATGAGGAGCCCATTTAGGAAGAAGTCCCTTGTACCTTATGCCTCAATAAGCCACAAGCTTGAAATATCCACGGAACTGTTTAAAATATTTACAGCCACCAAGGTCAAGCCCTGGCGATCCTGGACAGAAATCGATCACACTCTGAGAAGTGGAAATACTTCCTTCAAACCTAGCCCCCTCAAAAAGTATGTTTAACAAAGATTTAAAAGCATTGTTTTAAGCAAACCCTGCAGATACAGGGAAACTCATATAGAATATGTTTTCTCTGTCGATAACTCACCTCTCTGTAATGCACAGATAACATTAATCTTTACAATGTCCTCTATAAAATTTAGATGTAAGGGATCCTAACCACAAGATTTCATGCCTTTATTTTGAATTACTGTATTTGTGGGGAGCAGAGGATGCTGGTGGGAAGCCAGAGACAGCATTACAATTCCAAGTGCCAAACACTGCAGCAGAAAAGCCCCATAAAGCTGTTTACCAAAGATAACCCTGATGCACTATTACTCATCAGGTGACAGTGGGGCCAGAGCAGCTGCTGCACTTCAGATCATGATGTAACTCATAGCACTGTTGCAGGAGCTCCACTAAATGTTCTGAGGCTTCATCACCCGTTCTATGCCAGCTCCATTTTTCTCTCATAGCAATGCATATATCTACCATTTAATGGACATATAGGCAACTCCACATTTTGGAACATCACAATTAATTTTGAATTCATTTTTTGCCCCTTAAGCATCCCTCCTTGGTACATGATCTTTAAATGACTTTGGTTAGGGTATCTTAAGCATGGTCAAATTATTTTGATTACGAAATTACATTCTCATAATCAAGTAATTCAGTGAAAGTTCTAGTTCTCTGTAGGTACCATTTTGAAAAAAGTTGTTTGCTCTGTTCCTCACACTTAAACAGCAACATGTTCCTTCTCATTCAAACCACAACTGAATGGTATGGAAGAGCTACAAAGCCCACAAAATGATACTTGCATAACCGTTGTCTAAATATTTGCTGCGATCAAGGCAATAATTAAAACCCATTAAAAACAAGTCACAGGCTGACCCAGCATCACTCACAACCCTTTCAGGCAACGAGAACTGTCACTAAAAGTGAGAACTTTTTGGCTTATCAGGACACTGGCAAAAAAAAGGCCCCAAGAAATCTTGTATTTTTTCAACAAGATCCTAGTGTATCTCACAAGTGAGGTTTTCCACTGCCAGATGGTCGATAGGAATGCTAATGGAAAGAGTTGAAGCTGAAATAAATCTGCCACTTTTAATCAATCACAGACAATGGTGTCATCAATAAGCAACTCGTGTTATGACAAACTCCCTTTGGTTCGCTACAAAGTTGATAAAACGCATCACACCTATGTATTCATTGCTGATATTGGGCAACTTTAACGTAGGCATTTTTGAGGGTTAAAGATTATTGCTCAAAAGAATAAGAGTTTCTAAATGTTAGAAGCTATTTAGATAGTAGCTCAGTTAGGGGGAAATAAAAAAAGTCACAAAAAAAACCCCAAAAAACTCCAAAAATCCTCTTAAATCAGCTACTGCATAATACAAATTCACTCCTTGTTTTCAAGTCTTTGCCTACACACACAAGCAGCACTCTCCACTATGTTGGAAAGATAATTATAAAAGGATAACTATGCGACAGGCTGTCAGTCCATCCATCTCTCCTTCACTCCAGCGCCTCCAAATGACTGGGGACCACAAAATCCAGCAGAGGTAGAAGTCACAAAAACAACCAAGTTCCTATGTTCTTTGTGAAACTCAGAAGTAGGAAGAGGAGACCCAAAAGAGTTCCACCACCAAAGGGGAAAGAGTTGACCATGTCCCATGCAGGTATCAGCTAGCCAACAGCGACATGCCTCGCACCAAACCCATCTCTGCTTGAAGCAAAGGCTCACAGAGGACACTTGGAGCTCTTGCTCCAGGCGAGGAGGGGAAAGACCAAGGGAAAGAAGACGGCAATCAGTAGAAAAGTAGACTTTGCTAGTTCCACTGCTCATGGCACAGGTTGCTTTATAACCATATTTTTAACAGAGGCTTCCAAATCTGGCCCCGGTAATAAATGCACCTTTTTGCTTTCACTATTGTCGATCAGTGTTTTCAAATATAATTGCAAAACCAAGACTCTACGATTAGGCTAAGGAAATCTAATATTTTCCCAATTTAGAGGCAATGTGGCATTCAGTTGCTTGAAAGTAAAAAGCATAAATGACAAAAGTTACTACAGCACAAGTGCAAACAAGTCATTTTGAATCTACTTATGGAGACACAGGAAATTATAATTAGTGCAAACTTCATAACTTGTCTATCAATACAGCAATAAATATATTACTAAAGATGCTTCTCCCTCCTTGCCAAATTACAAACTCCCAGTATCTAACTTACAAAGACCAGAAGTCAAAGCAAAAAACTTTCAAGCTGTTTTTGCGACTCTCACTGGGCAAAATCATGGTGACGCGGACACTTCTTTGCCTTCCCTTCATCACCCAACTGAGAGAGATGACACCTTTGTAACGCTGAGCATCAGATACGAAGCAGTCACATTTTGCTTGCTCTTTTTGCTTGCTTTCTTGGCATCCATCCAAGTGTAACTGTGCTGGACAGGATCAGGGGAACAGCATGATCACCCTTCAATACCCTTTTGAAAGAATATCGAACTGTATGTGCACACAGAGAACGCTGTTGATCCGTTTTATGAAATAATGAATGCCAGGATGAGTATCCCAATATCTTCAAAATTTAAAACCAGCAATTTTTATTCCAGTAATAATATTCTGAAAGATAACACGTTAAGAGTTATTACAGACTGCTGCAGCATCATAGATTAGTCTCATAGTATTGATCTTCAGGAGACCAAATGGCAGATATGTGAATGTTCCCTACAGTTTAATCAGTGAGAACCTTTTTGTGTTTTTGGATTATTTTTCTCCATTTTCCTTTTCACACAACAAGCAAAGTTCTTTCTCTAGATTTTGAGAAAGACTGCAGCCAAACCAGTACCTAAGAGCCTAAGTTAGACAGAAAGGCAATAAATAACCCTGAGATATGCTTGATTGATAAGAGCTAGAGAAAAGCAAGATCATTAAATACAAGGGTGATGCCCATCCTAAAAAATATCACACAGAAGAAAAGGAAAGTATTGGCAGCAATAGCAATAGACAGCATGTTTAGTAACTTATCAGGGAAAGCTGCAGCACAAACTGGCAAAATTTCAGATATTCTTAAGTCGATTGTTTTACCATTTCCTTCCAAAGGCATGCACAAAGCCTGAGAATATCCATTCAGCCAACGACCTGCCTCGTTAGGGAGCGAGTCTCACAGTTCTTTGCGGGGCCTGCACACATACCAAAATACACATTGCTCCACTGTCTGACAGTGTGAACCGAAGTCCACCGAGGTCAGTGGGACAAAATCCAGCCCTAGGTATGTTACAGTACAGAAAGTCTTAAGGTGAGCCATTAATAGAAGAGTTGGGTGATTGAAATCACTTGCCTAAAGCATTCCCTGTCTCATCTTAATGACATTCTTCAAGCAGCTACGTTTAAATTCCACTTTAAAAACTCTCTTGAATATTAGGTGCTCCTACAGCTCCTGGCTTTGAGCCTTTGGTTACGGTGGTAAACTGAGAATGTTTAAATCATTTACCCTATTAAGTGAATTTAAACTGGAAGCTGGCCAGGTATCTCTGGAGCTGTGATGTGGAGCATGGCGCATAGGCGAGAGGAGCTCTGGTGTTGAAAGTGCTTTAGTAAAAGGTAAGTCTTCCAATAAAAGCCTGAAAATCTTGATCAACATTTAAAATTACTTGAAACTAGAGCCTAATATCGATACCCTCAGCTCCGCTATGTCTTCTGTAGGGTACACCCAGCACCCTGCCCAGCACCCTGCCCAGCACAGGCAACAGCACCACAAACATCAGCTCTTAAAATTGTGGTCTGTAGAGAGGTAGGGTCTTAAAGGTCTTGATTACTGTGATAGAAAAAGTCTTAGCTATTTAATTTGCTTTAAAAGGGGTTTTAAAATGAAATCAGCAGATATAGAAATTGAAAAGACAGTAAAGTAATTTAGACAAAAATGCATCTGTTATTGTGGTTGGCCTCTCACAAGTACTCTGCAAAAACCATCTTAAATCTGGACTTCCCTGACTTGAAAATCCTATCAGCAAATGCTGAACCATAAACCTGAGTTTTCTAGTGTCTGATCTTCACCAAAACATTAATATAACGCTGTGCTTAATACCTGTGAGGTACCGAAGTAGCAACATAATAATGAATTTATACTATACTGCAAGCCCACTCAATGCCTTGGATCTCAGGATTTCCTACTGCTTCATAATTTAAGACCTCCTTATGTTTTAAGGAGTAATTTCAAATTGCAACCCAAAGCTAACAGAAAACTACAGCCTAGTAATCATCAGATCTTAGAAATGTTCTCTGTCAACCCTCCCAATGAGATAGGAATAAATGCATAAAACCTGCATTTTCCTCCAACAGCAATTTAAAGAACTTTTTCTGTAAAACTTGTGTTTATATATATATATGTAAAGTATATATACATAAAAAATCCAGGACCCAAAGATTACCATGTGCTGAAAGATAAACTTTCAATGTGATTTAATTACATCCGTGTTTTCTGTAGTTGAACAAAATATGAGTTATTTATCCACTCCTGGATAAAATGCAGGAAGCACCTGAAAAACGTTGATTCAGTAAAACCACCAAATCTTCCAAAGAAGTTTGGGCAAATGAATCCCATAACTGAGTCTCCCCATCCATCATGTCGGGAGCCGTGCACTGTTTTTCCAAGGCAGGGTTTGAGATCGCCAGCCTGACCTACAGCCATGGCCGCATTGTTGGTGCCAGCGGGTGAAGGCTCCGGAGCAGGAGCAGGCTGCTGTCTCCTCATAAATCACTCCTAAACACAATGGGACTGTGGGAGACAATAGTGTCTACGGTTCCTTTTGATGTTAAGGGGTTTTCTAATCTCTTCAGGTTAGATTAAGAGAGAGGCAGCCAGGGTCAGAAAAGGTCAGCAAGATGAGGTTAATTTTTACAGAAACCTTTCCCTTCCAGCCAAGACCTCTCTAGCTGGTCACTCACTTGCAAGGAAGTTACATAATTCATGATTTTTTATAGCTTATATATACCCCACTTTACATTGGACTCAGTTCACCAGTTGCAAAAAACCTCAATGGCTTTAAACCCTTAATTAGCCCTTTCTTTGCCTTTTCTTCCCTTCATGCTTCCCCTCCCTCCATTGCTGGTTTGTTTTTTTTTTTAATAGAACAGAATTAAGTATTGTCATTTCATGCACTTAGAGTTGATGAATCAGTATTTAGGTTTATTTTCATGACATGTATGACATATAGTCTATCTGAGCCATACAAGATTCAGGTAAGTAATCCAGTTAAACCAAATTACTTCATTACCCCAATGCTTTGCTGGTGAAAAGGAACAAGAATACTTTAAGAAATAGCAGGAAAAAGAAAATATGGACGCAGGGATAAAAAGTAGTTCTCTTCCTACAGGGAAGTAAGGAAATTTAAGGTATATGTACTCTGAACTTTTCCTTTTTTCAGTAAGCTTCTCTCTTATACTTTTGTACTATATATGTTCTGACTTGAACTATAAAAATAAGTTATATAAAATCTGACAGTAAGGCCCAATAATTTTTTGTATCCCAGATTGCCCAAATCACATTTGGACCAGACCAGGCTGTAGGCAAATAAAGCTCTTATTTCAACAATGTGTTTAGAAGATTTGAAGAGGTGTGGCACAGGCGGTATCACGAACGAACACGTCAGCAAAAGGTAGGTTTTTTGCACTGCCACACCACTGAGAGCCACCAATGATCCTAATCTCCTGGACACTGTCCAGAGGAGGAGGAGGAGGGACCGCAGAAGGTACAGCCTGATGTAGGAATACCCAGCGAAAGCTTGTAGGAGGCACCCATCAGCGACATGAGCAACCCGAACTGCTCTCCTACCAACCTTGTTCCTCAAACAACTTACACAAAGGAGTTCACCTTTCTTCTACTCAGTTCCCATCAATTTTTTTCGGTAGTATTTCAAAAGGTATGAATAAAGTGCAAACATGTTTAAGACGTGATATATTTGCACATCAATTTTTTTATCCAGTATTGCTTGCACACAGGTCATTTGGCAGAAACTGGAAAAAGAACAATTGTCTAAACCACCTTCATATAAGCAGCACATTTAGGCCCAGAATTAACCCTTACGTTGACTTACTAAAGCCCAAACTGGGAGGGCCAGTCTGTGCCTCCAGGAGCCAGGCAGCAGGCGATGCTCGGTGGGTATCCAGGCTTACTGCCTTGTAACAACCAGTCGTATGTTTTAAACACCCTGATTTCTGTCTTGCTTCATTTCATCTAATCATTTGATTCACTGTTGACTTTAATCTCCATTATTAATTCATCAGATGACTGATGATTGATTCAACTACAGCTTTAACCTGACGGTTATCTCACTCAACTTCAGCAACAGAAGTTTTAGTTAGGACTCCAAATTATTTTGTTTCTTTATGGCTGCACGATAAAATCTGTGCAGAAGTGTACAAAGCCATTTTTCTATTAGAACTACCATGTCACCACTCTAGACAGGTAAAGATAACCTTACAAAATAAATACGCCAGCCACTTCATTCCGCTTCCAAATTTGTATGCGTGTCCTTCATACTTCAGATCTCAAAACACTCAGCTTAAATATGTTGATAACTTCTTAAAATAACACTATGCTGTAAAGCAGCATATATTTCTTTCCGATAAATACCACATCTAAAACTGTTCCTGAATAAAGAGACAACAGACTATTAAGTACATGCCCAACACTTCTATTCTGTATGGGGCCCGAGAGTGCTCTCAATGTCCAAGCATCTTCCAGTGCTCCAATTCAGCAAGGTTGCACTCAACTCTGAATATCAATTCAGATTTCAAATCTATCGCACCACGTTACACTGCGGGCTGTAATGGCCTCGTTGTACCCTTTCCCTGCCGGCTATCACAGTCCTGCTTGAATGGAAAGATTTCAAATCGTCTGCAGTTTTTGACAACTCCTGAGCCAGGCGATGCCTTGAAAGAGCACTTGGGGGGAGAGGTTCTCCACTTGCATGTGCACTTGGGAGATGGACTGCAAGTCCTGAGGTCCATACATGCTATACTCTACTCTGTACCTTCCCATCCGTCCATACACACTATACTCTACTCTGTACCTTCCCATCCAACCTCTGTAGAAGCACAGGTTTCTTTTCAAGTGCAAAATATGGGAGGAGAGGAAAAGTATGCAAAAGCCGGTGGTTTCCTCCCTTACTTCTTTCTGGGTCACAAGGAAGGGGTCTGTATGACAGAAGAGAAGGAGATGGGCTGCTCTAGAGCGGGTGGAGAAGCTACCTAGGAAGGACACCTGCATATCCTAAACATGGCAATGCGTTTGTTCAGTCTACTGTTGTGTTGCATTGGAGGAAGGGGAAAATGCTGGGCAGAAATTTCTGACTCACAATAAATTGGAAATTCAACAACAGAATAAAAAGTTAGATTTGCTGCATATACCTTCTAAGACCACATTTAAGAGTTATGTCAGTATGTTTCATCCTATATTTAGTAAAAACTGCAGCAAGGTAAAACTGAAATCAGTCAGCACACCAGAAGCATCACTGGGTAATGGAACAGCACTGACATAAATGACTGAGTTACAGTACACTGGCTGATTTAAAACCAATCATGTAGGTGCTGTTAAATATTATGCGAACAAACAGTACTTCAAGTTTTGCAACAAACTGCTATAACTTTCCAATACTTTACCCAGCCATGGTGAAAGAACTGCAGTCATAACCACATAATGATTGCCAGCTATCCGGTCTGGCAATACACACAAACATTAAGAAACAACAAGCTTCATGCGACTGCCCTCCTATTTGGCTATTAGTCTTGGTAAAATAACATATGCCCTATTGTAGTGAGAAAAAGCTATTTTTTTGTTTGTTTTGTTCCACTTCCTTCAACATTTAACAAATATTCGCTGAAGACTCAACTTCATTTACAAACCTAACACACATCAGACATACACTTGCCCTGGTTTATATTAAAAAAATGAGCAGATATATACTGTAAAGAAGTAAACAAGCAGACCCTGCTGGACTAGAGTCAAAGGAAAATCCATTCAGAAACCAACCATTTTCCACCCATGAAAGCAAAAAGAAAGAAATCAGAAAAATCTACAGGCTGAGAATGAGCATTTCACAGCACTGAAGCACTCTCAGCCGTGACAGCAGGACGTGCACCTCTAGGGTTTGATAACAAGAGCCACAACATTTCCTGTTTCTTTGTTTCTTCCCACTCTCCTCACCCCTCACATCACATATAACTGTTTTTGCTAATACGCTATTAAAGTTGAAGAGACTGTGCATACATACGTATATTAAGTCTCCCATTAGACCCACTGAGCATAATTTGGAAGAAAAAAGCCCGCAGAGTATTTTCTTATAACCAACCTGAAAATGAGAACATAGATAAACAAGGCACTCGCAATCCAACTGTCACACAAAATTATCTTCAAGGCTAAAATTGCTCCTATTTGGTCTTAAAAAATGCAAGACAAAATTATTTCAGTCAGTCATAAAAAAAATCCCCTCTGCATTTCTGCGCTGTCCAGCCGACCCCCTGGAACCCAACAAGGAGACGATTTTCTTGAGTGGGAGGCGGAAAAGCAATATCCAATTTATATTAAACAAACAAGAGGGCTGCTGTAAAAATAAGAAGACTTGACCTGGGTCTGGGCCACGAGGTCGAGCCAGATCAATGCCTTTTTAGTTTTAAATTGAGGCATTCTAATCATTTTGGGTAAATGGAACCGAGCACTGGATTTGGCAGACACTTCTTGTGGCTGAAACACTCACAGAAGTCTAGCTGTGTCCTCACTCAATCTTGAAGGTTTTATTTATATACATTTCTCAAAGGTTCTCATAAATCCAAATAAATGACAGCTCAGGAACACTCCTCCGCAGTCCCAGCAGACCATGTTCCCTTACCCTTACACAAACCAAATTTTGACAACATTAAATGTCTGTACCATAAAATTTGAATGCTCTTAATGAATAACGTACAACATTCACAGCATCACTGAACTTACATAAATTGGTATAGTTCACATCGAGAAGGCTTCTTTACATTATTTCTCCTATCATCAAGCTATTCCAGGGACATTTTTCTCCAATTATATTTTACAGAGCGAAAATACAGGTGGGTTAGTTGCCATACTGAAATTTTGGCATTTTATTCAAGTACTCAAAAACCAACACCAGTACTCAAAAACGAATGACTCCAAAACTGGGATTCTTAGGAAAAATACTCCATTTTAATAACATAAAAAGCTAGAAAATCTGTAACTTCATTTCTCTTAACTCACTGGCAGAACAGGTGTGAAAAGGCAAAACGATTCTGTAACTCAGCTTGTGCAGGAGGAAGGAAAGGATTGAGGGACGAAGGATGAAGGACTCAGCTTTTTGGTAATCTCACCCTAACGAACCGATGCTGAGTGACAGCAAAGCGCAGAGCTGCTGGAGTAACTGCTGAAGTGACTTGGGAGTCAGTGGCAGAAGCAGCTCCTGCGGCAGCAGCACAAATGCACCCAGACCCCACAGGCTGGGGACGTGAGCCGTGCCGGGTGATGGCTGTAAAGGAGCGCCTTGCTCAACGGCATGGAGCACAGCCATGCGAAACACTCTCCGTACATGTTTCAGAGTTTAATGCAGCTGTATTTTCAGGGGTATCAAACCCATCAGATGTGAAAGAAAAATGCTATTGTTGGTATCAGGGGGAACTGATCTTCAAAATAGCTTGAGTAATCAGAATAAACATCAAATTTTGACAAACAGCTTCTGGAGGGATGGGTTTGGGGAACTGGTTTTTCTTTTTTTAGTTTTTCGGGGAAAAAACTAAAATTATTTCCCCACTCTTCTGTCCTATCTCAGTGTCAAGAGAAATTAATTTGAGGGCAAAGGGATAACCTGCCGCACCGTCCCCCAGACAGTGTGCTGGTTCCTGCCTCCCCAGTCTCTCGGTGGCATTTGCTTACCTCTGTGTATGCTGAGGAGCATGGTACTACGCACAGAAGCAACACATTTTTCCTCCTCTGTCCTCACTTAATAAAGAGGGAAAGGCTGCTGGTCATAAAATTTCAGCATTGAGAATTTAAAAACACACGCTCACTTTAAAACTTGTCAGGTCAGATACATTTCTTTCCAGTTCTTGCCTCTGATTTATCTCTTTATTACAAAAGGCTTCTTAGCTCATACGCACAGCAGTAACCTGCAGCATTAGCCAGGTTACAACATTACTACAGGCTTTACTAGATCAACTCCTCAAATCAACTGTGAACAAGTAAATGCATGTGTCAGCTCCTTTCAAGGTCATTCATAAAGCTCTCCCCCACACAACTAACTTTAATAAGGCAAATGCATGACATGAGAAGCAGAACCTTGGAAGTCTTGAATTCGTTTTTTCTTGGCTTTGGTTTTGTAAATAAAATACTAAGCATAATTTGTATAACCTTGTCCTTCTAAAAGTTACAAGACTGGAAAATACTGGTAAGATTTATTTTAAGTGGAGGTACTTATCAAATGTCAGCGTTTTCCTGTTCAAAATGACTAATCATTTTGATTAACCTTTGATTTAAGTGATTATATACCACAGCAAAGCACAAACATACATAAAATTACACTCCAAAGAAATTCTCAAAGCACAGATCACATAAGAAAACAGTTATGTCAAAGTGGTTAGAGAATTTATTTACCATGTACGTAACATTCAAACCAAAAGCTGACTCCACACGCTCAACGGGAAGGCTCCCACCACATGTACATTCATACCCAGGAATCACAGTCTAGTTAATCCTGTAGCCAACACAAGACTGCTTCCAGAGGAAACACCAAAAATACCAATCAAACAATAATTAAGCTATAGAAGAAACTCCTAACTAGCATCTCAATGAGTACTACCAGTATCTTCTGTAAGGAATTTTATGCCAAGTGGGAAACTGGTGCTAGCGTGTTAGTCACATATAAAAAGAAGGCCTGAAGCAGCACAAGACAAGAAATAAAATTTAATATCTCACTTGGAGTAAATACACAGGAATTCCAAGCCATGTAACAGGCTTCAAAGCAGAGAAAGAAAAACAAGATATCAAAGGTAAATTAGACAAAGAGCTGAAGGCAATTCTGAAAAATAAAAATACATGGTGGAAAATTAAAGCATATAAAAATACACTCTTAAGATCCCATCTCAAAGGACCAACTTGTACAGAAAATGCGTACCACCAAAGTTAGCAGGGAAAAGACTCTCTCTCGAAAGCTTTGCATGTGCCAAATGCAGGGACTTCAGACACCCAGGGATCCCTTGGATTATTCAAGCTGAGCTTTGTTTCACACTGTTTTGGATTGATCTAAGTAATCTGGAAACCACCCACTCACGCTCCTCCCCTCCAAAAATACCAGTCTCATAATGTAAAATCTACTAAAAATATTGTGCATTAAAAAACCTCTTTGCTTTGGGTTTATGAAAATAAATTATTCAGCCCTGCAGGTATTTAAAAGACGAGTAGATGTGGTGCTTAGGGACATGGTTTAGTGGTTGACTTGGTAGCGTTAGGTTAATGGTTGGACACGATGATCTTAAAGGTCCTTTCCAACCAAAACGATTCTGTGACTTGTGGCTGAGTTAGGAGCACCCAGCCAGGACGCAGCACGGCACTCAGCACAACACTTCCACCCGCTTAAACCATAAAACTACAAATGAAGTGCTTATTATTATCAGTGATCCTGGATGTGAGGGTAAGGGGTGGTTTGGGGCTTCTTCTCTCATTCTCCAGGAGAAAGAAATACAGATTCTGATGGGCATCAGCAGGATCAACAAGTGAAGAGAAGAAAGTTTTCAGGCTGAGTGTGATAAATAGATCGCCATGCCCTCTCCCTCCCACAGCTTTACCGAAAATAATCTGGCAAAGCCAATGAGATCGAAACAAACTTCCACCTTATTACTCCACAGAGTAATATTCTCATCCCAGACATCAGAAAGGACCAACTATAAACGAGGGTCAGAGCTAGAGGGAGCGAGGGGCCTTGCTCCCACTGGCTCATGGCAGGGACCTGACTGTCTCCCTGGGCTCCCCCTTCAGCGTGGGGATCGTCAGGCTCCTCCAAAGCACCTAAATTAGGCTTCTGCCCATATTCTACCCCCCACAGGGGAATGTGATTCCAATTAGAGCCAAAAAAGCACTAAGTAATTTATCAGGTTAAATGAGATGCCGAACTCTAGGCTGTAGAAAAGTGTTACATACATTCTCCCTCATAATAAAGGGGATTTTTCTGGGGTCGTGACACTCATTGATAAGCCAACAAAGATGTAGCCAGAGCAGACACTAATTGGAAGTGTGCATCCCAGGGCAGGAACTTGGGCAGCAGAACAAGTCCCTGGTACTGCAAATGCACGGTTCACAATACCCAGATCCCGTGGCTGCGAAGCACAGGTGGAGCCACGTGCCGACGTGTACGAGCAAAATGGATGGTCAATAAATACAAGTGAGACCATGGAGAGAATTTGGAGGCGAATTTCCAAATCTAATCAAATCTGAGATCTCTGCCAAAGGCTTTTGTCATATTTGTAGCAGGTATGATTTGGTTTTCTATTATATATTCATATGCTTCCATTCAGAATAACCTTGTTTCATTGCAATGGATTCAGCTGTGCTCTGCAGCCCTGTTTCATTTCTTCCCAGGCAAATTCTTCAGGAGATTAACCTGACACATTTATTCCCCCGATAATATGTCCTGTCTTTTCTGATATATGTCCTGTCTTTTCTGATATCATTACCAATTTCAAGCACATAGCAATAAATAGGCTTAAAATTCTTAAAAAGTAGTGACTTGAAAGCTTTCTGGTTCCCACATTTTCTTGGTACAACACATTTCACTTCACAAGTAATGTTGTAAGATTCAGCTCAAGTAAATATAAAATAAATTATTAAGCTTCTAACCAAAAGCTTTCAGACCTAAACCCCCTCTTTATTGGACTTGAGAGCTTCAGCACACGACACGGCCCTAACTGGAGTTCAGGTTTTACGTAGCTCAAAGTGGCAATTGTTCTCTGCTAGGAGTTCAACGTATTATTCTTATGCTTCATATGCACAGAAGACACGAGTGAAGATAAACTGTGCAACTGGTAATTGAAATTAAAGTTGCAACATCTATTACAGTAACATCCACCGTGCCACATCTCTAATACACAGAGAATGAAACTGCTTTTGTGTATGAAGCACAAATCATGATACCCACTGGAATAAAAATGCATTAAGAAATGTAATGAAATACATTTATACAACATAAAATTTCCTAAAATTACTTACATTGTCACTACCAGTCTTCTACCATCTTGACAGATACAATAAGTAAAGCCCCAGTATAATTCTGGGAAATGTGTCTGAGAAGAGCATGTCTTTTTCTAAAACTCAAAAACTTGCACAGCATTCATGGTAAAGAAATCTGTTCAAAAATTCAATTTGCTTCTGAAAATATTGATATATATAATATCTATTCATCTGAAAATGAGAATTTTGCATGATCCTTGGAAGAATTCTTTGAAAGTACCTTCCTAACAAAATATCAGAAAATACCAAACATTTCTGAGATTTCAAAACTAGGATTTTTAATGAAATATATGTAGATAAACTGTATTGCCTTTGGAATCCAAGTCACCATTCAGTTAAGAGTGACTACAATAGCAATAAAGTTACATTAAAAGGGCCACCAACTGGAAGAACATCCAGTTTAAGCATGCTCCCGGGACCACGCTTTGCATTCCAGCTCTTCATAAATTTCTTGCAAACCAACAACTTTTTACAAGATTGTAAAATTTGCTTATCATTATCACATCAGTAAACAAAAGCTTTCCCAATATTTTAACTGATTAACACAGTAATTGCTACTTTATGTCATACTACAAAAGAAAAACCACCCAGAGATTGCACCATGTCTGTCTGGGTCAACCATTTTTTTAGAGGTAATCTGAAATAGTCTTCCCTGAAATAATGGCGCGGAGTATTTCATAACAAGGGACAATTATAAAGATGGAGATGAAGAACAACTTCCTATTTCCAGGGTGTTACATACTGTATATGAAGATGATTCCTGAGACATATGACAAATTTGGCTCCATCATCTGTCCAAACCTGATGAGGTATGTAAAATCTTGGCTTGCAAAAGGAAAGCAATAAAGATATTTCTTTATTAAAAAAACTTACTGTCCTACCTTCTAATTGAGATCAGGACTAAATCAGTAGCTCTTTCAAATCTGACTATAACCCAGATGAACTAAAGGACGGGATCAAAGCATGGTTATGCAAGGTGCTGCTGCAGTCAAATGCAGCTTACTAAATATTTAAGACATATAAAGATGAACACGCAGGACTGTAAATCACTACCAACCGAAACGGTTAGCACCATCTCTGCAAATGCCTCCTGGATAAAGACACATTATGTGCTTCATTCACTTTCTAATGAGCAATGTTCAGGGTTTTTATTATTATTAATTGCATATAAATTACCATGATTTTTGTAGCACTGGGAAAGTATTTAGCCACTCACTTCTCAGAGGAACAATGTTGAACAAAGGCAATGAATGCATGGCATATAAGAACAATGTAGAACACAGAAATTTATGCATGCCATTTAAAAGGCATGGCATTTAGACTACTAGCAAAAAAATCAAAAGTATGTCATAAATCTTTAATTGTAAGAAAAAAAACCCAAACAACTAATGGTTTGCCAAGTCCTTGAGATTATTTAAGCAAGAACACTGCCTGCTTCTGGAGTGCAAAATCTCCTTAACTCACGTAGCTGCATGTATCCCCAACCTCCTCTGAAGTGTTCTACTGCAAAATTCATTGTATCCGAGATCTGCTAATCATCATCAGGAAACTCTGTTATGCATCTTAAGGATGTACTTTAGGCTCTCAAGAGGAAAAATAAACATGTTTTATTAGCTGCTTTTGGAAAATACTGATTTGTATTTATTTAGAAACCTTTTCAAGTTACACCACTGTTAAATTAAATATTTATGGCATGATTTTCCAAAGAGTTTAACACCTGTTAAGAGTTTAACATGATGACTTCAACAGGAGCTCTGAGCACCCAACATCTCTGCAAACCTCTGAAGTGACAAGGTTTGGATGTGGCAAAGCAGCTCGAGCGTGGATGTTACTGCTGAGCTCTGAAATGCAACTGGGATCCTGACCAGCCCCTACTTTCCATCGCAGCATTTCATTTCAGACAACTGACTTGGCCACATTTTACTAGAAATACCAGAAATATGACTCATTAATACCTGCTAAATACAAATAAAGCATAGGCTAAATGCTGTTGGTTAATCTTCAATGCACCTTCACTTTCCTTCACTAGTGGAAAATGTATGTGCTTGGGTCATTAGACGTCACCTTAAGTAGCAACTTACAGAGGAGACGAAAATCCACAGCGAGTCAAGAGGTGGAAAGCAAAGCTGTTGACACTAAGGGTGAGAAGCTGAACGAGGATGAAGCTATCCTGGTAAAATACAGAATAAAGAAGGTACAGCAGAGAAAGAAAAGATGTTTGGTATACTGCAAAAACCTGTGTCCTGGTGACAGTGAGGCCAGAGGCATGGTCTTCAGTTTTGGCTGAGAAGCCAAATGCCAAAGCCAAAGCTAAGCTTCTCAGCCAAAATTGAAGACCGCACCTCTGGCCTCGCTGTCAGATGAAGCCAAGATAAGGGATTGGGTCTAGTCATCCTTATTTTGCTTAGCTCCTGAGGGATGTGCGCTTACTATCCCTCCCAGCTTCATGTTTTCAGGTATCCTACATCTCCCGTTCTTGCACAAATAGATGATTTCTCACACCTTGTGGCTGGCTGCCCTCCCACCGTCCCCAGTCCTTCACCTGCTCTTGGCTGCAACATACAGAATTATAGGATCATAGAATATCTCAAGTTAGAAGAGACCCAGCAGGATCATTACGTACAACTCCCTAGAACGGAGTAAGAATGGAGAAATCTTTGAGGGACAACTGGCCCACAGGCCACACATTGTCAAGGGCTGCAACAAACGCTGTTGAGTAACTATGAATTCAGGCTTACACGCGCAACAGTCATCGTCTTTAATTTAGGAAAGCTGAGGAAGGAAAAAGCCCTTAACTGCTTATATAAGAGATCTTTGACATAGTCGGGGTGTCAAAAAAATGTAAAGTCAAAAGCACCAGAAATACCATTGAACAAATTATAACCATTTTAAATCTTTAGTCCAATTACTGAAAAGGAATGCCTAAATCTGAACCATGGAGTAAAGACACCACCTTACATTTCAGAATTAAACACCTAAATTTCCTTGCGGCATCGTGCCTATACTTCTGGAAGCAAAAAACCTATATATTTTAGGCAGTAAATAAATATATAACATCTAAGTAAGAAATCACTATACATAGACACGATTCAAATGATCATCCACCGTGATTTCATAAACTGAAGACAAATAAAATAGTTGAATATTGCAGACAGGACACATCAATCTCCTTATACACTTTACAGCACACTACAAATCTGCCCAGCAAGTCGAATATTTTACTCATTAAAATAGTAGCTTTCGTCACACTATAAAACATTCGCAAACGCAGACCAGAAAACCGACAAGCATATTTACTGTAAAGCTTTATATTTGTGTCATCAATTAACAATTAAAGTTTGGAATAAAACTAAAATAAAAGCTAATCAAAACAGCTAGCTGTCAAAACAGATGGGAACTGTGTTTTTCAAATCAAGCAAAAAGCCAAAGCTTTCGAACGTTTAGTGTTGTGTCAGCTGATACAGACAACTTAGAAAGGAAGGACAGCAAATGTCAGGAGTCAGATTCACATTTATGAATTCCTTTTTTTTTTCTTTTGGCTTCAGGATGATTAACTCCCACCAAAGCAGACCTCTGATACGTGAACTATAAATAAGATGCTGCTGCGACACTGCAGGCAAAATAAATAAAAACAGAGCCCCAACATTATTTTAGCCTCAAACAAATGTTTCAGTCCCTACGTTGTCTGGCTCAGAAAGATACATAGACAGTCTCACAGGCAGAGATATAAATGAACAATTGCAGTACCTTTTTCCCACACTGTTTACAGGGTTGGCTATATTCCTACTGGCAATAGATTTTCTTCTTGACAGCTTCTTGGTGTTGGTGCTGTCATCAGTGCTGTCATCCTCTTTCTTTGGTGTGTTACTTCCTTTGCTGTTCAGGTCCCTTAGCACATTATAATTAATTTTACTTGAGATTTTCTTCTGTTCTAACATCTTTTCAATTGCCTCTCCTGCTGTGCTGGCTTGAATTGGCTCCCGCTTCTTTGCAGATTTCTTTGGCTTAATTAAAATATAAAATTAGTGATGTAGATACAAACAAAGTTCCCCTGAAGCAGAAGGGCGAGCTGCAGTTCAGCAGTCCTGGCTCAGGTGCTGCTGATGCGGGGACACAGGCGACGCGGCCGGGCTACGCCAGTGTTCCCTCTCCTGCCACTCAACAGGACTGAGAGGTCTCTTTTCTATGAGACGTGTTTGCTTTTTGCCAAATGCCCACACAGTTTATTACAAATTCTTTACTTAGTATTTGTAACGCTGCCAGAGAAGAAATGTGGGCCATTTCTCACGCATGAAAAAAAATGGAGTGAACTCCTGTTACAGAAACAGGGACCCCGAAATAAAGAAATTCTCCTGCTAAAACTGCCTTTAAAATTAGAGTCAAGTTGAGTCACGACTCCTCTAAGCACTGACAACTCTGTATCAAAACTGCAATAGTTTAAAAAATTTTATTTATATTACATTTTTAAATTAAAAATAATTTTAATTATTATTTAATTAAATTAATTCATAAATAAAAAATTAACGAATAAAATTAATTAAATAATAAATTTAATAATTAATTATTTATTACATTTTTTATCAAGTCCGAATGTGGCATGAGAGAACATCTACCCATCTCCTCCTCCACACTGAAAAAGGCCAAGAATATTAGCAGCTTTCTAAGAGTGGACTGGCGTTAACGCCGACGGATAGGAAGCAGGAGGCTGCAGACACCCGAGCGCAGCGGCAATGTCACCTGCAACTGCCCTTCCCAGGCAAATGCTGCAAGCCCCAGCCCAGCGCTGCGCTGCGGAGGCTGATGCTGCGCAGAGCCAGACAAAGAGAAACAACACCGGAGAACATTTCTATCCATGTCCGATGCCTGAGTAGGTATGAAAAAAAAAGAACCTCTGTTTCTCATTCAGCATTTTCCTTTTCAAAGGAAGGTTTTAACACTGAGCTCTGCAGGAGATTTATTTTTTAACGTATAATAGCCCTTCTGTTTACCTACATGGGTCAACTGCTACCTTGAAATTGGAAAGCACTATATTAATCAAGTTCTACTCCAGCTGTCAGAAACAACACAGAGTTAGAGAAAAACTCCTGTGTTGTCTGAACAAAAAGGTGGGTGTGTGGGCTACTTGGCGGTGCCAACGAGTTATACAATTTTGAAAATTGCTGGGAGACTGCCATGTCTGCGTAAGCGCAGGATGAATGAGAAACTCTGAAGCAAAAAACAGAGTTTCATTGTCTAGTTTTGTTTTTATTGTTGAAATACCTAGGGGAAGTAGGAAACTCTGTCTTTCGGATTAGTAGGAAAAAAAGACAGAGGATATATGCACTAAAAGCTAACATGGATTTTAGTTGCGTGTGGAAGATTTGACTTGTCACTTGCTCAATTACACAAAATACTAATGCCGTAAATCGTGAATATACGGCCAATTAGGCCCCTTTAAACTGCTAAACATGGAGACAGGACATGCCATTTGTTAACATAACTGTCGCATTCTTTATGAAAGGTAGAACAAAATATTCCTTCAAGTGACTCTAACAGGGATCTGTTCAGCTCTTCATAAAGAAATCATTATTGTAAGAGCAAAGAAAGCTACTGAAGTTATGGCAAGTACAAACAAATTCCCCATGCACACATTAAAAAAAAATATTAGGCATGACTTAAGACCTGTATTTAAATAAGCAAGCAATTAGGACAGCAATCATAAATGCAAAGAGCCAACTCTGACTTTGCCATGCACAGAATTTTCTCATAATAGTAATTTAAAATAAAATTTTGGGCAAGAAAGTGTTTTACTCACCACCTGAAATATTATAGCCTTGTATTTCAATAACAGGTAGAGATACAATAGCTTTTGCTCGTTTAGTGGTGACCTGTACCATTATGCCCATACATCCTACGTGGAGTTGATCAGCAAATGTAATGAACTTCCAGGACATTTTCAAACAGACACAATCAGCACACAGTTTAATACCTTGTGTTCCTTATAAATCCCAAGTTCTTTCTCTTTTGCTATTCTTGCTTCCTTTTCTGAAAGATGACAAAAGGGTAACCAGCATGAAGATTACACAGACTGCATATTTCAGCAACACTGGCCAAAAGGAGAATTTTCAGTCCCTATATACTTACCTTTTTGTTCCTTCAAATAATCTGCATTTTCTTTCATCCACAGCTCTGCTTTTATCTGAGCTTCTGTTTCGTTAAGTATATACTAAAAAGACAAAACAAGTTTGTCTACTTTCAGAAATCAACTTGAAAACCATAGAGCAAAACTGAATTGAAAAACCACTGGCAAGGTCAATTCACATCCTGTTTTTAAATGTTTTACATTAATAAAAGAAAATACAACTGAGATGTGACAATCAGCGAGCATTTCTAGTAACTTCTAAAGCTGGCAAAAACCAAGAGCATGTTTTCAAAAAACAGTGCTTGGTTTCCAAACTATGATGGGGTGACCACCAATCATCCAGGACTCACTGAACATGGTCTGTAATTAACCTAAAATGATCCTGGTTTTATGATCTTTTTCAGATGATATGAGAGTGTACCACAACAACATGGTCGTCTGCAAGTAATTCTGCATGTTGATGGTGGTCTGTAATTCCAAACAGTATGGCAACCATTGCCCTGTGCTACCAAAACAGAAACATGTGTCTTCTGGGTAGGTTTCTGCGAAGGTTTAGGCACAGTCACTGAGATTATTAGGTCAATGGCCACATCTGTGTGAATGATACCATCTTAGATTGCTGGAGTTTTAGTCCTCTAGATTTTAGAGAGTTGGGCTCAGTAACCACATCTAGGCTTTTTTCAGTTAACTCTACTTAGTCTCAGTAACATCATCAGTAGGTGTGGAGCTGTAAAACACACCTAGAAGTATTCAGATTAATTACAGAAATAAGCAAACAGGTACGTAGCAGGCAGGCTGGCAGGCTGGTACATAGCTCTCCTCTTCAATTACTTAAATGTAAAAATAAACCCACTATTTAGCACAACTGCCCATGAAACAAAAGTTCTCTACAGCTGATGCTGTTTGGGATTGAAGAACTTCTGCAGAACAGAGAAGACAAATTGGATCACCTTCATAAACAAGACACGTTATTTTTAAACAGCGGACCCAAGACCTGTAAAACGATGCTTAAGTGCAAGAAAAACAGATCGAGATTTCTCCATCTCAAGGGTTTGAGCATTCGAGATTTTCTCTGAAGTAAAACGTACATATAGGATTTTATGAGAAAAATACTTCCAGTCAAATGAAATGAATGCAGGGAGGAGTCCTTCCTCCAAGGGCATACGAGGTGAGCAAACAGCTGTGCAAGTGCTGGTTTATCAGACCAATATTTTCACTCATCTGCTTCTATTAAAAGTCAGCCATAATAGTAAAACTTGCTTTCTCCTAGCTCAGTTATTCATCTTTCTTATGCTTTTAGGGAGTTAATAATCTTGGGTTTACAGTATTACAGTCTATTGCCATGGAAATGAATATGAGGTCATAAAAGCAGAGTTACGATGTCATCACAGAGCCTAGGAGGAGGAGAAAATGTGCTTGTTCCTCCCCTGTGATTGTTTACATTACAGACCTGCTATATTGAAATCCGTCAGCCTCCCCGCTCCCTCCACACCACGTCCGCTCGATTCACAAGACCCCTCCTAATGCCCAGCCTAGCAAAACCTGCTTCATGGCTGAAGTCAAGCTGAGCTTTTTCCTGCTCCTTCATCCATGGCCAACAGTATTGTGCAGATCAGTAACCTCTATGCAACCTCATCACTTTCAATGAGTTTGTACCCCAAAAGAAGTTTTTAGCATTGCCATTATCTGTTCAAACTACACTTTAAACCAGCGTGACGGCCGGAGAGGGCATCAGGCTCAGAGTCAGGAGAGCCGGACCCTGTCTCATGTTCAAACGTTGACCTGCTGTGTGGCCTTCAACAAGCCATTTTCCACAGCTGTCTGTCTTTCATATTCAGGCTATATGGTAAAGGGTATTTTTTGCTGCCAAACAAATAATAATAAACCCAGAAAATGTTACAGAAATCTTTGAAATAATGCAGAAGCTGTACATGCTGCTTTTACAGTTTGGTTTCCATGGCAGCCTCCTATGTTGAATATATCTTAATTAAATAATGACTTTAGAGCTCCACTAAAATTTTAAAAGTCCTTCTTCAGAATAAAAGACATTCTAAAACATAATTATTCCAGCACAATAAGAGCAAGCAGCAGCAGCAGTCCCGTAGATATATAAAATGGGCAAGGAACACCAAATTCACAGGCTTGCATGAACATTAGTTTTGATCTCAGATCACTGAAATCACGTGAACCTCTCTGCAGATCAGAGCAAAGAGGCAGCAAGGGGAGAGGATAAACCAGAAAAGAACCATTTTTCATTCTCAGATATCCAAATGCAGAGAGAGCCAGGATAAGAGGGCACCTTACCCGATCTATTTCACTGTCGTCGATCCCACTAAGATCTAATTCACCGTCTCCTGTATTCTCACCTACAGAAAAGGACACATTTTAATTAGGTGGATGCTTGTTCAAAATCAATCGCAATTCAAGTTCTACAGTACAGTAACACTTCACGATCGTCCTTCAGACATTTGCATCCTTCCACATTCATCCTGGAGGTTAAACATGATGCTGAGTATTTTCAATATGGGGGTACCCGCACGCACAAATTCACCACACTCAATTAATTTAAAATTCAGGAATCAGCGCAGTCGTCTTCAGTACTGAAAATCTGTCAGACCCTTCCAGTTGCCTTTTTTTCCCCCCCATTTTAATTTACAACCACGAATGTTCAGCAGGAAGCTGGGGAAACCATTTTAAAATGATGACCATTTTTCTTTCATCATAACATGAATTTCTCTGTCAGAGCCTATAGGTCAACGATTCACACGTAAATTATGACTTAGAAAATATTTTCTGTTTTCGGGGAAGCAGTGTGGACCATCATGCCACCAGTCATACCATGCCTTTGTTCTTGATTCTGATCTATCCTCATTTGAACCACTTACCTCATACCAGTTCTCTAAAAAATGTGTATTAGTTTTTCTATCTGTAAAATGGGAATTATTAAAACATTTCCAAATGTTAAAATAACTTTTAAAAGCTATGGAAGGGTCTAGATAAATGTTAAACAAGATTGACTTTCTGTAATTACAATTTCACTGTAATTTTTCTAGTTTTGCATTTATTAAGACTTCTTCTGAAAACACATTTTTTAATATTCTCTCCACTAAAAAGCATAACAGCACAGAACTGAGGCCTAATTTGGGACTTGCACAATGTACAATGGCAAAACCTGATTTTCCACATCACATTAGTGTACAGTAGTAATGCACTATTAATGTAGTCCAGGTAGAGAAGAAAACAAATTATTCAAAAAGACTTATGCTGGGGAATGAAGCAATCTTCTTGGTCATCTCCATTACATCTAATCAAGACTAGACAAGGGATGACCTAACCAGTTTACTTGCAAAAAATATAAACAAATTAAGTTTCAAGAATCTGCAATAACAAATTAAAACTGAAGTGGTGCAGAACAGCTTGTCATCTTCATGGTTCCTGCTTCCCAGTCCTGGGAATGTGCCTCCCCACAAGCCAAGACCTTTGAACAGTTTGATCCCCCAGCCTGGTGCTTTCCCATGGAGCAGAGCTCCTGAGCAGCACGGCGCTGAACCGGCGAGGGGGAAGGCAGCTGCAGCTCTTTGATCCAATGGCAGGTTATGGCAATATGGAGCCTCGAGGCTTGAGGAGCACCAAATGGTGAAGACAAGCAAGGGTAGGAATTATGAGCATTCCCAGAAGATATGAATGATGCTCTGCTTGGCAAAACTCAGGCTTTTAAACCAGCAGCCTGAATTACACGAAACTACAGGGTCAGGAATCCAACCAAAACACCCATTTAGGAATAAAGGCTGTGCCTCTTGAGGTAGTGCAAAGGATCTGGCTGCTCATTTATTGGTATCAGACACCAAACGCTTAAAAGTGTCTTCTCAAACTCCACCTTAAACAACCAACAGAAAGTTTTAAACTCTTTCCATACCAAGCCATACACAAAACAGGTTTCACCCCAAAGAAAATGTCCTTTTGTAAGGAATCACATAACATTGCGCTTTGATTTTCTTCTGAGATTAACTCATAAACATAATATCAACTTTACCAGTTCAGATAAACTGATGCCAATATGACTGAAAAGGCCTTAAGGAACACATCGCATTGCCGTTACATTTAGAAATTAACTGTACGTTAGTCCCAGGCACCAGATTTACTTTCCGACCTTTTTCCCCAAAAATACTTTAAAAGTGTAAAAGATTTTATAACAACCACATAATTGTTCAGTACACATGCTTTTCTTCTGGCCTCATCTCTCCATAGCGCAGTAAGAGCAGAACTTTCTGCACCAGCTCCTCATGCAGGCACTCCACCACCAAGCAAGCTGGGATGCGACCCATGGACATGGCAAAGCATGCCCTGGCTTGAGGCTGCAGAGGAAAAGCAAGGTGACAAAATACATCCCGGTGGTTTGCTGCCTCTCTAATATAACTCACTGGAATGTTTTCAGTGAACTGTAATCCTGCAAAGAGGAGAGAGGAATCACCATACGCTGCATCGCCCATGGGAGTCCAGGGTATGCTGCAAAACAGCATTACACGTCCCTCCTGCTGGAACTGAGATGATAGAAATTTCCAGTGAGCAAAATGCTTAAATAATCACTGATGAAAGGAGTAAATACTGTAGCCTAGTGTCTGAGACACCTTTCCAGGAGATTGTCCACCTGGGTCCAAGAAATGCTTCATTACACAAAATAAAATAGCCCAAGAGTGTGCCCAGGCCAGAATAACCTCAGTCGGATGGAGTTCATGCACAAATGGGATTCGAACTGGGTCTCCTGTATTCTGGGTAAGTGCTTTAACCACTAAGCTGTAGGACAGAAGGGCGCATGGTCTCCCCCTTCTCTGTGTTATCTACCTTCTGTTTCCTCAAGGTTTTGGGGGAAAAAGCACCTAACTTTCAATTTGGTTTATCTGAGCAAAGAGAGGACTCTTTTTTTTTTTTGATATTCATTGCACCAAATAAACTAAACTATCAACTTGGAATTAGGGATAAAGAAAAAGGGAGCCAACCTCAAAAATCATTAGTGGTCTGAAAATCATGGGCTAGAAAATCAAAATTTGGAAGTGGTGACAGAACTACTCCGGACTCAAGTCACTGCTCAACTTTACATTAAATTCTGTGCATCCCAAAATTATTTATTGCAAAAACTGCCACAGCATCTTAGGAACAATAAAAATATCGCACTGAAATCAAGCTGCCACTGCTTTTATTCATCATTAAACACCTCTCTCCTCCTATACCCTGCTGTATTTTTGGAACAGAGTTTTAAAATTTAATATGTCACAGTACAGTAGGTGCCTGTTCCCTTATACAGCCCTAATATGCCAGACTGAAAATGATGTAATTTCAAGCACCATGAAAAATTTCACATGTCATTTTAAATATCTCTTGTTACTGAATTAGGTGCCAGTTTTTCTCATTGGATCAATTAGCAACGGGGACGGAAAACTCATTCTCCAACTGGTAAATTGCAGAGAAGAATCCAGAAGCAAGTTATATGTAATAAGCATTTCTTAGACCCCATAACAGCAGTACAGGGAGTAATTGCAGGATAGCCCTCTGCCTGCAAGTCGTCCTTTTTCCTGCCAAGGCGATAGGCATTCATTAAATGCAAGGGGCTTTTCTTTAGAAGAGAAGGTGCCTTCAAACCCCTAGTTTAACGCTTTTAATGAGAAAAAAAATACGTTTTGTTACGGGATGCCAATTCAAAAAAGAATACATTCATTTGGATCTGAAAATTTCCACAGCAATCGTTTCCAACATCAGTAGACCCTTCCAGCCATAAATATCCGTCTGCTCCATGTTATACAGCTCACTCCAGGGCACAGAAAGTAAACCCGTTGCTTTTTTATATACCAGAAAGATCTTCCCAGCTGCTAAACTTTTCAAAACAATTTCTAAATGATCATTTTCTCTTTTAATAAAAGGGTTGAAATAAAATGTTCGACGAAATAAAAACACAGATGTGGCCAACATCTGGTCCAACCTCTTAAAAGCTTATTTAAAAGCAATGGCATCACGTGGCACAGCTCTTAGACACCACGGATTTCCTCTGCTAAGAAAAACAACCACTTTACTGCAGGGCACAGGCAAAAAATAAGTTGGGCATTAAAAACAACAAAACCACCCCAAATCCAGTTCTTAGATGAAAGTACCGTTAGGAAGAGTACAGGGTGAGGCAGCGAGGAGCAGCCTACTCCATCCTCACCTAATGTCTCCGTGGCAAGCGGAGGAGGACAGGCACTTCTAGAGCTTTCCATCAAGGTCCCAAATCAACTACATTCATGCCACTTAAAACCATAAGCCACCCAGCCAGCTCCCCCAATATTTAAAAATAAAAACCCCCAAAAGCCCTTTCTTTACAGCCTTTTAACGTCTTTCCAACTGACTGTAGTAGACGCGAGGGCTACAATCAGACACTGGGGATTAGGTTTGTAAACCTGTAAGATTATTTACTGTTCTTGTCATTACTAAATGCACACTAAACCCTCTCTTAACACACTGTCTCCCCCTCTCCCTACATCTGTGTGGCTAGTTAAATGTATACATAACACACTATTATGGGGATTTATTACAGAAGAATCATTCCAGCCGATATATTTTAAACCCCACATTTTTAAAAACAGCCATGTGAAGAATGCATTTTTCTGTTTCTATTACAGGAGGCAGCACTATTTATTGCTCTGCCCAGATAAGAGGATTTCCTTACAGACAGAAATGGAAGCTGAACACTTCCCAGGAAATCCTCCAGAGCAGATACAATAGAAGGCACTTGGTGCTCTGGTCCCTCCGTCGCACTGTTTCATAGCAGTCAAAGAGCTAAAGAGTTCAAACAAAGCACCCTTCCATCTATTCAGCACAACATCAGATGCTAAGCACCCCCAGCAATTAAGAAATACTTTGGGGCTAGAGCACGATAAAATCTGAAAACAGTTCGGAGAGGCTTTTTCACTAAAAAAAATCCTTAAGCAACAAACCAAATGACCTGAGCCCGGCGGCATGAGAAATAGTGGGATTGATCGTTGCTCTCCTGGGAGGGATTAAAACCAAGGGGAGACACTGAAAGCTCCTGCAGATCGTCAGAGGAACATGATGGGGCAGAAACACTTTTGCAGTTAAATCTGGTGAGCGGTGCCGGTGCCACTTCGGGAGCTGCAAGGAGCGTGAAGTGAAGGCGGTAGCTTAGCGTCAAAACAGGCACTGCACAACCGCACCAGAATATAACCGATGAGCTGATCAGAGGGAACAAGAACCCATCCAGAGGGGAAGACAGCTGATTTACCGAGGGGCGTGAAGAGAACGGTCGTTAAGCATGGGGAAGCGGGAGGGGAGCGTCAGCGGCGCAGGGCAGACAGAGTGCCGTGGTGATCAGGTAGGGAAGAGAAATCGATGTGAAAATGCTGCAGAGGCAGCAACATAGCTCGAAGTGCAGCGTACAAGGATTGATGGGTGTGCAAATGAACCCGCCGCACATCAAGGCGTGCGCAGAGTTCGCAGGGCCGTATGAATAGGGTACGCTGCGAGTTTTATTAATATGGGGCTAGGAGCCTCTGGAGGAGGAGGCTGGGACGTTATCTTGGCAGTTTTAAGCTGTTGCCAATCTCATTGCTCTGGATAAGGCACCTCTTTGTGCAATCCCAGCTGGCCCCGCTGTGCCCCCATCCCACAGCACAGACCCCGTGGCTGCCAAAGGCTCCGGTTCCCCCCGGTCACCTTCGGCAATGTCATGGTGTGCCATCGTAACAAAAGTACGCCACAAAAACAAGATGTAAGGACAGAGCAAAATTAATTGCACTTACTGACAACATAAGGTCACAAAACCGCATGACGTGTATCCTCATATTTAAGTGAAAATGTTTTTTATTTTATTGTACCCGAAACCACCTTGAAAATTACAGCCTACTCCCTCATAGTGCCAATTGGACACCAGGATTTAGGTCTGATGGCGTACAGAGCACACGAGGCCACGCACACAGCATAAAGATAAATGAAGTCTGTCACTTTATTATTTCCTTCTGCCAAGGCGAGGTTAAGGGGTCCTCTCCAGCTGAAGCCAAGTTTCCAGCCCGCTAGCTCCCTCAGAGAAAGCAAACACACCGTGCCACGCAGAGCGAGGCCCCTTCTCCCCAGCAACGTTCATTCCTGCCGACGAGGGGTGGCAGGAGGCGTGGCAGGCCCGGCAGCACTGGGGACACAGCCCTGGCACTGCCAGGCGCCCACCGCCAGCTCCTCACGCTGGGACTGTAAGAAGCGAAAAGGCGAAGCCCAAAGGGGTACAAATGAAGGGCAAAGAGGGAAAAGACAATCTAATAACAACAAAGCAATTCCACGTATCTGCTACGTACCCTACTATTGCAAGCATGAGAGAGCAGCTGTGCAAGGCAAGCCTCCCTCGCTCCTGCCCGTTGAAAATAGGACCTTCTCACAGAGAAAAGAGGAACAAGAGCCGGGATCAGCCCCGGCTGGTTTGCAGTCACTGCATCGGCCTCGTCCACGTCGCTGTAGGCAGGAGGAGATTTTCCTGCAAGATTCGGTCTTATCCCAGCGCAGAACTACAAACCCATCTTTATCAAGTGCCTGCATCTCTATGTCCTCACACTGAGATTCAAGCTCCAGGTGTTACGTCCCTCCCGCAGCAGCAGCCTGACATCCGATGGCCTTCCTGCAGTCGCCACCTTCATACGGCGGCCACAGAACGATTATCCCATCGCAGGAACAGAATTTCAAATTTCTGTGCTTAATGATACATGGGAACGAACTACAAGAAAAGCTTTCCTACAGTCAGTCATCTCTCACAGAACCTTTCTTAGACACTGAATACATTTTTTAGAAATTAAACTTCAATTTCGAAAAAAAAACAACCCACCAACCCTGCTGCTTTTCTGGCAGCACATCCACACTGAAACAAATGCTGTTGTTTCACCTCGCAGTCCACGGAGAATCTAACCACACCGCATCCATGCATTTTATACACAGTTAAAGGTTATGCCACTAGTCTAACGACATGGAAACTTTTTAACTTAAACACTAATTCATCAGAAAAACAGTTAATCACTCTGTACTTTCCAGAATGCTTATGTTTTTTAAAGCAGGTAGTACAAATAGTCCAGCAATAAACAATGCCTTTCTGATTCTGAAGATTTCTCTTTGAAAAGGTAAGATCATGCTTATTGAACTACATAGCAATATAAAAAGCCCTTAAGAAAAAAATCTGTCATCTTCCCAAAATAAATACAGCTGAAAGTTAAGCTTTTGAACTGAAGAACATCTTGACACTGCCCTCAAAACCAGAAGCAGATGTTCCTCTTCCAGAATAACGTTCGTGTCCCCCCAACACCTTTGGAAAACAGTGAAAAAGAACATCCTTTATGCAACCTACTTGAGGCAACTCATCATTCGTTTTTAAACTCACAACCCTGCTGCCCTGACCAAGGGCTCAGAGGACGGCTGCTCTGAACAATATGAAAAAAAGCTATTTTTTGCTGATAAAACCAATAACCATCAATGATCAACTTGACAAATACTCACCCGGAAACACACTAATTAGCTACCACATGACCTTTTTCAGCTCCAAAGCCCAGAAATGGTACGAGCTCCCATGCACACACACAAGCCTTCTCCAACTCGTGATTTCTGCATCCAGCAACGCCAACACTGATCACCATGCTCCTGCTGAAGGTGCAACACACTCACATCTCAGCGCTTGTCCACACATTGACTCCTTCCTGCCTGAGCAGGTATGGAATTAAAGGTTTTTAAAATGGAGTCTATAAGGACAGATTTCCCCTACTTATTGCTCTTTTCCACCTGATCACCAATTCCCCACAGTATTTTCCTCCTTTGCCTTTTATGCTGTTCTTGGCATCTTTTCTCTCGTTTCCCTTCCCCCACCTTCCTTCTTTTTGGTGCCTTCTGGCCTGTATTTTCTGCATTTTTTTTTACAACTCTGCAGGGCTACCCAACAGTAACAGTTTATATAAAGGGAGAGGCCAGGGAGAAGAACAGACCAGCATCTTAATCAGTTCCCCTCTCCAAACCCCGCAAGTGCAAAGCGCCGCCGTATCTCTTGCAGAGGGCGAGGGCTGTATGACGCCCCGGAGAGACGACAGCCAAGGCAGCCGGGCTCAGATCAGTCTCCAGCTCATTTTCTCCATGCTGCCAGACCGCTATGTAAAACAGCAAGGGCACTTTACATCCAAGCCAGCCGTAAAGGGAACAGCTGGTTTAATGCTGAAGTGCTGAAGCATCATTTCTGCAACTGCAGCTCGCCAGTTAAGGAGCCAGGTCTTGCTGTGGGCGCTAAATGCTCTGCTGTCCATCCCCGCAAGCCCAGGATCCTTGCCTGGCCAGCACTCAGCCTTCCCAGCAGAAGGACATATGTTTTATTGAGAAGTAAATCTACTCCTCTAACGTGCCGTCTTCCCTGCACCAAATAAAATGAGGCTGGGAGCTCTGCACTACTGAGAACTTAAAAGCAAATCCTAGAATTTTGCTTGGATTATTTTTATCTATATTTTTTTAAATCATGAATCAATTTCTGTTCCACCAGGAAAAAATTTTAAATGCATACAGTCATATATACACACACAGTTTTTAAGCTACAAAGACACAAGAAAATTTTGAGGAGACTCGCACTACAACATTTTAAGGCTCATTTGGCTGACTGGAACTCAAAAGCAAAGCTAACTTATTTTTCTAGGACGTCACTGAAAAGTCACAGTTGGTGCAGCCAATGGCCCTAAAATTAGAGCAATTTTCCTTTAGCAGAAGTACAAATGGTGGAACTGTCAGTAGGAAGTGCAAACCAGAGCCCAGCCTAACCCCAACACGTCTCTTGCCACGTCAGAGTTACCACACTGACCCCTGCACAGCTCCCCACCTCCAGGTCAGGCACACAGGTCAGCGCTGGGCATCCAGACTCACTTCCACGTTGACCTGGCCCATGTCAGCTCTTCCATTAAAGAAGTCATCTTCCTCTTGCTCCCAGCACTGAGGTCTGGACCAAAGAATCATAAAATCATAGAATGGTTTGGGTTGGAAGGGACCTTAAAGATAGGCAAGGTCAGGGACACCTTCCACTAGATCAGGTTGCTCAAAGCCTCATCCAACCTGGCCTTGAACACTGCCAGTGAGGAGGCATCTACAGCTTCTCTGGACAACCTGTTCCAGTGTCTCACCACCCTCACAGGAAAGAATTTCTTCCTCATATCTAATCTAAATCTACCCTCTTTCAGTTAAAACCGTTACCCCAAAGAGCTGCTCCAGGTTAAAAACAGCCTAGCAAAATAACTCACCCAGACAAGTGAGAAAGGGGAACAAGTTGAACTTTCCTCTTACAATTTTGCTCTAATCACCCTTACCATCTCTCAGCAGAGGTGAGATGTAACTTCTACCCCCTCCTCTGAGGTTCAGAGCTGGTCTACGGTAGATCTGGCGACAAGCTCAGCACCAGCCACCAGAAGCCACCCGGACTACAGAAATGCTTCAGCAGGCGATTATTAGCATTAAGACAATACCACAATATAGTGTATGAAATTATATACCTGAGTCTTTATTTAGAGAAAAAAAATTCAATTTGTATCCTGCCCATTTACTGCACTGTCCGGGCGGGCCGAATGGTGAGAAGCTGTTAACGGAAAGAAAATTAACAGGTAAGAAATTTCTCATTTTGCTACCCAGCTTCTTCCTTCCTTCATTGCTAATGAGAAATAGCAAGCAGGGAATTACAGAGATGGGGAGAGGAAAGAGAAGGTAAAAGTTTATTCTTCTTATTATTAATTATTACTACAGCAGAATAACAGGCAAGAGCAGAAGTTCCCCTGGAAAAAGCAAAAGCTTTGTAAACGAAGCAGTTAGGTGGGAACCTGGCCCAAAGGAGAAAGCCTCTGTGATGGATGGGGGCTGGATTCAGAGCAGCTACCAGGCAGTGGTTTATGCCACCAGGACTATCACAGCCATGGAGCAGAGAGAGATCACCCACGTAAGACCCTGACTCTGGTTCAATGACCACGACCACCAGCTGGGATTTACAAACCTGGAAGTAGGAGACATGGGTTTGAATTTTTCAAAGGTAGCAGCTACAGAAATGCAGATCCATGTTAAGAGCATCAGTCCATGACGCAGCAGATGGCCGCAGCCAGCACAGACCATGCTTTTAAATAAAAATCAAAGTGGTTGTGCCGTTTCATCCTAGCTGAAGTGCTCTTTTTGTCTCTGACCATGCCTAATGGTTGAGAAATGGGTAGGTGGTAAAGTACTTCTCTGTCTTGCTCTGGACCCAAGCAGAGCTCACATATGAGCCCTGCTCCAGGGACCAGGGCATTTTTGTGTCCATTTGGGCAACTATATGAACCATATAAGGATCTCTGCAAAGTACAGGCATTGCTTGGGCGGCTCCAGGTGACAGCAGAGCACGGCAAGCTCACTTGGTCACCCGGCCAAACTGCAGCACAACCCTGCTGCAGACAGCACACGTACTGCAGCAAACTCCCCGAGAGGACACGCGCTTGTTCCTCCTCCTCTCCCCAGATGTTTCAGGGACTGCAGCAAACATTTTCCCAGATGTGCAGTAGACAGTGGTGAAGGATTTTAATATTTTGCCCGCAGCAGCTCTGAGGCCCCAATGCCTTGGCATTTGGATAGACTGAACCGTAAGCACAGCATAATTAGCATGTGTACTCCAGATGCTTGAGATCCATCATTACAGCGCTGGAATGCCCTCTGACACCACAACTTTCCAAAAGAAGAAAGTTGTGGAGAAGTTCCTGGAGAATAATTTGTCTTATTCTCCAGGAACAGTGGAAAAAGGCACTTCCATGCACAGGAGGTTTTGGGGGAGCCGGAGAAATAACCTTTTCCCGACAAAGCCCAGCAGCATTATTCACCTATAAATAACAGAGCCAGTTTCAAAGCCGGCCTTTCTAGCTAATGGCTATCAGAAAGGCCAGCCATATGCTTGTACAACCTGCCATTCTGATTAATCTCAACATCTGACTGTTGTATATAAAGTTTATATAGTAACAGGACTATATTTAATATGTCATTTTAGCTAGGTTACGTATTGCTGATTTTACAGTTTCTCACCAATCTGCCATTCTCCAGGGTACAGGCACACAAAAGACCTTGTTTAAAGGTTGATTAGATGCAGAACAAAGTGATGAGTTTGGAAAGATTTTACTAAGTCTCAAAAACCAGGTGGACTGGTAACACATTGCAAAAAGAGCACTAGAAAATATAAGGTCCCGCATCCCATTACATGTAATTAATTCTTTATTTAAATATATCAGGCTTCTACTTAACACGGTATTGCAGAGGAAAGAAGAAAGTCACAAATCATGGCTCAGTCTCACATACGCTAAAAGGATTCATGGCTCTTTCTGCCATGCATCCATTTTATTTTACAGCATATGGCATAGTATCAAAGTTGTTCTTCTTTAATTAACTGAATAACGATGTTTTGCCATGAGGCTTAATCTAAGTTCACCATAACATACTGTATTATGACACCAATTCTCAGAAACATGACCACATGTCCGCAGCCCATTTGGAGAGAGGGATGTGCATTTCATGTACCAATTCATTTAAATATATTCAGCATTAGATGCAAAATTGATTTCTTTGAAATCAGTAAAGTTTATTTTGAATAAGCTAAAACAAAGTTATCTCCTGAAAATAAGCTTTGGATAACATCTTACTATTTCATTACAAAATGAAACCCAGCCCACCAGATCGTCATTTCAAATTCAGACCTACTATCCTTTCTTATGGAATAGATGTTTATTTATATTTTATTTCTTTATTTCTTTTACTTCTTTAGATAAGACTAGGGCGGATTGTTCTTTATGTTAGTTTTAACTAGGTAAACTCTTTCCACAGCAGACTTAAGCATCATTAAGTGTGCAGTGAAATAAGTCCAGGATAATGGGCTGACAGAAGCGACGGATGAAGGAAGAGCTAGCAAGGTACATAGACAAAAGCCCTGTCTCCTAAAAGAGTAAGATTTTGAATCTTACTAGCAAGATAAAGCAGAGAATACTAAAGTCCAGACAAAACACTCCCATGCAATTCTCTTCATGTCATCAAAATCAACATAAAAATCTTTAAATGCTAAAATAAAGCCAAGCAACGGAACATTACTGTCAACGACTGCCAACTGAAATGAATGATCTGGGTTGAAAGCGTTTGCTGACGTAGCTACAAGTTCCCACAAAGACTTCAGGGCTGTGGCAGCAAACCCGTCTGCAGAATAGCTCCTCACCTCCTCCAGAGATGAACCAGGCACACGGACCTCAACCTTGCCATCAGCTTCAGGGAACATGGGGATTAAGCTGGAGCTATGCCACTGAAAGGCATTTTGGGAGCAGGACCAAATGCACCCCTCACTCTAAATCTGGAATAACAGACCCAAAATAAGGCCACATCACTATTTCTGGTAGTGACAGCAGAGAATCCGTAACTTCTGGCCTTTGCCCAGAAGAGGTCTGCAAGTTGATGGAAACACCTCATAGCTAGGACACCTCTGACAGGCAGCCAGCGCGGCTGTGCCAAGGCATCCGTACCCATCAGCACCACCACAGGGAAAGCCAAACAAGGAGTACCAGGAGGCTGTGCTGGGGGCTGCGGAGGCAGGGATCCCAATGTCTGCATCCACAAACGTTTAATTCTCAAGGTGTTTTTCAGCTGCTACCAAGAGACGATTTCATCACTGCGGTGACACTGCACTCAATCAGCTCGATTGACCAAAATGACTGCGCATCTGCTGGCCATAAAAGCTTACAGACTATGTTATTCCACATTTTGTCCAAAAGAAGAGGACAGATTTGAACAACAGAAAGTAATCTAAATCACAGGATTAATTATACTGGCACTTAAAAAAAAGAAAGGAAACAAGAACAACAATTTCAAGCTTTCATGTTATTTTTAGACACTACAATTTTCTCCATATTGTAGTCAAATTAGAAGTAGATGCAGCAAGGAGAACGAGGAAGCTTGCCAAATTTTGGGGAATCAACGATTAATATAGTAGCAATTAATTCAGAAGAGTAACTACAGGACATTGTAGGGTTCCTTGTCTGTTCTGTCCCAGTGATTGTTTAAAAAATTTGTTAAGCAAAGAAATAAAAAAAGTTCTTTGTTTATTTTTTTCTAAATTACCATCATTGCAAACTCATGCTGGTATTTGAAAGTCAGTCTGGGCTCTCCCTAGTTATACATCTTTATTATCGTAAACATTCCACAACTGGAAATTACTTTTCATGACGCTTATACCAAAAAGAAAATAGCTGTATTGCATCTGCAGAACCAAAAGTAGTAAAATGTAATAAACATTCATCTTTGTCAGTGGCTCTGCAAACCAATCTGTTCAGCACGTAGGTGCCATTTTTACACAGTTGCTTTATTACTACGTAATTATTGATGGAGCAGCCAAGTGCTCTCCCAAGGAAAGACTGTTCTTAAAAACGCGCTTGTTAAAAGTTTAAATGTAAACCTCAGGATAAAAACCGGCAGTTAGATTTCATCTGATGTAAACTTTTAAAGAGGAAAAAAAAAATTGGAAGGACAATTTCAAAAAATCCTACTTTTGAGGCAGGCATGAAATTGAAGCAGACAAGAAACTTTAATGTGATAGAAAGAAAGAACTGGGGACATCTGTACCGAGAATAAGTTGTACATAGCAGGAGGAATTACCAATCTAGTGATGTGCCAGCTCTCTGCATTTAAATTGCTTCACGGGCCATACCATAAAAATTGTTTGCAATGAAAGTGGTATGAAGAATTCCTGCATTTTATTGCTCCCAGTGATATTCTACCCAGTTTGTGTGTGTATACCGATCGTAGTGTTTCAAGTACAACACCGTTTCGTATTAGTACCTGTTTAAATTACTCGCCCACAAACACCGTTCCATGTTCAAAATGCCTCACTATTAAATTTTCTGTTTCAGTCATAGTACTTTGACAGTTTTTATCAAGCTTTCAAAGGCAAGAAAGTTTCGTGCGAGCTTTCTGAAAGTCAAGATAAAGCAATAAACTTTAAAATTAAAAGAAGGCTTCTTCAGGAGAGAATTTAGCGTACCTTTTTGAATTCCCTCCCCACTTTGTTAAACCAAACCTCTTCATTGCTCACAGATTTCTAAGTGTTGCATTTCTGGAGCTGAACTTCAAGCATCAACCTTACTCTCTCTACAAAGACCCTGCATATAAAATGATCTTGGGCAACAGCATATCTGAAATCGCCCATTCCCCTTCACTGATGGATCGTAAAACCTTCCCAGCACTGATACTTCAGTGCAGGCACAAATGCCTCCAAAATACACATTCTTTACTGCCGCAAAGACACGGTCCAAAGCACGCCTCCAAACCCAGCTGAACTGGGGGAGCTGGTTTCTGCCCTCACCGACAGCCCCGTGTCCCTTCCCTCCGCAGCAGGTACGACCTCCCTCCCGCCTGCTGCTGTAACGGCCACGGCATCGCTCCCCAACACGCATCTGTCAAAATGACCCTGTTATTTAAAACAGCTGCATGAGCCTCTGATATTTTTGACAGACCCGGGTGAGGGAGGCAACTACCCGTACGCCAATGCCAGCGGATATGACGGGGACAAGCCGGAAAGGCAGGACACATCTTAACCTCAGTCAGAAGCACCCACAACATCGCATCCCTCCACACCTGTTCTGTGCTAAAACTGGAGGCCAAATTCAACCAGTGCAGTATAAAACAGGGAGTTCATCTTTGCTCTTGGGGATGAACTTCGCACAGGAGCTTTGTGTTAGTTCCACAGCAGCTACAGAGCCATGAGACACAGTTGAAGCATGGAAAGCAGTACTCCCACTAAGTGCAAAAAAATCTGGCTTGAAGTGCGAAGAAAGACTTTACAGAAAAGCAACTTCTCACTGAAGTATGTTTTATTGAATGAAAAACACTGCTACAGTACGATACCACCACCAGTAACACAATTTCATGTTGATATGGATGTTGCTGCATTTCAATACATGACTTCTATGGTCACGTGGATTTGCATTTTTTACCTTTAGCAGGAAATTAGTAAGGACCATTAAGCATAACTTCCAAAATTAGTCATTTGCCTTGTTCCTATATAAGTGTTAACAATTTGGCCACAGAGCACTGTGCTACTTCCTTCCCATCTGTGAGCACATGGTGGTTTCCCCACCATAACCAAACCAAACACGGTATTTAAGTAGCAAATTTGCTGAGAAATGGTATCCTTTCACCTACAGTACAGCTGTTTACTTCTGGCTTCTGCATTTATACCTATCTCAAGAGCCTTGTTTCTTGCTCTGAATTTTTTTCCAGGTACTACTTAACAATGTTATTTATTCTCTCTCATTTCATATTCATTCCCTTATTTCTACTACACGGTTGTAAATGTCCAGGTCTTTTGCCACAGAAAACAACTTCTACAATCTTAGGTGTACACGTACGTTTCAAGATCAAAGCTGAGCCTCACCTTAAACTGCTGACTTTGAAAATAAAAGAAAGTATTTTCTGATTCCTTTTAGCAAAACTTGGCTGCAAAAAAACCCTGGAGTCAACTCTTTGCAATTCCCCCCCTAATTTGCAGCTATCCCTCCCCACACAGCCTGCCGGCATGTCCTCCTCCAACCACTTCGGACACTGACCCAACGCAGTCCACACAATCCTAGATAAAAGATCACAATTTTTGTTATTAATAACCAACCCAAAGTTGTTCTTATCTGCCAGTTTCTACAGCTTTGCACCACTGTAATTAATGAACACCAAAAACCCTAACTGCAATTTTTTCAGCCCTACTGAATGCACTCGGGTGAGTTCACATGAAAAAAAATTAAATTGAAAAGCTGAAGAGTACAGTAGCCTCATGGTGACAGGTCACTCTGATTACAGGTCAAAGCACACACTATATTTGGCTGCTTTGATTGTAATTGCTTACAGGATAAAAAATAAATAGCAATTATCTCATTGTCACACAAGAAAAAAGACCCAATAAATGAACTAATCCTAAAGTAACATTGAAAAACAAATTATTTCAAAAGCAATCAGGAGTAGTAAAATTCAGTTTCCAAAATTGTTTTTAATCACCAGCAGTGTCAACATTGATATTATTCCTCTATTGGATAATATATCCATTTTAGTTAGGAAAGCATTTAGCAAACCAAAATTGTCAAACTGCAATTATACCAGGCTAAACTCACGACTGTTTTCATCAGCAGTCTGTAGTGCCATATTTGAAATCCCTAATTACACGGGTCATCTACGCAAGTCGCAGTCTAACCCATGCATACACGTTTATCTGACTACTAAGATGGTCCTATGGGTTTCAAACCAACAAACAAAACAGACGAAGTGTGTAGGGGTGTGATGAAGTTAATCCTTAAGAGGATATAGGAATTAATTTTTCAAACTAAATTCAAAGCTACGAAACAAAAGCAAAACAACAAACCGCTACACAAAAATATTAAAATCTTGCAGAAATGGCACTCCATTTAAAGGGTTTACTTTGGTGGATTTTCAGTTTGCAGGTACTGCCTTTAACAGCCAAACCTGTACCACAAGAAAGTAAAGTACTAAAGGGAGGATTATTTCAGCTTTTCAGAAGATGCTAGACAAACGCGAAGTGGTCAGGATCCACCACAGCACTGCGCATGGATTTATTACCCATCACATCAAACCCAAAGTAGCTAAGCCTTGCAAATCTCTCTGCACTGTATTTCGTTCTTCCAAGGGCACATTTTGAGGCTCCTTGACCTAGGTTAATAAGTCTTTATTCTCAATAACAACAGAGACCACGAAGCCTCCCTGAACTGAACCCAGGCCCCCACTCCTGACGTTTCAGATACCGTGATGAATTGCTCAAATAACATCCTCCTGAGCAGGTCGCTTTCCATGTGAATTCAACGTACTCTCCGTAGCCTCCATGCATTTCACTTTCCGCAACTCTCTAATGAACAATTTCAGTTTTCAGTGAGTTTTTTGGTGAAAGACTTTTCTTCCTTTTTTGGCAGAAGGGCAGGAATGTCTGTTTCTTCTGCAATCTGGCCACATAACCACGTAACTGAGCATTAATGGGCTCAGACTCTGGCAGGTGTAGAAAAGGAAATACCATATAATTCTCATACTAGCAGGGAGTTATTCAGTTTTTCTAGCCAGGTTTCCTGTGTGCCTGTAGATCCCTGCGTTGTCACCCCCCCAACACTACCTCCTCCAGCGTTGTTTTAATCCGCAGCCTATGTCAATCAAGATTTAGGAGCGGGGCAGTGATACCTGAGATGGTTACGTTTCCACAGGTTCCCTGAGAATCAGCTACTGGAAAGTCAGGAGCAATTGTAAATGCCCCTGAAAGTATCTCCCACGCTGAGAACCAGCATCTTTTCAGATGCTAGGGAGTGCAGACAGGGGAAAACCTTGAAAAGAAGACCCAGCAGAAGGAAAATCTCAGATTGGTGCCTACAAATGCCAAGGCATCTAAGTCAACCACGAAACACAACCCTTCCTTAGTATTTGGGGAACAAATGTTTTTCGTAATTCTGCTATTTAGGCACAGGAAAAGGACCATTTCCAAAGCGCTAGCTGCCCTTCTCCTCTTCTCCCTGCTTGCCCAGCTCTGTGCTCCTGGACATTTCCATCTCTGTAAGCCTAAGCCTGGGTTAAGCAGATGACGGCAGACCCTGGACTTCCCCTCAACACAAGGGAAAACAATGCATAAAACCCTGCTCCAGCTGATTGCTTCTCCTTGCTCCATTAAGAAGTAGTACCGATGCAGCAGCACACATGTTAAATACCAACCAGGCCCTCGTTCAGTGCGTTCACCCTCTTCTCCCAGCCACGTGTCTCTGAACCGGAGACACAGCCCTGCTGCCGCCTCCTTCTCCAACGAGCCTGTGGCCAGCAGCCAGCTGAAGCAGTGAGAGAGGAGAAAGCAGCTTTTTTGCCTTTTTTTTTCCTCAAGCAAGGGAGGATGAGGCCTTAAGCGGCAGGTTAGCCTTCTCATCAAAGAGCAATGTAAGGCTTTTACGCTACTCAAATCGAAAATAAAACTGATTTTCCGTCATGCTTTTATTGGAAGAATTCAAGACAGAAAAGACACGTTGCCCATTGCCCACACTGCAGTCAGGATGAGGCAGGAGACAGACAAAAAAAAAAATCCAAGCCTGGAAAAGCTTTTAAAGATTTTATATTTCCCATTCCAGACCAGAATTTTATGAAACAAAAAAATAAGAAAGAAAAGAAGAGAGATGAAGAGAGGAGAGGGCATAAAGAGACTCTCCCCCTGACACAGTCGGGATAACAGGACAGCCCGGCTGGTCAGCCAGGGGCTAAGGCCATTCATTCACACGGGACGTGGCCAAGTAAGGTTTAGGAGATGGGTCTGCTCAGTTCAGCTCAGGAACCCAAACCCCACTCTCCAGTATCTTCTCCCGACCGCAGCATCCATGACTCTGGGGCAGTTCTTGATCAAGACTTCTGACAAAAACAACACACATTTTCCTCTAAGGAGTGTCTGTATTGATAAACCAACCCTTTGGAAAATTCCTAACACAAATGTTCTAAAAATGTGTTCATGTGACTCAGCTTATGCTTTCACTCAAATTTATCTCCCTGATGGTTCTAACAAACTGCAGGTTTCTCTCCAAAACTTCTCTCTAGATTTGTTTGGAAACCTTTCAGCCAAACTACATGATTAGTTTTCATCCCTTAACCTTCCTAGTTACTCACTGCAGGAATATGGAACGAATTTATAGCATTCCTATCCTTTAATGAAATGCAAAGGTCCTGCATGAAAAAACATGTACACAGATTTTGGAGTAACACATGCACATGCAACACTTGTGTGTGAGCGACATACATAGTCAAGTAAGAAAATCATGTCATCTGTAATTTATACCCAAGACTTCAGGTATCAAAAAACTGCATTCAAAGCAGCTGGTGGTCTCCTATTACCATGCTGGCTGCAGCAAGCTCTTCACACCTCATTAACAGCATAATGAAGGCTCAATCAGGGATACAGTCTATCAGGACTGCCAAACATAGGCATGTAGAGGCCAGATTAGAAAGATTAGCTCATATCAGGGTTTTTATTGCTCAGATCTCAAAATTGGGAAAGAGCTAGTCCTGCCACAGAAAATATTTTTCAGTGAGCAAATGGCACACGGAGATGACGACTGAACCCTCAAAGTGCTTGGAAGGCATCACAAAAGGAAGGTGGCACCAAGCAGGTCACGCACGCTGCTGGTTTCCACAGGTGGGGCTTAAAACCACAAAAGCAACTGCACCGTTGAAGCCAGAGCCAGAAGGAGAGCGATGGGGATGGGGACACACATGTTTGCACTGATGACCAAGTGTACTTTGCATATGTAACACAATTAGCACTAAACTCAGCAGCTTTATTTCTCATGTATGAGGTAATTATGATTTAATAGGGCTTCATAATGTTCTCTCTAATTACTGATTATATCTTTTTGTATATTTCTATGTGCACATATACATTTATATATTCTCAAACAGTCAGCACTGCTTTACTCAGACAAAACCTGAGGAAGAAGGGAGGATGCTAGAAGAAGGAACTAGCCCACAGAGGGGGTCAACACCCATCCGTTGATGGAGCAGCAATTGCGGGAGCAGTGACCCTGACCTCACCATGGAGCAAGCCGGGCTGGGGCTCCTGGATGGGGTGAACAACCTTCCTTGGCACATGTGCTGCCAACAGCCGTTCTCCAGCCATTTGCAGCCTGGGGGCCCTTAAGCATCCTTCCGCGGCAGCTCAGACCCTGCTAAAAATGTCACATCTCTGCAAACTTCCCTGCCCGCAGTGCTGCTGGCACTGGTCTTCTGCTGCCGCCAAAAGAAAAGGCGTGTACACATTTATTTTTCCTCGCTGGGTTAGGGAGCTGAGTCTGCTCACAGAGGGATCGGGCAAGCCCCAGGGCCAGGATGAAGGATGAAGTGGGAGCTGGCAGCGGGTAGGGTGAGGGGGATGAAAGCTGGAGGAAAAGAGTGAGACCCTGGATGATGAACCCATCCCTGTCTTGTACAACTTCATCTTTAGCCACTTTTCATATCCTCCTTGAGCAAGAAGTTGAAAAGCACTGGTACACAGGGACGACAACTGTTCGATCAATGAACGCTGTCTGCATGGGGTCTTTAACACCCACAGAAATCAATGGCAACATCTTTCGACCTCAGCCCATGTCAGATTATGCCTGCAGCAGTAATGGAGGCATAAATACAAGGAGCAATAAATGAGCAAACTATTAATTATGAACAAGGACAAAACCTTTCTCATGTATTCTTTGTGAAATTAGCAGCGAATGCAGCTAGCTGGGTGCCTAACCAAGCACAAGATGGTACACGCACGGTGATTTCTCACTGCAAAAGCCGCTTACTTTCATGAGGACGTGCAGGAGCATGTTACCACCCACTTCACACACATTATTTGAAACTACTGCCCTAAATGACTGCATGTGAATTTTGATTCAAAACAAAAACTAAATCAGGTCTCAAACACTACCTAGATTACGAAGGGGAAGTTGCACAAAGTCAGTTGGTAACTTACACCCTGTATTTTACTTTTATCTCTGTTATTATCAGACCTTCCTCACTTTTAGCCCTGACCAGAATTAAGTTTACGACTTTTGATTTATGTGGCAAGAAGAGATGAACTGGCAGTGTACAGCCTAGCAGCGTGCCATGGGAAGGACAGGGTGACAGCCAGCAAACATCAGAAGGACAGGAACACCAAGAAAAATGATAAATTATTTGAAGTGGTATAAAAGGGACATAAAAACAAACTGCAAAGGGAAGTTTTACACCAAAGAATGTATTTCTTGAGAACGAAGTCCATAACGTTTGACTGTGGCAGTCTCCTAAAGGAAATTGTGCCCTGTTTTGGGGAACTGCAGAATCAGAAAGAGCACAGAGAGAGTGGAGAGGATGCTGGGATGCTGCACGGCCAGGGAAATGGACAGACTGATGTACCTGACCTCCATCTCTGAAACTGAGATCTCACTATAAAGCACTTTTATCATAGAGAATAAGAAAGAAGTAGCTCTTAAAGCTTCAAACAGATTTCAGCTTAAATGTCTCTGCAAATTAGTACACTTTGTAGGAAAAACAGTCAAATGTAGTGTTTATTCTAAGCACTTTACTGCCTCAGACTCATTAACCCAGTACCTTACATGCTCTCTTTGTAACGCAAATTTGCTAAAATACTATGCTTTCTATAAAACATTCATATAGACAAGCTCACACTGCTCAAATACCAATTGTAAGTGGAGCAAAAATACACTAATTTTTTCTTAATACTTGGGCTCTGCACCTAAGTCTTATCTGCATAAGCAGTTTGTGAGAAACCTTCTGCTGTTGCTGCAGCCACCGTAGCACAAAGGTGGAAGATTTCCCAAAGCAGCTGATGTAGGCAATTATACACTGAATTACCACATGCAAAAGCCAAATGAAAAGACTTTGTAGAAGGTACCTACAGCAGAGAGTTTTTTGAGGAAGAGAGATCATTACAGACAGGAGACGAGATACCCTGCATTTAAGGAGGCCAAACATTGCACATACTGCACCTGCTTGCTGAGCTCCTATTTAATAGCCACATGCCCAACCACGCAGTGTATCACCACAAGGGTTTGTTGGGAGTCCTCACCATGTAGCACCAGGCATGTTGGTTCCAACCGCTGCCCTGACCGGACATAATACACCCATCCAACAACACATGGAGCCCAGCAGGAGATACAAAATCATCCTAACTAAGGTCTCCAGCCCAACCTGATCCAGATGGTCCACACAGTGGAAGATGACTCAGGGTTGGAGAGGGCTGAGGGAAGGGAAAGGTTCCTGGTTTATGACTTACACAGCTGTGGAGAAGGACCAACATGTCACCTTAAGGATGCAATGTTAGGATGACTCTCCCCCTTCTCCAACTGACTTAGGAACATGAAATACCGTAGCAAACCTATGGCGAGCTGAGATGCACATTATAAATTACACCAAACTGAATTCAAACACACAGGATAAATGCAGGAAATTTTATGATCTCTTCTTCCTCCCTCCACAGGTACCAGCTACTTTTGTTTCAAGATGATCCATAGTCGTACCATCTCAAACTAAACTCTGAGCAACTGCTTTCATCCTATATTCAGTTTTGAAAACTGTCGCTTCTTTTTCAGACTTGAAGAAGGGCCCGGAAACCTGGAAATTGTCTAATTTTTACAACTATACCAGTTGGCCTGATAGAAGAAGATACTACCTCCACGTACAAATCTTTCACAAATTTCCCAGAACGAGCAGGCAGAACGCAAGACATCGCTGCCTGATGTGACAGAAACATCTGCACTGGTTTTCATCGGTGTTCAGAGCTACAATGCACAGGTGACCAACGGGAGGCATCTTAACAAGAGCTTTTCTTTATTCTGCATAGTAACATGCCAACTGCAAGCCAGGTGTACATCCCAGCCTGTCTGCCAGACCTGGTTCCCGATCATCCAAAACAGATCGAGGCTCCGTTACTGCTCCTGAACCCAGATGACTTCCCGAAGGAAACCAGGTCCTCAGGGAGATGATTCACTGACATCACACAGGCATCGTGCGGCAAGGGCTTGGAGACTGGGAACCGCACCCCAGCACAACTACCCCGCAGTACAGACACAGACAAAGCGAATCTGACAACACGAAACTTCTAAATGATGAAAATAAATCAGCAGAGTCACTGCAAAAACAAAAAAAAAAAAGTTTGGGGCAGGATCTGCAATCAAAATAAAACCAAAACAGTAATTCGGCATGTGAGTTTCACAACATGTTAAGAAAATAGGTTCAAACACCCACAATGATTTCTCAAATGCATTAAAGGAGAATGAACATACTGAAACCTATTCGGTTTTGAAATTCCGTTCATTTGGCACGTCCTCCACTTTTGAAAGAAAACAGACAGCAAACACAGACAAGCCATAGCACGAGCAGCCATGCACTCTCGTGCCCACCGGCCTGAAGCCCAACTCAGAGCAACATACCTGGCTATACCAGCTTAGTTTCATCTTTAAACTCAGTCCTCAGCCTGTCCATTAAAATGGTCAATAGCAATGCCAGCTGAGAAATGTCCATCACTGGGAACTCATTTTTACAGGTCATTGCCTAGCCAGACAACAACAGCTTCTAGCCATTACTGACCTCTCTTCGACATGAACCGCTGATTTCCAGGAGAAAGACGAACCACGAGCCATCCATTTTCTTAATCTTAATTAAAATAAAACCAAAACCACTCAACTGTTTCTATATGATTTTGTTTGTACAAAATATAAACATGCAATCATCCTGCTATGTTTCTGGGATGCAAACACTAACATAAAAAGACTCTGAATGCATTCAGTTCATCTATTGAGGCAGGGAGTACCTTATTATAAGTAGGTGCTGTTGAACAGAAATTAGCATCAGAACAGTTTGGGTAATAACATGTTCTGCTGCATCGACCCCCAAGTAAGTTGACAAAAGAGATTCAGACAGGTGTGTCTCAGGATGGAAAAATTAACTGCGATACAGAAAAGAATAAAATGCCCTTTAGATAGTTTCCGTTCTCAGTGTCATTAAGATGCAAAAGGAATTTTAAAAAATGCCATCTCCATAAAGTTCAAGCACACATATGAAAAAGCAAACGAACCTGCCTGGACGACTGGCTGTTTGCAGTACTGTCTGCTCTAATGGGTCTGGCAAAATTGGCTTCCTTAGTTGATCAGTGCTGCTCCCACTGTATTACACAGAGCTATATGATACAGAGAAATCTGGGTTTTTTAAGAAAAATGGAGCAAAACCACCACAACACACACCAAAGTCCGTACCAAAGAAAAAAGCATACAACCAGTTATTTGCTCTTACAAACATTTTAAATATTTGCCATTTGCAAAGATTCTCAATCAGAGAGACAGACTGCATCATGTCTGACTCCAGTAAAATGTGTCCTGAGAAAGCCTGCCTTGATTTAAAATTCTCATACTTGGGTTTTAATTTCCAGTCATATTTACAGGAATCTGCTTCCTCCAATTTCCTAATTGAGACTGCATGGCTTGAAATGTGCCCATTAGCTATCATATGACTGCAAATCTGCTTGATTAAGAGATACACATTCTCAGGCTTCAGAAAATAATTAGGCACTCCAGATTTTCCTTCAGCTTCCTGAGGAGCAGATGCCAATGACCAACAACAACAACCAAGACCACTGGTCTCATCCAGCCTCCCGTACCTCGACATTACAGTGATTCACGGAACTGCTACCACAGTAACCATCAAGATACATGGAAATTACACAAGAAACCCACAACTGGCTGCATGTGTCCAGTTTCCACTCTGAGCTGAACTGATTTCCTACTCACCAGGCTCTTGGTCCTTAGTGGATATGCACTCTTTTATGGACTCCGTTATGCCAAGACTAGCTGCAGTGGGCAGCGGGCCGAGCAAGGATTCCAGTGCGGGTGGTCTTACAAGAGTTTCATTTCCATTTTTGCATTCCCCGTCTTCATTTTTTTTTACTCTGTCCTTCTCATGAAGTTCATTATAAAAGTCCTTGTTTAAGTGATTAGCAGCTGCTTCCAGTTCCTCATCTTCTGCCTCCTCCTCTCCAGGTATGCTAGAGGTATTATCTTCTATAGAATCTGTAAGGGGAAAAAAGCCCCAACAGATCATTGCATACCATCTGTTACAGAAACTAAATAAATAGAGACACGCTCACTTAAAGAATAAAAATCTGTAGAGAAAATCTGTGGAAGAAATACACAATATTTTAGTAGGATGTATGAATACATGGAGTTTCCAGATACTCTTCAAATTCATTACCTTGGCTATTAAAATGTATTTTTATGAATACAGTCATCATTTAAAATAGAAGTATTATGTTATCAAATTATGGTAGGTAAAAGGGCTTTGCGAGAGAAGGTGGCTACCTGCTGGTATAATTACAAAAGAAAAACAGCCAGTTCAGCCTGCACAAAGCCCTTCCATATCGCTTAGTCAGCTGGGGGATTTGGTGACAGAAGGGTGTAGATACCAGCCCACCGCACTTTCAGTGATGAAAAGGAACATTCTCATGTGCCAGTGCCAAGCTTATACTGCACCAGGAAAGAAAAACAACTGAAATCGTTAATGAACTGTCACTGTCATGAACAATGTAGTTGTTTTGAAGATTGATATATGAACCAACTAATTGGCAGAGATAACCCCAACAAAACAGAGATCTTGTACTACGCAAGCATGATCACATTTATCACAATAAAGTGTATACACTTAAGATTGCCTGCAGGATCTAAACCCGTTACTATTTAAGTAGTCACAAGACGTTATAGACTTACCATCTTTAGTGAAATTTGCAAATACGCCTTTTGCTTTCGGTCTACTGTTTTCTAATTCAAGCTCTATTTCATCTTGATAGCTCGATATTTCACCTGTGGTGTTGAAATAAAAATAAAACTCAGCAATCATTGGTGTAATTTTGAACAAATGAGCGATATGTTACACTAAACACAACTTATACCTTCAAAATCCTCCAGCTTTTTTGATAGCGCCTTCTCAAGCTGAAATGAAAATAAAATAAATATGAAATTACTAAAAAAACGCCACAACTTTGTACTGTTTGTGAACTGTATATAGAGGCAGAGGATGATAGGGTATTTTAAAAGCAATAAGCAGGTTTCGAATCCCAACTCAAATTACTTTGTAGTGTCAGACAGGTAAGACAGACAAGTTTCAAAATACTGACCAATGTCAAATGTTATCTCACCCGTCTCTATACTTCAAAAGGAACCTTCACTCTGGCAAGCTGCAAATAAAAGGCCCCATTCTTCAGCAGTCAGACTCTACGACTGTGCCTGTAGATGTGAGCAAGTGCAAGGACAGAGCTGAAATTGCAGTGCCCAGGCCAGACATAGCACACAGGCAATGGCAGAGTGAGGAACTGACCCACAGCACCTGTCAGGCTCCTGAGAATATTATAAACATGCCTGCAGACCTTTAAATTACAGCATATTTAGAACAGTAAAAACAAAAACCCTGAAAAACTATGATGGCTATGACGGTAGTAAAATCTTCTCCTCTGGTGCCAGCTTTAGCTCATGCTTTGTAAAGAAATTAAGCCACATGAGAACTAATCTCTGTGGAAGCAGGTGCTGTACCACACAAAAAAACAGCAGTCTCATTAAAGTAATTGGGTTATTGCTTTCATATGTCTTTAAAAAAAAAAGTAATCTGTAATGGCACTTCTCCTGACCATGGGTATCACCTTAAAAACAGGGCATGGTTTCTGATCCAGTTACACAGCTTACACGTTTGCAACCCTGATCCTCGCTAACCAGGGTGGAAGAGTGCATACAGCACACAGAAGTACAGACATGAGGACAGCTACTCAAGACCTCCGTGTCACAAGCTCAGCTTGTCACACGAGAGCCTCCAGCTTTGTAAGGACAAAAAGATGTGATGCTTTGGTAAAAGGTCGGGGCACAAGAAAGGAAACACACATGCAGCAGGAAAGCAAGCATAAAGGAGATAACAGCGCTTAGTGTTACTGCACCAGCTTGCAAACGGGGGAGCATGTGGGCAGAGTGTGCTGAGCCTTCATCTACAATACAGCAGTCGTGGGCTAAGCACCAAACACTGGTACCCTGCAAAGCACAAAAGTTCAGCTGGTGCTCGTTACTCAGCCATCCAGATGTCCTGATCTGCACTAACAAGAGCAGTGACTCTGTACTTCCCACAGCAGCTGGCTAAGATGGTAGACATACTTCAGTCCCTCATCAGGGGACGTTTAAAGCTACATCTGAAGGTACAAGTCTCTCTGGAGGAGGGAACAAAAATCATATAGGAGAAAAACTTCTAAATTTATTTTTTTTTTTTTTTTAACTGGGAAGCTATCCCTTTGCCAGTAAAACAAAAAAATATCCTTTAGTTAATGGGTATGATATGCAGTAATGCTCACTTTTCTCTCAAGAACCTCAAAATAAATGTAACTAAACCTTATCAAAGGGTGGTCAGTTAGGATTTACTATTAACTGACTCAAAAAGTCAGTTTCCACAGGGAAAAGAGAAATACAGAGAGCACCCAGTTCAGAATTCACCTGCTGTATCTTCAGCTTCTTTTGACCCGCTGTAAACGAAGGAGGATCACATTCTTCTTCCAAGTCAATCTTCATAAACTCATCTATGGTTAGCTGACTTGTTGGTGTATCTTCAAACTCTGTCAACCTACCAAAGCATACAGTACATTACCACAACATCTTTAAGAACTTCTTTAAAAGTAACAAGATTTGTCAGACTGCTAAGTTACAGAACAAACGTGTCATCCTTTGAAACTCTGGCTCAAATGCAGAATACATTAAACCTGAAGTGATACTAATTGTTTCATCTGCTGCAAAGAAAGTTATCTTTTCATATCACAAATTAGCTTTTGATTTGTTAAGAGTCTGTAACACACACTTTTCTGGCTGAACTAAGACTGAACAGAAACACCGCAGCCACTACGGTCAATTAAGTATAGACCGACAAAGCTGAGACGAGAACCACCGCTCATTCCTCCTGTCTTGTTGCTTTTGTTATCAACAACAACAACAAAACAGATTCCCAAACTAAAATATCTGCCATCATAATTTAGAAGAACACTCAAAAATATTCCTGATATGTTAGCATCATTAATTTATGCAAAGCAAATGTTAAAGTAATATATCTTCAGCAGACTGGAAGAGCGACAAGAAGTAATCTTCCCAGGACGCGCAGAAATAGTAAAATAAAGGGATCGTCTGCACGTTGCACAGATGGAATAGATGAATGCATGTAATTTGACAATAATATACTTTGTATTTGTTTAATGTTTAGAAGTCCCTGCCTATGTGAGAGATGGGACTAGGTCCATGGGGAACTGTCATGAAAGCAGCTGAATCTTTCAAAGGAACTGAATCTTAAACGAGACCACGTTGTCATAAGCTCATCCACAAATTTCAGCATTTTATACAGGTGGTTGAGTATGAGCGCATCCATTTTACACATGGAGAAAGCGAGACAAAAGGTTAAGTACAAAGCCAGGTCAGGAAATGTCTGGCAGAATGCTCTTCTGACAAAAAGTGCCCTTTTAATAATATCAACATTTTCCATAGGAAAACGGCAATGATGGGTCCGCAGCTGCTTCGCTGGAATATTCCCATCTTCCAGAGGAACCAAAGCTGACAACAGCTTCCATCTGCAAAGCTAGGAAAATAAAAATGGCGATTCAGTACTCCCAGCCCAGGACCCTTCAGCATTTCTCCTCCCCAAAATGCAGTCATGGTTTTCTCTTCTGCCTCTGATTGCAACAAAACTCCTTCCAAAGAAGGATTTTTCTCTAGGACAGAAATTCAGTTTCCAGCCAACTCTAGGGTGAAAGCCAAGAGCACCTTGCCATGCTCTCTCCCTATATTCTATCCGTATCTGTATTTCTTTTTCTATGAACTGAGGAGCAAGCGAAGACAGCCAATGCAAAGAGACGTACGCATGCCGTAACTTTAGGACGCTTTGCCTGGAGGCCCCCAGCTCCTGGCACACAGTCCACTGGGCACATGCGGCATCTCGTGCCGTGAAATGCACAGGGGAAGCTGGGCAGCTCTACACGAAACCAGCAGCAAGCAGCACGCTGAGCCCACGCATGGCTATGCCAGCCAGAATTAGTGCTGCTGAGGAGAAGAGAGCCTCTGAAACCTAGTCTCACTTTTGGAGTTCAGGCATCTCCACAAAGTCCCAAATTAGCCATGTATTCGAGAGTTGACTGACAGCCTAAAACTTTCCCTCAGAGTACCAGAGACCAGCTCCCTCCTCCTCTCTTTCAGATCAAACTGGAAAGGAGAGGAGGATGCTGTTGGCAGCAGCACCCAGCTTTTAATTAACAGACTAGAAATCTTTCTCAGCGTTAACGGGCTTCCAGCGTGCACTACCCATCTTTCAGGAGGGAGCCTCATCTATCAGGCTAGAGGAAAAACCTGGCTAGGCATTGTTATTATTATTATTTTAATTCAGGACTCATTTAATGCCAAATCCATGCATCACTTCAGGAGCATGGATTTTCCCAGCACCATCATTAAATTACAGTCATCCATCTCTCCATGTATGAACCATGCACTCACAGGCAGTCCCACTTCAGCAAGATTTCTCCTCCCATCCAGCCTTGCCTAGTAAAAATGTTATTCTCCTCCCACTGTAAAAAGCCAACACAGACTTTGGCAAAGACACCCAGTCTGTTTACCCCACACTTGCTGCGAGTTTGAGATGAGCAGCCAGACCCAGAGCCCAGCCAAAAGAGCAACACCTCCAGGCATGTGGAGCAACGTAGAAAACTCCAGTAGCAAAACCAGTCACTCATGAAGCAAGGTTGGGGACGAGATGAGATGACCATGCTTGCGTTTCAACACTTAAGCCCATGCACATCTCCTTGCGGACACCTGAGGCTCTGTCTGTCCCTCTCCTTGTCCACCGTGTCATGTGACTCACGTCACGTACCCTGCACCTGTCAGACATTAGCCCACGGGTGAGCCAACGTGGCGGCAGCCAGCACGAGCTTCACCTCAAGCGCCAGCTTCAGCCCTGAGCTAAAACGGTAGCACACGTCTCTCCTAAGACCTTCAATGCATCTGCACTAGGACAGGGCAGAGCTACGTCATGTTTGCTGGTGTGAGGCTACCAAGGAGCTCAAACCCATAGCACAGCATGGTTCGACCGCCTGACCCAGTCACAAGCATCCAGTCCCATGCCTGTGCCCTCCTCTTCCTCAGTCCTGATCCAAGCCAAACGGGGCGAGGGCTGACCACCCGGCAGTGAGGGCTGCCAGCATGACGGTGTAGGCACAGGCTGGTGGCAAGACCAAATTTAGAGCAGCACATTATTACTTCACTTCTTGCCGGTCTTAACCACAAGGCTCTAGCCTTCCTCCTGAGATGAACCATCCCTCATGGTCACGATCACAGCTTGAGCATCATCTCTGTGGGAGAGCGAGCTGCTCACTCGACACTTTCTCCTTTAACTTGATATAAATAAATACCTGCATTTGCCAACCACCTGCCTGCCCGAACATTTTACATTGGCTAATACCCTGTCTACACGTATTTAAACATTTCTTTAATTTCACCCAGTGTTTGGACACATGCCACCAAGGCAACAAACTGATGCATGCAGCAGTCTACACCGCACGAAACAAGGTAACATTAGTTTGGCAGCTAAGAAAAACTGACGCAACCTTAATTATAAGCACAATAATTTCAGGGGCGAGGGAGTATCCTCATGAAAAAATAAAACAGCTATGGGCTATTTTTTAAGTTCCACATAAAAATGTCAAAGTTCACTTTGCACTTTTGTTAATCTAAAAAAATCTAATAAGAGTTGCCATTTCAAGTTATGCACAGAAGGAGGAAAATAAACAGATATAGAAATTAAGATATTATTTCCTTGGCACGAATTCAAAAGGGCTCTAAAAATTGAAATTTGGCAGACAAGTATCGTCTATTTATAGTCAACGCAGAGGCAACCACCACAGCTCAGGCGAAGGCTCAACTTCCAGTATAAACCCTCCTCTTACAGTTTCTCACAGTGAACTCTTTCAAGCAAATTCCTTTGGGAGAAAAGTTTTTCCAGAGCTTGGTGTCATCTGCCCCTAACCCCAACCCTTTTTTTCAAAGAAAAAATTCCACAACTTTTGTTTCATCCTCTTACGGACAAAACCACAGCTCGTCTTCTGATAAAGCACTTTTGTGCACAAAAGAGTAAACAGATTCTGTTCACACTTAATTTGGCACCCCATAAGGGAAAATGGGTCAGTCATTTTGAAGTGATAAACAACTTTTTTTCACTTTGTTTTGTTTCAGGGATACCGTCCAGTGAAGACTTATGAATCCAGTCTAGAGCTAAGGAAAAAAAAAAGACCCCTGTGTGCAGCTAGCTGCTCCGATTTAATGGTTAATTGAAACTCTGCAGCAGTGGGGAGCGACAAAGCACGTAAAAGAACAAGGTCTTCTGGAGTCCAACTCACAAATGCTTCAGGAGTCCAAGTTCAAAGTGCAAGAGGGACTTGTAAGCAGAGATCATTTAGGAAAAGCCATGGTGTCCTCCTACGTATACACAATCAGCACCTGGCTCTAGAAGCAGGCAGCATAAAGTACAGGTACCTTGTGCTGGACCTCTATACAGAAGGGCAAACAAATTACAGCTTCAGAGACAACTAGTTTTTTAAAGAGTGAACGTGAAATTTAGCCTGAGCAGTCAGCCTTTCAGTTACCTGTTGTGAAAGGTCTTTTTAAAGTACTTAAAGTATTTTATTAATGGATTAAAAAAAGTACTAAGCTGAATATTGGCATATTGTTAGCAGAAATACATGAAAAAAAAACTTTATTGCAAGTTAAGCTGGTGGTGGTAATTAAATTCCTTCATTTTTTCAAAATCAACAATTAAAACCCTAAGTAATAGCCTACATGACACTGACATAATCTTAAGTGTCATATCAATAACAAATATTCTAGTAATAGATCAGCTGATTTGACAACTCCAACATTTGCAAACTCTGGAAAAGTACAGGATTTACTTTTGTATCTTAGTGAAGTACCAAAATATTGCAGTATATTCCCACTGTTTTAATTTAACATTCATCAGGGCTGCCTACCACTCTAAACCTGTGCATTTACTCATAGAAGTTCAGAATTCGCACTCATGTGGCAAACCATGACTAGTTTTTATCCTACAAATGTAACAGACTATTGCATCATCCTTCTCTCCCCATTTTTTTTCCAAGCCATACAATGTTTATGCATGAACTATTTATGGAAGTATGTAAACACATACCCTAAAAGTGATACTTACTGCAGAACATGTATCAGAAATAGTTATTAAATGCTTCCTACATGACATGAAAAAAAGTTTTCTAGAATCCACCAGTATGTAAACAAACAGAAGCATAATCTCTTTATATGTAATCATTGTACATATATATAATTTTACATGTACTTGCAGCAATACAAAACAGGTATTTTCAAAGCCTATATGAATATCTCATGACTAAAGGCAAGGACAAAATTAGAGGCGATCCAGTTACTGTGGTTTTACAACTTATCACCTGAGCTGGGCTAAATTAGTCTGTCTGTGTTCCCAGCCCAAAGCAACTGTAAAGAGAAATATTTTCATGTAAACAACTTCCACGGAGTACTACACTAATGCCTTTCACCTCTTTTTGTGATGGACTGAGAGCACACACACAATCGTTTACTGCAAATTAATTGGTGACCGATATTTATGGTGCTCATTTGCTGGCAACTCTCTGTCATTTTTCTAAGTATTAAAGAATGGGTACCTTGAAAGATTTATTGTACTAAATAAAAGCACCCTTTAGAATTAGTCGCTTTTACTTGCTCACATCAAAACAGACATTTAAAACTATCACAAAATCGTTAACATAGATTTTAAAGCCCTAATTCTACAAACGCTTACACACGCGGTTAACTCCGGTTAACACTTGTGCCCATGGTTAGCCCACCAATAAACCCACCGACAGATCTCCCAGTCCATCCCAGAAGTCCACCAGTCTAAACCACCTGGAATTTTTTGTTCCTTCTTTTTTCCCCCTGATTCAAGTGTTCACACCATGCTAATGAAAAAAAATGCTTTAGCATTCCTTAAAATTTTGTTTCATTAGCATGGTTCCTCTGCTGTGGTCTGTCAAAAACATTCTATGATCTCCTGGAAAAGAAAAATATCACGCTGCTTAATTTCTTAACAGCCACTCAGATGAGGCAAGTCAAACACAGAGAAAACTGTTTACAAGATCTAAGCCTGAGTTAGTGCTAATAAGTTAATTATTGTATCAAAAGTAACAGACACCAAATGATTTTGAAATGACATTTTTTAAATAAGTAGGAAGTACTATATTAGGAATCTAATTAATATATTAGCTTACTAGCTATACAGAAGCCGTATTTATAAAAAGGAACATTGCCTGTGAAATTGGATTCCTCAAAAATAAAACCTTTTCCCATTAAAACAGACAATCCAACTTACAAACGTATGCAATACCAACCCGTATGGATCAAGTTGTATCTTACTCACCACACTAGAAAGATTTCTAGAAATCCTCTACAAGCCAACTGAAATTATTTGACTGGAGACATAAAATATCTCTCAATTTACTTTCTTAGCTTATCACAACAGCAGCCAGTGAAGAAGCTCCACGGTTGCTGATCTGAGATCACAGCGGACACCCTCACAAGCTCCTTTACATGAAGCAACTTGCCCAGTTTTCTGAAAGCTTCTGTCCATACCACACTTCAACCAAGAGCACTTCTACAACTCTGATGTACTGAGCATCCTCTACCCTTCTACATGCTCAAATACCTTAGGTAAACAGCTCTCACTTAATTCATCAGATACCTTTCACGGGATTTTAGCATGGCTTTACTTGGATGACAGCTGAACACAGACTTCTTCAAGCCTTTCCCTTCAGGCCTGGCCTTGGTACAGCTTTGGTATTTTGGAAAACATCACCTCGCAGCCACCTCGCAGCTACACGGGTCCCTGTTACCTTCTCTTCCCATCCTAACTCTGGACTCGCATACCGACCTGCTCCTCACTTTGCCTGTGCTCACAGAAGCCTACTCGGCTTGAGACTGCACTGGGAGCTTGGACATGAAGTTTACGTGAGCTATATATTACAGAAACGAAAGTAAGAAAAGCTGCAGGCAATACATTTATCTCTATGAATGAATCTTTTAATTTTTCCAGAAAATTACCAACGCAGTCATTGAAAGAGCTCTAGCTGGGTCCCCAGGATATGAGCAAAGGACCCCAGTTATGAAACTCCCTGCAGCATGTCCAACTGGTAAATGGAGTTCCTTTGTAGCAAGTCTTGTTTGCCTTCCCCAAAAATGCTATTTTGTTGTGAGAAAAAACATTCACCTCAAAAATGAGCCCTTTAAACCCATTCTGGCCTTTCATTCCTTCTCCTTCTAACTGAAGCTTTACTTCTGAAGTTTATCACAAACAGGTTTTTTAACAGATAGTGCTTTACAGAACTGAGAAGAAATATTTTTTTATGTAAAAAGCAGCTCAATTTAAAGATAGACAAAGTAAGCTAATGAAGTAAAATGCAAGTGTTAACAAAGATAAGCTGATTTTATTTTAAATTTCTATTTAAGAAGTGCCTAAGATCTTCAAACAGGCGTAAGGGCCGCACAGTATTAGATAACGCACAATGGACAAATATCACAAAAATTATTCTCACTGCAGATAAGGCAGAATTTAGCATGCAGAGAAAGTATGCAACAGGTGAATAAACAGATGAAGGGGCAGAGTATGTAAAGGTTAAAAAGGCAGCAGCAGAGACAGGTGCATTGAACACAGGCACAAACATGAGGATTAAACTAAATAAAAGGGTTGGGTTTATTAAAAGTTAATTTCTGCTATCTCCACAGATGATTACATAGAAAATATCAATTTGACTAATTAGTTAATATTTGTACAGTACTTTGAATACATAAAGTAATATATAAGTTAATATAATTTCAATTAGACTGGAAATGAGATAGAATTATCAGTGCATTTATTAATATTTAATACATTCACTTTCAGCAACAGCAACAAGCTTTACATTTTAATTGTATGCTTCAAAACATAAAGCTAGAAGGCTCTGTGAATTAACTACAAAGTTTTCTTACTCGGATCCTACCAAAACCCACACATATTAAAAATAAACACACACTGTTTTCTAACCAGATGATCAAATGAAGAACTCTTGATTCGAAGATGAGTGACAGGGTCCATCGGCCATGCTTTGTCGCTTTTTCCTTCCAAAACAGTTTCCCTTTATGTTCACCAGGTCATTAATTTTTATGACCTGAAGGTAGGTCACATATTTGTGAACCTCCTAAGAGTTACTCCTCCAGTACGCAGCAGGGAAAGAGGTGATAGACTACAGGCATGTAGGGCTTGGTGCTCTCCAGATGATGGACAACGGGGTGAACTAATCTCCTTTTAAAGACTTGCATTAGCTGCAGGATCAGAAACAGTGCCCTTCTCAGGGAAGGTCTGTCACCCCTTGCTGAGGGTCTTCCCAAAACAGGAAGCCAAGAAGAGCCTTCTTAGAAAGCATCGCTCCCGCATCCTCAGCCAAGCCACTGATCAACACAGCCCTGTCCCTGCCAGGCTGCTGGGATGCCTCCATGGGGCAGAGGGAGAAGGCACCTTGTGTCGATGCTGCCCCTTCCCTTGCATTTCTCCCATGGAAGGCCATCGGCACTGAAAGCAAATCCAGCTTCCAATGGCCTGTGCTTTCCCAGGAGCCATGTAGCCAACTGGGAGCTAAATCAAACCACACAGCAGAGCCTGCAAGCCCTAAGTTTCAGCATTATCTGGACTCCTGTTTCATTTCACTTCAAGAGCTGTCAAGGCAAAGCTATCAGCAGGGAGTGTAGCATCCAATGCCGTTTATTATAGAATCACAGAATCATTTCGGTTGGAAAAGACCTTTAAGATCATCACGGCCAACCGTTAACCTAGCACTGCCAAGTCCACCACTAAACCATGTCCCTAAACACTGCATCTACCCGTCTTTTAAATACCTCCAGGGATGGTGACAAAACCACTTCCCTGGACAGCCTGTTCCAATGCTTGATAACCCTTTCCATGAAGAAATTTTCCCTGATATCCAATCTCAACCTCCCCTGGCACAATCTGAGGCCGTTTCCTCTCGTCCTATTGCTTGCTACTTAGGAAAAGAGACTGACACCCACCTCGCTACAACCTCCTTTCAGCGAGTTGTGGAGAGCGATAAGGTCTCCCCTCAGCCTCCTTTTCTCTAGACTAAACAACCCCAGTTCCCTCAGCCGCTCCTCATAAGACTTGTTCTCCAGACCCTTCATCAGCTTCGCCGCCCTCCTCTGGACTCGCTCCAGCACCTCAAGGTCTTTCCTGTAGTGAGGGGCCCAAAACTGAATACAGTATTCAAGATGCAGTCTCACCAGTGCCAAGTACAGGGGGACAATCACTTCCCTGGTCCTGCTGGCCACACTATTTCTGATACAAGCCAGGATGCTAGTGGCCTTCTTGGCCACCTGGGCACACTGCTGGCTCACATTCAGCTGGCCATCGACCAACACCCCCAGGTCCTTTTCCACTGGGCAGCTCTCCAGCCACTCTTCCAAGTCTGTAGCTTTGCATGGGGTTGTTGTGACCCCAGTGCAGGACCCAACACTTAAGACTTGTTGAACCTCATACAGTTGGCCTCAGCCCATAGATACAGCCTGTCCAGTTCCCTCTGCAGAGCCTTCCTCCCCTCAAGCAGATCAACACTCCTGACCAACTTGGTGTCGTCTGCAAACTTACTGAGGGTGCGCTCGATCCCCTCGTCCAGATCATTGATAAAGACATTGAACAGAACTGGCCCCAATACTGAGCCCTGGGGAACACCACTTGTGACCGGCCGCCAACTGGATTTAACTCCATTCACCACAGCTCTTTGGGCCCAGCCAGCCAGCCAGTTTTTTACCCAGCGAAGTGTATACCCATCAAGCCATAAGCAGCCAGTTCCTCCAGGAGACAGCTGTGGGAAATGGTGTCAAAGGCTTTACTAAAGTCTAAGTAGACAACATCCACAGCCTTTCCCTCATCCACTAAGCATGTCATCTTGTCATACAAGGAGATCAGGTTAGTCAAGGAGGACCTGCCTTTCATAAACACATGCTGACTGGGCCTGATCACCTGGTTGTCCTGTACGTGCCGTGTGATGGCACTCAAGGTGATCTGCTCCATAACCTTTCCCAGGACCAAGGTCAGATTAACAAGCCTGTAGTTCCCCTTATTCTCTTTCCAGCCCTTCTTGTAGATGGGCATCACATTTGCTAATCCCCAGTCACCTGGGACCTCCCTGGTTAGTCAGGACTGCTGATGAATGATGGGAAGTGGCTTGGTGAGCACTTCCGCCAGCTCTCTCAGTACCCTTGGGTGGATCCTATCAGGCCCCAGAGACTTGTGTGTGTCTAAGTGGTGTAGCAGGTCACTAACCATTTCCCCTTGGATTATGGGGGCTTCATTCTGCTCCCCATCCCTGTCTTCCGGCTCAGGGGACTGGGTACCCAGAGAACAACTGGTCTTACTACTAAAGACTGAGGCAAAGGCAGCATTAAGCACCTCAGCCTTTTTCTCATCCTTTGTCACTATGTTTCCCCCCGTATCCAATAAAGGATGGAGATTCTCCTTAGTCCTCCTTTTTTTATTGTCTTTTATGGCAGAAGCCAGATTAAGTTCTAGTTGGGCTTTAGCCTTTTTAATTTTCTCCCTGCATAGCCTCATGACATCTTTGTAGTCCTCCTGAGTCACCTGCCCCTTCTTCCACAGATCATAAACTCTCCTTTTTTTCCCCAAGTTCCAGCCAAAGCTCTCTGTTCAGCCAGGCCAATCTTCTTCCCTTCTGGCTCATCTTTCGGCCCATGGGGACAGCCTGATCCTGCGCCTTTAAGATTTCTTTCTTGAAGAGTGACCAGCCTTCCTGGACTCCTTTGCACTTCAGGACTGCCCCCCAAGGGGCTCTGTCCACCAGGCTCCTAAACACGCCAAAGTCAGCCCTCCAGAAGTCCAAGGTAGCAGTTCTGCTGACCCCCTTCCTTACTTCTCCAAGAATCGAAAACTCCTATCATTTCATGATCGCTATGCTCAAGATGGCCTCCAACCATCACATCACCCACAAGTCCTTCTCTATTCGCAAACAAGAGGTCCAGCAGGGCGCCTTCCCTAGTTGGCTCACTCACCAGCTGTGTCAGGAAGTTATCTTCCACACACTCCAGGAACCTCCTAGACTGTTTCCTCTCTGCTGTATTCTATTTCCAGCGGACACCTCATTAATGTTTACAAATATGTAAAGGGCAAGTGTCATGACAATGGAGCCAGGCTCTTCTCAGTGACATCCATTGACAGGACAAGGGGCAATGGGTGCAAGCTGGAACACAGGAGGTTCCACATAAATATGAGGAAAAACTTCTTTACGGTGAGGGTGACCGAACACTGGAACAGGCTGCCCAGAAAGGTTGTGGAGTCTCCTTCTCTGGAGGCATTCAAAACCCGCCTGGACGCGTTCCTGTGTGATATGGTCTAGGTAATCCTGCTCCGGCAGGGGGATTGGACTACATGATCTTTCGAGGTCCCTTCCAATCCCTAACATTCTGTGATTCTGTGATTCTGTGATCTGGTAAGTTGAAGTTCCCCATGATTAATGATCATCCCCCTCCATTAATGAGCATTCACCCAACTACACTCAACACCTTCACAACGCACAAAAAAGAGCAGTAGCTCTTTACAAACCGGAGTAACTATAGCAATAATTAAAAGGAAATAAAACTGTACACCAAACTGAGAAGCAAAGAAATTTTTAAGATCATGAAACAAGTTCTTATTATTTATTATTAATAATTAATAATAATAATAATTCTATTAATTTAGGCAACTTCTACTTGATAGCATTTTGAGAGGAATTCTTGAAAGAAGAGGAAAAAAACTGGAGTGCAGAGTTATCCAAAGGTATTTTTTTTTATTTGCCTTCGTTAAATACTATATAACATGCTCTTATTTGAAAAACATCAATCAAATTTGTAGATTCGTGATAAATACAGTTGTAATTATAGCTGCCTGAAAATAATTCAGCTGCCACATTTACCCTGTCAAAGTAAATAACGCTGTCATTTTAGTTGATGTGTGTGACTTGAGTAAACATTTCAAAGCATGAATTTTGAAGTAAGATTTCTTCACTTGAAACAATTGCTCAAATTAATTTTCCTTCCAACTCTAATTTATTATGCTTATTTTCTTAGTAAGAACAAACTCTTTAACTATTTAACCAAAGCATTCTGAAGTAGATTGTGGGTGCATAAATCATTAATCATACAAAATGCACATTAAAACACATGACCTGTTTACCAGAGAAAAAAAGTGGCATTGGTACTGCTCCATCATTATAGTTGTAGCACCTTGAAGCACTTCAAACAGATTAAATTTATCCCTATACCACCCATGTATGGTAGGGAGATAGCATCATTCCTGTTCCACAAATGAAGATCTGGGGCAAAAATATTTTTCACAATTAAGAAGTATTATTAACAAGTATTAGACTTGGCTGGATGTGCTTAAGCTGGTCTCAGCGAGGTGGAGAGAAAGAGTCACCAGGGGAGCTTTCGAAAGATAGACCTTGGGGGAACAAATTTCAGAATATATTGGTAGTACAAAAATTTCCAACCGAGGGCAACCGAAAGCATGGTATTTCACAGTTAGGTCATTTTTTACTGAACTTATGGGGAAAGAAAATGTTGAACTTTTCAAAACTAAAATGAGGGAAACTGAGTGACTGCTTACTTCATCAAAATACAGAAAATACTACTAGATCTTAAAAAAAAACATGCCAAAGATACTTGGGAAATTCCCACTTTCAGGCTCACATTCTGCTAATAATTCTACTTCCGACCCCTTCGGTGAACTTACCATTAGACTCACTGCGCTGTCTTCCATTTATTAGCAGTGCAACGCTATCAAAAATGAACATTTCAGCAAAATATTTTGAAAAGTTCTGTTCAATAACAGCTAAAGGACAGGACTTCAGCACTGTATTCTGGATTAATGAAAAAAAAATCCCACAGTACATGCTCAGCTCTGAGAATCAATCAATTATTTCTTCTGAGGAGATGACAACACTGTTAACATTTCTGACCCAATGTTTTTTTGTGTTTAACTCTTCACCTGTTAAATGGGCACAGCGCTCTTTACCATTTTTGCTAAGCTTGTGAGGCCTTACATAAGAGGCAGGTGTTAGTGCTTAAGAACGACCAGCTAAAACATGTTGCACTTATTTTATTCTTGGCACTTCTGAAAAGAACCTGTTTTTCTCTGATATACTTTCATTTTAGAATACACCACTTTTCAGTACCGTAAATGAAAGATAAAAGCAATAAAACCGCACTAACCTTTTCCTTAATGTAGACTCACAAACCTTGACCACCCTGATGACCTCTTTAACAGTACGTCGGAAATCATGCATTCTTGCTGCCACTAGCAGAGCTAGAGAATAAGCAGGGAAAGTCAGTGTCAAAAAGAGGAAAATTTCCTGAAGAAAAGCAGAAAACAGTTAGATAACTATGCCCTCTCTTTGTCCTTGCCTTCAGCTAAAGAGCTGTAAATGCTGATGCTCAGCTCTGTCCCTGAATGCAGGTGATTGACTTGACTTTACAAACAAACTTTGCTTCCTATCTAATAAAATTAAGCTGATTGCAAATTGCACCCAAAAACCTCCATGTTTTAGCATTTGGGAAACCATGGTCAGCTACTTAAATACAGCACAAGATCATCTTGTTCACATACTTTCAAAGTTCTCATCTTTTTAGCAGAATTTACTAGTCCTGAATAAAAAGCTGTCCAGTCAACTCTTCCAGAAGCCAGAAGTCAAACACTGAATCTGCTTAAGCTGTTATCCTCATTGCTGTCACCACTATCACTGTCTTGCTAGTGCCCAGGTGCTCTCCTGCGAGACCCTCTATAGAGCTAACTAAGACTGGCTGCGTTTACAACAGCGTGTTGCTTCAGAGCACTAGCTCAGTTTTGAAGCATCATCCCCACTCACCGTGCAGCAACTCAGTGCGCAGAACAGTTTTAAGCATGCAAAAGTGCTTCATAGAATCATAGACTCATTTGGGTTGGAAGGGACCTTAAAGATCATCTAGTTCCAACCCCCCTGCCACAGGCAGGGATACCCTCCACCAGACCAGGTTGCTCAAAGCCTCATCCAGTCTGGCCTTAAACACTGCCAGGGAGGGGGCAGCCACAGCTTCTCTGGACAACCTGTTCGAGTGTCTCACTACCCTCACAGGAAAGAATTTCTTCTTAATATCTAATCTAAATCTACCCTCTTTCAGTTTAAAACTGTTCCCCCTCGTCCTGTCACTACTTGCCCTTGTAAAAAGTTCCTCTCCCGCTTTCCCGTGGGCTCCCTTCAGGTACTGGAAGGCTACTATAAGGTCTCCCCGGAGCCTTCTCTTCTCCAGGCTGAACAGCCCCAACTCTCTCAGCCTCTCTTCATAGGAGAGGTGCTCCAGCCCTCTGATCATCTTCGTGGCCTCCTCTGACTCATTCCAACAACTCCATGTCCTAAACAAGAGCTCCACTTCATGTAAAGTGCTCCAGTTCCTAACGGGAACATCAGGAGCTGAACTTAACAACTGGTCCTTCAAACAATATGGGGCACAGACATTTAAGCCAGGGAACCAAACTAAACCCAGTCCACAGTACACCACATGAACTGTATACTGTGTGGATGGATGTAGGGGACTCAGCACCACTTGCTTCAATCTATTGATCAATGTCTGCTGAACCAAATTACATGCTCGTGTGGATATAGTCTATGTAGTGAATCAAAGACCGGGCAGGTCTCCCATAGAGTCTATATCCAAATTTTTAGCAAGGTGTAATAAGCAAGTACTATTAACAAAAAGAGGCTAGAAATTTCAAGAATATTGTGTAGTCCGGGGTTCTCTAAGGTCTGAGCGCCATTTCTCATTCCAGCATGCACATGTAAGATCTAAGATCTTTCAAACAAAATGAAGCGCACATGTGAACTCTGTGACTACCTGCACTCTTCGTTACTCTGACCTCACCTGCTGGTACTGAGTACTTTTTAACCTAGCCCTCCCAAACTGGTAGGTCTTTTGTAAGCATCATAACAGTGATGAACCTTGAAAAAGATGAAGAAGAAGAGGAAAATAATTTCACAGACCAGGTCAAAGAAGGTATTTCTTGCATAAGACTCTGTGTAAAGACACAAATCAAAGTGCTTGCCCTAACGGTGTCATTTTAGCTGACAAAAAAACCTTTTAGCAGCTAGAGCTTGCAGAGAGCAGGGGCGAGAAGAGCACCAGAAAGGAGGTTAAAAAATCCAAAACGTAAGATACAAAGGATCTGAGCAAGTAATGTAGGAGCAAGGGCAAAAAAGAAGTTTGAGTTTCAGAAATTATTTCTATGAAGACCGGTATAATCTGTAGGTGCCTGACATCACAAAACCCAGAGAACGTGGCATCACCGAGGAAATGAGAAACTCCTCATCTGTTCCCAACTCCCAGACTCTCCATTCCAATCCGCTGCAGGGGAAGCAATACACCCAGCGTCTGACATACCTGCCCCGCAGAGTCCCGAAGGCCGGCGGCCGGTGTGTATCCAGTCCCGCTTCATCCTCTGCAACAGCCTGAGTGCCGTCATGGACACCTCATGGTTCTTATCCCCAAACTCAAGCATGTGTGCAAAACGAGGAATATATAAACATGGATCTGCCAACAGAAAGTAATACAATTATTACTAATCCTAACCTTTGATTTAGGAAACGCAGTCTTTGAGCAGCAGTGCTGCGGGGCTGTCGTGGTTGGTTTGCTTCACGTCTCAGCAGACAACACGGACGGTGCCGCTCAGCCAGATCCTCTGAACACTAAGCTTTAGAAGCACCTTCTTAGTTAAGCTAAACCAAGATCCTTTCTTGCTTTATAGACGTGAGACCTTTAAAGCACTGCACCAAGTTTTTCTTACGTGCTTTTCAGGGTCCAAGGCTGCACATGCTGACTCCAACACGTGAGCAGTGTTACTGGTACCAGTGAAATTACGCACAAAGCTGAGTGTTTGCAAAGCTTTTGCACAATGAGGATGTAACTTAGGCCCAAAACTTTTACCATCTTCTGCAAAGTAACAAATGAGATAACTTGCATATCTCAATACTTACAAACTAAGTTCCTAAAAAAATTCATATGCTTAAAATCCCAGGTCCCTAAAAAAAGTCTGCTTATACCTTCAAAGTTAATTCAAGCTCCTTCTTGGACTCATACTCCACCAACAGAAAAAGCTGTTTTTTACAGATGCTGAGGCTTACTCTCCATCAGCATAAATTGCTGGAACCCAATTAACGTCAATAGCGCTATGACAATTTACATCAGCCACGGATCTGCCTCCAGACGTATAAACTTATTTCAAGCGTTGGTGTTATCAGCTTTAAACCAACTGAAATGTGTCAGCACGGATTGTGCTTTGCCTAAACCAATTTATAATTTATCCAACAATCTTGTAAAAGCTACACTTAACACATGTTTACTCTTAGTTGAGGTATCAATTTCTCATTTCCTGCCAGCCTTTTATCACTTGACCGAAAATCCATGATGTACGGTAAATTGTTAACTATTAGTCTCAACTCAATTTCCTTAGCTGATCCCCTACGTGGGCACTTAAACTGATAAAGACGAAAATTCAGCTCGAAACACTGCAACAATCTTACGGATTTACAATTAATCAAAGCAGTTTCATTTCGCACCAAGTTCTAACAATGATGCCCTGTTGCTATCCATAATTACCAAGATCACAACGTAGGTGATTACGCCTGTCAGCCCTGCAGAAGCATTTAAACAAAGCATTTATCAAGCAAGAACTTCCAAACACATCTCCCTCAAAACTGAAGAAATGCCCGAGTGCAGCCACCTCCTAAACATGACCCTAAAAATCAAAGGTTTAGGAAATAATAACCAATCCCCACGATTCTTAAGGGCAGTTGTTCGGTATTTCCAAGTATGATTTTGTAAAATGGTACTCAAGAGAAATAACCAATTCCAAAATACAACAACAACAACAAATCCTTTCAGAAGTGATAGCCTGGGGTTCAATAGACATTTAAACTTTCCTCTTCACACTCCAGAAACGTGTGCGATGTTACAAAGCAATGCCCAGTATGCTGTTCCATCTCTTCTCATCCCGAGAGGGCCCAACTTCAGCTCCTCCGACCACCGGACCGGAGCAGAGCGAGGCAATTCACAGCTTTCTCTTCCGAGCTGAGTTTCAGAAGCATTTACACATTCGCTTTGTAGCTGTTCAGACATTTCTGCTGGCATTCATGCCCACAGGTCATTTGACAAAACATTGCATGTCGTTAATTTAAATTCTGAAGCTACCAAACAGTCAGAAAATGAATATGTGGGCGGGTTTTAAGTGAAAAGCCTTGAAGAGGCCATAAATGGCTAGAAAGTAATACTACCAATATATAAATTAAATGTAGGATCAAGGTTAACATAAACATGTCCTGCATGGATACAAACAAATGCATATATATTTTTAGAAGTTGTAAAACCCAAACACCTTGGTTCCTTCCACCGGTACTAAACAAGGACCGAGGCACCCAGCGTGTCCTGCTCCCACGAGAGTCCCCTTTGCCTTCAGGGAGGCCCCTGGGACTGGAACCCTTCCACATGAGCGAGCAAGTTCAAGTGGAGCAAAACCCGTTGGTTCTCCTGAGCAGGGACTGAGAGGCCGTGAAGCAGATATCAAGAAAAGAGTTTTATTTTTTAAGAAAGAAGCATATGTTTTTCTGAAGACTTTCTGTTCTCTCCCTATCCCACTCATGACTTGGAACTTGGACTTCTGGAATTACCGTGATGCCACGTAGTCATTAACAAGAATACAGACAAATTCCTCGGAAACTGGTTAGAGTGACTTCCCCACCACGACGGCCAACCGGGACGGCAGGGCCGGGGAGAGGAGCCGGAGCCGCGCCCCGCTGCCAGACCACCCCCAGGGGAGTCTGTCCCCGCTGAACCACCCCCGGAAGGCGGGCGGGGACCCCGGCCGGGAGGGCCCGTACAACCGGGGCACGGCGGCTTCGGGGCTACGAAGAAAGGGGGAAAAAAACCCTGACAACTTCCCTTAAATCATTCCGCCCCGGCCGTGCCCCCATCGCCCGCAGCCGCCCCCGGCGCCGGCCCCGGCGGGACACCGCGGCGGCCCGGCTCCCCCCGCGGAGCTGCGCGGCGGCGGCGGAACGAAGCGGGGCGGTGCGCGGCGCGGCGGCGCCCCCGCCCGGGCCGGCCGGGAAGGGAGGTGCGCGCTCGGGGCCACCCGCCCCGCTCCGCTCTGCTCCGCCCCGCCACGGGAGCCCCCGGGCCGCACGGCGCGGCCGGTCCCCCGTGTTTCCCCCGCTCCCTGCGCTTGTTCCCGCTGCGGTAGCCCGGCTGGGAGCGGGGGCACCGAGCGGCGGAGGGACCGCGGGGCTCCCGCCTCCCGGTGCCGGCGCGGCGCCGCGCACGTACCCGCGCCCCCCTGCCGGTGCCCGGCGCCGCGGGCGCAGCGCCCCCGGGCGGGCGCGGGGGGGCACACGGAAGACTGACACACGGCGGGGCGCGGGGGGGAGGCTCCCCCCGCCGCGCCCCGGCGCTCCCCATTGGCGCGGGCGGCCGTGACGCGCGGCGCGGCGGCTGCCTATTAGGGCGGGAGGCGGAGGCCGGGCCCGGCAGAGCCGCATCCCGCCGCTGCCGTGAGCGGAGTGCCCAGGGCAGCGCCGCCCGCCTGCCGCGGAGGAGCCGGGGCGCCCCGCGGCCAGCAACGCCCCCGACGCGGGCGGGAGGAGCGCGGAGGAGCAGCGCCGTGCGGCGGCGGCCGCGGCCGCTGCGGGGAGAGGAGGAAAGTTGGTGCGAGCGGCGGCGGCGGGGCCGCCCGGGAGCGGGACTGCGGAGAGCCGCCGCCTCGCCTCGGCCCGGCCCGGCGCGGCCGCCGCGGATGTGCCCCCGCCAGGCGGGGAAGGACGGAGCGGAGCGCGGTCGCTGGCAGCGGGGATCGGGCGGCTGGCTGCGCTTCACCCTCGCCGGGCTGCTGCACTCGGAGGATTTGTGGATTGACTCTCGCTCCTGACTCACCGCCTCGGCTGGATTTGTGGGGTTTTGTTGCTGGATTTTGGCTTTTTTTCGTTTATTATTTTTCTCTCCTTTTTCCTCGGGGGAAGGAACTGCCTGCCAGCCCCGCTCGGGTTCGCCACTGCAGTCGTGGCAGTGCCGTGGAGGCTGGGACCCCCCTCCGAGCCAAGGTGAGCGCTGGCACTGATCCGATACAGCAGCATCATCCCGTTCCCCCCCGGAAAGGTGCGTCGGGCTCGTAACCAAACAGCGCGCACACACACCAAAAAAAAAAAAGCCCCACCAAAAGCCACCCTGCATCTAGAAGCGTACAAAATATCCAGATAGTGGGACTCGCATTTGGGATTTGTTAGTTCTCTTGCTCATGCCACTGCCCCATGGTTGCCTCAATGGCAGGATCATGAAGTGTTTGACTTTTTTTCTTCTGCTTCCAGAGACCTTAAAGAAGTCCAAAAAGAGTGTGAGGTCAAACGGCAAGGTGCCAGGATGCTATGAGATAGTGCCCCTGTCCCTGAAGAAGAAGATGGCTGCAGAACTTTACCCTGCCAGCACCAACACCAATATCGCAAACAGCAACGCCGCCGCCGCCGCCAGCGCTGCCAACAGCAAGAAGAACGCCCTGCAGCTCCAGCAGACCGCCCAGCCGCCCCCGCCGCCCCAGCTCCAGAACCTCAACAACAACAACTTGGAGAGCGCCAACTGGCAATCCTGCCACCCCACGCTGCGGGAGAGGTAAGGGCCGGGCCCCGCCGGACCCTCCCCGGGCGGGCGGGACAGAGAAAGAGAGAGGTGCCCGGCCCTGAGCACCTGCGCCGAGGCCAGGCGTGAGGGCTGGGCCGCCCCGGGACGGGCTGGAGCCGGCCGGCGGGAGGCTGGGGCACCAGGTGAGGGGCTGCCCGCGGCTAACGGGGCTTCTCCCCCCCCTCCCCTCGCTTGCAGGAACGCGCTGATGTTCAATAACGAACTCATGGCTGACGTTCACTTCATCGTGGGCCCGCCGGGGGCATCCAAGAAAGTTCCTGCCCATAAGGTTTGAGCAGATAATTTTTTGGCTTCTTAATACTGCTGTGCGTATCGCCTTCCCCCCCCGCCTGACAACTAAGTCCCACTTTTTTCCTAATTACAGCTCCCATCTAATCCCAGAAGTAATTCACATACATTGCAATTAAAGGGAACAGTCTGAGGCAGTCTTCTGCCTCCACTGTAGCTTTTAACTTTCCCTAAGCGCAGCTCTTATCGAAAGCCAGCACGCTCTGCTATTACTGTACATATTACTGAGGCTTCTTTCTCTTTTATTTTCCAGTATGTTTTGGCAGTTGGTAGCTCTGTCTTCTATGCTATGTTTTATGGCGATCTCGCAGAGGTCAAATCTGAAATCCATATACCAGATGTGGAACCTGCAGCCTTTCTAATCCTATTAAAGTAAGTGGCCACTACAAGTCTACTAATTACGTGGACAGAATCAAAGTAGCTTATAAAATATACATCTCCTAATTGGCATTGTGCAATACGCACTTATTACTGTTTACTTAATGCACTGACAAATACTGAAAGTCAGGTTCACTGCCAGCAAAGATGACTGTAGATCAGTCTTTCATGGCCTATATATTTGTTTTTTCTTTAAGAAACTTATTTTTTTTCCCCCTCCATCTAGATACATGTATAGTGATGAAATAGACCTGGAAGCTGACACAGTTCTGGCTACCCTGTATGCTGCCAAGAAGTACATCGTGCCCGCCCTAGCAAAGGCTTGCGTCAATTTTCTGGAGACCAGTTTAGAAGCAAAGAACGCTTGTGTCCTGCTGTCTCAGAGCAGGCTCTTCGAGGAGCCAGAGCTGACGCAGCGCTGCTGGGAAGTGATTGATGCTCAAGCAGAAATGGCACTGAAGTCAGAGGGCTTCTGTGAGATAGATCAACAAACACTAGAGATCATTGTCACCCGGGAGGCGCTCAACACCAAGGAGGTGGTAGTTTTCGAGGCTGTTCTCAACTGGGCAGAGGCTGAATGCAAAAGGCAAGGGCTGCCGGTTACGCCGCGCAACAAGAGGAACGTATTGGGAAAAGCTTTGTACTTGGTGCGGATTCCGACCATGACTTTGGAAGAGTTTGCCAATGGAGCTGCCCAGTCCGACATCCTCACCCTTGAGGAAACTCACAACATATTCCTATGGTACACGGCCGCGAATAAACCCAAACTAGAGTTTCCACTGACAAAAAGGAAAGGACTCGTACCTCAGCGATGCCATCGGTTCCAGTCGTCTGCGTATCGCAGCAATCAGTGGAGGTACCGAGGGCGGTGTGACAGTATTCAGTTTGCCGTAGACAAACGGATATTTATAGCAGGACTGGGGTTGTATGGGTCAAGCTGCGGCAAAGCTGAATACAGCGTCAAAATCGAACTGAAACGCTTAGGAGTTGTCCTTGCTCAAAATCTGACAAAGTTCACCTCCGATGGCTCCAGTAACACTTTCTCTGTGTGGTTTGAACACCCTGTGCAGGTTGAGCAAGACACGTTTTACAATGTAAGTGCTATTCTCGACGGTAACGAACTCAGTTACTTTGGGCAAGAGGGAATGACTGAAGTGCAGTGTGGGAAAGTGACGTTCCAGTTCCAGTGCTCCTCGGACAGTACTAATGGAACTGGAGTACAAGGAGGACAAATACCTGAGCTCATTTTCTATGCATGATGCATTTCACCTTGACTGTATTCCAATACTGCAATGATGCACACTAAGGGATTTTTCAATTTTACTACGAACTCTGCAGCAGTATGGAATGTTACGCTACTTACCTATCTGCTACATCAGGCTATACAAATAAGTGAAGGAATGCTCTTGAATTTAATCTTATTTTATTTATTCGTAAGCTATTTGACTTAATAATTAAGACTGCAACAAGCAGAAAAATGTTAAATTTTGCACGTACTGTGCATTTATTTTGTATATAGATAACTAACTGGCAGACTGCAGCTGACTCAAACAGAATGTTCTAAACTAGAGCAGTTTATGAATCTGTGAAATATAAAACGTTTTTACTTGCCCTAAATCCTGTGTACTTGATCATTGCTGATCTTATGGCTTGTGTTGGTTAATTCATCTACAGTACAGTTAACAAGGGTGACGATACTGTACTCTGTTCCCTGTGTGCATCTACACAGGGCACTAGCTATCACCACAAATACGAAGGTTCCCTTGCCTGGTAACTGTGACTGTCCAGCAGCAGCCTTTATTTTCTTTCATGAAAAAGGGAGCTGATGTCTGTGGAAGCTCGGGGTTTTTAATGTGTTGCCTAAGCTGAAGACAGGAAAACCATGAGTGTAATCAAAGTTGATCAAAATCATCCTGTGGTTATATCTAAAAGCTTCTAATGCCCTTTCACACACATCATCAGTCTAAACCTCCAGCAAATGGCAACACTGACACCTGCACCTGTCAAACTGCACCCCACTTGCATGGCCAGAGTCAAGACACACAGATGAAGCTTAATGCGGCAACAGGCTTTACCATAGATTTAGCCCAGAGCTGTAATACTGGCAGCCACTATCTAAATATACATCCCATCCTCACATTTAGGAGCAGACATTAGAGAAATACTTGCAATATGGTCTTTAAGTTCATTCAAAATTACTAATTAGAAATAAGCCACCTTAAACAACAGCTGCTGGCTCTTTCCTTCCCCCGCTGTTTTTTTCTAAAAACATAGTCCCTTCCATCCACTATCAGCAGTTACTTTATAGCTAGCAGCCTTGGCTTTTCTCAGAGTGATAAAAGTAGGTGTTTTCCTCAAGTGTCTGACAATCATTATAGATAAGTCAATTAGAAATACTTACTGTTTTTATAAATATCTCTTCTCATAATGACCTTGGAAAGAATACTCAAAGAGCAGTCTAACACAGTATTTTTTGCATATATAAGAAGTACCTCTGCATTTAATTTAGAAGCGTTTTCCATTCGCCTTTTCCTAAGCTGCATTAATTTTTATCTTGAAACTAAGCTGCAATACAAATTCTGCCTGTTCCCTCTTCAAGAAAAAAAAAGTAATGAAAAACAAGAAGGCAAATGAATTATCAAAAACAGGAACTTTTTACCAGATATCAAGCATCCCACGATGGCTGATAGCTGTGCACTGCTACGTACTATGTGGATGCTGTTATGACAATGCTCTATATGTGAGCTGCTGGTGCTCTTGCTGCAAAGGCAGGCATTTACGTGCCCAGCTGAGTACATCTGAAGGAGTGTGCGTGTGTGTTGCTCTTGAACACAAAGGCATCTGATTCTCTCAGTACAGATTAAGGAGAGTGGGAGTGAGAGTGGGTAAAGATACAGGAAGAAAATTCCTTCATAGAGGTGGGTAACAGTCACAAGACCTCTCTATAAGTGTACTCTTTTAACTGGAATTAGCATTAATTCCCTTGGCTTAAAAACTACAGCCTAGACAATAGCTTTTTTTACCCTTTAACAGGTTAAAACCCACCTTCCTATCAGTGTGTTACAATTTTGGTGATGAGTTATTAATTAAAAAGTTATTCACACGCTTGGAAAAAGTTGCTCCTTATTTTCCATCAAGCCACTTGTATTTCAAGCACTGAACACCTCAGCTACAGGTGATGGACAGATAATCAATTTGGCAAATATTTATCAAATGTTGCATCTCTGGAACTGAAATGTGACAGGCCTGTGCAAGCTTGTAGATGCACACAGATTTATTATACATCAGCCCGTTGTCTTAGTGTAGCCTAAACTACTCTCAGAAAAAGCACAAAATTATTTGTAAAAGAAAATAGCATCTAGCTCCCAAAAAACTCTTAGATAAAGGAGAACAGGCTCTCATAGTCAGCAATCCTCTTCTGCCTGGATTGATTCCAGCTTCATTTTTAAGTTGCCACTTTGGTATTTAGCACACAATGATATGTATATACACACACACATATATATGTATTCTTGTCAAGTAACCATGCAGAAAATACACCCAAATACTCAAAAGTCAACTCATAAAAAAAAATACCTATGGCTGGAGCATTTATGCAGAGTTCTCTGGCCAACAGAAGGAAAGTTTTTCCCAGCACATAGACATTCACCTATTAAAAGACAAAAAAAAACATTATTGAAATCTTAAACCACAAATGGTTTTAATAGAACATTTATATGGAAAGCAAAAAAAAAAACACCCAACTTTTGAAATCCTAAACAACCTGCTTTTAAAAAATTCAATTGAAGTAATACAAGCGATATTCATAGGTATAGAATACTACTTGGTGCTTGTCAAAAGCTGCACAAATTAGCATTGTAAATCAAAGCATAAGTTTACACTGAAAAAAATTACAGAAAGTTGTTCATCATGCCCTTCAGTGGGCTCATCAGTGTTGCTCCATAGTACTTGGACAATTTTTTTCAGTTGTCACCTAACATCTTAAAGCATTAAGCAGACTTTAATATAGTATCAGTATATATAAAGTGTCATTTATCTTGTAACAAAACCTGAGCAAATACTCACAAGTCAGTGCAAATTTCAGCTCTGCATGATCACGTGAAGTGCGATAATTAAGTATTGCACAAGCACACACCAAACTTTTCCACCAAAGCAAGGAGTGGTGCTACATGCCCCAAGGGTTATTTGTCATTTCTGACTGTTTGGACATTGCCCCAGATCACTCTACTTTAAAAAAAAAAAAAAAAAGATAAATAAATTCAGGAAAACCCTAAACCACACCAAACCTGCTAAAGAGCCAGGGACAGAGCCCTGCTCCCCTCCCCTCCTTCACTGCTGCACTCAGGAGGATGTAAACTGAGGGGAGGAGTTACTCTTCATACTCTGATTTGCAATTTATAGCATAGGTGACTACATTTGTATTTTAAAAGTCTGAGGAAGTTTTCTTTCACTATCTTAAGATGTGTTTTTGTGGTCAGCAAGAAAGGCAGGATATACTTCAGTTCCCAATCAGCCCCAACTGTTCCCACGAAGCTCCATGAACACCTTGCTCCCCCAAGGCACGTATAAAGGTCAAAGTTAGTACAAAAAAACTTCATCCTCCTACAGTGCAAACAAATATATATATATTTTTTTTTTTTAGGATAGTATATACTCTATTGCTTTTATGTAACAGAACTGCCCCTCTCTTTCCTATGCCAGGATAGTGAAGGTGTTTACTAAGCAGTCAATTACACAACAAAGTTGTTGATGATACAAGCCTATGGAAATAAAAAAAAATCCTGTTACTAAGTATATTCTCTTTCAGTTTCACAAAGGAGCTTTACTGACATTAGTTTAACAGGAAGCTTTCTTCTAAGTATATAAATGCTTCTACCAAGCTAGCAAAAATAAATATCTATATTTAAACAAACAAAAAAATACTGACACATTTTCACCTACCACTTCAAAATTTTTTTATGTGAAAATGTTCTTAATGTGAATTTTTCTCAAATTTAAAAAATTTTTAAAATGAGAACTTCAAAGAAATTCTCAGAATGATCAGGTATCCTGAAAGTGACTGCCCAATCAAGGGTACATGATATGATGTTAATTCATTCCATACTTAGTGGAAAGCATTGAGTGTCTTCCATGCTTTGTCTGACCAATGGTTGGACTGGTCTAGAAGATACAAAAGTATAGTCTTAAAATTTACCATCCTTTTTTTCCTGAAATACCAGACAACATAGAAATACCATTCCATGGGAAATAAGTGAACAAAATATACCCTTTGATTAAGAAGTATATTTCTTAGGAAATAAGTCACCGAATTTTATACAGAAAAAGAAGCACCTACTGAATCTGGCAATTCATATAGAAGTTTGAGAGCATGTGACTTTCCATGAGCCACAGAGACAGAACAGCCATTACTACAGCAAAATCTCTGCAGTGTTTCTTTTGGCTTTAGACATGTTAGAATCACTGTAAGTTTGGAATGGCTTGTTTTGACCTTAGTCTAAGAAATATTAACAAAACGAGCAGGGTTTTGGCTGTAGTTTCAGCCTTCTAAGTTGGCTGACCAAGTTACTATAAATCATCACTTAGATCTTGTTCTGCAAGGATGATTTCACTGCACTAATCAATAAAGTTACTTCAGTGGAGCCAAGTACGTATGATGTTTCCATCAGAGGCTTCACAAACTCGTCTAGTTCTTTCATTTTAGTCTAGGAAAAAAAAAAAAAACCTCAAATTCAGACACATATTTCTTCCTTGGCCTTTTTTTTGTCACGACATCCAAATACTTAATGTTTGTGCCCATCAAACCATGTCAATCACTAAGAAACTCCTCCCAAGCAAACTTTCCATAAATGCAATCATCAAAGCACAAATAAATATAAAGAGGCATAAAGAAGCAGGGTTTTTTAGTGAAGTTCTAACAATCAAAGTAGGTGCCAAATTAAATCTAAAGCAAAGACAAATGCATAATAAAATTGCTCGATGACTGGTTTTTGTCTTCCTCTCCCTGGCCTAACTAAAAGTCTCTGCATCTATGATCTATTTGAGAAGCCATGTACTTAAATCTAACCTGCTTTTCCACTTCACCCACATCATCAGTGTTTTATGACCAACTTCAAGGTGTAGGCAGTGTATTTGCACAAAATAATAAATTCAAATAGAAATGGTACATCAGGGAATTTCTTTCTTTTGATCACAAGTACATTTCTTTGCAGTTTCTGGTTGCTATCTATTTAGAAAGAAAGCATAATGTACAGTGGAATACGTGCTCGGTATTGTTTTCCTCATGAACCTCACACATTTTTAATGCCAGGGTAAAGTCACAAAAAGAATCAGGAATATTTAATTGCTTCCAATTTTCCTAGCAAATCATTAGGAAAAGAGACTTCAGGCCTTCTCAAACAATACGCTTCTCAGCTTTAAAAGTTGCCAGATATTCACAGCTTCTGGGGCATTTCTCATAAATGGGAAATTAAAGATGGCACAAAGCTCACCCAGAAATCTATCATGGCACTGAACTGCTGAAACATAGTATTTAAGAACTTATGGGTTTAGTGGGAGAAGGCCCTTTCACTAAAATTTTATGCCACAGTCACTAATTTCAAGTATTATTCACGCACACACACACATCCTGTGACAGATGAGATATGATACATATGGAATAGGCATATAGATAAGAGTCTTTCTTTACTCTCATCATTTTTATGGTTTTTTGCACTCCATTTAGCTTAGAAAATTAAGAGAATTAATTTAGAGGCCTACTTTAATTTCTAGTTCTTTCTTCATTAAGAAGTTCTTATAGAAATTCATATACTCCAATCCATCAAAAGCTTAACGCTCCAAATTTAGAACCAGGGGACATTTGCATTCATAAAACCTAATTTTATATGAGTCCTTAGAATGGTGAATAAACAAAAATGCCCTTCTAAAAGGATGTCTCTGGCTTAGACTTGAATTGGTGCAGCTTTAAAGCTTACCACATCGACTTCGGCCTCTTTTTCCCCTTCTTAATTTAAAAGGATCATACTGAAAAATAGTATTTCCCCAAACTCTCCCCAGTCAAAACTGTCAAAGTATAACAATTGCTTTATAGACTTTCCTAAGACTTGTGCTCTCTCTTCGTGTATTTTGACCTCAGATATTAACATTTCCTAAACTTGATGCAATCACTAGGTTTCAACATCAATACCTAACACAGAGAGTGGTGTCAACCTCTGTCAGAGGGGATTTTTTAAAATACCTGCATACCCTGGTAGTTTTTACCATATTATTTTACATTCAGTTCCCATTTAACAGAATAAATTTACAAACACATGGATCTGCCACTGAGGGGCTTTTTTTAAAAAAAACCCCTAGATTCTTCAGAAGGAAGACATCTTTCAGACAAAAAGTACGTGCTCAGCAAGACACTGAAAAGAAAAAAAAACCCCAATGTTTTTACCCCTAAGTTTTTACAGAGAACTTAAGATTCTGTAAGGTGTTGTCCTTTACCAATAGTTACCTTCTGTTCTTGTTACGGAAAACTTTATATTAGTTAAAAGGGGCATTTGGAGAAGGAATGGCTTCCAATTACTCAGTTACATCTTTATAGAAAGATCCTTCTACTTGTTATACTCTTTGCTCTTCACAGTATTTTTTGGAAACAGAGTCTTTTCATTTCACAGCTGTCAGTCATCAGATGCTGATTTCAAAGGCACACTTCCATAGGGACTCTTTCATAATTTCCTCTTGTTTTCACATCGTGCCTGATGTTTTCACAAATACCAATATACTTCCACTTTTAGGAATAACAACAAATATCTCCTTTCCAGTGACACTGGAATTCATCTGTTCATCAGTCTAACACCTTCCAGAATTTTAAACTCTCTTTGGGAAACAGGGAACCTCCCATTCATACAGTTACCAGGTCACTCTACCTTCTGGACAGCAGCAAAAAATAAAGCTGCAATCACTGAATGACAGTTTTTGTTTGACCGTAAGTTCCATAAATTTATAAATCAATACTCTTTCACTACAAGCAATTTCCAAAAAGGCTTCTCAAGACCATGGCGTGGCATCCTGGAAAAATATTACAAATGGTGACAGTGGTTAAGGTCTTCTGTCTTTTAGAAAGACAAAGACCGGGCAGTCGGAACACGATGAGAATTCACACTGTGAAACATCCATGGCTGCTTGCCTAAATAATTAAGCAAGCATGAAAAGCAAATGAGTTTTTAAGGAGAGTGTCTGTTGCTGGGTAAAGAGGCACCTGTGGTTATTTGATTCATTATTAACATTTCTAGTATAGTAATGCCTGAAGGTCCCAACCAGGTTGTTTAAATTAACTCAATCAACATAGCAATTTGCATAGGGGCAATAAAGGCAAATGCAGTCAACATGTTAATAACTTTAAATGAACAAAAAGTATTAAAAATTGAAGCAAATGAGTAGTCTTTAAAAAAATACTCTTATTTTACCGTTCTCCACACAATAAACTGAAACTTCTTATTTTTCGGATGCATATTGCAATCAGAACATTACATTTAACCTCAAAAGACAATACACAAAACTACAAACACGTACCAAACTCAGCTTGTCAGATTGCAGTTCAAAAAGAGACACAAATCAAAATTAAGCAGCTTCCTCTCATGCTATGCTTTAAAGGATTTCCTTCAGTCTGGGGACTCTGAAGGGAGAGTCTACTTTTGCTAATCATGTATTTGGTAGTCCTAGCATTCTTCCTCCAACACCACAGCTGTACAATAAACCATTATCATACCATCTATGCAAGAAAGTCAGAGTGATTTGTGAGAAGCATAGAGCAATCAGGGAGGCCAATGCTGCCTTTCAAAAAAAATAAGTAAAAACAACGAGCATACAAAAATACCTCACAATAAAAATCCTTCTGGACAAGAAAGTACTGTTACTTGACTAGAAAAACTGAAGAGAAGAAATAGAGGATGAGAGTTGTGTTCTGAAGTGGAAGAGAGACCAGAGGACTAGACCAAGCAGGTACCGGTTAGTGATTTTCACTTCTTCTACACACCCTTCCCTCATCTAGAATCATGTTATAGTTCAGGTTGGAATGGATCTCAGGAGGTCTTCAGCCCAACCTCCTGCTCAAAGCACGGTCACCTATGAGAACAGACCAGGTTACTAAGGATCTTGGAAACCTCCATGGACAGAGACTTCAAAACTGCTCTGAGCAACCTGTTCCAGCACTTGACTGTCCTCATGGTGAAAAATCTTTTCTTGATATCAAGTCAAAACATTTCCTTTTAATTAATTACGTCCATTGCTGCTAATCCTTCTGCTGCACACTCCTATGAAGATCCTGGCTCTGTCAAACATCTTTTCAGTAAAGCATCAGCCTTATTTAACAGCAGGATACACCACAAGGCACACTACAAATTATAATCTACTAGGCTGAAATTGGCAATCAAAGCACTACCAACACCTTTTCCCAAAGTCTTTTATGACCACATTGCAAAGACCATGACACTGGAGATTACAAGAGACTAAAAAAGAAACTGCCATTTTCCAGGATGAGAAAGGCAGCATTTCACCACACTGAGATCAAAACTTTAGCCAACTAGTTCTCCAGGTAGAAGGAATGAGGTGCTCTGAAACAGGTGAGCAAACCTAAACTGTTCAAAAGTTGGGCCAAGGCTAGACAAGCTTCGCAACTCTCCTAAACAAGCAAGGCCTGTCACTGAGATTGGACTAACAAAAAAGGAAACAAAAGGCCTGATTACAGCCCTCTCTAAAGACTATATTTGCAAGTAAAATGCACTATCTGAAAATATAAGCAAGTACTTTCCCTGTCGGAGACTGATGACTGATCATCCTTCCAACTCAATCAACATGCAGCGTGGCTCTGCTCTGCACAAGGAAGGAGCCTGATCTGTAGTAGTGGTCTGCGCATTTTCAGTTCATTTCAGATAATGCTTTAAAGTCTAAACGTACCAGAGGCATACTGAATCTGACAACACTTTCAAGAGGAGGTTTCCAAGACATAGGACGTATTTCACATGAAGATAAAATAGGAGAAAAAATACCAAAGAAATTGCCTTTCCAATTAAAAAAAAAAAAAGACATCTTGGCTTTTTCCGAGTCTCTTTTTCCTGGGTCTCTTTAGCTTAGAGAAGAGGAGACTGAGGGGTGACCTCATTAATGTTTATAAATATGTAAAGGGCAAGTGTCAAGAGGATGGAGCCAGGCTCTTCTCAGTGACATCCCTTGACAGGACAAGGGGCAATGGGTGCAAGCTGGAACACAGGAGGTTCCACTTAAATTTGAGGAAAAACTTCTTTACTGTAAGGGTGACTGAACACTGGAACAAGCTGCCCAGAGAGGCTGTGGAGTCTCCTTCTCTGGAGACATTCAAAACCCGCCTGGACGCGTTCCTGTGTGATATGGTCTAGGCAATCCTGCCCCGGCAGGGGGATTGGACTAGATGATCTTTCGAGGTCCCTTCCAATCCCTAACATTCTGTGATTCTGTGATTCTGTGAGATGACAGCAATTCTGAAGCTCCAAAAACTATTATGAAATGTAGCAGTTCTCCAGTGGAACAAGACAAACTCCCACATCTCAGTCATCAGCGTGAGAGGAAAACTGACTTCTTAAACAGACTGCCATTAACAGTGAAAATTAGTCTCCTCTATTGCTAAGTTTTAGCTGCATAATACTATTCTAAAAGCATATGATAGGTCATTAAACAAACACTGAGTTGCAGGTAACAGCAGATTCAAATCTTCCTTCCTATTACTCTTACTTTTAGCTACCACCTTTCTTATGTTGTAAGCTGCAGAGGGTGTTTACTCTCCCAGCACTTGCAAGACACTGGTTGAAGGTCACTGATGCGGGTGCCATAAGTGGGATGCAGAGTGGCACAGTTAATATTGTTTCCAGCTGCAAGATGGCAAAAGGAAGCAATGGATGGCTTTTTTCACAGGTTTTACTTTATCTTTTTTGTTAGTAGCTGGAGTTACAAAGCTTACTTTTTGTTTTGCTTTTAGATGAAGCAATACACAAAAGGTTGTTATGCTTCTTTTTTTCCCCTCAAATGTACTGAAACCTATTTCAAGGTGTTCTGTAATTCAGTCAGTAGCTTCCATGAAGACACTCCGTAAGAACGTTTCATTTGGTAACTTTCTTCAAAAAATTCCTGCAGTCAGATGATTAGCAGCCCCGCACATCACTTCCCCTCCCACAGCCACTGAGCTGCATCAGATAGAAAATTCTAAAGAAAAAACTCAAAATTTGCTATTGGCATCTAAGCAAGAGTTGGTGAAGGTCAGCAATAGCTCATTTTTCAGATGGGTTCTTTTTTCTGATACAAAATTGACACCTTTCTCATTTTACCAAGAACATAATTACCTGGACCAGTATGACATATTTTGTACAGATTAGTCTGAACAAGTTAAATATTTTCCAAAGATAATACCACTGCCACTACTACTACTGGTAATGACCTTTCTTTTTCCTTAACGACATTCACATCCCAACTTCAGGAGAGCTGTCCTTGAAAAAAAAAAAAGAGGTACTTCAAGGTAATATAGTACAATCTAATGAGCTAATTGCTTTTCTTTTTTTTAGGCACACAATCTGTAGGCAAAGGCTAAACTAAAGCAGGATGTACTCAAGTTTTCTGCCTGGGACAGAAATATTTTGCCAGTAAGTTTGTTTGTTTGGGTTTTTTTGTTTGTTTTTAGTGGTGTTTTGTTGTGTTTTTTTTTCTAAACAAACTCAGGGTGGGGGAGAAATCAAGCTAGGACCTGAAAAGCTCATTTATACATCCTTAAACAGGACTTTCTGACTACCTACAGTTAACAATAACATTTAAGATTCCTGTTTGCTCAGATTCACTTTAAAGAAGCTATAAAGCAGAGAGCATCAGAAGTCTTCACCCAGTTAAATACGTAAAGATCACGACACTGAAATTTTGCATTTTTTCCTCTTTCCAGGGTTGATTATTTCCCTACTACTAATCTATTTCTGCTTCTCCCATCTCTTCAGTTATCCGTCTTTAACCTTTTGGTCCTCATATGTCCCATCTCAACACCTTTTCTGGCTGGACTGTACAGAGGGGAAAAGACAAATCATTCAATCTTTCTTGTCTGTTCCTGCTGATAATACATCTTTTTTTTTCTTTTACAAATACAATACCTCTTCTACACATTGTGTGACTATTCTTCATATTACTATGATCATTCTATGTCATAACAATCACCATGAAAAATCACCTGTGTTTAAAAGGAAAGAAACCTTCCATTCTACACATGCAGTATTTGGTTATAAGTAAATAAAATATTTCAATAAGAGTTTAGAAAAGAGAAAAAAGTTACTAATTTTAAGAATTAAAGATTCATTTGATTATTGCAATTCCAGCAGATTGCTTCAAGCAATAAATAGTTATCAGAGGATGCCATTTACCAAGACAGCTGGGAGGACAAAAATAGATGCAACTAACCCACTCACATTGTATTTAAAACAGTCATAACATGGAGAACGAGGGTAAGACAGCATATGTCAGCAGAGCTTTCTATTTCCACATACAGGACAAGTACGTATTTCTCTCAAAATACGTTTTATAAAACACGTCTCTGTAGTGCACTAATCCATTTACACAGTATTACCTACCAAAAAAGTTATTTCTGTCTTCAACAACTGTAGTCTTAAAAATGTGTAACATCTGACCCTGTGCCATTGCAGTCTGAATCCTGATGAAAGGATCATACTAACCTTGATACGTTATTTGCAGCATTAAAAGCAAAAAAATTTGTTTGATATTTAATTTTTCTGAACAATTACTCAGATTTACAAACCCAGTGATTTTCCAATTCAGAATTTTTAGAGAGAAATTAAAACATCCCAAACAGCCCATGATGACACCTCATTACTTGCAATTAATCTTAAACTTTAACCATTCAACAAAAGTTTCAAATAAAAAAGAAGATACAATACCTGAAGAAGGTCACTGAGGTCAAGTAACATGTCTGTGAAGAAGTCAAGGAATATACATGCTTGTTGAATGTTTCTTAATTTCATTAGCAACCCAGAAAAAGGAAGAAATAAACCCCGGTTTAACTGTAAAATAAACCAAATAGGGACTAGGTACTTGGATGCAGCACTTCTGCTAGCAGCCAGCATCCAGCTAACCGTGCAACTCCCCAAAAAAATCCTGCCAGCACCCGCTGCATTTACTGCACAAGTTGTCTATGTGGAGTGATGGTCTCAAAGAATAAGCCAACACCTTGTGTGACTTAGAATACTCACCACATACTGCAGCCCAAGAAAGACTCAATGATAACAAAAAACAATAATAGCAGCAAGATACAATACTCTTACTACATTTTATTTAAGAATGTAAAGCATTGTAAGTCTCCTATGTCAGCTTAGGAGCCCAGGATCCCAGAAAAACAGGTGGAAGAGCAAACTAAGAAAACTGCAATAAGCTTCTTTTGTCCTGTTCTATGAGGACCTGTCAAAGAGCTGGGAAGAGAAAGGCACTTTGGCTACTCTTCTCTGTCCAAGCAAATCAGCTGTTACTTTTGAGTTCTTACTCCCTCCATCATATCCTATGCTGCTGCAAAATATTAGGTCACTGTCTACTACTCATTATAGGCACATTTGGAACTCATAATAGCTAAAACCAAGCCAAAACCACTACAAGTTTCCATGAGATTTTACTGAAAGTAAGCACACTTATAAATATATTGTCTTAACAATCAACCAAAAAAACAGACCATTAAGCTTAAGGTGCAAAGGTAGCCTGCCTTCTCGCTGCTATCAAAGTAACGAACACACGCTGGATCTCCTATCAGCTACTCAGGTGTGGCTTACACATCATAAAAGGGTTCTGGTTTTACCACTAAAAGGAGTGTCAAAGTGTGAGAGGAGGAGAGAGGCAAAACATGTATGCGGGGGTGTATGTGCGTTTGTGTGTGTAGCAATGTGTTAAGAAATCCAGTATCAAAAAAAAAATGCAGGGACGTCAGTATAGTTTCGTACACTGTGGTAACACAAGTATTAGCGTATGTTCTTCTTAAAGTATGCCAGAGTAATACAGTACACGTTTCTCCTAAGTATTATCAGCCGTGGAAGGAGAATAATTCAGATAACGTAATCAGTTTATACATAAACATTTGTCTCACTAAGAATTTTTATCCTTGAGCATTTCTATCTTTAGTTTGCATTTAAAATTATATGAATTTAATACTCCAATTTTGTTACAAAATTCAATACATTATGTTAATATTATTTGGTGGAAGTTAATTTTAGCATTTAAAAAAACCCCACAGCATAGCTGGATATTTAATTAGCTGAAAACTCAGTATGTTTCTGAAAAAATCCCAAATCCTTTATAGATAATATTATGCAAGACATTAAAGTAATTTTAAATTTTAACACAATAAAGGAAATTGCTAACAAAAATCATCTGTAAAATACAGAGATTAGAAATTTACATAGAGCAATACTGAATTCAACACAACTTTTTGGTCAAAGTAGTGAGAAAGGAGAAAATTGAAAGACTTTTAACAAAGAAATTGCCAAGGAACCATACTAGCCAACAGCTCAAACAGATCTAGGAAGAAATCACTACACCAGTTTTATGCTTGAGAAACATTCTAGGTCTGAAAATGTTCCTAGCTCGTTACTGACTTGAAGCATCTGACTTGAACCATGCTCACCTGAGATACCTTCACCAGTGAGATAAACTAAAATTATCACTCATATCTGATAGATTTCATCACACTTTAGGAAAAAACAAACAAAAACCACCCAAAAACATCAAAAGAAAAGCAGCTCATAGGTTACTGAGGCACCAAAGTGAGCAACTGAGTGGTCCTCGAGTCTGTCTGCTGTCACTGGAGACAGAGGAGGAGGCGAGAGCATCAGTGCCAGAGGCTAACTGAGATCCTGGGTGAGCCAGAGAGCTACTTTTCTAACCCAGGCATTTCAGTTACAGTTATGAAATCTGTATACCAAAGTATTCGTCATCCTCCTCAAACTGTTAAAAACACTGTGGTGGAAGACCTAAACCTAATAACACATGACAAGTGCTTAGGCTTTATTACTCTAAGAAAAAAAAAATAAATCCACCTTTTTGTCCAAGTAAGGAGAAACAGAGAGCACTGCATGCATTTATAACAACAAAATATTAGAGCTAACATGATGGGAAATCACTTGCAGTGTTCAAGCAACTCTGAAGCAATTTAGAGCTCCACTATAGATGCTATAACATACAGTTGCTTTGCTCCTTAGAGAAGTTAGTTCCTAAGTGTCCACTGAAATTGTAAGCAAAGGTCACAGTAAAAACATGTCATTTCTGGATTTCATTTAAGGTAGCCTCCAGCAATCTCTCTCCATGATTAGACGTGTAACTGCTACAGCAAAGCAAAAACAAAGGGGAAATTTGAGTCATGCAGTAGCAATGGGTTGGCCTTTACCGTGAATATTGTGAGCACGATTATCAGCAGGAAGTAGTTGTAAAAACAGGCAGTTGTTTTCAAACTCCTTTTCAAAGTTGGAACAGTTCAGGAGAACATACAACAGCTGAGAACAGCAGATAATACTTAATATGTATTCAAAAATTGTACAATCAGAAGATAAATGTTTTCTTTGAAGCTGAAAGAAAACAATGATAATTTTACATACAGAGACTGCTAGCACATGGAAAAGTTCCCAAAGGGACAGAAAGCAACTGATATTGTAGATACACACATAGAAAATAACAGGGCATAAGCACAAAGGGACTTAAGTTAATAATGCACCCAATTAAATTAAAAAAAAAAAAAGGAAACAGAAAAAAGTATTAACAGTTTCAACTGCTTTTCCTTTGCTGTTCATTCTTTAAGATAATTTCACCAAGGTGTGCAATTGACTGTCCAACACTAGAAACTTTTAAATCAAAATGAGATGAGTCTAAAGGCTTTACTTCAAAAGATTTAATTCAAGGGAATGCTTTGACCAATGCGATGCAAGAGATCAGACCAAGTGGCCAGAACACTCCCTTTCTGCCTTTATAATCTAATAATCTGTGGATAACGTGAGAGCACCATGAATCACAGCAATAATGATCTCGTTCTTGGCACCAGAGGAAACAAAAGTTCATGATGAAATGAATAGTACGGGAAACCTAAAACCCAAAGTACCAAAACAAGCATGCATTTGTCCTTCGGACAGGCCTACATTTTACATAGTCCAGCAATTGTAACTTACATGCAGCGAAATACCCTTGGTTCCCAATATTAACATTTAGCAGGAGGTAAAACTGCCATTGGCCGAAGTTACATACAGAGATGCAGAAATAAATTGTGGAAGATGCTTTTAAAATAACTACCATTTACAATAGAGTTGTTCCCCCTCCTTAAAAAAAAAAAAAAAAAAAATCTTGATTTTAGTGTCTGAGAATCTACAATAATCAGGAAACCTTCAAACAATTTGTTTCATGCTACTGTGTCAAACTTCTTCCACTATGTAGCCTGTCATATCTGGGAGATAACAGGCACATATGAGCAGCACAGAGGAAAAAGAGTCTAGTATTTATTTTAGTTACCTAGCTAGTTTTCATAAGTTACCCTCCGAACATTTTTACTTATTTTTACAAGCTTACTACAAAATCAGCCATACCACAGAAAGAAGACTAATGCCAAGGAATCGTGACTGCAACTCACTCAGCAGAAACTGGACATCCATGAGAGCTGTGCTGTCCACTAATGAAGCATTACCTTTTTTTGGTTGAAGCTAAAATGCTAAACTAAAGCCAGATCCATTAAATATATAAAATATTTAAACATAAAGTCCCTCTCTGTACTCAACAAGAGCAATTCAGCTGTCTGCAAACTAAAAAGCAAAGCTTAATAGGAAATCTGACTGAAAAGCAAAAAAAAAAATCTGAGTATTAAATTTTTCTCAACTTCTAAATGAAATGAAAATGAAATATTTGCAATTTCAGTGTTGTGGTTCTGTATAAGCTACATAAGAGATGAGAGCTTCCCAGAAGCACTTACAATAATAAACACGTAGAGATAAGGCAAAAGAGAAGGTGGATATTGAAGTGGAGTGATACCAGGGCAAAAGACTAGTGACAGCACCTCGCTGGCCCTGAACCCAGTTTTCCACCTTTCAGTTCAACACTCAATTCACAAACTTCCCTTTCCATATTTTCATACACCAAGTGATTTCTGATTATGACTTGTCACTAATATATCTCTGCTGCTTTACAAACTTTCACCATTTCAATTAGCAATTAATTAAAACTGACTGACAGCACTGATTGTTTAAAGTAAACATTTCTCTTCCCAATGACATGGAACTAAAATGGTTAGAAAATAGTAACCAAATCCAACACTTTTGCAGAAAAATAATTTCTGGTAACTCTAATAAAAGCTTTGCCTTGAGGCTGAAATCCTACAGAGCCAGTTTCCAAAGTTTCTTAAGTTTGCAATTTTGTCTGTGCAAAGAGGTCCACATAGCACAGGCTGCACTCGAGTATACAAATAAAACCAGAATTTAACAAATCAAACTGGTAAGCACAAATGCCATTTCCATAAAAAGCTATCTTTATTTATGTGTAGATTAAAGCGTGAGCAAAAAAAAGAATTGCATTTTGGTCTGTGGGGGTTTTTTCCTTCTTTGCACACAGCTGCACATCTGTATTTCATAAAACTGTATTTTTCTAGATTCTGTATTATCAAATCCCAACTTAAGGACAAAAAGCGGTGCCACACTCCTTCCCCAGGTAAATCAGGATGTTTCTTTAGCAGTTCCCTTTCAGCACATGCAACACCTCTATCCTCATAGCTAAGACAAAGTTAACAGCAGTAATTCAGCATCGTACTCCCACCCAGGCAGATTATTAAAAAAGACGACAGGCATTTCAGGCTGCATCAGCCTGCCTCATTTCACGGCAGGGTAACTGAAAGGGTTAGAAGAGCAGCTTTCTGCCTCACCTAAGATCTGAATTAGCCTCTTGTATGAGTTCTCCCCTCCTCTGTCTCCACTGACTGTAGGCAAAATGTAGGGCAGCTGGGCTGACTGGGGCCTCACCAGTTAGACGGGATGGATCCAACACCTGCGAGCTACATTAGCCTTCAGACTCCCCAG